>NC_080411.1:41297500-42510000 GCF_030265065.1 Corythoichthys intestinalis
CAAAACCACCAGGGAAGCTCCGAGAGAGAACACAAACACCTGGGACACATTCATGTTACAGAAGCAAATAGGTTGATGCAAATGAAGTAATATATAAAAAGTAGGGATGTCCCGATCCGATCATGTGATCGGAAATCATTTTTCAATTTTCAGAGGATCGAAATCGTGTGAAAAGGATCGGGTTTCTAATTTTAAAAATATATTTGTTTTTTCTGCTTCATGCTCATACAGCACCTATCACTTTGGTTGCCCTCCTCCATTAGATGCAAATTTATGGAAAATTATGTCATTTGTTTGTGCTTGGCTTGTGCTCTTTTGTGCTCAAAATTTTTTTGCCATGCCTAATGGCGTCTTACCTTATTTTTCTCACCTAAAAGCAGATGTCCAGATTATTGATCATCTTGCCGGTTGCTTCGTGGTGACACAAAAAACGAATAAATGTAGTAATGCCAAACAGATTACAATGATGCCGTTTTTTGCACATTGAGAGCGAAGAGGCAGAGCAAGGCGAGTGGACACAGGCGTTCATTGGACCGCGCCGTTTATAGACATAAGCTTCGGCAACTCCTTCACAACAAACATAAGTATCATTCAGTGAAAGCGCAACAAAAATAATATTCCTATCTCTCAAAAAAAAAAAAAAAAAGTTCACAAAAAGAAAAGCGCTTCAATCTGTATTAATGAGACCCTATTCTCACACAGTTAAACAACAATGAAAAGAGACCTGGCATTCAAAATAGCTATGCAAAATAAACATAAAACTTACTCATACTTTGGTCAAACTCTATTCAAACATTTCGTTTAGCTCAACAAATACACTGGATGGCAATATTTAGTCACAATATACAAACTAGCAGAGGTCTCGTACCTTGTGAAGCCAGCACTCAAAATGACCGTGAAATACAATGGATGGACCCAGTAAACAATGAACTACGGCGTCAGTTGAGGGACAAAACACACTCATTGGCTTGATTTCTAAGTAATTTAAAACTCGCCATTGACACCGTGTGGTGTATTTCAATCACTACCTTACGTAGTTAAAGACACTGTGGAAGAACGGCAGGGGAGCCAATGTGACGTCACCGCTCGGCAACGTCAACAATGTTGAGCTACTAGTTTATTTTTTGACTGAAAATTTTAAAACATTTTATTAAAACGAAAACATTAAGAGAGTTTTTAATATACATTTACTATAACTGGAACTAAGATTTAAGTCTTTCGAAACGTGGATCCCTTTAACAATTCTTTTATAGGTCAATCTGAGGTCAACAAGCACCCCATTTTGATAAAAAAATGGCGAAAAATGGTGTCAATTGTTTTTGCCACCTTTGTGCTGGTTTGGTCTCTAAAAAAAATGTTTGTGCTGCTATCGTTTGTTTAGAAATTGGGTTATTAATTTTGAGTGATGATGTCACGCAGCCCCCCCATTTATTGGAAAACTGACCCGAAATGGTGCCATTCGTTTATGCTACATTTGTGGCGTAAGAAATTTGTTTGTGCTGCTATCGTTTTATAGATATTGAGATATTAATTTCGAGTAATGACGTTAATCGCAGCTCCTCCGTTGCAGCTGACGAAGTGTACCAACTCTCTCAGTAACAGAGGGGTGTCTCAAAAACTAGCACAAACGTAGCACAAGCGAATCGCACCCCTTTGGGTCCATTTTGCAGTAAATGGGGGGCTGTGAGTCACGTCGTCACTTGAAATTAATATCTCTATCTCAAAAAAGGTTGCAGCACAAACATAGCACAAACGATTGACACCATTTTTACCATTTTTAATCAAAATCGGGCTGGTTGACCTCAGATTTACCTACAAAAGAATTGTTAATTTCTCAAAAACGAAAATGTTTTCAGCACAAACGAGCACAAACCTAGCACAAACAAATGACATGACTTTCCTATAAATTTGCATCTAATGGGAGGCCAACTTCACAGAGGTTCATGCAGTCACTCGCCTGCCTCCTGCTAGCTAAGTAGTGCAGCCAAACTTGTTTTTTTTTCCTGGTGATCAGCTGGTGTTTGGTATTTAAAGTTAACGAAGACTGACAGGTTTGAAGCTTTGATAAAGCGAGAGAAGGATCGGTAGCTCTACGATCAAAGGCACAAATTTGTCAGTCATCATTTACTTTGTGACACACCAGTCTGTGGTAACTCATTCAAGTGAGAGGCTGTTCTAAGCAGCGTGAGCGTCAAAACATGAGTGAATTTGAGTGGACTCACTCAATGAAGCATTTAATAAACACAAGCATTTTTCTATGATATTCTTGTTTTAAAATAACTCATATTATGAAGGCGGCACGGTGGGACAGTGGTTAGCCCGTCCACCTCGCAGTACTATGCGCCTATATTTTGTGTTGGTGCATCTGAAGAAAAAGGTTAGGTCCAACCAATGAGAAAAGAAAGTGTGGAGCCTTGGCAATATACAGCACATTTGAATGTAAATCTGTTTTCAAAATCAATCAGGCCTAATTTATAGATTTGTTAACTTTTTAAGGGCTAAAAAGGAACAAAATGATCCAGAAAAATTAAGATACGACAACCTAAAAATGTTTGGGTGGTTTTCGTTAAAGCAGACAGTTTTTTTCATCTGTGTGATTTTGACAAAGATTGGTTCACATTTGATGGTGATTTCATGCATAAATGTGAGAAATTCCACAAAATTCAGATACTTTCTCATACCACTGAACATCATCCATCACATTTTAAACCGACGAAGCTAAGCAAACTGATTGTTTACATGTCTAGTAAATTCACAATGCTGTAAAAAAAAAAGTACGTCAAAGCAGCAGTGAATTGTTGACCCACTATTTGCTGAAGGCCTCACAATATTCAGCTGTTTACAAACTGGCTCTACCTCTGTAATTGTCCGTCTCACTCTGCTTTTTGCGACCATTTATCCACTAAATGATTGAAGGATTCATTAAAAAGCGTCGTATTTTCATGAATAATTAAGAACATCGTTAGTTTCAGCTCTGCTCGAATGTTGTATTAGTGATGGATATCATTATTTTCTCGCAAAAGCCACTAGGTTATGCACACCGTTGTTTATGAGCCTCAAGGCACACTCAGTTTTAGGCTGCCTTTCAGCATCCCTCCGAAATGTTTCCTTTATAGATTGAGATTGATTCAGTAGTTAATAATGTGCAGGAAGACTGACGTAAAAAGTTTCCTGTGCAGCAGTGTTGTTTTGGGCAGCCCTTTTAATTATTATCTTAGTCTTACGGACGATAATACTTATTAGTCTTAGCCATATTTCAGTCATCTCTAAATGTGTATGTCATCATCTAGTTTTTGAAAACTCAAGACTAATTTCATCTAGTTTTATATGGCATTTACTAAAAATGTTCTGGTCTTTAAAATCTAAAAAAAAAAAAAATAGTACTCCAAAAATAAAGGTGTCCAACTATTTCGAATGAACATTGACAGACGAGCACGCATTGTAGCGTCTACAACAGGATTCACTAAATCCGGACCTCGGTGCCACTTTTCCTGTCGTGTTTTCCATGTCTCCCTCCTCCAACACACCTGAATCAAAATCATCAGGATTATTATCAGGCTTCTGGAGAGGTTGCTGATGACATAATCATTTGATTCAGGTGTGTTAGGGGAGAGAGACGTGGAAAACACGACAGGAAAAGGGGCACCAAGTTCCGGATTTAGTGAACCCTGGTCTACAAGGACAACGCCAACTTGGTGATAATACACACCCAGCTGGTAAACGGTACCTTTTTTTAAAATAAATTAATACCCACCTGGACACTAGGGACTGTATGTTAAAAAAAAAAAAAAAATTGTCCGAGTTTAAGAGGATGCTCGCTCTTAGCATTAGCCTAACGCTAATACAAAGGTGAATGCTATGCTAGCCAGTGTTGTTTTTGGCAGCTATTTTAATTTTCGTCTTAGTCTTAGATTTTTGGACAAAAATACTTATCAGTCTTAGTCAAAGGCTTCCAACAATTTCGAATGAATATGACAGACGAGCCCATAACTGTATAGTCTACAAGGATATTACCATTTTCATGATGATAATACACACTCAGCAGAAAAATAGCACATTATTTGCAATCAGTTAAACTCACCAGGTTGCCACGAACTGTATGTAAAATGTTTTCCAAGAGTTTAAGAAGACACCTAGTCACTGCGCTAAATACTAATGCTAACGCCAGTGTTGTTAATAACGGCAATAGAGTATAACGGCGTTACTAACGGCATTATTTTTTTTCAGTAGTGAGGCTTTTAATTAATTACTTTTCTCATCTTGGCAACGCTGTTACCGTTATTGAGGATGTAAAGGCGTGTGTTACAATGCGTTACTACGCTGGTTGAATGACGTGAGAAAAGTGAAAGACACAGGCTCACGGAGACGAGAGAGCAGAGTGAGGAGGAGGGAAGGGAGTTGTGACGCCGTTGCAAACGTGATGCTAGGTGGCTCTAATAATACCTGACTGTAGCAGATAGCTTACAAACTATGCCCACATAATGCTAAGGTAGATATCACATGTATATAACTGGATGCGTATATGTATGGATGGCGGTGTTAGCACATGTACAGAGAACTAAATGCAAAACGATAGACTCACCCGCGTTAGTAAACAGCCGCCATCTTAAAGCAGTAGACTTCTCAGGAAGGCTCTTTTGTAGAGAACCTTCTTAGCGAACCTAAGGAACTTTTTTTCTAAAACACTCCTAAATCGGCAAAATCTTGACTTGAATCTATCTTTAAATGACAGTTTTAAACTTTCACATATCGAAAGTAGACAGAAGGGAACTAATGCAATAACGGGAGCAGTTTTAACAACTTTAACGGTTGATTCACAACAATAAATGACTTCCAAACATAACGAAGGTTACCATGTTTTTTTTTTGTGAATGGAAAAAAAAAACATGAAAGGTAACACCAGTTACTTTGCCAAGTAACTAATTACTCTTACATTACAAACTCAATTACTTTTTTGGAGAAGTAATTTGTAAATGTAATTAATTACTTTTTTAAAAGTAAGATTAACAACACTGGTCTTAGTCATATTTTAATGTGTTCGTCTTCATTTAATTTTTGTTGACGAAAACTCAAGACTAATTTCATGTAGTTTTAGTCGACGTTTACTAAAAATGTTTTGGTCTGTAAAATTTGAAAAACACATTTACTTCAAGAATAAATGAATAAGTAAAGGTTTCCAACTATTTCGAATGAACATTGCATTGACAGACGAGCACATCTACAATGACAAAGTCAGCTTGGTGATAATGCACACTCAGCGGGTAAACAGTACATTATTTTCAATGAATTATACCCACCTGGACGCTACAAACTGTATCTAAAATTGTCTGAATTTAAGAGGATGCTCGCTGTTAGCATTAGCCTAATGCTAATACGAACGCGAATGCTATGCTAACCAGTGTTGTTTTTGGCAGCACTTTTAATTATCGTCTTAGTCTTTTGGACGAAAATACTTATTCGTCTTAGTCATATTTTAGTCATTTAAAAATGTGTTCGTCTTCGTCTAGTTTTAGTCATCGAAAACAAATTTCGCCTAGTATTAATCGGCAATTCTCAAAATGTTTTAGTCTACGAACTTCAAAAGTTTTAGTCCATGAATAAATTAATAACTGAAAGGTTTCCAACAATTTCAAATGAACATGACAGACGAGCACATCACTGCAGAGTCGACAAGGATATCACCATTTTCATGATGATAATACACACTCAGCAGTAAAACTGCACATTATTTGCAATTAATTAAACTCACCTGGACACCACGAACTGTATGTAAAATATTTTCCAAGAATTTTAGAAGACACCAAGTCACCGCGCTAAATGCTAATGCTAGCGAGAACGCTATGCTAATGCTACTAAGTAAGTTTAGAGCGTGATGATCACTCACCACAGACCTTTAAAGGCTAAAGCAACATGGCATATCTAGCCAAGATAAGAAAGCAAAATTTACCAAGCAGCACCTGACACATGTATCACAAAAGGAGCCTGGAACGTGGACAGGCTTACTCATCTAAGCATGTGTGTGGGGCGGAGGGGTCGGGGGAGAGGTGCAGCACATCACATGAGAGACACGACCAAACATTGCTAAATGCTTGCTAGTAACTACACATACAATTAAATATATATATATCATACATTGTGAATTTGTGACGGGAACTATGGCAAATTTTCATCTCGTTCTCTAATGAGGATAGTATGCAAACAATGACAGAAGGGGGAAAAAATAAGTAAGTGAACCATCGCATTTAATATTTTGTGGCCCCCCTTTGGCAGCAATAACTTCAACCAGTTGCTTCCTATAGCTGCAGATCAGTCTGGCACGTCGATCAGGACTAATCTTGGCCCATTCTTCTCCATAGAACTGTTGTAGTTCAGTCAGGTTCCTGGGATGTCTGGCATTTGCTGTCTCAGGGCCTGGACAACTTGCAATCATTAATGGCAGAATAAATTCCAAAGTTTATCAGGATGTTTTGCAGGAAAACCTGAGGCCGTCTGTCAGACAGTTGAAACTAAAAAGAGGATGGATGCTGCAACAAGACAATGATCCAAAGCAGAGAAGTGAATTAACTTCCTAATGGTTTCAGAAGAACAAAATACATGTTCTGGAGTGGCTAAGTCAAAGTCCAGACTTAAACCCCATTGAGATGCTATGGCATGACCTAAAGACAGCGATTCATGCCAGAAATCCCAGGAATCTGACTGAACTACAGCAGTTTTGTAGAGAAGAATGGGCCAAGGTTAGTCCTGATCGATGTGCCAGACTAATCTGCAGCTACAGGAAGTGTCTGGTTAAAGTTATTGCTGCCAAAGGAGGGGGCCAAAATATTAAATGCGATGGTTCACTTACTTATTTTTTCCCCCTTCTGTCATTGGTTGCACGCTATTCTCATTAAAATATGAAAACTTACAAATGTTTGGGTGGTTTTAGTTAGAGCAGACAGTTTTTTCATCTGTGTGATTTTGACAAAGATCAGATCACATTTGATGGTGATAAATTGCCGAATTGTGAGAAATTCCAAAAGTTTCATTTACTTTTTCATACCATTGTATATTTTGTGCACCCCCACCCCCCTTTGGCAACAATAACTTCAACCAGACGCTTGCTGTTGCTGCAGATCAATCTTGCAGATCGATCAGGACTAATCTTGGCCCATTCTTCTCTACAAAACTGCTTTAGTTCAGTCAGATTCCTGGGATGTCCGGGATGAATCACTGTCCCTGAAGCAGCTGTTTTGCTGTCTCAGGGCCTGGACAACTTGTAATCATTAATGGCAGAATAAATTCCAAAGTTTATCAGGATGTCTTGCAGGAAAACCTGAGGCCGGCTGTCAGACAGTTGAGACTAAAAAGAGGATGGATGCTGCAACAAGACAATGATCCAAAGCAGAGAAGTGAATTAACTTCCGAATGGTTTCAGAAGAACAAAATACACGTTCTGGAGTGGCCAAGTCAAAGTCCAGACTTGAACCCCGTTGAGATGCTGTGGCGTGACCTAAAGACAGCGATTCATGCCAGAAATCCCAGGAATCTGACTGAACTACAGCAGTTTTGTAGAGAAGAATGGGCCAGGGTTAGTCCTGATAGATGTGCCAGTCTGATCTGCAGCTACAGGAAGCTTCTGGTTGTTATTGCTGGCATGGGGGGAGGGGGGGGGGGGGCACAAAATATCACATGTGATGGTTCACTTACTTATTTCTGTCATTGTTTGCATACTATCCTCATTAAAATATGAAAACCTATAAATGTTTGGGTGGTTTTAGTTAAAGCATACACTGTTTTTTCATCTGTGTGATTTTGACAATGAAATTAACATATGAGCAAATTTTGCATTATGTCTATTTAGCTTGCTGATATGTTTGGTCTTGACAAGTCAAAGCTGATGCTAACAAGCAGTCGATCCTATCAGCTCATTAATATTGATGCAAATTGAATTTGCACGATTTTATGCAACACGCCGCAGGTTTTGATGTGTCTCCCATACAGTCATGCCTTTATATGTTGTATACTGTACATTTGTACTGTAACTAGCACATTCTTAGGCAGCCGCTTTCATCTGCTAGAAATGTGACACCAAACTTGAGGTTAAAAAGTGTGGCATTCTGACTGAAAGCTTTAGATGAATGACTTCTTATTATGTCGGTAGGAAATTGGCAAACAAACAAGACATTTTGTGCCTGTTGGATTTGGCTACTCAGCCTCCAGGCAGGTGTCAGGAAAGTAATGCTTGTCATTTCCTGCAAGCAGAGCATGTGCACCACGCCACAGCTGATGTGGCAGACGGGCAGGTTTCCATCTTCTCGCACACAACTCAGTCCAGCGCTAATTACACTCATAATTTGTAGGAAATACAGAAAGATAACGATGGCGTAATGCTGCAGTAACTCCATTAAATTCCACACAGGCTTTTCAAATTGACAATTATGGGAATGCACACTTATGTTTGCTGACTTCAAAGCTGAACGTACCATTCCTAAAAGGGCCTGGAAGCATCTCTTTGTGGCATCCCCTCCTGTTCCCCAGCATTTGCGTAATGGAACGAATTCTACTGGCTTCACACCCAGTAAAAGGCGTGGGGGCTTTAGTGTGTTCAGTGAGAGAAAAGGCATTCCTCCCCTGGTTTCTGCCTTTTAGTCTCATTAGGTCTACGTGGAGGATGCTGCTTTCTGTTGCTGAAGCACTCATCACGTCCTCCTCCTCTCCACCCCGTCTTATCCTCGTCTCGCCTCAGTGGAGAGACGCTCTGTTTGTCCGCCCTCCCCCCGTAAGCGCTCTCACTGTGGAAAACATAGTCCTACACAAAGAGGTGTACAGCACAACAGAGAGGAGGGAAAGTGATAAGAGAGGCTGAAGTGTTGGCTGACAAAATATACTCTGTATGTGATAGTGACCTTTCGCTGGCAGGTGGACTCCAAAGTAGCTGAAGGGATAAAACTGGGATTCAAGAAGGAAACATGTATTCGTTCATTTAGAAAGAGGCTTCGCAAAAAGTTTTCCTTTAAAGATTGTTTGGCCATTTGTTCTTTTGGCATTTTTGTGAGGCAGCTCGGAATTTGAAGTATTAGTAGTATCGTAATTTTTGGGCAATAAGGCGCACCTGAGTATACGCCGCCACCTACCAAATTTGATACGAAAACGCATTTGTTTATGGATAAGCCGCACTGGACCATATCCTTGGGGGAGATGTTCTACGTCTGCTGCCACCTGCTGTCGACACTGTTGTCGCCCAACATGCCTCCTAGCATGCATTGCAGCGCAACAGATAAATAAAAAAATACGTAAATAACAATCAAAATTCACGTTCTGCGCTAATTATTTCTTCAGTTACTGTTCCAGTTGTTTCATTAATCGCTAGTTATGATATTTGGTAACACTTTATTTGACCGTAGCGTCATAAGACTGTCATAAAACCATCATCATTATGAAATGACAATGCCATAAGCATTAACACTGGAAGTCCCAGATTTTTTTGGCTATAAAGAAATACCAGAAAAGCATCAAATGACCCCGATACCAAATTGACTACTTTGCTTTGTCAAACAATAGACCACTCAACAAGCAATCAAGGAGCCTAGGTGTGAAGGGGGGGCGTCACTCTGGATAGCTGCAATTAGCATCTTGAATATTTGCAAATCCAGACTTGTTAACTCCTGGGTTAGTGTAAAAATGATGAGAGGACCATGTGGCATGAAACTAAGACTAGCATCCAGAACTGTAGCTAAACCAGACTCTCCACATTTCAGAAAATTGAGTGTTAGAACATCTGGGAAAAATCCCATCAAGTAACTTACTTTGTCTGGACAAGTCCATCATTGAGTTTCAAGGTTCACAGTTTATTATGTTGAAGCACACAATGACCAAAGAACTTTCCACAGCAGCTGAAACAGCTGTTTTGTCTCAGCAAACACAAGCTTCAGCATACAGTACATACATGGTTGTCCACCTGATTGCTTGCCTGAGCGGTCCACTGTCCGACAAAGCCAAGGCAGCCCTGCCCTGCAAACACTCAAGATGCTAATTGGAGCAACCTAACCCTGTGGTTTTGCGAGTATGAATGTGAATGACTAATGAGGACCTCAATGCTCACAAAAGATATGCTGATTAGAGTCAGATGACCCTTCTCTGGTAACAAAAGTGATTTGTATCAACTAATCCATCCATGGTAGTTCTACTTTTAATGAATGCTTATGAAAGATGTCATTTTGTCTCATCTGGCAAATAATCTTACTTTTGAATGGATGTAAAAGATCCAAGTTGGACATAAATTGAGTTAGTGACATAATTTGCCGGATGACTTTTAAAGTGCCTGTGACAGGATAAAAAAAGTCTTGAATAGCATTATTATGTGAAATAAAATCCTTTTTTGAGACGATTGGACTATATACAACAATTTGGCAAAGTGCAGATGACGAGAAATTAGCCTTTTAATCTGCCATTTTGCGCCACCGGAGTTACTCCGCCTTTTGTAATTTCCCCGCCTCGGCTTTGGAGACGGTGGGAAGAGTGTAAACAAAACAGGAGGCCAGACAGCTAGCCAACATGCTAACCCGAACGGAGCGGCTTTTCCAAGTCTTTTTTCACGCCTTTCGAAAGCGAAAAATCACACCAAACTATCGATCGGCCAGCCCCTGGCGGTGAGCAAGTTTCGGCTCGCGGTTCCCCTGGTGCGGGCAGGAGTGCTCGTTGCTGAGGAAGCAGCTGGATAATGACCGCCGAGCGGGTGTTCCAATCTTTTTCGCCATTTGAAAACGAAAAATCACGCAAAACTACCCTGACTCATGTCACATATTTTATTATTCACGAGCAATGTTATACAATCATTTAAACTAGTGAAGAACAGCAAACAGACAAGAAATACGAGATGAAAATTAAATATACAGAAAAACAGTGATTAAAATTGTAAAATAAAATGTATGGGGAGAAAAAAAAAAAAAACGTCATTGCTTCAAGTGTGCAGGTATGTTGTCTTCTGGGCTGAGGAGCTTTGTTGTCATTGGCAATCGACTTGTTAAATTGCATTGCCCTCTAGGGCAGGGGTCGGAAACCTTTCTGGCTGAGAGAGCCGTGAACACCACATATTTTTAAATGTAATTCTGTAAGAGCCATACAATATGTTTAAAACTAAAAATACAAGTGATGTGTGCATTTTATGTAATTTCAACACTTTTAAAATACAATAAGTCTCTGAACTCTTTTGAATAACATTGTTATGCTTTTGTTCATCAATGATGAGTATTTCTCACCATTAATGCTGGTGCTGCATGGTTTTGCTGATGGCATTGTAGTCTGGTTGATACTTGGTGACATTAAGCTTCATGCAGGCATTGAGAAACTTATGCACGGAGCACCATCAATGCACACCGAAACAAGTTTATTCATCGGTAGATTTTTTTTCTTTAGCGAACTCAGTGAAGGACTTGAATAAATCAGTCCTTCTTGTTGTCCCTTTCATAGTCAAAACCTTGCAATCCCACTGAAGTGAGATAAATAGCTCACGTCTACTGACTTATCCAAAGCTGGAGAAAAAACGGTGGTGCATTTATGTCCTTATGTCCTGCTGAAGTACGATACTCCTAGTCTTTTCTTCTTTTTGCCGACTTCTCAAAATGGTTTCTAAAATTAGATAACGCGAAAAACGAAACTGAAAACGAGGTTTACTTAAGTTTACTTCCTGATCTCACGCACACGCGCACATAGGCTATTTTCGACAGCAAAATACGGTAACCCCATTTGAACAGTGTCTCTGCCTCATCTGCGTTGCCTATGCGATTGATAGATAAATAGATAGACACAACGACATGTATGCTTGCCACTTTCTGACTAAAATTAGTGCGAACCAGCTTTCTAGTCGCCAGTTGTAGTATATGGACTACGTGTCCCATGATCATCCTGGGCTCACGCAGACAGTGGCATGGGACTTAGGGGTGAAGGAATTTGGCCCCCCGGCCAAGCCGTGGAAACAGCGACAGTTGAACCAAATGGTGTTCCGCTGGCATCGCTCCCGCAAGTCAGCCGGGAGGGGCCAATCCCGCGCGTTCACTCCGGTGTTCACCCTTTGTACTGACTCCATTTTGAACGGGTTAAAGAAGGCTCACTAAAAACAGGTTGACAATTTATTCGTCGACAATGGTCAAAGACAAGGCAAAAACAGACAACGGAGAGACAATGCTGGATCCACGGTCGGCAAAACAACGGTTACATAGAAATGTCCCCTAGAAGCGACAGTTGTTATCTAAAGGTTCAGTCGTTTGAAAGCTGTGGTGGAGTGGGCCGGGCGAAAGGCGTGCCTGGGTGTTGTCTTGGGATCCGCTCTCTGTGGTAGGTTTGTGCGGTCAAGTTTGTGCATCATCCTTCGTGGCTGGGACGTGGTTGCCACGGCTACCGACGCTATCAACATGTTGTTGCCTCAGTAGGGCAAGAGTGCTCTGACCCACCGAAGAGCCGTTGATGTAATTTCCTTCGTTTTATCAGGCGAGGGTTGATAGAGTGATTCACTTTACTTTTGTCAAAGGGCATGGAGTGAAGTCTGCCTAAACTATGGTTACATGATTTACTATAATGAATGTGTTAGACTAATGCAAACAATTATATGGTGTGTGCGAGAAGTGTAACTATTCCCTTCAGGGGATCTAACGGAGCACATCTGTGGTTGCTATTTGATTAAATCTAGTGCGAAGTGCACGAGTGTTGTCGGAGCATTAAAAAAGTTAACACACGCTGCAGAAGTCACGTCTGCTCATTACTGCATAACACCAGTGTATGACCGGCGATCGTCGCAGTTTCGCGCAATGCGCAAAGGAGTATAACATTTTTTTTTTTTTTTTTTTTTAAATGAAAGATTTTTTTGTGAGCCAGATGTAGCCGTCGAAAGAGCCAGATCTGGCTCGCGAGCCATAGGTTCTCGGCCCCAGCTCTAGGGCCTGTCATGAATACTACATCATTTTCTCGGGGAATTGCGACATAGTTCGAATGGAGACGGAAACATGATGGAACCATATAAATGCAAACATGAAGTTTTTCATATTCTTGGAGCGTCACCACGTAAACTGCCCCTAAGGCGATTGGCAGAAAGTCAAAATGACAAATATAACACTCAAATACCTGCACAAAGTAGAGGATTACAAATGAGAGCAGCACACGAACATAAACCCAAGGCAGGGGCGAAACAAGTAAATGCAATGAGACTAGAGTACGAGGTGTCAAATGGCGATCAGCAAGGCAATATCTCGGCACCCTTCTCTTAGATCACCCGAGTTTAAATGGCGTTTTGATTAGCCAACATTGGATGCAGGTGCGATGTCGGGAACACCCCCACAATAACTTCTGCAACAAAACATAATCAAACCAGCAGCAGAATGTGACAATTTCAGTGTTAATAACGGCGTTAGAGTATAACGCTGTTTCTCCCGCATTATTTTTTTCAGTTTTTTTCAATCCTGATTAGTGCTGCAATGATTAATCGATTAAATCGAGTAATTCAAATAGAAAAAAAATCTTCAAAACAAATCTTGTTCCTTCGAAGATTTTTTTAATCAGAGTGATGTTGTAATGGTTTGTTTTGAAAGAGTTGCATTTAGTTTTATTGATTTGGGTGAATACACTGCCCTCAAGAGGCAACAGTGAATATGCCCCAACTTGTCTAACATGGCCGAATCCAGCTGCTCCCTGTTAAAACCAAATTAAGATTTTTTAAATTTGAGCTAATATGTTTGTTTATGCATTCATTATCTAGTTTAGAAATACAGTGGTACCTCTACATACGATCGCTTCGACACACGAACTTTTCGACATCCGACGTAAAATTTGACTCGCCATTTGTTCCTACATCCGACGACATGCTCGAAATACGACGACAATGGCAGCACCGCAGACGAATGCACGGCGGATTTTCTTGTGTGACAAATCAACACTGGTTTCAGAAAAGGTTGGTACAGGTGGTGAAACAAGGAAAAAGTTGACGCTTACCTTCTAAATGAAGATGCAAATGACAGAAAAATATGAGCGTAGGGTGGGCATCCGTGAAATGGCTCAACAATACATCTCCACGGTCCTCCTCCGACCATCGTTCGCCAGTCTTTATAAGTTAAGCTGACAATTCTTATTGTGGTAACATCTCCAGAGAAATCGCCAACTTCGCCACGTTTTTAACATTTATTTCACAACTTATTCAAAACAAAAACACCTTCTGTCTGCCGCAATTGACGGTGTTAAGAAAACATTCAAAGTGAAAGTGAAACTCAAGCTCACCGGTCTGCCTCTGGCACGTCAGCACCGCGGTGCGTTCAGGGTCAGCAAAAAACGTCCGCCACATTAGAACCCGATTCATTACATTAATACAGGAATTATTATTATTATTATTATTCCGATTTTGATTTATAATTTATTTGTTTTGCTATGTGTAATTGCCATTTTTAATAGTACCAGCAGTATTTTTTAAGGATTTAGTGAAGGTTTTTGGGCTGTGGAACGAATTAATGGAATTGTAATGTATTCCTATGGGAAAATCCTGCTCGACATACGACCATTTCGACTTACAAACAAGGTCCTGGAACGGATTAACTTCGTATGTAGAGGTACCACTGTATATTTAGCAGTTTTTTATGGTAATGTTTTTGAACGATTGGTTAAGAGCAGTTTAAAAAAAAGTTAGCATTTTAATAATATTTATGCTAGCAGACTTTTGGTTTGCAAGTTAGCCAATTGTTCTTTTGTTGTGCTTAGATCCATATTTTTTTTTTTTTTGTGCTGTCTAATTTATCGCGTTAACGGGCGGTAATTCATTTTTTTAATTAATCACGTTAAAATATTTCACACAATTAACACATGCACACAATTGACGCGTTCATTCTTTGCCTCAAACAGTATACAATGATGCTGTTTTAGCACATTGAGAGCGAAAAGGCAGAGAAATGCGAGTGGACACAGCCGTTCATTGGACCGCACCTGTTATTGCCTTAAGCTTTGGCAACTCCTTCACAACATTGTGGCGAACGACATGGGGAAGAATGACAGGAGGCGATCTTTTTCTTAACACGCTTAATTGAACACAACGCAGAACATACTGTATACCATTTGTGGCCACCAATGACAGTCATGGTTGCCAAACTTCCCATCATGAATTTGGGCGGAACAGTTAAGTCGCTACAGTATCATTTAGTGAAAGCACAACAAAATTAATATTCCTATCCCTCACAGGAGACGATCTTTTTCTTAACACGCTTAATTGAACACAACGAAGAACATACTGTATACCATTTGCAGCCACCACTGACAGTCATGGTTGCCCAACTTCCCAACATGCATTTTTGGGCGGAACAGTTAAGTCGCAACAGTATCATTTAGTGAAAGCACAACAAAAATAATATTCCTATCTCTCAGAAAAAAAACTTCACAAAAAGAAAAGCGCTCAATGCAAAGAGAACTGGCATTCCCAATCAAAAAAGCTATGCAAAATATGCATAAAACCTACTCAGATTTTGCCTTGGCTAGATCTCTAATTAATTTAAAACTCGCCATTGACCACTTGTGGTGTATTTCAATCACTATCTTACGTAGTTAAAGACACTGTGGAAGAACGGCAGGGAGCTCGCTCAGCGACGTCAACAATGGCGAGCTATTCGTTTGTTTTTTGATTGAAAATTTTTACAAATTTTATTAAAATGAAAACATTAAGAGGGGTTTTAATATAAAATTACTATAACTTGTACTCAAATGTAACTTTTACGAACTACAAGTCTTTCTATCCGTGGATCCCTTTAACAGAAAGAATGTTAATGTTAATGCCATCTTGTGGATTTATTGTTATAATAAACAAATACAGTACTTATGTACAGTATTTTGAATGTTTATGTCCGTCTTGTGTCTTATATAATAATAATAATTTACAGAAAAATATGGCATATTTTAGAGCTGGTTTGAATTGCGATTCATTATGATTAATTAATTTTTAAGCTGTGATTAACTCGATTAAACATTTTAAACGTTTGACAGTCCTAATTTTTTTCTTAATGTTTTATTTTTATTTTACTTTTAAACACATTTTTTGCTCTTTTGAAATGAAAGTGCAATCCTGCATAGTTTGAAGAAACACTCAGGAATTTTATTTTGAATTCGCATTTAAAGATCTTTTGAAAGTGTAATCTTAGCAAGCCAAAATAAATATTATTGCAAGCATAAACACTTGTTTATTTGTTTTACATATCCTAAAATGTATTCTGCACCGCAGTAAATGTTCGCAAGCCGGTTATTCGAACTAATTAATTGATAGATTAATCGATTACTTAAATAATTGATAGCTGCAGGGCTAACCCTGAAGTTTCTGAGCAAAATTCTTTTGATACTTATTTTGACAACAACAAAAAAACTATTCTAGATGTGAATTACAAACACATCGCTGCAAAAGTCAGCGTACAAAATAAACAAAAGATAAACAGTAGTACAACTAAGGAGGCCAAAACAGGGTCAATCTTTGGGTCCTGGTGTGTGAATAACAAGGAATCTTTAGAGAAGCACAATGCGGTCACCATATCAATAGACTGCGCTGTCACGATCAATAGTTTAAAAGCATAACAAGGCAACACAGTAAGAGGCAAGATAGGACACACAATAAGATTAGAGTGCAGGTACATGTACTGATGGTACACTTTCCACACCTTATATTGTACATACTACTGTATGCTGCACTACGCTAATTGGTCATTTATTTGGAATTTCTGACACACAGTAAATTCACCACTTCTATACAATTATTGGATTTCCACCATTACCCATGTGAGGAGAATTAATTCTCTTTGTGGTCTCAGCTAGTTTTAATGAAGTAAATCAACTGTACGTTGGCATTAGAGACACTTAAATTCCCTTGAAAATTGCAGTCCTTTACTTAATAGCGCACAGGATAAGACACATTCAAACCCCTTAGCAAATGCAAAGAATCAGTAAACCACAGTTTAATATAGAATATAGGAATGTCAAGTTATGATCTAATAATTAAATGTGTTATCTTAAAAACTGATGTAAATGTTAAAACATATATTATGTACAATTTTAACTCATTAACTGCTACTGACAACAATGGACATTCAATTCATTTAAACCCGAAGGACTGGCTGTGAATGCTCGACTTTCAGTGCCACTGACGGAGGGAGACGTCCAATCCATTTCGCCCCTCCTAGTCAAATTGGAGTGGACATCTAGCACCGTCAATGGCGGCCAATGAGTTACCTATTTTGACTTCAGTGATCCCTCGCTACTTCGCGCTCCAACTTCCTCCCCACAGTCATCGCGGTTTTTTTTTTCCATTAAAAAAATTAAAGAATAATACAATATTTCATTTTAAAATACTAAGATATATGCATGTATACTCGTACATGTACAAATCATTGTTTTCATTTATATACACTACCATTCAAAAGTTACAAAAGCAGTTTTTTTCAATGGAAATAACATTAAACTAATCAAAACACTCTATACATTAGTAATGTGGTAAATGACTATTCTAGCTAAAAACGTCCGGTTTTAATGCAATATCTACGTAGTTTTGTAAAGAGGCCTATTTACAGCAAACATCAGTCCAGTGTTCTAATGGTACATCGTGCTTCCTAGTTGCCTTAGAAGGATGATAGATGATTAGAAAACCTTGTGCAATTATGTTGGCCCAGCTCAAAATAGTTTAGGTGGTTCGAGAATCTATAAAACTGATCTTCCGTTGAGCTGGTTGGGGGTCTGGAGCATCATCTTTGAATAAACTCAAAAGTTCAAAAGTTTGAATAAACTCTCAAAATGGCCGGAAAAAGACAATGTTCACGTGAAACCTGACAATCTGTTCTTAGAAATGAAGGCTATTCCGCAAGAGAAATTGCCAAGAAATTGAAGATTTCTTATAACGCTGTGTACCACTCCCTTCAGAGAGCAGCACAAACAAGATCCAACCAGAGTAGAAAGAAGCGGGAGGCCCCGCTGCACAACCAAGGAAGAAGACAAGTACATAAGGGTGTCTAGTTTGAGAAATAGCAATTCCTCATCTAGCAGCTTCATTAAATAGTACCCGTAAAGCCCCAGTGTCAATGTTGACAGTGAAGAGACGACTCTGGGATGCTGGCTTTCAGGGCAGCGTGGCAAAAAAAAAGCCATATTTGAGACAGGCTAATAAAAGGAAACGATTAATATGGGCAAAAGAACACAGACATTGGACAGAAAAAGATTGGAAAAAATTGTTATGGACAGATGAATCATAGTTTGAGGTGTTTGGATTTTGGATCAAAGAGAAGAACATTTGTGAGATGCAGAACAACTGAAAAGATAATGGAGGAGTGCCTGATGTCATCTGTCAACCCTGGTGAAGGTAATGTGATGGGCTGGGGTTGTTTTAGGTGCTGGTAAAGTGGGAAATTTGTACAAGGTCAATGGGATTTTAAAAAAGAAGGCTATCACCCCATTTTGCAACACCATGCCATACCCTGTGGACAACCCTCGATTGGAGTCAATTTCAACCTACGACATGACAATTACCCAACGCACACCTCCAAATTATGCAAGAACTATTTAGGAAAGAAGCAGGCAGCTGTTATTCTATCTGTAATGGAGCGGCCAACACAGTTAACAAATCTCAAACCCATTGAGCTGTTGTGGGAGCAGCTTGACCGTATGGTACGCAAGAAGTGCCCCATCAAGCCAATCCAACTTGTGGGAGGTGCTTCTGGAAGTGTGGAGTGAAGTTTCTCCAGATTACATCGACAAATTAACTTTTTTTTTTTTTTTTAATTATACTTTGGGAGAAAAAAGGGAAAAAAAATGTTTACATGTATCTCTTTCCAATGCTGTTAACCCTTTAACACCCGGGCCGATTTTGTCCAAATTTGCATGCCTTTGATGTTGTCTTTATAGTTCAAAGAAAAAATGGTTCACAATGGCAAGGTTGGGTCCCTTTTTTCCCAGGACTCCATAACCTTCTTGTCCAAACAGTTTTGTTTTCTTTACTGACCAATTATAATCAACATTTTGAACCCAAAAAGACAAAAAAAAAAAAAAAAAAAAATCACAAAATTATTTGTCTACATTTGTAATGGCAATGCAAGGCAAATTTATAAATTTATTTATATAGCACAATTCAACACAAGGCAATTCAAAGTGCTTTACATCACATGAAGATGATAAAAATGACATTAAAGCAATAGAACGTAAAAACAAAGACAAACGAAACAGAAAATTATACATAGAAATCACATTTAATCACGAATAGAATAAAAAAAAAACTACTACTACTACTATTAATAATAATTGAAATCAGCAATAGAGATAAAGCAAAAGAGGAATAGAAAGCAAAGGGCTTGAAATATACAGTATAGACAGTTATGGATATCAGTTGCTAAATAAAAGCGTTATTAGCTCTGATTTAAAGGAGCTAACAGTTTAGGCATACTTCAGACCTTCAGGTAACTTGTTCCAGAGGTGATGAGAATAATAACTAAATGCTCCCTCACCGTGCTTGGTTCTTGTTCTCGGAACATACAGGAGACCGGTTCCAGACGACCTTAGGGGTCTAGATGTTTCATAGGAATCTAACAAATCAAGTATGTATTTTGGTCCAAGGCCATTAAGTGTTTTGTAGACGAGCAGTAGTATTTTATAGTCTATCCTTTGACTCACTGGAAGCCAGTGTAATGATTTCAAAACCGGTGTAATGTGGTCCAGTTTCCTTGTATTTGTGAGGACTCTGGCTGCAGCTTCCTGACTGATTTTTTTAAATCAAGACCTGTAAATAAACCGTTGCAATAGTCCAATCTACTGAAAATGAATGCATGCATACGTTTTTTTCATGTCTTGTTGAGTCAGAAGCCCCTTAATTCTGGCTATATTTTTTAGGTGGTAATAAGCAAATATAGTGATGGACTTTAGATGGCGATCAAATTTTAGGTCTGGGTCAATAATTACGCCAAGATTTCTGACATGATTTGTAGCTGTAAGTGACATTGTGCAAAGGTGCCTGCTTATCTTTGACCTTTCCTTTTATGGCCCAAAAATATTGATGTCCAATTGACAACCAAACATGCTCGACAAACTATTTTGAAGCTTGACCATATTTATTCAACTTGTTAGTGTCACACTACGTCACACAGCCCACTCTTCCGCCGTTTGCATACTGCTGTCAGCCTGTGTCTCTTCTCACTCACCGACTCATCCGATGAAAATAACGACAAATATGGTTCATTCTTTTCCTCAGGTTGATGAAATAATGCATTAGCTTATGTTAAATTTAGTTTTCGATTCAATCCACACGTTTCAAAGTCGCTCGCTCAATACAACCGGTCGTCGCTCGCTAGCTCGTCTCCCTCCCTTTAGGTGGCGCCTCACTCGGCAATTTAATAAAAATGTTCACATTACGTCCGTCCTTCGTGACCTCACAATGGCTCCTGGGATATGTAGTTTTTTGTGGGTGCTTTCGGTTTTGAAAAAGGACCAGAAATCATGGAAATATGGACATACACACATGGTCCATGCAGCGTTTCAATGTTTATTTATGAGAGCAATGAAAGTATAAAACTCAAATGACATCTCTCGTTTTACTTGGTCGATTGACTTCAAGTAAAAACGGTCGTGGACCTCAACTTTCGCACTTTCAAATGAGACCAACGAGCGGCATGTGGGTGACGTATTTACAGCGTTATGAGGCTTTAAAGATGATATGCGTAAAGGTGTCGCCGCCAACACGTCCGGTGTTAAAGGGTTATATCTGAATAAATACATTGAACACGTGAAAGAAAAATGTAAATAAGCTCTGCCTCTACTGCGCAGATTTTCGTTTGGGGGGGGTTGGTCCCCATTAACCGCGAAAAATGAGGGATCACTGTATAGCAAAGTCTAAGGTGAAAAATCTGACATATATATATTTATTCTGTTTTAAAATGATTGATATTATTTGTCTTATATCCATAGCGGAAGCATATTTGGAGCATATTTTATATTTGAGCATATTTAGACTACAGGTGTTGCAAATGTTGGTCACTTTTGTAAATACAGGTAGTCCCAGGGTTCGACAGACCCGACTTACGCCATTTCGAATTTACGACGCCTGTGTCTTGTGTTTTTTTTGTTTGTTTTGTTTTTAATTTTGACTTTTGTTTTGTGATTCATGTTTTTATTTTGGCGCAGGAAGCGTAGAACAGGAAGCGAACACATGTACAGATGCACCCACCCACCCCACACACGCACAGAGCAGCCGAGTGTTCAGAGGTGACAGCCTGCGTGCGCATTAGTTGCTTGTGAAGCATCCAGAGGCGACGGCTGTATATAATACCTTTTATACTGTTTACTGTGCGTTTTCAGTAGGGGCGAGTTTATGTGATTGTTTTTGACGATGTGCGGACGCTAAATGATACATGCTAATTGTTTATTATTGCTGTTTCAGCAGCTACTTGGAAACCCAAATTTGAATTGTTATTTTACATGAGACTGTTTTAATTTCATTTTATTTTAGTTTCATTCTGCAAGTGTTGATGTCATGAGCAGTTGAATAAAGTCAGCAAACCTTCTTACATCGTCATTTTGGAATTTAGTTCACTGTCTAGCTAAGACATAGCTCCAACATCTTGGCGAGGACAGACATGTTTTTGGATAGTTTTTAAAAATTAAATTTAGAGGGTGTTTTTACGTTTTAAAGGGTTAATTCCGATTTACGCAGAAGTCTGGGTTACATTGCCAGCGCAGGAACAGAACTCGTAATACACAATTTCAGATATTTAAGTGATGTAACTTTTTTCTGTTAACTCATTTATCTTAAAAGTAAAAGTAGAGTACATTTATTGAGGGTATAAAGTATGACTTTAGGTGTAAATATCAAACCCTGAGTGGTACACAGTACATGTGTGCCTACTGTAGTTAATACAGTACTAGTAGGGGTGTAATGGCACATGTATTTGTAATGAACCGTTTCGGTATGGGGTGCTCAGTTCGGAACGGAGGAGTACCGAACGAGTTTCTGACGTAATGTAACCATTACTTTTTGAGGCTGTGGGTCGATCGGGTTACAGTTTCTTTGTGTAGATTATATTTACTCCGCCTTCTCTACTATAATGAGGACCAACATGGCAGGACAGTATAACTCTGCTTTATTTCCTTGCGCCATGCGCAGGAACTCTCGTGTTCAACTCAAAAGCATCCTACAACAACACAAACAGCTAGGAACTACTGTAATATTCAAATGGAACTAAAATTACACATCATAAAATATTAAGTATAAATGACTACTGCATCACATCTCAAAACATAAATACATAATAAGATAAATAATAACCCATATAAATAAAATAAACTGAAATGAGCCAAAACAATAATAATACATGATTCCTGCTTACAGTAATAAGGACTGCACGTGGAGCAGAGCAAGCTGCAGCCGCGCACACCGAAACAAACAAAAACAGTAAACAGCAGCAGTAGTGGACGTCATGGCTAATGCCGCTAGCAATGGCGATAAGCCAGAGTTTGAGGACCCTCCCGCGACAATAAGGTCTCCCGTTTGGGAACACTTCGGCTTCCCGGTGAAATAATAAACCTAACAGGGACAAAGACAGGTTGATAAAAGCAAAGTGGTTTGCTGCCATTGTTCATCCGAGATCGGGTATGTTTCTGGTAACACGTCAAACCTGTTAACTTATTTGAAACGGCACCACCCCAGCGTGAATATTGCTACAATGAAGAGAAAGACGAGCGTTGTACAAACACAGCTCCCAACTGCATTTAAACAGGGTCGGATCCGGCTAAAGCAATAACAAATGCCGTTGAGCAGAATTCTAGCTTTGTATGGGCTAATGTTCCTATTGTTGAAAGCACAAAAGTGTATAATAAATAACTAGCATTTATATTTTGCATTTTGTTTTCTTACTGTACCGAAAATGAACCGAACCGTGACCTCAAAACCGAGATACATACCGAACCGAGATTTTTGTGTACCGTTACACCCCTAAGTACTAGCCAATTATTTCTTAGTTCGGGTTACCCACCTTTAAGGCGCTAGTAAGAAATTTGATGTATAACTTCATACATTCATTCATTTTCCATGCCCCTTTTGCTGGAGCCTATCCCAGCTAACTACGGACAGAAGGAAGGGTACACCCTTAACTGGTTGCCAGCCAGTCGCAGGGCACAATGAGACATACAACCATTCACGCACACAATCATGCCTACGGACAATTTAGAGTGTTCAATCAGCCTACCATGCATGTTTGTTGTGGGGGGGGGGGGGTTGGTGGGAGGAAACCATGCCTTCTTAAAGTTTTTTTTTTTTTTACGAGGCTGGGCTGAGTGTCAATTTTTTTGGAAATCAAAATATGACCACTCTATATACACACACACCCATATGATTGCTGCTATCTCCTTGATTCCAACACCTGTACTGTCTTATCTGACCTTTGTGACTTCCTTTCCAAAGATAGAATTGAGAATAAGAAACCGGTTGAAAAGTGACAAGTTGTGATTGAGGCTGAACTTCCCGGGAGAAGCAGGTGTGCTTTGTGATCTGTGACTCACGGTGCTCTCTGGAGAGCCACAGAGTGTGAATGGGAACTTTCTATGTTGATTTGTCCTACTGTAGTTATAATCAAGGTCTTTCTCCAATGAATAAAACCTAATGTTGAGGAAATATTCCTGTCTTGATATGTCTGGTTCTTCCATTCAAATATATATTTGAGGAAAGGTTCAGACAGATCTTTTTTTTCTAGAATTGTCAAGAGATTAAAAAAAATGAAAGATTGAATAATTACAGATCATAATTATTTAATGTCAAGGGCCCTGGAACTCACTCACAGCAGGGGGTGCTGAGGATCCTATTTTGTTTTTCCCACCCAAAAACAGCCGTTTTGGTCCAAATTTGTCTTGCTCGCGTGTTTCCTCCATACACACATATGCTGGATTTACATACTGCTACTAGGCTACTACAAAGACAGCATTCTATTTCACCGACAGTGTGCGTTAGAGTTTGTGTATTGGAAATAAAAGCGCCCGTGTATTATAACACAAATCAGTGCAGCTAGACGGCGCAATGACACACGAACACATTTAAAAACTAAAAGGACCAATAAGCCTCAGTTTAACACACCCTTTTCACATCACTAAAATAAATTGCACATGAATATCCAACAGCGTTCTGCATAGCAGCAGCTGACCGGCAACAACAAACAATAATATGGCTACAATGCAAGCCTGTCTTACTTATTTGAAGACACCAAAGCTAGATAGAATTATCATCATAATCATTTTCGTTTTTAATTTCAAATTTAATTTAGAAAAGTTTGCTGTTTTAGTAAAGAAAAAAATCGCAAATTCATTTTTGCGCCATGTTAACGCCTCCTTTGTCAACAGTTAACTTTTCCAATAGCACCTTATTCAATGTGACCCAATAGCAAGCAAAGGGTCAGATGGTGATTAAAAAAAAAAAAAAGACTTTTTCAACACGTATATTTAATCACCAAAGTTAAATACTATATTGTTTCAATATGTTTAAAAAAAAAAATTAAATTACTAAAAAAAATTTAAAAAAAGAAAAAAAAAAGAATCTACCATAAGACCAGGGGGTGCTGCAGCACCCTCAGCACCACACTTCCCACGCCATTGTTTATTGTCATTTCTATCTCCAGCTATAAATTGCTGAGAAAAATCATCTAGTCGTTTTTTTTTCATTTGAAGTAGGTAAATTGACATTACAGTAAATTTAAGTACTGTAATTTATTTTTTTATATTTTGACAGACTTAGAGCTTTCCAGTCCACCTATTTACGTAAATGAAGAACACTGATATAGTGCAATTATCTACATGGTTCACACTAGCCCTATTGAGTCTGGCCACCATTAAGCGGATAAAATTTCCAGGGCGGAGCAAGCCACAGCAAACAGACAGCGGAGTGGACCAATCAGCGACGGGCGGGACGAGGGACTTGCGCGCTGAAGTAAACATACGAGGAGAGCGGAGATTATTCAACATGGCTAGCGCGAGACAGACTGTTGTCAATGACTTGTGTCGATGTGTTTTTGGTAATTTAAAACTGATTTCACCGTGGATTGGAACATATTCTCGGCTCTCCTGTTTGCCATCTGTGTTGTTGTGGAGACGACTTCCGACGCGGAATAGTGACGTTTCTCGTTAAGAACACGTCACGCAAATAAACAAATCTGATTTGTCGACTGATTTTGTACTTGCTCCAGAGGCCGTTAATGGGCTGGGTCCCAGACTATTCTCTCAGTGTTTGAAAAACACAGGGAGAACAGTCTGGCCGTGCCAGGCAAGGTTCACACATCCATGGTGCTGCCAACACTGGGGGCAAATTAGGTTCAGTGCATTGCCCAAGAGCACTTCAACAGTTGGCAGTCATGGCCGGGAATCAAACCGTTGACCCTTTGCTCCCAGGACAACTCGAGCTACCACAGTGCCACAAGGACAACACCAACTTGGTGATGATAATGCACACTCAGCAGGAAAACAGTACAGTATTTTCAATTAAAAAATTGCCCGAGAGTTTACTATGACGCTCGCCACGCTAACTGCTAATGCTAATGAGAACGCTATACTAGAATGCTTGGCCACCTAGCCAAACATCAACGCGTTGGCAACAGTGTCACCAGCTCAATGTCAATGCGCTCTAATGGTAAGTGTATTGTCAAAAATCACAGCCACACATGTTTTTCTGCCATTTAAAATTAATGGAAAATTTGGACGTTCATAGCCTTCAAAGGCATAGCCTTATTTGGGTGTGGGTTGAATGTCAATGCGCTCTAATGGAAAGTGTATAGTCAAAAATCACAGCCTAACAATTTTCTGCCATCTAAAATTAATAGAAAATTTGGACATGCATAGCTGTTAATGACATGATGTGCATGGCCTGCAAAAATGCCATATACCGCCAAAAATGCCACGTAGCAAAATCAATTTTGCCACATGGCAAAAAAAAAAAGCCACATGGCAAAAAAAAGCCACATGGCAATAAAATGCCACATGGCAAAAAAAATGCCACATGGCAATAAATTGCCACATGGCAAAATCAATTTTGCCACGTGGCAAAAAATGCCACACGGCAAAAAAAAAAAAAAAAAAAAAAAAAAAAATGCCACATGACAGAAAAATGTTACAAGGCAAAATCAATCTTGCCATATGGCAAAAAAAAAATGCCATAAGGCAAAATGAAATGCCAAATGGCAAAAAATGGCAAAAATGCCACATGGCAAAATCAATTTTGCCACATGACAAAAAATGCTACATAGCAAAATCAATTTTGCCACATGGCAAAAAAATGCCACATGGCAAAAAAAAAAAAAAAAAAAAAAAAAAAAGCCAAATGGCAAAATCCATTTTGCCACATGGCAAAATAAATGCCACATGGCAATATCAATTTTGCCAAATGGCAAAAAATGCCACATGGCAAAATAAATTTTGCCACATGGCAAAAAAATGCCATATGCCAAAAAAATGGCAAAAATGCCACATATCAAAATCAATTTTCCCACTTGGCGAATACCACTTTTTTTTCTCGCCGTTTCTCCACCAGCCCCTCCCCTCCTCCCCCCTCCTGCTCTGCTCTCTCCAGAGCAGGCAGGCAGATGTGTGACAAACTCTGACAACTCGCATTTCATTCAACCAAATTGTAGTAACGCGCCTCTTCATATCCTCAGTAAAAGTAACGGCGTTGCAAAGATGGGAGCGGTAATTAATTAGATTACTCACTACTGAAAAAAATAGCGTCATTAGAAATGCCGTTACACTCTAACGCCGTTATTAACAACACTGCCCACAACACAGGATAATTGTTCAACATATTCTAATAGACATTTGATAATTGAGCCTTTGCACGCTAAGATTCAACTCCACTAACCATACCCAACTTTTGCAATTTTCTTCTCAATAACCTGAAAAATCATCCAGTGAAAACTAAAGGGACACAACGTTCCTTTGCAGAGTCATTTACTGGTAGACTTTGGATTGATTGTAAATTATGTGTTATATAGTTATACACAGAGCAACTGAAAGCATCTGAAAGCTTTGGGCCTCACAGGAAGACGACACGACAATCGCATTATACATCTAATCATCCTCATCTTCAGCCTGAAACATTCTGGTGACCATGCCAAAAATTAGTGGTTATTTATTGAATCAAAGGTTGATCTGTCTGAAAATATTGTTTATTCAAACGCACATAAGTATTTAGGGAACACCCGAGTGAACAAAATTTTACCTACCGTCATACACACTCAAAATGTTGCCATAAATTAGACTATGAAGGCTCACTTACAATGGCAACATACATGAGTGAGTTTAGTTAAGAGACCACACACAAAAACAGTTACAACATAAACCTATTGTTCAACACAAAAAAGTTCTGATCTGATCACGTAATCATTTCGGAAGTCATTTCTGATATGAATCAGGTAAAAAACATCTAACATGGACTTAACGAATGGGATGCTCTAATAAGCCCCAATTGTTCTCTTTTACTAAAATATGTTATGAGAAACACATAAAATATTGCCATTGATTTAAAAATCTATGATATTTAGTACATGTTTTGACCTGCGGAGGGTGCCATGTTACAGTTACGTACAATACATGTTTTTGGATAGTTATTTTGATATTTAGGGGGTATTTAGGGATACTTAAAGGGTTAATTCCAATTTACGTGGAAATTTGGGTTACGTTGCCAGCATAGGAATGGAACGCCTTTGTGACCTGGGGACTACCTGTAGTATGTTTTGTACAATGCAACAACACAACGCAACTGGAAACAGCAGAAGTGGATGTAAACACCACTGGTAGAAGACGGTATGCTAGCTGTTGTAGGGAGATAATACGTTCATGCATGACTAGGTGCAACAAGGCAAAGCAAGGTAAATGAGATTGTTGGTGCTAGGATTAGTGATCACATAGCAAAGAATACGATTGCAACCTTTAAGACTTATAGATGATTCTCATATAACTGGATTCCCAATCCCACATTGTCGGAAATGTGTAAGCCTGAACTTGCCCTATCATGTCACCTTCTGACCTCCCCACCTTCCTCTACTCGGTTTCCAGCCTGCCCCCACACAAGCACACGTAGTCCACTGTTAATACAATTAGATCACAATAGCACCGCTACATTGGGGTGACCACCAGTCCGGTTTTAGATTGGACATTCAGCCTTTTCAGGGATGTGTCCGGCACAACCTGTAGGAACCATATTCCTTATTTGTCTTATTAATTGTAATTTTACTCTTTGCCACTGGAGGCTGTCAATCGCGTGTGTCTACTGACCTGGAGTCAGCCCCGGTGGGCATAAAATGACAGCTAATCATGACATAGGGGTTGGTAGTTTAGGAGGGCAAACAGTTTTTCACCTAAATTGTACTGACTAAGCTCTGTGCCCAGTCAAGTACTGGATGATGTTTAGGAATTTATGTTAGTAGACACCACTTAAAATAAAGTATTGGAACAGAGAAATGGACTCGCTGTGTTTGCGTCACTTCTTCAACTGCACTGGGCGCACGTCATCACATAACTCCTAACTATCATCCAGTACTTGACTGGGCACAGGGCTCAGTCAGTATACAACCCATTAGCCAGACGCTGTTTGTCCGGCTTTTAAAGGAAATGAGCCAAGGTTAAGTGTATGTGACGCAACTCAAGCCCTATGGTTGTCACAACTGGTCTGTGATTAGCCAAGAGTGACTTCTTTTAAAAATGTCCTATATTATTGGTTTAATAAAGGTAAACAAAGCTCCATGAGTGGCTGTGTGACAACATTCTTTCCTCGCTGACGTTTTACAGCAGTAAGCAGCAAGCAGGCCAAAAACTTCTTTTAATATTAAATTGAAGAAAAGAGTCCGGTTTCCTCGCCAAAAGCAGTCGAGACTCGTTCCACGGCTACTGCATGCTTTGCCGATGTGACGTGGGTGTGAGCATCAGGGGCAAGGCAATCGTAGGACGTCACGCGGAAAGCAAGAAACATAAAAGTATGAGGCGAGAAGCAGGTGCATCGACATTGAAAACATTTTTATAAGATTTTATAAGAACCCTCATCGCCTTTAGATAATAAAATAACTGCAACTTAGGAAACTTGTTCCGCTTATAAAGAGTTCACTTCTTTTGAGCAGTTCAATGCTCACAATGTTTTTACACCAAAAAAATTCTCGTTCTTAAGAATTTTGTTTGTTCCAAATGTTAATACTTTTTCAAAATATGTTATGTTCTGGGGCAAGTTGCATTTTGAAAACAGTGTAGCCTAAACTAAATTGTCTGAAAAAGATTGACCTTTAATTGATATTTTTTACTTTTTAGTTACACAACTTTAATCTATAAACTGTCCAAAACTTTATTGTTGATGAAAATACACTGCAAGTATGATATACAGTGATCCCTCGCTACTTTGCGCTTCAAACATTGCGCCCTCAGTAAATGCTTAATAAATGCTGGATTTTATAGAGATGTCCCATCCGATCATGTACAGCCTCTACGTATTCACTAGGATGGCTAATGGCCTTAAACATGTAATTAATTAGACTATACAGCATGTCGGCTACACTACTATACCGCTTATCCGGATTAGTTGTTACACGGATAATGTAGGCGGGTATTATTACCCACCACTTAGTATAGACTGCTGTCTCTGTACAAGAATCGGATACTTAGGAAGCGATGTCATGGAGTGTACCATTGCCATTTTTAGTGCGGCAGGCTGGCATTGTAAACAATGGAGGCGGACAATCAAGACGTGGCATTCCTGCTCCTCTTTTCTTTTCCACAGTCGTTGTTTACAATTTATCATGTAGAGTGTAGAACAAGTGTCAGAAACCTATGTCTTCGCGAGTCATTTCTGGCTCTTTTGATGAGTGCATCTGCCTCCCTGCCAACCTGTAATTTTAAATCTGGTACCGGCCGGCTCGCTCGACGTGAAGAGCTGATAATGCATTCACACATTTTTCTTGAACCTTCAAACGTGCGTCGCAATAATATGCTTCAATTCAGTGCCCATTGGCGGTCCTCCCATGGTGGATTATATGGAGATGAGCATTTTATTACAGAGCTCGTCTCCGATCAGCCAGCTGCGGGGCTGGCCCCGTCCAATTTAATGTGGACCGAACGGGAGTATATAAAAATGCGTAGGTGAAAATTAAACCACGAAAATTGAACTGCATGGTACCCCCAGTCACAGAAGTGCGCGATCAGTTTTATAATGACATTTCTGCCTGTCAAAACTGTCGCCACTTCCAGGATCTCCACTGTTATGCACAAGCACTTCTGGTTGCGGCTTCCAGGAAATATACCCAGCACCACACCATATGTTTTTGTTATTTTCCGACTGGTGAGTGTGCAACTGAGCATCGATTGTAACATCCCAAGTAATGATGTCAGGCTTTAGTTGTGGTTTTCTAAAGATTCATTTCAATCACAACTCGGCGACTGCTCGTAAAAGCCGAGTGTGCCCTCAGTCCCTTCACTCCAGGTTCCGCGTGATGCGTTCACGAAAAAAAAAGTCATCACAAAACGTGTTCCCGACCCCTGGTCTAGAAGGTGTAGTAATTTCAAAGTTTCCCGCCGGCGATTAATGAGTTTCTGGTTCAGAGGTAGACAGCACAGACGACGGAAAAACACGAGGCTGCTCCTTTCCATCATGCGTAGTTTGGGCAGATGCAGACTTACCTTCCGATTATCGCGCGCGGGGGATCCCCATTAACCGCAAAAAAAAAGGATCACTGTATTATTTTGTTTTTCAAATATGTCCTCCATTTTGACCTCATGGACTTGGTCACACGACGCTATGTTCATAAGTAGCATATGTCTATGGCGGAAAACACTTAGGTGACTTGAAGTTCCGCTCTGAAATTTTTTTAACGGCATTTAAAAAAAAAAAAAATTCAAACAGCAAAACCCGATCTGGAGGTGAAAGCACGCGAGAGGAGAATTACAGACGCCATGACTTTAACAAGATATTATCGTGTACATACCTTGTTTCGATCCCAAAACTCCATGTAGCATGTATCGAGATTTTCTTTTTCATATATTTACCCTTTTAAACTTTTTTTTTTCCAATTTTTCTTTGTTTGGATCGATTAGTTATCATCTAACATATCGGAGAAAATGCGACAGTAACAAAAAAATACAATTAAGTGATACTTATGAGGTAGATATCTGTGACTTTTGACACTTTGGCTCTGTTTTTTAAAAACACAAGTTAAAAATCTCGGAGTGATATTCGATAGCAGGCTCAACTTTGAAAAACAGATTAGTTCTGTTGTAAGAGCAAGTTTTTTCAAGCTCCGTCTCTTGGCCAAAGTGAAGCTTCTTTTTACTCGCCACGACCTTGAAAAAGCAATTCACGCTTATATAAGCTCAAGGCTGGATTACTGCAACGCACTTTATGTTGGTCTTCCCAAGTCCTCAATTTCTCGTCACCAACTTGTTCAAAATGCAAATGCTGCTGCTCCATTTTTAACAGATACACCTAGACGTGAATATATTACCCCCGTGCTATTATCGCTCCACTGGCTTCCAGTCCATTTTAGAATTGATTTTAAACTTTTACTGTTTGGTTTTAATTCTATTAATTGCCAGGCTCCTTCTTACTTATCGGAAATTTTAACCATCCGTAATTCTGGCAGGACTCTTCGTTCTACCGGCCAACTTCATTTGCACGTTCCGAGGTCCAAACTCAAACAGTGGGGAGACCGATCTTTTGCGGTTGCTCCCCCCAGGTTAATGGAATAGTCTTCCCCCTGAAATCCGCACCACTACGAATTTGGGCCTTTTTAAATCTCGTTTAAAGACACACTTTATAGACTTTATAGACTTTCCTTTCCCCCAGATTAGTTTAGCCTGGTTTTATTTCTTAAGGGTTTTTAATGTTTTTGGATTTTATCTGTTTTATTGTTTTATTTGCTGTCTGACTTTTATCGTGATGTGGTGTTTTGTTTTTGTTTTTTTTCTTAACGTCATTGTATAATACTTTCCTGCCTTTTATTTACTATGAGCCATGTTTGTCTTTTTTGTAAAGCAGTTTGGGGACCTTTCGGGTTTTGTAAAGGGCTATATAAATGAATTTGATTGATTGATTGACTTTTTTACAGACACCATTTTTTTCATTGTGACGTCATTTTTTAAAAGTTTAAAATATGCGAGTGAATAATTCTTTTAAATTTTTAAACGAAATATTAGACATCAATTAATGATTCTAAGCTAAAAATGACAGACATTTTGAATAATAAATATAATTAATTACCTTCCTTTTATGGCTGGGTTGAAACAAAAGTGGTTGCACGACGTCAGTAAACGGGGTTTTCCAGGGTAAAATGGACAAATGAAAAATATTTTGGAGGCTTCATGCGCCTTGAATCTGCTATGGCAGCATATTGTTCTAGCAAACACACCCGTTGTTTTGGCTTAAAATACAGCAGTTACTTTTAAAGAGGAGTGAAACAGAAACTTCTTTTTTAGTCTTGTCTGTGTTTTCCGCTCTGTGTTAGTGTATTTTTCTCATTTGTTTGTTGTCCTCTTCTGTTTGCTTCCTTTCTTTCTTTTCCCCGTTCCTGTGCACTGCTTTCTCATAATAAAAAAATATGAACAACGACAATGGGATTACATCAAACTCCCATGTGGCACATTAAAACTGTTCAGTCTAACAGGACACTCAGATTCACATTCCCTGTGTCTAGGCAGCTGAACAGGACTGGCGAAGTAAAAAACAAAGACATAAAAAACAAAAGATAGCATCATACAAAAGTGACAATGTCTCAAATATGGAAATATTTACATTTGGATGCACTTTTTTCCCTTGATAAATTGCCAAGGTATCGAATCAGTACTCGAAAACCCTAGTTCTATTACAACCAAATCAAACAGAACATGTTACTTTATAGCTAGTTTCATACAAGGTTGCGAGCTTTCTGACAATACTGCAGCTGTGATTGCTTCTGTTTTGGAAGCAAATTTAAAGGTCGATTTTAATAACAAGCCATTTCTAATATTTTGATTGTCTCACTGGGGAACAACAAACACCAGACGGACATTCTTTTGACATGTAGCTTTGTTTGTCCTTTTGTGATTTAAGGGAGAACAAATTATTGTCCACATTGTTCATTATTGTTTTGTATTTCTTCGGTGTGCTACCCTGCTCGTCACTCTACAATCATCTCTTTTTCCCCCTTTACATTTGCCTAAATAAATATAAACAATGTTTAATGTAAAAGAGGCCATTTAGTCACTCAGCCAACTGCTTTTCTGCTGTGTATCCAAGCTACAGCAGAAAAAAAGGCCATAAAGAGACAGATGGGAGAGTGGGAAGGCAGTAATGGGTGAGACTGGGAGAGAGCTCAATCAAAGCAAAAGCAGGAACATCCAGAATAGCAAAGGGGATGACGTTCTTCAGGTTCACTTATCAGCAAATGGAAGGAAATGTGCTGTAAGATCACTAAGACCTTTAGATTTAGAATATCACATCATGTAAAAAATATGTCAGTAAACATTATATACTGTACATCAAAATGCATTTTAATAAACCTTTTCCATGGCACAGCCCATAGTGCTGGTAGAAAAAAAAAAAACATTGTGTTTTTATGATATGAATCAGTTGTTTCTGTTAGAATGGCTCCTAAGGGAATTTGTTGTTATTGCTATGTTACATCAAAGTTATTATCTTCTATATCTCAGATCATATGACAGATTGGACCAAAAGTAACAGGGCTCTGACAGTTCATTTTATTTTTATTTTGCAATCACACACAACTAATGAATTTGAAATGCAGTTGTAACATGTTTTAATGCAGTTGTAATACGTTTTAATGATGTGGAGGCTTTTATGCTTAATTTAAAAGGTTTCTCAAGAACGTACCGTTTAGGCATTCCAAGCTTTTTATGTGGAGAACATCATTTTCTTGATGGAAACAGGACTAATTAACAAAGAATATAGCCTACTGGGTGCATTACTAAATATTAGGGGTGATATAGGGTTTGATATAATAGACAGGAACAAAAAAAAAAAAACACACACAAAAAAAAAAACAGGCGCAACAGTATGGCATCTGGTGTCTATACAGAGCTTGAGACTTGGTGCCTGATATCTTACACTTTACACTTCCAGGGAGGGGCGTCACTAGACCTAGACCAATTCTGGGGCACAGTGGGGCACTGGTGAGCGAGCAAAAAACATTTATTAGCACTTGTCTATCACAAAAAGTCAGAAAGAGCACTTTAAACTATATATAAATCAAACCAAAATACTATTTTCTGACTTTTTTGGTGTTTTTTCAGTCATCAGTTTTCAAAATCAAAATTGGGACATTGTTGATAGTCAATTTACCTCTGCTCATGCTCATCAACTTTCCTTCTCCTCTTCCTACACTCTGCTGCTTTACTTTGTCTGGACAAAAATGGGGATACAGCGAGGAAAATCATTTGAACACCCTGCAATTTTGAAGGTTATCCCACTTAGAAAGGATGGGCGGGTTTGAAATGTTCATGGTAGGTGCTTGTCCACTGTGAGAGAATCTTAAGAAAAAAAATCCAGAAATCATAGTGTATGATTTTTAACAATTTATTTTTATTATACGGCTGAAAATAAGTATTTGGACACCTGTCTATTAGCTAGATTTGTGAGCCTCAAAGACCTGTTCTTAACCGCCTTTAAAAAGTCAGACGAATAGGTGGAGCGGAGGTAGACTTTTTGGGTGTGACTGTTTGACATGTATGAGGCGGTTAGCTGCATATAAACACCAATCCACCCCATACAATCAGGAAAACTCTAATTACTAACATTGTAGACCCAAGGCCGGCCCAGGCCATTTGGGGGCCCTAAGCAAAATAATGCAAAGGGGCCCATATTTTTGGCCCACCATTTTGATCACAATGTACTGTGAAACCCATACATGCAATCCAACCCATACGTCCATATTTTGTATATTAATCAGATTTTGTTGCACTGCATACTTCAAACTTCTCACCCCACACCCCAAATTATTGTCAGTACTTACAGTAGATAGCGCCAAACCTTTTTCTAAAAGAGGAAAGAAAGAAGTTGAGGAAGAACTTTTTTTTTTAAGCTTGTAATCAAGTATCAAAACTCACAAAAGTTAAATAAAGCAAACTGTAGTAAACAAAATAGAATATAAATTAAACAATTGCAGCTAAGCAGCTGCATAGTCTGCGTATAGGCTGGGCCGGCCCTGTGTAGACCTCTAAAAGGCTGGAAAGCGTTACAGGGCAATTGCCAAGCAGCTTGGTGATATAGGATCCACCGTTGGGGCAATTATTAGAAAATGGAAGAAGCCAAACATGACTGTCGGTTTCCCTCGGACTGGGGCTCCATACAGGATCTACAGTGCTGCTCAAAAGTTTGTGAACCCCCTCAACATTTTGGAATTTTCTATGATTTCAACCTGATTTCCTAATCAATCAATTCAGTAGTTTTTTTTGTTTGTTTTTTTAACAGTTGTGTTGTCGAGACTAAATTAAAAAGAGTTTTCATCAACTGATGTAGGTGCAAAATTGAACTGTTTGGTCACAACCAAAACCGCCATGTCTGGCGAAAAGTCAACACTGCATACCACCAAAAGAACCTTCTCCCAACAGTGAAGCATGGAGGTGGGAATGTCAAGATCTGGGCTTGCTTTTCATCCTCAGGACCTGGACAACTCCACATAGTCCAGGGAATCATGAATTCTGAGGAATATTGTCAAATCCTAGAACATAACCTGACGCCATCTGTTTTGAAGTTAAAGCTTGGCAGAAGGTGGATCATGCAACATGATAATGATCCAAAGCATTCCAGCAATACAACCAAGGAATGGCTGAAAAAGAAGAAGATTCGTGTTCTGGACTGGCCCAGTCAAAGTCCTGACCTAAATCCCATTGAAATGCTGTGGCGGGACCTGAAGCGAGCAGTTCATGCCAGATGCCCATCAAACCTCTCTCAACTGACTGCGTTCTGCAAGGAAGAATGGGCAAAAATCCCCCAAAGTAGATGTGAGAGGCTGATTAGTCACTACAGAAACCGTTTGGTTGAGGTAATCTCTGCAAAAGGAGGCGCAATATCCTATTAACTGAAGGGGTTCACATACTTTTGCACACATGATATCTGAGTTTTTCTTAAATCAACCACTTTTGTTAAATAAAGAATGACAGTATAACTATTTCTTTTGTTTCAGTCCATTATTTGGAATGTCAGTATTGTGGATTTGGGTATAACTTAACATTTAATAAGGTTATTTTAGTTTTTTTTACAAAAAATCTGACCATCGCTGTGGGGTTCACAAACTTTCGAGCAGCACTGTACCTCGTAGGATCTTGAATCAGCCAAGAACTACACACAAGGAGCTGGTCAATGACCTGAAAGGAGCTGGGCCCACCATTTCCAAGGTTACTGTTGGTAATACACTAAGATGCCATGGTGTAAAATCATGCATGGAACGGAAAGTTCCCCTGCTTAAAGCAGCACATGTACAGGCCCGTTTTAATTTTGCCAATGACCACTTCGATGATCCAGAAGAGTCATGGGACAAAGTCATATGGCCATATGTGATCAAAATGGAACTTCCACTCATAGTGTTTGGAGGAAGAAGAATGATGAGTACCATCCCAAGAACACCATCCCTACTGTGAAGCATGGAGGTGGTAGCATCATGCTTTGGGGGTGTTTTTCTGCACATGGGGCTGGACGACTGCACTGTATTAAGGAGAGGATTACCAGGGCCATGCATTATGAGATTTTGGGTAATAAACTCCTTCCCTCTGTTGGAAAATGGGTCGTGACTGGGTCTTTCAAAATGGCCTGAAGCAGGCAGCCAGATAGTCTTTTTGGTCATACAAACAAATAGCAATGAATAGGATCATTTTTGATACAGTTAAAAACCAAATATCATACTAACACAATATTTGACAACTCTTCAGTGAGAGCCTCTCACTCAAATCGCATTTAATTTTCATTGAATTCATTGCCAGTTAGCTATAAGACGGAAGCTAATTTACTACTTTAATTTGCGACCAGAATAGTTTAGCGCAGTTACGTGGCTGATACATAAAGAGTAAAGTTGAACCGTTTAAATTCACCTTTCACAGGAATAGGCAACCAAACAAAAATCACCACAGTGGTAAAAACGAACAACAAGAATGGGCAGTTTATCTGGCACTAACCTGTAAAGCAGGTGGGAAGATGTATTTCGCACCATCGACTGTATGACTGGCAGTTTGGCACACGCACTGTAATAATAATGCTGCATTCACATGTTGCTTGAGTAATAGAAACAACCCAGATAGCAAAATATAACTGGCGCGGACATGGGCCAGATGTACTGCAAATTTCGGCCCAACTTTGTAAAACGGATCCGCCCCAGTATCTTTTTGAACAATAGCCCAAACTCTGTAAGGAGTCACTTGCCGGATCAGCAACCAGTTTTGAGCCAGAACTGGTCCAAAGTGGCAGACACGACATTAATGTATGGCCTGGATATGGCACACGTGTTACCCAATCTGGGCCAGGTGTGTATCAAAACCATTTTTAGTATTAAATTTGGGGTCCATTTTGTTCAATGTATCATACTCTAGTGTGTTTATATTACTAATTAAATTTGTCTATCAAAATTAATAATGACAACACTTCTTTTTCATGCCATTTATTTATGCTAACATATTAATGCAACATACAACACAACACAACATTGTTTTTTCTACACAAAATATCTTAATTCGAGCAAGCAACTCCAAATTAAAGATGACCCTTTTTTAGACTGTAAACAAAATATTGTATTTGTTAAAGGGATCCTCTATTTTCAAGACAAATAATTCTTAAAAGATAAATGTTAGTATGAGTTATAGTAATTTGATATTAAAACCCCTCTTAACGTTTTTGTTTTAATAAAGTTTGTAAAATTATTTTAAGTGATAGGTCGCCATTCTTGTTACGTCGCAGTGCGTGACGTCACCGGGACCGTTGCCGAAATTCCAGCGTGTCACTCGTTAGCTTTCCCAACATGTAGTCAGTTCCACCCTTCCTATTTGAACCGGATCTGAAAAGTGAAGAGCAGCACAGCGCTGTCGGTCGTTCACAAGACGAGGAAAATGCGTGCAGCAAATACCTGATAAGACAAAAGTTGGACAAAACTGGTGATGCACTCGCTGCATGTGATGGCAATGGCAATGGCAACAGAGCGAAAGAGTACTGTTGGGAACTCCGGTTGGGAGAGAGAGTGTATGCTATTGTTTTATTAGCAGATATTCAAGGTATGAATATTGCGTTTTCAAACTTATCCCAATATAATTATGTAGATTGTTAGCATCCAGAGCTGTCGTGTGCTTTACATACAGAGCACACCTTGTGTAATCCATGTCTTGTACATTGTAATGCGTGGTAGGTAGGATACGTGTATAAAAGTACCCAAAAGGGGAGAAGCTTCCACTTATGCACATTTATTCACAAAAAATATATATTTCCACCTTGACCACTCTTCACTCGGGAGCTCAGCAGTACGCAAACACGCGTTCCCTGACAAACTCCAACATTGTTGTAAGGGCCACGTCAGAGACACTGTCATCACTGTAGCGTGCCATAGTGCTTTCCTTATTTACTATGATCTGGGGAAAACTCCCACAAAGAATAGTCAACAAAAAAGATAGCAATAGTAATCCAAATCCGCGTTTTTTACTCACTCAAAGATCCAGTAATTAGACCGATCCCATGGCACTGTTGCAGCTGCGATCAGGCCGTCGATTCCACAAAATAGACTGATCCGAAAAGCCGCTGTGGGACCGATGAATCAAAAAAATGGACAGATCCGAAACTTACATTGCAGACGCGGTGGGACTGTCGGATCCAGGAAATAGACGGATCCCTTACCTGACTGGGGATCCATGAAAAATGTTCGGGCGCCAGTTGTAACGCGTGGTGGGTAGGATACGTGCATACAGGGACCCTAAAGGGGGAGATGCTTCCACTTATGCACATTTATTCACTAAAAATAATAATTCCACCTTGACCACTCACTTCACTCCCGTTGTTTCCATTTGACTGGAAATTGCATCCAAAAGCAACACATCGTGGCATTTTATTTCGCGAGTTTAGGCAGCAATAAGCAATTGTTGAACACGCTACACAACTGGAAAGATCCCAATTACGTCATCACTGCGAGCCCGCAAATTATGGCGCCAACTAACGGTCAAAATATGTACTAAATATGATAAAATATTGCCATTGATTTAACATTTTATGTGTTTCTAACAACATATTTTAGTACAAAAGAACAATTGTGGTTTATTAGAGCCTACATGTATTTAAGTTAGATGATCACTTTAAGGTTCTGGGGTAACGGGGGACCTAATTCATTGATGATGAGAGGGAGTGTTAGTGTGTTAGTGTCCGAAGAATCTAGTGGGCAGTTTGGTGATTGAACAGGTGAACAGGCAGGCAGGAGTTTTGCCAGGCAAGCAGTACAGAATCTAGGGGGGGCGGGGGTGGGGGGGACGCAAAAATGAGCTCAATATCAGGATTACAAGATTGTTTGTTAGCTGAAAGTTACATACCTGTAGGTGAGTTGTTGATCTAGCAATGATGTGAGGCCAAGGACCGGTTTAACTAAGCTGCTAACAATAATCAGCGGCACCTGGTCACAGGCTCACCCATCTGTGCAATCAAGGTGACAATTAAGGCAAAACAGTCATAGTGCTGATCCGGGTCGCATCTGGCGCACTGATATTAAGCAGGAGTTTGACCACGTCAGGTCTGCAATGTCCGCCCACGGAACAGTGCGTAACCTATCATTGGGACTGTCATAATTCTGACGTTAAGCGGGTGGGATTGCTATGCGGATCTGGCAAACTGAGGCCAGATCCGGCACGCAGTCGCCTGCTATTGGGGAATGATTCTCTATTTCCTGGTGTCTATAAAAAGCACCAAACAGTCACTCAACTTGTGATCTATTGTTGGAGGATTAAAATAGGCTGCTCTTCTTTGTAGCAACCATGTTTTTATCCCACATTACGACTTTACAACACATCAGAACATTTTCCAACTTCGGAACTCAGATCTTCCGACACACATGAACGCAGCATATCTCTCGAAAGTGCTTCACGGATTATATTTAGGCAATTATAACTATTATAGGCAATGTTACGTGCATACATTACCATATTAAGAAGCTATGTGCAAATTGTGTATATGGAGAGAATATAGTAATATGACAATATTAAATAGGCACATTCTGTAGATTATGCTATGTAGAGTTATAACTCCAAAGTATTTTATTTTATACCGTTGAAATACTGCATATCAATATGAAATATGTCTGGCAACGCCAATGCTTCCAGGTGTGAATGTTGTTGCTCTCAGCTCCAACCTCAACACGCCCCTTATGGGAAACAGAAAAAAACACTGTCAGAAAGAACAAACACAACTCAGACAGAACATGACAACAGTATTGTATCATTACGAGTAAGAACTATGGAAAGTATTTCGCAACATTGAGGAATACACAGCAATTTGGCAACAAAATCTATTACTGTAAATTTCTTTTGTAGCACTGGCACCAGCCAGTACAAGTGATTTAGAACTGTGGATTAAAGCGACTGTTTTATGGCCATTTTAACAAACACACTGCTGATTATTTACGACCTCATCACAAGGATATCACCTAAATGCATTCAACTTGGAATATCATCGATTTTACTCATTAAACTGTATGTATTTAATATTCCCACATGTGATCATCAGTACAATTAACAAAACAAACAGATTGGTGTGAGTAATTTCCAGCTCCTCCTCCTTCCTTTCTCCCACTCCCATCTCTTTCTGACTCGTCATCCCCCCACTGCTGCGGTGCACTTCCACAGGCTCCGTGGAGTCATTGTCATGTCGCCTTCCTGTTTCTATGGTGACGAGGTGCGATCTGTTTCCAGTGAGTCTTTTGCTTCGGCACTCCTCTTTTGCTCCAGTGACTTTCAAGCATTTCCACTCTCGCATAGGTGTAAGCCAGTTCACGCATCCACTCTTGCACAAACGTCACTAAGCAAGTGCTCACTAACAACTATTTAGAAGTTAATAGTGTAGAGACAGTTTAATTTAAATAAAAATGAATTCAGTAGACTCATTGTTTTGAATTCTGCATTTTTGAAGTGCCTGGTGAACAAGAGGAAGTTGTAAATAAAAGCTTTTCTTCGGTGACACGGGTCCTAGTCAACCAAGAACCTCCGAATATTTACTGACTGTTTAAAATGGCAGCACTGTTGATTCGTGTTACTGAAATGGAGAAAACAAATACAAATACTCAGGGGCCGACCATAGACTTCATAACCTATTGACAGTGTTGTCACAGATTACTTAAAAAATTAATTTAATTACTGATTACTGATTACACCTCAAAAAAGTAATCTAGTTACTTTACAGATTCCTTTATTATCAAAGTCACTAAGTTACTTCAAAAGTAACTTATGAGTTACTTTTTACCAATTTTTCTCCTTTTGCTGCCTCAAAATAAAAATGACAACAAAAAATGTCATCGTATGTAATTTAATTTTTCACCTAAGGCTTAATCTTTGAGTTAGCGGGGGTTTAATTAGTTGATGGAGTTGATTTCAACCACCATTGACTCGCGCTAGCTTAGCCACCCCGGAGCCCTGAAACTAACAAATAACTGACAAACTGCATGGAATTTGCTGAAATCAACTCCAACGACTAAATAAACCCCCGCTAACTCCAAGATAAAGCCCCATGTCAAAAATTCTTCACCTTTAAAATAAAGACCTAACTGTTAAAATACTGTCTATAAAAGTTGTAAAGCAATAAAACAAACAACAAAAATTATTGAAATGAACAAGAATCCTACAACGTATTCTATAATGGGTCAAAATCATTTTTCGAGCAGATCATGTGACTAGCACCTAAGACACTAGCTTTTGCTTTGCTAAGCCAAAACTACACCTGTGGAGGCAAGATGGGTATTTAGAACTTCTGTAAACCTAAGCTTTCAAACGCAACCAATAATAACTGAGCTTGAACAGTTTTACAGTTTTGGCCAAAAGTGTCCACCTCAAAGGTGGACACTTTGAAGAATGTAGAATATAAAGCCTGTTTTCAGTTATTTCACTTTTTTTTGCCATTCCACATGTTCGTTCAGTTTTTCATAGTTACAATAGTAGGTGTGTCCAAACTTTTGACTTTTGTCAACTGCTCTTTAACACTTAATTTCTAATCAGCCAATCACATGGCGGCAACTCAGTGCATTTAGGCATGTATAGACATGGTTTAAGACAATCTCCTGCAGTTCAAACCGAGCATCAGTATGGGGAAGAAAGGTGATTTGAGTGACTTTGAACGTGGCATGGTTGTTGGTGCCAGAAGGGCTGGTCTGAGTATTTCAGAAACTGCTGATCTACTGGGATTTTCACGCACAACCATCTCTAGGGTTTACAGAGAATGGTCCGAAAAAGAAAATCAGTTTCTCATGTGTGCCTTGTTACAGTAAGTATAATGCAAGTGTAAAACCTGTTGGGTTTTATTTGGTGTTATAGGTTTAACTGCCAAAAGCAGTTTTTTTTTTGCATTTCTGTGGTTTTAGGAGGTTTGAATCCCCCCCAAGAAAAAAAAAAAAAGTGGTTCCATAGCGATTTTTATCTCAGGTAGGTCCAGCAAGAAATTCTAGCCACTTTCACCCCTGCAAATACTACAACTCCTAGCAAAAAGTATGGAATCACCCGTCTTGGACAAGCACGCACTCAGATATTTTATCATGTAGAACAAACGCAGATAAAACACTTGAAAAAAAAATACTGAATTAGTTCAAAACTGCAACTCTTTAGCATTCAGAAATACTAAAAGAAATGAATAAAACACATTTTGGTGGTCAGTAAATGTTACTTTTATAGAGCAAGTGCAGGGAAATATATAGGAAATCACTCCATTCTGAGGAAAAAAAATGTGGAATCATGAGAAACAAACAAAGAAAAAACAATCAAAGCACACCTCTAGTATTTAGTAGCACTACCTCTGGGTTTTATGACAGCTTGCAGTCGGTAAGGCATGGACCTGATGAGTATTCTTCATCAATTTGGTGCCAACTCTCTTTGATTTGTTGCCAGATCATCCTTGCAAATTGGAGCCTTGCTGTGGACCATTCTTTTCAATTTCCACCACAGGTTATCAATAGGGTTGAGATCTGGGCTATTTGCAGGCCATGACATTGACTGGATGAGTCTTTCTCCCAGAAATGCTTTAACAGTTTTAGCTCTGTGGAATGCTGCATTGTCATCTTGGAAAATGACACACTTTCAGTTGAAGGGATAAGAAAGCTGTCAAAAATTTTAATGTAAACTTTTGCAATTAATAAAGATTTAACCACAGCCATCTCCCCAGTGCCTTTCCCTGACATGCAGCCCCTTATCATCAAGGACTGAGGGAATTTTGATGTTTTCTGCAGGCAGTCATCTTTGTAAATATCACTGGAACAACACCAAATAAAGGTTTCAGCATCATCACCTTGTCAAGAGTCAAGAATCTGCATTGGACTTTTGAACTAATTCAATATTTTTTCAAGCTTTTTATCTGAGTTTGTTCTACATGATAAAATGTCTGAGTGAGTGCTTGTCCGAGACTGGTGATTCCATACTTTTTGCTAGGGGTTGTATGTAGAGGTATTTCTTCCTCTCAGCAATCTTAGATACATTGATGTGGTTAATGTATTTAATGCCCAAACAGTCTTCCCAAACATGTGAATAACCTACTTAAATCATCTTTATTAGTCAAGTATGTTGGAAACAAACAAGGTATTATTTTCCTCTTTTAATGTGCCCAGGGAGCAAACAAAAAAGACACTAAGTACAGGGAGAGGAGAACTGACAGGTCGCCACTCGGCATCCCAATTATGGGTGCAAGAAGGAAAAAAAGAAAACCAACTCCTGAATATGCTAATTACTGTACTGTGTAAATAGCCAACACCAATACTATACCCTAATTTTCATCTATTCTCCACAGTAAGCTGTTCATTACTGTCTGTACTGTGCAGAGGGGTAGAAAAACAGCACTATGCAAATACTATACGACATTTCTAATACAATCCTGTAATATATTTTCTCCTCTTATAAAGTCAATGTATGCACTTCCCTGTTAGGTATGAAGAAGGGTGTACAGTATGTTAATTCACACAAATAGTGGAAAAAAGCCATACTACATCAGATAGTTCTTATTCAAATGAGTTCTCCACTGATTCATCGGTGCAGATCAACTTCCTGTCAACCTACAACCACAATTAAATGAAATGTTAATATTGTTCTGTTATTCTCAGTCAAAATTGATCATTTGCAAAGGCAGCTCTTAGATTAGCTCTCATTAGATTGTGCCACCAGTGCATATTTGAAGCGAAACCCTCAAGAAATCACTTTCTCCGTGCTTTGATTGAATCAATGCTTTTGAGGCCCATTTCCAAACATGTGCCCTTTTTGCTGGATGTACATGTACCAGCACACACCTGCTCTCCCTCCCAGACAGGGGGTTGCAAAACCACTTTGGAATATAATACACTGCTACTTGGCCAGCTGGTGTTGCAGGCAGCTGGGCCCAGACTGATTAGCTCAAGTGCAGTTGTTATTTTATCGAAAAACACAAAGTGCCAATGCACGCGCACAAAGCATTACACATGCATTCGTCAACATGCACACATATAGTAAGTTGGCTTTTACAATTTCTTCAGTTTCTTACAATTAAAGGACAGATGAGTCCAGATTTGATAAGGATGGTGCCATAGCACATGTGGCTTGCTTGTCTTCCTCAAAAACAGTGGCGTGCACAGACAATTTGCAGAGCAGGTGCTCAGAGGGCCAAAAATGGGCAACTTTTGCAGCGTATTTACCTGCCAGTCCGGCTAACTTGTGAGAACAATGTGAATTAATAAAAAGAAAGAACATTGCAGATGTATTACGTAATTACATACTCATTGATTTGTTTTAATAAATAGCAACCTATTCCAAACAGCAAGGGTCAACTTCCTTTCAACAACCTTTTCGAGACATGATTGCTGCTGCAAGTGGTAAATATAAAAAACAATATGAAAAAGCCTGCTTGGTGACATTACTACAGAGCTGATTTTATGTTTGGCATTTAGCAAATAAATGATGCTCATAGCCTGCTTTAAACGTGCATTGTTTTTATAACAGAGTATTTGTATGCCCATACTCAAACGAGGGAGCCTACAGTTTTCTTGGAGCTTATTCACTTTCTACCACACACACTCAATTTCACTTCCTTCAGGTGAATTTCAAACATACAGTGGTATGAAAAAGTATCTGATCTTTTGGAATTTCTCACATTTCTGCTTAAAATCACCATCAAATGTTATCTGATCTTTGTCAAAATCACACGGGTGAAAAAACCCTGTCTGCTTTAACTAAAACCACCCAAACATTTATAGGTTTTCATATTTTAATGAGAATAGTGAGCAAACAATGACAGAAGAGGGAAAAATAAGTAAGTGAACCCCGTGCCCAAGGAGACTTTACTAAACGATTTAAGTCAGGTGTTTGCCCAATCACTGATGAGTGGTTTAACAGTAAAAGTCCCACGGGTGTCCCATTTTGGGACATCCTGGGATCATCCCCAAGGGTGCCCTACTTTCTCTTTACTTGCAAATTCAGCCATTAGCTCAGGAGGGGGTTGGGCGAAACCTTCCTCAGTCAGACTACTTTCAGACACTGTTACTTATTACTTGACACTAAACTGCTGAACTTATGAGGATATTTTAATAATAGTATTTTAATAATTCTACTTTATTCGAATGTATTTGTTTGAATACCCTCTACATGTTAAAAGATTTTTGAAAACATCAATTGACAATTTGTTGTGGATATACATTGATATACAGTGCCTTGCAAAAGTATTCGGCCCCCTTGAATCTTGCAACCTTTCGCCACATTTCAGGCTTCAAACATAAAGATATGAAATTGAATTTTTTTGTCAAGAATCAACAACAAGTGGGACACAATCGTGAAGTGGAACAACATTTATTGGATAATTTAAACTTTTTTAACAAATAAAAAACTGAAAAGTGGGGCGTGCAATATTATTCGGCCCCTTTACTTTCAGTGCAGCAAACTCACTCCAGAAGTTCAGTGAGGATCTCTGAATGATCCAATGTTGTCCTAAATGACCGATGATGATAAATAGAATCCACCTTTGTGTAATCAAGTCTCCGTATAAATGCACCTGCTCTGTGATAGTCTCAGGGTTCTGTTTAAAGTGCAGAGAGCATTATGAAAACCAAGGAACACACCAGGCAGGTCCGAGATACTGTTGTGGAGAAGTTTAAAGCCGGATTTGGATACAAAAAGATTTCCCAAGCTTTAAACATCTCAAGGAGCACTGTGCAAGCCATCATATTGAAATGGAAGGAGCATCAGACCACTGCAAATCTACCAAGACCCGGCCGTCCTTCCAAACTTTCTTCTCAAACAAGGAGAAAACTGATCAGAGATGCAGCCAAGAGGCCCATGATCACTCTGGATGAACTGCAGAGATCTACAGCTGAGGTGGGAGAGTCTGTCCATAGGACAACAATCAGTCGTACACTGCACAAATCTGGCCTTTATGGAAGAGTGGCAAGAAGAAAGCCATTCCTCAAAGATATCTATAAAAAGTCTCGTTTAAAGTTTGCCACAAGCCACCTGGGAGACACACCAAACATGTGGAAGAAGGTGCTCTAGTCAGATGAAACCAAAATTGAACTTTTTGGCCACAATGCAAAACGATATGTTTGGCGTAAAAGCAACACAGCTCAACACCCTGAACACACCATCCCCACTGTCAAACATGGTGGTGGCAGCATCATGGTTTGGGCCTGCTTTTCTTCAGCAGGGACAGGGAAGATGGTTAAAATTGACGGGAAGATGGATGCAGCCAAATACAGGAACCTGTTGGTATCTGCACAAGACCTGAGACTGGGACGGAGATTTATCTTCCAACAGGACAATGATCCAAAACATAAAGCCAAATCTACAATGGAATGTTTCAAAAATAAACGTATCCAGGTGTTAGAATGGCCAAGTCAAAGTCCAGACCTGAATCCAATCGAGAATCTGTGGAAAGAGCTGAAGACTGCTGTTCACAAACACTCTCCATCCAACCTCACTGAGCTCCAGCTGTTTTGCAAGGAAGAATGGGCAAGAATGTCAGTCTCTCGATGTGCAAAACTGATAGAAACATACCCCAAGCGACTTGCAGCTGTAATTGGAGCAAAAGGTGGCGCTACAAAGTATTAACGCAAGGGGGCCAAATAATATTGCACGCCCCACTTTTCAGTTTTTTATTTGTTAAAAAAGTTTAAATTATCCAATAAATTTTGTTCCACTTCACGATTGTGTCCCACTTGTTGTTGATTCTTGACAAAAAATTAAAATTTTATATCTTTATGTTTGAAGCCTGAAATGTGGCGAAAGGTTGCAAGGTTCAAGGGGGCCGAATACTTTTGCAAGGCACTGTACATAGATATTTAGAAATACTACCACTAAGCACACCAAGCAACAGTGGTAAAAAGAAAAGCACCTCACATGAAATTGCTGGAAAAAAATATGCAAGATTAGTAAATACCACTCTTGGTTCAGAAACAAACTATCATTCAGGTTTCATACAATGGTGTAAATATTGCATTTAATTTGAAACCAAATACAATTAAACTGAACTAGTGCTCCACATCTATGTGCATGTGTTGTGGACCCTTCCGTTAGTTGCCAGTGTTTGTTTTGTTTGCTTTGCTTAATTTAAATGAAACAAGCTTGATACATCCAAATAATATTCTAACAGCTGATGACCAGTATTATCAACTCTCAATGTGTTTTCTTCAGTCAGATAAGTAATAGTTATAAAAGATTATTGACGATAAAAATTGCACTAATTAGGGGTGTAATAAATAAGGACACCACTAATTGTAATGTTAGTTCATTGTTCATTCTGTTTCTTCATTTGTAATGTTTGTTTTGTTTTTCAGTTTTGCTAAACGCACAAGTGCACTTAGTGCACTTTTTATCGTCGCTTTTGGTTACGTAACAACTGGCTGAACAGACTTCTGACGTACGTGAGAGTGAAGGGGTGTCCCAATTTGTAGGGCTGATGTTTCAAGGCCTACCACTTGTTGCTCCGTTTGAAGAGCCAAGGGGTAGGAGTAGAAATATACAAATGGGATGCGGCTGGCGGTGCATAACTAATGGCCTCATTTACAAAACAAAGGCTAGGCTAGGCTTGGGGGTGGATCCCACGGTGTCCCAAAATGGGACACCCTTGATAAGATTAGGGAGCACCAAAACCCCTCGTACTTCAAGTGTTAAAGCTGCCCTGCCCACTATAAAACACACACCTGGTAAAAACTGTCTTGATGAGAAGCATTGTCCGATGTGATGAACAAGGATTGTTGATTTGTATAAAGCTGGAAAGGATACAAAACCATCTCTAAAAGTCTGGATGTTCGTCAATCGACAGTCAGAGAAGTTGTCTGAATTGTTTGGGCGTAACACACAACGTCATGTGTGGAGGAAAAATGAAACAGCTCACCAACATCAACACCTCATCCCCACCATTAAGCATCGTGGACGGAGCATAGTGATTTAGGGTTGTTTTGCTGCCTAAGGGCCCGGACAACTTGCAATCATTAATGGAAGAATGAATTTAAAAGTTTATCAGTATGTTTTGCAGGAAAACTTGAGGCCGTCTGTCAGACAGTTGAAGCTACAAAGAGGATGGATGCTGCAACAAGACAATGATCCAAAACACAGACGTAAATCAACTACAGAATGGTTTCAGAAGAAAACGAAATACATGTTCTGGAGTGGCCAAGTCAAAGTCCAGACTTGAACTCCTGAGATGCGGTGGCATGACCCAAAGACAGCGATTCATGCCAGACATACCAGGAATCTGACTGGACTACAGCAGTTTTGTAGAGAAGACTGGGCCAAGATTAGTCCTGATCGATGTGCCAGACTGATCTGCAGCTACAGGAAGCATCTGGTTGAAGTTATTGCTGCCAAAGGGGGGTCCACAAATTATTAAATGTGATGGTTCACTTACCTATTTGTCCCCTTTCTGTCATGTTTGCATACTATCCTCATTAAAATATGAAAACCTATAAATGTTTGGGTTGTTTTAGTTCAGACACTTTTTTTCATCTGTGTGAGTTTGACAAAGAGCAGATCACATTTGATGGTGATTTTATGGCGAAATGTGAGAAATTCCAAAAGGTTCACATACTTTTTCATACCACTGTATATTTTTTGTGTGCATTTTGATTCTTATTGGTTTTTGTTAAGGAGCAACATTCTCCCGAAGTAGTAGTGCTAGTACTCAACATGCAAACACATGACTAAATATTGAGCTATAATAATGTAATGTCCATAACTTTGTGTGGCCCCTTTAAGAGACACTCTGGATGCATGGGCTGTGATGTAAGGAAGCGAGCAAGTGGAGTGAGAGAGAACGGGCTAGGAACTAGGGATAGCAGGCTCACTCTGCAGCAGCCTGCTGTATTATTGTTTTCATTGTTGTCACATTGTTTTATATTGTTTTTATGTAATTTTCCTACGGCTACTGGTTATGTGCTGGTTGCCACATTACATCTATTAATTGATTTACGGCGAGCGGCTTGCCTAGCTTGTTTATCCGGTGGGACTGTGCATTCGGCTAATTTAGAGAGTTGCACAGAGACAGACTACTTCACGAGACAAATAGTTAAGCAACTGAGGTTGAGAGGGGCACAGATGGAGGCTATTGTACTGTGCTGCGGCGTGTTTCCACATTTCGAGGACAGGGCGCTGTCACAGTGACGATGGCTGCGGCACTTGGGGAGCACATGCATTACTAATATAATAATGATCATGATTATTGTAATTGTTCTATACGTATACTCTGATTAATCTATACGTAGGGATGGGAATTGATTTTTACAATTCAGATTCCATTATCGATATTGCTTAACGATTTGATTCTTTATTGATTCTCTTATCGATTCTAATTTGGGGAAAAAGAAGAACAAATATTTTGATTGGCGTCGAGTTTGTTTAATCAGAAGTCACCACCTTACAAACTCACAACGAGGTCAAAAGAGGTCCAAAGCCTGAATTTTAACTGTGGCATTCTGTAACTGTGGCAAATACACAAGAATGTGTAACATTTGACTGAAACATTTTTGTAATAGAAATAAAAAATCCTCCTTTTTAAAAGGACATATGAGCTGAAAGCACTCAAAAATAACAAAAAAAATATAAATACTGTCAAATACAACAGAACAGTGCATAGTGCAATCGTGCAAAATTAACAATGCTGAAAAATAAGCATGTCTACTTTTTCAGGAAGGATACGCTATCATTTTTGGACTTATGTTGTCTCCAGCAGTGGAGAACACAGAAGTTACGTGACGTAATTCGTGCTGGTTGGAATTAATGAGAGAATTGTTAGATAAATTGCCAAACGATTCCATGGAATTGAAACACACAGATCCGGATCTCTATAGGAACCTGTTCTCGATTCCCATTCCTATCTATACATATAAGGTTTTACAACTGATTGTTCATTACAAACCAAGCATTAACAAAAAATATATATATTCCGCACCGTGTCAAGTGCCAATATCTCATGTGTTAAAATGAAGTTCACCTGCATATGATGAATGAACAGCACTAAAGCTAACTGTGGTATCACTTCAGTACTGGTAGCTAACAATAAATATATTACTGTAATCTAATTCATTCTAGTTAATTTGAGTACTACAAACTCAAAATAAACAATTTACTGTAATCCAATTATTAAGGTTAATTTTAGTTGTTAAAACTTGACATAATTAAGTAAATCATATCTAATTAATGGAAGTAACATAAAGTAGCTACTGAAGCAGCAAGGTTGCATTAAACAAAAAAACAAAAAAAATACAGTCAACATATTGTACAGTGTACTACAATCTATGGTGCCCCTGTAGTTTAGAAATGCATCACTGCACTTCCTTCTTATTTTCACTTTATATGGAAGTCGAGTGTGCTGACTGCTGAGCTAAAATCCTGGGCTGCATTACAGGTTGCTATTGTAGGAACGGAATTACCTAATCTATATTTATTTTAATTTTACTAAAAACATATATTCAAAAGAATTATTGTTAAATTCTTTTAAATATGTGCTGTACCAAATATGGAGTTCGTAACCTAAAAGTCTTCACACAGTGTAACCACTGAATCAATCATGGCTCTACGTGCCAAAATTCCTTGTAAAGGTTTGCCTCAGCATTTAAGTGGTCAAAAGGAACCAATGATAGATGAACACTATTATGAGTTAAAATAATTAGATGGTGAAACACATATTGAAGTTTTTGTTTTTCTACAATTTGTAAAATTAGTTATACTAGTAGGTGGCCATTGTTGTTGATGTCGCAGGGCGGTGACGTCACTGGGCTAAGCTGCCGGGCTTCCAGAGGATAACTTTAGCAATATAAACGTGTCATCTTTTCAGCCTTTTCAATTTGAACCCGAAAGGAGCATGACAGTACTGTCGATATTTCACAAAATGAGCCGCAAACGCAAAATGAACAGGAAAGACGGGACGAGAGTAAGACAAAACCGGTGTTCTGCCAAAATGTGCTACACAGGCAAAACACCTACAAGAGGCAAGTTTGACACCCAAAGTACTGCCGTGCACTTTCAGCTTCTTTAGATTCATAAGGACAGAACATACTAAAGATGCCTTAGGAAAATACTTAAACGTAGTAATATCAAATAAGGGTGGCATAAATACGCTATGTGACAAATGTGGTCAACGGATCAACAATCTGCTTTAAAGCTACCGCAAAAAACACAATGCTTAAAAGTATGAGAGGAAAACACATGCGAAAAGTATTTTGAAGCAATTAAAAGGCAATAAAAGACTCAATAAAAACAAAAATAGTATGTGTTGGACGTCTTGCCGCGAATTGCAGAAGACTGGTTCTTCTAGTGAGTGACAGACTACGTCATCACCCCGAGCTTCCATTGTGTGCACAAAACATGGCGCCCTCTGTAGGTCAAAACATGTACTAAATATTAATAAAAAAAAAAAAAAATCAATGGCAGTATTTTATGTACCATATTGGCCCGAATATAAGATGGTGTTTTTTGCATTGAAATAAGAATGAAAAAGAGGGGGTCATTTTTTATTCGTGGTCTAGACGTTATACCCAGTCACGACGCTAGATGATGCCAGATATCATTGAAGCGATGTTCTGTTATGATGGATCTCAGCTACTCTCCCCATTCACGACGCTAGATGGCGCCAGATATCATTGAAGCGATGTTCTGTCATGACAGATCTCAGCTACTAGTTTAACCAGTTTGCATTATTTTATTGCAAAGTTTTTCCTTATGCAGATTTGTTTCAAGACTACAGTTAGAGTTAGACTTCACTTTGATGGTTAATGCAGCTATTGCACTTTTGTTGTTTTGTCACAATAGATTGTTTTATTTAAATTAAAAAAAAACAGAAGCCATTAATTTACGAATGTGATTGCACTTTAGTTTACATATTTAAATGTTCAGATATTAAGATGTGAATGAGGCAAAATAACATGCTTTTTCTCTCAAATATATTGTTATAATCATTTGTTTCAGATGTACTGTATTTTTTTTCTGTATAAAAATTAATTTGGTGTTCAAAAAGTCTTTTTTCAAACTTGAGTTTTGAAAAAGAAGGGGTCGTCGTATAATCAGGGCCGTCTTATATTCGGGCCAATACGGTATTTCTAATAACGTATTTTAGTAAAAGAGAACAATTGTGGCTTATTAGAGCCTACAAGTCTTCAAGTCCGAGGTACCCTTGAAATGGCCCCACTGAGAAACCAGGTGTTGAGCTACAACGATTATACAGAGATCAGACAATGAAATAGCTGAAATGTTTCAGCAACACTGAAATCAATTGACAACAATGTAATATTATGCTACATATCACTGCACTGGGCTTATCTTTTAGTATTTTATTAAAGTTAATTTCACGCAATCAATAGTTTGAAACTAAACACTGTTTTACTGTGTATAACTATTTTTCCATGTAATGTTGAATGTAACAGTATCGACCGTTTATTCCACCTCCCATTTTGTGCAACACATTGTTTTCCTCTAACTATTGATGATTTTGCAGTACAAAAGTAAAAAAAACCTTTGTGTACGCATATCACATACGTCAGTGTTTTTTCACACTGCCTGGCAAACAGACTGAAACAAATTCTGTCCGAGACTGGCTCCCAGGCACAGTGCCAGATGGTAAACAGGGCCTACTAATTGATTTGATTCACTCTTGCAAGCTTCTGTTTCATCACTGGTTCTCTTGAAGATGCCTGCTGTTCTACCGCTGTCACACGAACAATCTGGGGAGTGGATAGATACATGAGGTCCATGTACATATTTAAGTCGTCAACTCACTCACTCTGGATTTAATGAGAGTACCCACTTATGTTTTCTGTTGCCGCACTAGAATAGAACAGACATTGCTGTGAGGAGATTTCTCCACGAAAGATTTGAGTGTAACATATTTAAAGGGAATGTGAGGAGCTGCTTTGGTTGCTCACGTGTGGAGTTGGCTGTGTTCATGCCCAAAGGGCACAGACTGTCCGTTAAAAAAAAAAACATGTTTTGTGATCATCGGTGTTTTTGTGGTGTTTTCGTGGACAAAATTATCACAACCTGTCAGCCTGTGTTGACATGAGGTATAGCTGTATACGCCGGCCATTTGAGTGACCAAAATGAGGTGTAATTACAAATTATATTACATTTGCCAAATGCAGAAGGGCTGACACAGATTTTGTTGTTACAAGGAAATACTACAATGTATGTACTACATATAAACACAAATAGTGTGTCATTCTTTTTTATTGCAGATATTGATCGCGATAAAACATTTGAACAGCATGATTCCGTTTGTTTTATTTAAAACGATTGATGCATGTGCAAAACAGGTTAATAAATCACATTTGATAAAATTATTATAAAAAATCAAATACAAGAATGTGATATCAGACAGCAGAGCTCCGGAGCCTCGCCAAACTTTCACCTGAAATCACATCTTCCAGGCAGGATTTCTCCCGCTGTCCTCGGTAATTCCTGCGTATCTTAAAGTTGCTGCAATTAAAAAGCTCATAGTTGGATCTCAGGATTAAGCTGACGGTCCGCCGCGAGGTGAGCCACCGCCTCCAGTCCCAGCCTCTCAGCCGCCCTCGGGTAGAATGACGTAGTCTCAATATAAGTCCATCAACGTTCATTAATTGTTGCTGTGAGGCACATCAACTTATCTTCCCCTGCCTAACAGCGTTTTCCACCTGTAAACATATGAACAAAAAAACTTGCATTCATGCGTTGACATAATGGTGCAATTTACACATACTGATTTGCAACAGGCTAGCAGCAGATAGCATGTGTTGCATCCACAGTAGTTGTAGTAAATAATATTAAAGATCATCATAATTACAATCATCATCTTAATAACAATATTAAAGGCAACAAGTCGTTTCATTTGCAAGATTTTAGCTTTGGTATTTTTTGAGCACCGGACACATGAAATTGCAGGGATTGGAAGAACACACCTTCCATAACGTCAGCGGCAACATGGCTACATAAACACCCGGTCTTAGTGGTGGCACGGGCTTGGTTCCACATCTGCCTTCATAAACATGTCGTGATGATGTCAAATGGATGCGGTATTTCCAAATTGTCTTTGTTAAGGGAATTTGATGAGTAATGTTTCTCCAGCTCAACTGTTGTTTTGAATGGAGAAACTCTAAAACAGAAGTTGCTAGCAGACATGCGGAAGTAAAGCCTCGGGAACTCTGTTAAAAGCTCTTGATGTTAAAGTGCGTATGACACCAAAAAACATGTTTATTTCATATTGTATCATATTTCACGCTGTGTTTTATGCTCCTGAATGAAATGGACCACTTGTTTGTGTGTGGAAGCGATCGTTTTATATATTCAATTTTTGAATCCCGTGCCATGAAAATGAGTGACTTCCGGCTTCAGTCTCGGGTTTAGGATAAATGCGAATGTGACGTCACCCGGAACAGCATCTCACAATACAGCATTGCTTTATGGCATGCATATGGACTGCGGATTCAGCTGATTTTGCGGATTAATTTGTTTATTTTTTGCATCATGCCAGCCAAACGGCTGCAGGCTTTTGTGGCTGCACCAGGGAGAGGCATGTGAGCCTTTTTGGGTTCCAGAAAGTTTCCGTTCACCCCGAGATCGGCCAAGACAAGTGTGCGATAACTGCGTGACCATTGTACTTATGAGGAAATGAGTAAATATCGTGTTTTGTATTATGTCAAATACTGGGATCATGGCACACGTTTTAATACGGAGGTGGCTTGCATTTTGTGGCTGACAATGTACCTTGTCCACTGAGAATGCCACTTGGCCGACGACCGGCATTTTGTTGCACCCCCCCCCGCCAGGAGAGCGCTGTACTAGGCTTATTGCCCTCTTCGTGTGCCCAGTGTTCTGTCAAATTTTCAACCCCATCAGAAATTGCAACTTCGTGTTAAAAATGGCTGCGAATATAGCGATTACAAAGTGAACACTACAAACTTTCTTCTTACGTTTGAACATGGACAGAAATGTAGAGAAGTTCTCCTCAGACACATCCTGCCATGTTAGTTGCACAACAACTGCAGCCGCTCTCTAATGACTGTCACTATTTACGTCTTCGCAGTGTAGTAAAGCATTATTTTACGCCACATTCGTGTTTGCCATGTGGCAGCTACAGGCTCCTCCTACGTCGGCCGGTTTGTCCGGCTGTCGTTGTCCAGCTGCTTCCCTGCAAATCAGCCCTCAGCCCCCAGCAGGGGAACAACGAGGTCTAACTTGCTCGCCGCCACTGTGTGACATGATCCCGGGCTAGTTTTGTGTGATTTTTTGCTTCGAAGACTTTGAAACGTCACTCAGTTCGGGTTAGCATGTCGGGTAGCTGTCACGCCTCTTGGTTTGTTTACATTCTGTCAAGCTGGGGCAGGGAAATGACAAAAGCCTGACTAACTACGGTGGCATAAAATATCATTCGGCAGGTGCAACAGAAAAGGTGAAGTCGACAGTTTTGACCATTATGGAGTCATTTTGCCTTGTCGTACTGAGTACATGCATTTTTATTACCTACTTTCCCGAATATAAGGCGCACCCGTGTATAACGCGCACCCAAAATTTACTTGTAAAATCTAGGGAAAATTATTGTACCTGTGTATAACGCGCACCCTAATTTTAGCACCAATAAATAGAAGAATTCAAGAAAACAGAGCTCGTGTACAGATACAGAAATGTCATTTTCATGACATTTGGCAAATGTCACTGGTGAAACACAGCACAAGCATAGCACATTGGTAGTTCAAAATATTACCGTAAACCAGTACTTCTCAAATGGTGGGGCGCGCCAGTGGGTGGCAGTGGCGCTCTCATTTTCAAAGTGCGCGCAGTATTTTTGAAGTAAGCACAAGAGCACACGGAAGAGACTCATGAAGAGCTGGAGAGCTGTGCGCCGTTTTCGAAAGCCATTTTCCGGCCGGACTCACGCTGCGACCCACTGTCTTCTCCGGTTCTCACGTGTCTGCCCGAGAAGTGCCATTTTCGGCTCGGGATCGTCACGACGACCGCCCTCACCTACGGTTCTCCCTCGGCCTCCGAGAATGCGCTTTTTTCGGGCCGTTTGCCTTTTGGCTTTGACATTTAATACAGTGGTAGACGAGAAAAGACCACTGTTTACTGTCTCTAAAAATGATTATAGCGGACAGCCGGAAGCCAAATCAATTAAAACGCCACTTAAAGACATTAGAGCTCAATCTCATTGATAAGCCGCTTGATTGTTTTTCAGCGAAAACGTGCCGAATATTGCCAACAATCGTCCCGCTTTGTCAGTGTTATATCAGTAAACCAGTGAGCACTGTTAGCATGCTCAGTGCAATATAACCCCACATCATTGCAAACTGGAGGTGATACTGGGAGCAGCGAGCAGCAAAAATAAAAACTGTCCTTCTGTCCAAAGACAGTCTTTTTTTTTTTCTTCTATTCAGTTTAGTTTTTTCGGTCGATTTTTTTTGGCATATTGTCCTTATGAGTTAATGTTTCTAATCAATTTGAATTTGTTATTATTTACTGATTTTATTTTTCAGTATCAAATGGTCAAAAATGTACCTTGAGTGTATTTTTACAGTTTGGATGTGACTTTCTTTCTTTTTTTTTTTTTTTAATTCAGGCAAATTGATGCGCATTAAGTCTTTTCTGTTACAAACGAAACAATGTTAATAAAGTTATACTTTATAAGTTGATCTCTGTTATTTTCTCTAATAGAAAATAAAGGATACAATGTGAGGCAGAGGTACTTATAATAGTAATATTATAGACAAATGATACTATTTACAGTGGCGGCAGAGTTTGGGGGGGCGCGAAACATTTTCGTCTTCCTTGGGGGGGGACGTAACAGAAAATAATTGAGAAGCACTGCCGTAAACTGACGATATGTAGTTATAAAATCTGATAACTTCTTCTTGAACTTACCAGAATCCAGGAAAAACCAAAACAGATGTGACTTTTCTTTTAAAGGCTCCTGTATAACTTGCTCATTTCATCATGATGAATAAATATTTCCTCCATGGATTGATACGGTAAAATGAAAGTGAGAACGTAAGTCGGAAATCCGAGAGAGCTCATCGCTGTCGACACGACAGTAACAATAGCAACTATTGTTATTTGGGTTTGAGTTTCCCGAGGGACAGATATAGTTGACGGACACAGGAAGTCTGTGTTGTTACGTTTGTTATGGTCTGAGTTCCAGAGCTGCAATAAACGTTGACTCATATGAGTTCAAGAAACTAAATTCTGTGCTTTATGAAGAATGAAAAAAGCAGAATTTAACACAGACGAAATCATTTGGCCGATCAGAGTGAAGTATTACCGAACAAAATGGTGACGTCACGTACCGTAATGGTCGGCAACGGATCGCCGCATACGTTTCTTCAACACCACATGGCCATGTCAATTAAAAAAAATATCGGTTTTTATATATACAGCATATAATATATATATATTTCTGTCTCCATCCATGTACCCGTTTATAATGCGCACCATGATTTTACAAGTTGATTACGGGGAAAAAAGTGCACTTTATATTCGGGAAATTACGGTATTTCATATTCCAATTAGCTCAAGACTCTTTTTTTGTCATGACCATACCATTTATTTAGCTATTGGGGAAAAATACTTCGATAAAAAGAATATCCTGTAAAAATATTGGAGTAGAGAGACTGAAGCAATGACATTTTGCGTCTCTCTTTGTTGTATTTTCCTCACTCTGAATAATTCCCCCTCAATGGGCTGAATTCTAAATCAGATGAAACCATGACCCTGCCAACGTCATCCTGCTGTTGGGGACGCTAGAGGCCTTTCATGGTAGGCGTGGCTAAACGGCGGATTAAAAGACTAATTTCTCGTCACCTGCGCTTTGCCAAATTGTTGTATACAGTCGAATCGTCTCAAATTATAATTCTAATTCACTTAAGAATGCTATTTAAGACTTTTTTTTGTCCTGTTGTACGCACTTTAAAGTCCTCTAGCTTCTCAGTGCTTTCCATTTCGCCCTAATCGTTGCTCATAGTTGTCTCCAGTGGCTGTACAATGAATGAATGAATGACTTTTTTGGTTGAAGGATGGAAGTGGCATCACGCGGTAAAAAGTACTCTCAAAAGCTCGTTTAATTGAATTATAACTGCTGCAACTTCTACTGGCTTGATTGCCTTTTTTATGTTATTGCACTTGTTTTTTTCAAGAACCTTGTGATCCCTCAATTATTATTACCAGGCAGGTGTTCTCAGTTTCCACTATGCTATGCCCTTAGTTTGCATTTAAGTCTCGGTTGAATGCATCCGAGAGGACAAAAGTTCTACAAATAAGGCACAATCTGCAGTCAGATAACTTTGAAATTTTAATGGCATCAGAGCTGATATAGTCCTCCTACTCCTTTTGTATTATGTATGCAACGAGTAGCATGCATACAGGGTTTTTATCACAACAGTTCTCTCGAATTGGAAATGAGCAACATCTCACTGACTCTATCTCACTATCTTTTAGAGTTGGGGTAATGAACTCCTTCCCACATCCATTAAAATGTACCCTTCATGACAAAAGCTATATTACCTTCATTTTTCCGATTGTCTTCTTATTTAATTCATTAATTAAGGATGACATTTCTTGTCCGTTCGCCGTCCATCCATCCATTCTATTTCTTTTCTAGGGGCTAAATTGTCGTGGCAGCAATCGAAGAATAGAAGCCCAGAACCAAAGCTGCAGTGACCCCGTATAAGGGGGGCAAGCATACGTGGCTACAGAGATCAGCGTGGTGGCAATGTGTAAAAGAAAATGGTTTTCTTTGACTTCAGTGACCCTACCAGGACTATAATGCCCCTTTAAACTTAGCCTCTTGAATTATTGAGATACAAACCCCTCGACTACAGTACAGTTATAGCTGGAAGGTGGCCCCATAACATTAGAAAGACAAAGACGTGTTAAGATTTCTAGACCTGAGTGAAGCAGTAAAAGTGTCAGTATCACTGTCTATGGGGAGCGTGCATGTAATGTGTTACACCGTGCATTAGTAACTCTGTGGTGAGTCTTCCCGCTCTCTCTTCAGCTCCACTTCACCAACACAATAACACCACAACATAGTCTAAGAGTGGGAGGGAAGGAGAAAGGCTTACATCACAGGGGACGAGCCACTACCATGTTTTTGTAGTGCACATATGGTTCTTACTAATGCAATCCTGTGTGCACGTTGTGCCTTTTCTACTTGAGTATGAAGTGGTATTAATCATGATGTTGATTTGCTTTTGTTATAAAAAGCACCAATCCACAATAAGTTAGTCTAAGGCCTTGTTCTTGACTGGCAGCCAAAATCTGATTTTTAGCCCATCCAGATTGAAAGTGGAAAGGCTATTTTGTCATCTGAACAGTCACAAAGCACACAAATCAGAGTAGTTTCATATCAGATATGGACAAGATGCTTCTCTGCCTGGACAGGGTAGATGGGTTTTGACTGTCCGTGATGTCACTCTATGCTGGATGACCGCTTCGTTGCCACAATAATCTGCCAGGTGTGTCAATAATGCAGCCCATTCCAAACAAGCCCGGATCTGATTTGGACACTTGCTTAAAGTAGTGTGAATAGTCAGCCCTAAAAATCAGATTTGAAGAAGGGATTAGATTGGAATCAGATATGACTGCAGTCTGATAGCAGCCTTAGTCAAGGCAACTAAATTTGCCCCCAGTGAATTTTTGACAGACAGCGAGAACTAAAAGTGATATTTGCCATGTGGCAAAATGGAGTTTGCCATGTGGTGTTTTTTTTGCCATGTAGCAAAAGGGATTTTGCCATGTGGCAAAAAAGATTTTGCCATGTGGCATTGTTTTTTGCTGTGTGGCAAAATATTTTTTGCCAAGTGGCATTTTTTTGCCATGTGGCAAAATGGATCCTGCCATGTGGCATTTTTTAGCCATGGGGCAAAATGGATTTTGCCATGTGGATTTTTTTGCCATGTGGCAAAATGGATTTTGCCATTTGACATTTTTTTTTGCCATGTAGCAAAATTGATTTTGCCATGAGGCATTGTTCTTTTTTGCCATGTGGCATTTTTTTTGCCATGTGGCAGAATGGATTTTGCCATGTGGCATTGTTCTTTTTTGCCATGTGGCATTTTTTTTGCCATGTGGCAGAATGGATTTTGCCATGTGGCATTTTTTTTGCCATGTGGCAAAATTGTTTTTGCCATGTGGCAGAATGGTATTTGCCATGTGGCATTTTTTTGCCATGTGGCAAAAGGAATTTTGCCATGTGGCATTTTTTTTGCCATGTGTCAAAATGGATTTTGCCATGTGGCATTGTTTTTGCCATGTAGCAAAATGGATTTTGCCATTTGGAATTTTTTTCTGCCATGTGGATTTTTTTTTTTTTTTTTGCCATGTGGCAAAATGGATTTTGCCATTTAGCATTTTTTTGCCTTGTGGCTTTTTTTCCCCATGTGGCAAAATAGATTTTGCCATTTAGCAATTTTTTTTTTTTTTTTTGGGTATGTGGAAAAATGGATTTTGGTATGTGGCATTGTTTTGGTATGTGGCAAAACGGATTTTGGTAATGGCTTTATTTGTTTGGTATATGGCATCGTAGCAGGCCGTGCACGTCCATGCCATTGACGTCTATGCATACCAAAAATTTTCATTCATTTTAGATAGCAGAAAAATGTGTGGCTGTGATTTTTCACCATACACTTACCTTTACAGCCATTACCACATGGCAAAAAAATGCTACATGGCAAAATCAATTTGCCAAATGGCAAAAAATGCCACATGGCAAAATACATTTTGCTACATGGCAAGAAAAATGCCACATGGCAAAATCAAATTTGCCATATACCAAATACTACTTTTCGTTCTCGGCCCTGCTGCAATTTTTTCCCCCTGCCAAATCAAATATGGGCTGGAATTATATTTTCATCAGGCAACACCACTTTACTTAATTTAAAGGGATCCACGGACATAAAAGATAAATGTTAGTATGAGTTATAATAATTTGATGTTAAAACCCCTCTTGATGTTTTTGTTTATAGAAAATTTGAAAAATTAGTTAAACTAATAGGTCGACATTGTTGTTGATGTTGCAATGCATTGTGGGCGGTGACGTCCACAGATTGTGCTGCCGGGCTTTCAAAGTATGACTCTAGCGACATAAACATGTCACCTGTTCAGCCCTTTCAATTTGAACCCGAGAGGAACATTAACGAGCAGGACAGCACTGTTGATATTTCACAAAACAAGCAGCAAAAGCAAAATGAACAGGAAAGACGGGTTGAGACGAGAGTAGGACAACCGGTAATGTTCATGTGGCAAGTTCGTGTAGTGACAGTGACGGCAAACACTCTCCTACTCTAGTGACGTAGTAGGAGAGTGTTTGCTGTCAAGAACTCCAGTTTTTGTTGGCAAATCTTTATGGTAAACTATTGTGTGATCAAACTTATTCAAATATTATTATGGATATTATTATGGATATTATTAGCACCCAGAGCTATCTTGTGCTTTACATATGATTAGGATATACAGTAAAAAACAGCAGTTTGATTATTTTTGCAGATAGCTCGTGTATCACAGCACAAAACAACTCATTATCCAAAAGGTGCTAAATAAACAAGTTACATCATAAACATACATATGCAACATGAATACGGCTTAATAAATAAATGCTTAAGACGGATCAGCGACACGGAAAACGAATGAATGAATGTATCAAATTTAGTTTGATTGCTGGCTAACAGATTATAATGACGCCTTATTTTGCAGTTGTAGGTTGATATAGATTGAGATATAAGAGTACTTTATTTGTACTGAAAGCATGTTCGCTTCATGCAGGTAGCGTTCAAGACCACACTTAGTAACATTAACTAACACCACAAAAGTCATGTTATTTTTTTTCTACATCGATAGTGCGAGTATTGTTTATTAATCTAAAAGCTACAATTAATAACTCAAGTCCTCAGATGAAAATCGACAAAACTGTTACGGTCCGCGAATGCAGAAGCAAGGTTGGACTGCAAAGCAGATAACAATAAAAGAGAGATTGCGTAGGGTTTATTGAACACACACACACACACACACACACACACACACACACACACACACACACACACACACACACACACACACACACACACACACACACACACAAAAACAAACTGTCAAATGGCAGCAAGTCAATATCTTGGCAACCCGCCTAGGATCGGTCTAAAGACACTGCTGATGAGTTGGATGCAGTTACGACGTCGGGAACTCATCCAACAGGTCTGTAACAAAACAATCTGACCAGCAGCAGATTTTGACAATATCATGCCAATCGACATACTATCTTGGCTAGTATAGAGCACAGCTATTCTCTCAGTATAACCTAACTGCTTCACCACCCCCAGTGTGCATTGCAGGCCTAAAACATGGCGCCCTCCGAAGGTAAAAACATGTACCAAATATTATAGACTTTTTAAATCAATGGCAATAGTGTATGTATTTCTAATAACATATTTCAGTTAAACAGAACAACTTTGGCTTATTAGAGCCTACAAGTCTTAAAGTCTGTGGTTCCCTTTTAAATAGAAACGTTTTCTCCAGGTTGTTATAACTGTGTCACCGTTATTGTTATGCTAAAATGATTGTCATTGCAAATGAGTGGAAGGCTGATTACTGGATTTTTAATTGCTCCCAGTAATAGTCTTACATAGCTCGATGATTTATGGGTGGGTGATGTTCAGAAATGAGTTGACCACAGATTCATTTCAACATTGATTAGCTGTTGCCTGCATACACTATATGCGTGTGTTCTTGTTGTGAGTGGTAGTAGTAGTGGGGACGCACAGTAGCAGTCCTGGCTTGAATGGCGCCCCTTCAATTTTTCAGCTCTGCTTATCATGATCAAGGACATGTTGTGCCTTATTACTTTGAGGTAAAAGTGCTAATCATTCTGTCAGCACGTGGTCTAATGTTTTGCATTCCATTAATGTGTTGTAAATTGAGCAATGGTGTCTGCGCTGTTGCTAGGGCACTGCCATTCAATACAATGAAAGCAGCAATGTTGCTCGTCAAAGCACATTCATCAATGAATGTGTTTTACCTTATAGCACCAATGACTTGCAAAATTTAAAAGTAGATGGATTGGTTAGAAAACAATACAGTCAAAATTCAGACTGCAAACAACAACCTGTGTTCTAGCTTTAAACGTTGTTTCATACGTCTCCCAGAAAGACGACATTGTCATATTTCATTCTACACTTTCAAGCAACTAAACACAGCTAACAGTAAATTTTTCAAAGAGTTCAAAATGAAGTGTTAAAAATGACTGTCAGGCTGTGGCTTTGTTAGTAATTTTTTAGTTGTTATCCCGCCACATATTTTCTGTTGGCTTTTCCCCTTGTATTATATGAGTTGCACTGGATGTCTGAAATGATCCACCTGTAATATTTTGTTAGGTTACTTCAGTGTTAAAAATTTAAACTGAACACAGTTGTTGTAGTCTGTTTTGTTACATGTTATAAATGCAGTTGGTGATAACTAATCATGAGCAAACAGTTCTTGTATGGACTCCTAGGATTAGTTTGTATATCTTTAGGACTTGGATGTCATTTCCTGATTGCCAGGTGTACTGAGAAGTCCAATTTGACACGAGAGAGTAAATTAATTTGCATAGATCAGAGCGTCCGTCACCCGTAAATCACTGCATGCCTGAAGCAAAGCAAATTTCATTTAACCTCACTTCAGTTAATTCGCTTTTCTCAGCCACATCCCATGCCTGATTTATCAGGAACCATTCCATCCTGAGGCCTTTCGGTGGCTCAAAACCTCTTTCCCTCGAAGGCTGCATACAAAAGAATTACTTAAATTTATGAAACACATTTAAACCAATGCACCGAGTAATAATATTTTCTCTTTTTATTAGGGCTGTCAAAATTATCGTGTTAACGCGCGGTAATTAATTTTTTTAATTAATCACGTTAAAATATTTGACGCAATTAACGCACATGTCCCGCTCAGACAGTATTCTGCCTTTTGGTAAGTTTTACAGCAAGGTTTTTTGTGCTGTCTAACAGCGAACTCTTGTGGTCGCTTTGCGACATGGTTTATTGCTTTCTTGCCAGTTCAATATGGCTGCACGACGTCTCGGGCTGACGCCCACGTTGTAATGTTGTGCTTATATGATCTTCGGACAAGATTTGTCCGAAAGTATGGTTGTTGTAAAGAATGTACATATTATGTTAGTAAGCGAAATGTTATATTTTTTGTATGAGACGCTTTTTGTTTATGTTTAGTGAACCTGTATAGCGTGCTAAGCTAACGTTGTTGCTAATGCAATGCTTGTGTACTTTTTTTTTGAAGTTTTACTACGGTCTAAAGAGGACAGTGGTTTGAGGCCATTTTATTAATAAATCAGATGAAAAAGGAGGAAGTCTGACTGTTAAGGCGTCGTTCACTAGCTGTCTAGCTTTGGAAAAAGTAGACGCTTCAGAGTGAGGACAACATAGACAGATTTAAATGAGAGGAGAGTGAAATGCCCACTACAGTCCTTATGTACCATATGTTGAATGTATATATCCATCTTGTGTCTTATCTTTCCATTCCAACAAATTATTTTACAGAATATATATATATATAATTTACAGAAAAATATGGCATATTTTATAGATGGTTTGAATTGCGATTAATTGCGATTAATTACGATTAATTTATTTTTAAGCTGTAATTAACTCGATTAAAAATTTTAATCGTTTGACAGCCCTACTTTTTATATATAGTAAAGTGGTAACTTGACATACAATCGCATGGACATATGATCCTTTCGACATCAGAGGTAAAATTTGACTCATTTGTCTCGACACATGACCAGTGTTGTTAATCTTACTTAAAAAAAAAGTAATTAGTTACAGTTACAAATAACTTCTCTTAAAAAATACAGTTGTATGAAAAAGTATGTGAACCTTTTGGAATTTCTCACGTTTCTGCATAAAATCACCACCAAATTAGATCTGATCTTTGTCAAAATCACACAGATGAAAAAACAGTGTGTGCTATTACTAAAACCACCCACACATTGACAAGTTTTCATATTTTAATGAGGATAGTACACAAACAATGACAGAAGGGGGACAAATAAGTAAGTGAACCATCATATTTTATATTTTTTGACCCCCCCTCCTTCGGCAGCAATAACTTCAACCAAACACTTCCTGTAGTCAGTCCGGCACATCGATCAGGACTAATCTTGGCCCATTGTTCTCTACAAAACTGCTGTAGTTCAGTTAGATTCCTCGGATGTCTGGCATGAATCGCTGTTTTTAGGTCATGCCACAGCATGTCAATGGGGTTCAAGTCTGTACTTTGACCTGGCCTCTCCAGAAAACATATATTGTTCTTCTGAAACCATTGTAAAGTTGATTTACTTCTGTATTTTGGATCATTGTCGTGTTGCGGCACCCATTCTCTTTTTAGCTTCATCAGTCCGACAAACCGCCCCAGGGTTTCCTGCTAAACATCCTGATAAACGTTTGAATTCATTCTTCCATTAATGACTGCAAGTTGTCCAGGCCCTGAGGCAGCAAAACAGTCCAAATCATGATGCTACCTCCACCATGCTTCACGGTGGGGATGAGGTGCTGATGTTGGTGAGTTGTTCCATTTTTCCTCCACATATGACGTTGTGCGTTACTCCCAAACAGTTCAACTTTGGTTTCGTCAATCCACATTTTTTTTTAAATTTTGCCAAAACTTCTGTGGTGTGTCCAAGTGCCTTTTTGCGAACATTAATCGAGCAACAATGTTTTTTTAGACAGCAGTGGCTTCCTCCGTGGAGTCCTCCCATGAGCACAATTCTTGGCCATAGTTTTACATATAGTTGATGTGTGTACAGAGACATTGGACTGGGCCAGTGATTTCTGTAAGTCTTTAGCACACACTCTAGGGTTCCTTTTGACCTCTCTGAGTATTCTGCGCTGAGCTCTTGGCATCATCTTTGGTGGACGGCCACTCCTTGGGAGAGAAGCAACAGTGTCAAACTCTCTCCATTTGTAGACAACTTCTCTGACTGTCGATTGATGAATAACCAGACTTTTAGAAATGGTTTTGTGTCCTTTCCCAGCTTTATACAAATCAACAATCCTTGATCACAGGTCTTCAGACAGCTCTTTTGACCGAGCCGTGATGCACATCAGACAATGCTCATCAGGCAATTCTCATCAAGACAATTCTCATATAGACAGTTCTTATCCGGTGTGTGTTTTATAGTGGGCATGGCAGCTTTAAACCACTCATGAGTGATTGAGCACACACCTGACTTAAAATGTTTGGTAAAAACTGGTTTCAATTATTCTTTGAGTCTCCTTTGGCAGAAGGTTCACTTACTTATTTTTCCCCCTTCTGTCATTGTTTGCATACTATCCTCATTAAAATATGAAAACCTATAAATGTTTGGGCGGTTTTAGTTAAAGCAGACACTGTTTATTAATCTGTGAGATTTTGACCAAGATAAGATCATATTTGATGGTGATTATATGCAGAAATGTGAGAAATTCCTAAAGGTTCACATATTTTTTCATACTACTATAGGTTTTTGGGCTGTGAAACGAACTAATCGAATTATAATGTATTTTTATGGGAAAATCCCACTCGACATATGACCATTTTGACTTACAAACCAGGTCCTGGAACTAATTAAACTTGTATGTAGAGGTACCACTGTATTACCTTTATTATACGTTTTTCGTGTATGACACGAGAAAGATCTAATTGCAGTTAAAACATTTAAGACCAAACATTCTTAATCATCAAATCATCACCTAAATCCAGGTGATTTAACAAGTGTGGGTAGTCATTAGTCAGCACCAATTAATGTGAAGCTAATGTTCTGAAAGTCTCTTGAAAACATAAATCCAGAACCAACCCCGTGAGGATGTAATGTACAATTTGGCGCACATAAACACACATAATCTCAGTTGAGTGGTTTAAAGCAGAGCGTATTACCTCAGCAAATGAGTCACACTACCACAGAGCTCGCTTTTGTAAACAGACTCCTTGTTAGCACAGCAAGGCACACTTAAGTCCTTCATTTGATTAATACAGAAAACATTAGCTTGAGGGAATGACATTAAAATGACTGGACCAATATTATTTTCCAGGAGATGTGTGCCAAATATATGCGATCAATGTTTAGACCTTATCAGCAGTGCTCAGAGAACAGAAGTAGAATTTGTTGTTTCAACAGTGTAGCTGAAACGAAAATGCTGGTTTTAAAAACACTATTTGAGATTGTATACTGTACATCTATACGTCCTTTTATCACATAAAAATATATATCTGTTCCTTTCATGTCGTCAAACATAATCATTTATTGTCCCCATAGCACTGTGTTTTGTCTACTTTGTGTACACCAGGGACAAATACTGCTTTCTTACAAGGAGTCGTCTTTTGTTCAAGGTTGTTGACAAATATGGTCAGCGAGTTTCTCTTCTCTTCACCTTTCCTGATGTGTTCCTAGTGTTTTTCCACAGTTTTTATAACAACATATAGGTGTAGGTGTGCATAGGGGCGGTAGGGACATAACACTACCAACTTTTCTGGATGCTCAAATTGTCTCTACCAACATTTAAGCAACCTTATTTGCATTATATAATGAGTTTAGCTATATAGGTAATTTAGATTGTCTTCCATATGTTGTAATGGTAGAACAGATTATTAAGTGAGTTATTTTCATGCACACGCACACTCATATGGAGACAGATTTACGTCGACAACATTCTCTCTCCCCCGCCCCCTTCGAAGAAAGGTAATTTCAGAAGTTGTTTTCGTCCAGTAGCAGCAGCAGCCATTGTAAGTAATGTAAAAAGACGTCAATGTTGTGAAGGTAGGGAAACACACCACTAATTTTGCGACCGAAAGTCCGACCTGCATCAGAGTTAGTGTTGTTAATAACTACTGGTGCACGATAATTATTGGTCCGATAATTATCGGTCCGATAATAGGAATTATGACTCCATCCCGATAAATCCAATAACATTTATAATAGGACCGATAATATGTACTGTTCTGGCTTTGCAGTTTACACAATAGTATGGGAAATCAGTTGACCATTTGCGGGGCATTGCTCCCACCTGCTGGTCAGAATAATTCAATGCACCTATTTTTTGTTACAGTAGTTTGGTTCAATCACTTACACATTGCGGTGTCTAGCAGTAGCATTGACAGTCGTGAATACTTTGTTTCGTTTCCGCCTCGGAAATATATGTATTTTATGTTTACTATTACATATGGATGTGCAAAATATGTTTACTTCTGTGGTGAAGGGTCATATGTACAGAACTTCATAAATTGTGTTATAGAAGCCAGCCAATGCTTTAGTAGCTCAAGCTAGTGTGCTATGCTATACATATAATAGTTGTGTATATAAGTGTATTGTGCAGTTTGTTTTATATTGAGTATTGAATATGTGTATTTTTCTGTTGTACTTTCACAATATTAAGGCGAGTGTCTTCCCATAAAAGCAAGAAAAGACCAAGCCTTGTGGTTTATGGAAGTGCATTCATTCATAGCTGGCTGTCGGGCAGTGCAGAAGTGAAACACACTGTTTTGTTCATGTCATTATGAAAAATCTGATGAGATCAAAGGCAAATCTATGTTGAATCCACCACTATTTTTTTTAAACCTCCAGGTGTTCAAAAACTCAGGTTATACATTTAAAAATTATATATTTATTATCGGTTATCGATATCGGCTTTAAGGAGCAGGAAGTTATCGATATCGGTATCGGTTTCAATAAATGGATATCGTGCACCCCTATTAATAACGGCGTTAGAGAATAATGTCGTTACTAACAGCGTTATTTTTGTCAGTCTTGAGTAATCTAATTAATTACCTTTCCCATCTTTGCAACGCTGTTACCATTACTGAGGATGTAAGGGCGTGCGTTCCTACGTGTTAATGCGTTGGTTGAATGACGCAAGAAAGAGCGGGAGGGGGAGGAGGGAAGGGGGGATGTCATCCCATTGCAAACGCGAAGCCAGGTGATTCGGATTGTTAGCATAGCATTGGCGTTCTCACTAGCATTAGCATTTAGCGTGGCTCGGACTACTTTTTTCCTTCATTTCGAATCCTGTGGCTTATAGTCCAATGTGGCTTATTTGTAGATTTATATGGGTTGATTAACACTTTATTTGAAAGCGGCGCCATAAGACCGTCATTTAATTAACTCCATTTATGTCCAGCTCGGCTCTTTTACATCCATTCAAAAGTGGTATTGCTTGCCGGATAACACTAAATGACATCTGTTATATGCATTCATTAATGCTCATGACAGCGTCATGTCATAATTATGATTGCCTAATGACAGTCTTCAGGCGCTAATAACTTACTAATTAATGAAACAACTGGAACAGTAACTGAAGAAATAATCAGCACAAAACAATTAATTTTGATTGTCTCATGACAGTCTTAAGGCGCTAATAACTAACTAATTAATGAAACAACTGGAACAGTAACTGAAGAAATAATCAGCACAGAACAATGAATTTTGATTGTTATTAACATCTGTAGCTCTGCAATGCATGCTCGGAGGCATGTGGACAACAACAGTGTTGGCAGCAGTGGTTGAATGTCTCCCCCAAGGGAGCAATGATGGCCAAATGAAGCCTGTCGAAGCGATGGAGCTTGGCAGCCAATTGGTTCAAAGCTTCATGATGGTTCATTTAGTCTTACGACAGTCGTATGATGCCCCTGTCAAATAAAGTGTTACCAGTTCATATCTTTTGGTATAAATATCACATAATGCAGTGAGGACAGCGGCGGCTTATAGTCCAGTGCGGCTTATCAATGAAAAAATGTTGTTTTCGAGTCAAATTTCGTGGGTGGCGGCTTATAGTCAGTTGCGCCTTATAGTGCGAAAATTACAGTAAATGTTTGTGGAATCGTACATTTGCTCCAAAAGCACTTTTATGCGGTTGGACTTTACAAATGTTTTGATGTGTAAATGATGTGAGTCGGTGAAAAACTACAAAATGCATTTTGTAAATTTGAAATTTTGATACACCAGTCAACTCCAATGACGCTACTGTGTATCTTTAAGTACCGATGACGGCAATTTCCGTCAATTCGCGTGAGAATTGGCAACAAGCTACTGACCAGCAGTGTTGTTTTCATCAACAATGACAATAACGTAAATATTTTGTCAACGAAGACTTTTTTCGTGACGATGACGAGACGATAACGAGCTAAAATCCTATTTTAGGAGACTAAAGCATAATGAGCCTATGGCCAGTTTTTATCTGATGAGACGAGAACAAGACAAAAATACGCAATTGTTTCCGTCACATGTTCAGAATGTGTGACATTTTATGTGTAGTTAACCTGCATGATAGCAGTATCGGGTTGTGTCACTCATGTGACGTGAAGCCCCTCCTCCCCAGTGTAGTGTGCTCTCTACTCTCTAGGCACACATGATAAATATGTGAATATGCAATGTTGCTTTAAGGCCGAGTTATGCTTCCGCGTCTGACCTGCGCCATTAAAGAAGACACGATTTACGACCCTGCGCTGTAGCCTGACGTGCGCCTATTGAATTTTCAAACCCTAGCGACGCATATGACGTGGTGGAAATGGACTGTGATTAGTCCGCTCAGGCTGTTGTTTCCGGTTCAGCGCGAAATCACCGCCATTGTAGAATAGAACCAAACATTATTTTTCTACACGCAAAAATGGACCAAGCAGACGGGAGTATAATCGAAGAACAAGTCTCGTCAAGACATCATAATGATTGCCAAATGGCAAGAATAAAAAAATGGAAGAAGCACCGAGATGTCTGTGTTCGGAATGGAGTGGCCACACAAAGCGGTGACCCAGTCGGCCAAAAACTGTCAGCTTTTTATCACTTTATGTCGTATTTTTGGTTGGTGCACTTCATCATTTATTGTGTACATATTTGAGTTGAGTCTGCGACTTATTTAGGTGTCACACTTCTAGTATCTAAAGAATAAAACACAGGTTTGGTGCCAAAAGAGTTGTTTTGATGTTTAATTTTCAACAACAGACATTTCACACATGATACATCATGACTGATTGAGAGCGCCTCGGTGCTTTTATGATAATGTTAACATCAAGGCTTCCAACGCAGTTTGGGAAGTTCCATAGATGCCAGAAATCTGCTATGGCTTCCCACTGGCTGGTTGTAGAACACGGCAAACAAATCGGACTGGAGGGCTTTGCAGACCTTGGACAAAACGCTGGACGCAGTGCTCGATGCCAGTTTGAAGCTAGCGTCCACAGCTCTCTATGCGGCATCAAAAGTTGGACAGACTGCCTCGAAACCATCGCCTGCGCCTCAACATTTGTAGGATCAACATTTATTCAATGTTGATGAGCTGAAGATCTACATTTAAGCGTTCCATCTTCCATTGTTTATTTTTTCTCCGGTAAACTAGACAAGAGGAAGTCAACAAGCATGTCCCAAAACCGTACAAATATAACGCCACACCCCTCTAGTGGCTTGGCGGTGAATTAGAGAGCAACGTGTCACCTTGCCGGAGAACCACCGAATGTCGAATGACGCCGTAGTCGCTGCGCCGTCACCGCAACGCGGGAGCATAACTCAGGCTTTAGCCTTTAAAAGTCTGTGCTGAGTGATTATCACACACTAAATATAACTTGTAGCGTTAGCATAGCATTCGTTTTAGCATTAGGCTAACGCTAATGGTGAATGTCCTCTTAAGCTCTCAGACAACTTTTCCTAAACACAGTTAATTGAAAATAATGTACTGTTTTTCTGCTGAGTGTGTATTATCACTAAGTTGGCGTTGTCCTTGTAGGTGCTACAAAATGTGCTCGTCTGTCAATATTCATTGGAAATAGCTGGAAACCTATTCAATCAATCATTTTTGAAAATAATTAACAAAAAATTACAGACGAAAACATTTTTTGTAAACGTTGACTAAAACTAGACAAAATTTGTCTTGAGTTTTCGTCAACAAATACGAGAGAGAGACAAACAGGTTTTGAGATGATTAAAATAAGACTAAGACTAGTAAGTATTATCGTCCAAAAGACTAATATGAAAATTAAAAGTGCTGTCAAAAGCAACACTGCTGACCAGTAAAGCAAAGAAACCTCCATGCAACTTCTCTTGGAATTGCCTTTTTTAGTGTTGAATATTGTTCATAGATTAAATAGGACATGATAAAAGTTCCTTGGTCTTTGTTGATTCTTGTGAGGCGGCGAGACACTTCACTTATTTTATATGTCATTTAATATGATTACTTGCTTCTAACTTAGACACACACACACACACAAAAAGTCAATAACAATATCCTTACTGTCTGGCTTTATATTAATCCCACTTGGTATGTTTGTGTCGGTGCTATGTGTTCATAGCTTGCATACCTTTATTGCCAATTTTTATTTCATATTTTTGGAGAAACACTGTTGAAAGGTATGAACTTTGTTCTTCTATACTCAGCACAATTATAATGCGGTGTAGACCAGACCAGAAAGTGAGACATACTGGATCAATAGTTTTAGTTGTATGTCCATGTTCTCTACACAAAGATGCAATGGGAATGTTCTACAGAATCCTAATGTTTGAATCTTTACTGTTTCTAAAAGGATTCCAATGAGGCAGCTTTAACTTGATAGCATTCCAAGACATAAATCACAAAACATCATATTCGTCTCTCCTTTGTCAAACTCTTGGCAATGGATTGACAATGGCTATCATGCAGTATAAAATATAGCCCTTTTTCTTTTAGTTTAAATACTGTTTGCTCATGCAAAGCCACTGCATACCGATGTACTAATTTTTCCAGTCACATATTAGTATTGATAACATAACTATCATGATTTGCAGCCAGCAGAGTCCTCTGTTTTTTTTAATTTCAAAATGTTTGGCCCTAATCTTTTCAAAATGCAACATTAAAAACTTTTTAGTCCTCACATTTAGCTTATCAATTTACTTCATTGGTTTGATATAATTTAAACAGATTATTCTTAACATGAATTATTACCCCTCTCTCTCTTTCTAAATCATATTAGGACAATGTCTTGAATCATTAGTTAAGACAGTACTTCTCAAATAGTGGGGCGCGCCCCCCCAGGGGGGCGCAGAGCGATGCCAGGGGTGGCGCGTGTGACCTCGGGAACATGTTTTTTTTTTTTTTGCCGTACTAGAATAAAGTGTACTTGTACATCCACTCAGTTGGTGGCAGTGGCGCTCTCATTTTCAAAGTGCGCACATTATTTTTGAAGTAAGCAAGAGCACACGGAAGAGACTCATGAAGAGCTGGAGAGATGTGCGCCGTTTTCGAAAGCTTTCCGGCCGGACTCACGCAGCGACCCACTGTCTTCTCCGGTTCTCACGTGTCTGCCCGAGAAGTGCCATTTTCGGCTCGGGATCGTCACGACGACCGCCCTCACCTACGGTTCTCCCTCGGCCTCCGAGAATGCGCTTTTTTCGGGCCGTTTGCCTTTTGGCTTTGACATTTAATACAGTGGTAGACGAGGAAAGACCACTGTTTACTGTGTCTAAAAATGATTATAGCGGACAGCCGGAAGCCAAATCAAGTAAGACGCCACTTAAAGACATTACACCCCAATCTCATTGATAAGCCGCTTGGTTGTTTTTCAGCGAAAACGTGCCGAATATTGTCAACAATCATCCCGCTTTGTCAATGTTATATCAGTAAACCAGTGAGCACTGTTAGCATGCTCGGTGCAATATAACCCCACATCATTGCAAACTGGAGGTGACACTGGGAGCAGCGAAAATAAAAAACTGTTGTTCTGTCCAATGACACTTTTTAAAAAATTTCTTCTTCTATTCAGTTTTGTTTTTTCGGTCAAATTTTTTGGCATATTGTCCTCATGAGTTAATGTTTCTAATCAATTTGAATTTGTTATTATTTACTGATTTTATTTTTCAGTATCAAATGGCCAAAAATGTACCTTGAGTGTATTTTTACAGTTTGGATGTGCCTTTTTTTTTTTTTTTTTTTTAATTCAGGCAAATTGATGCACGTTGTCTTTTCTGTTACAAACAAAACAATGTTAATAAAGTTATACTTTATAAGTTGATCTGTTATTTTCCCTAATAGAAAAAAAAGGATACAATGTGAGGTAGAGGCGTACTTATTATAGTAATATTATAGACAAATGATACTATTTACAGTGACGGCAGAGTTTGGGGGGGCGCGAAACATTTACGTCTTCCTGGGGGGGCGTAACAGAAAATAATTGAGAAGCACTGGTCTAGACACAGCTGTGAATGGCCGCAGGTGGATTTTTTGGGAATTTTATGGGTGAAACATGGTAATATAACAAGGGTCGTGATGCAGAAATCGCAGACATCAAGGAGTGGTCAAGATGTTTTTTTTCATATATTTACCCTTTTAAACGTTTTTTTTTTTTTTCTTTGTTTGGATCAATTATCATGTAACATATTGGGGAAAATGCGAAAGTAACAAAAAAAAAAAAAAAAAAAAATTAATTAAAGATGTCCCGATTGATCGGGCGATCGGGTCCGATCACGTCATTTTTAAAGTATCGGAATCGGCAAAAAAATATCGGACACGCCTTTTTTAGTATATATATATATTTTTTAATTAAATCATTTTCTAATTGTACTTAACGTTACAGACAAAATGTCTTACACTCATCCAGAGTCTTTAGTTTTGGCTTAAAGTAGGGCTGTCAAATTTATCGCGTCAACGGCGGTAATAACATTAAACTATTTAACGCAATTAACGCATGCGCTGCACTACCCACTCACGCATTGTCGCGTTCAATCTATAATGGCACCGTATCACATATACATAGAGCTAAAAGGCAACGTAAAACGAGTAGAGAGAATTTTGGCAGCCTTTGAAGCCTTTTTTTTAATTGGCTAAAGCCTTTCAATCCCTCCCGCAATGATTAAAATATTGTGGGAAGCAATGTGGGGAAGAAAGGTAGTAGTTGATCTTTTCTTTAACACCCTATTTTGTTTCCCAACGCTGAGAAGATATATCAATTGGTACCATTGCGCACAGTCATAGTTGCACTTCCCATCATGCATTTGGGCAGAAGTTAAATGGCTGCAGTATCATTTACTGAAAGCTCATAAAAATCCACTAGATGGCAATATTTAGTCACAATATACAAAGTCACATTATCCTTTAAGAATTACAAGTCTTTCTATCCGTGGATTCCTCTCACAGAAAGAATGTTAATAATGTAAATACTTGAGGATTTATTGTCATAATAAACAAATACAGTACTTATGTACTGTATGATGAATATATATATTCGTGCGAGTTTTATTCATTTTTTTCTTAACGCATTGCCAAAATGTATATGATCGGGAAAAATTATCCGGAATGATTGGAATTGAATCGGGAGCAAAAAAAAAGCAATCGGACCCGGAAATATCGGGATCGGCAGATACTCAAACTAAAACGATCGGGATCGGGAGCAAAAAAACATGATCGGAACAACCCTACAATCAATCGATAGTTATGAGGCAGATATCCGTGACTTTCTTACAGACACCAATTTTTTCATTCTGACGTAATATGTTTAAAAGTTTAAAATATGCGAGTGAATAATTTTTTTGTCTGATTCTAAGCTAAAAATGACAGACATTTTGAATAATAAATAATAATTACCTACCTCATACAAACCTTCTTTTTATGGCTGGGTTGAAACAAAAGCGGTTGCACGACGTCTGTAAACGGGGGTTTCAAGGGTAAAAGGGACACGTTAATAGTTCAGGGGCTTAATGGGCCATGAATCTGCTATGGCAGCATATAGGCATATTGTTCTATCAAACACAACAGTTCTTTTGGCTTAAAATACAGCAGTTTATTTTATAGAGGGTTGAAAGAGCAGAAACTGCTTTTTCAGTCTTGTCTGTGTTTTCCGCCATTTATTTTTGTTTCTTTTGGCAATGCTATTGTATTTCTGGATTATTGTGTTACTTTTTAGCCCTTAAAAAAATAAGAAACTGTTAGAGCTGTCCCGACTTGTTGACATAGTCAACATCATCAATGACGTAAATGCGTCGACGAGCACAAGCTCCCGTCGACGATTAATGAAGGGTTAAAAAAATATATGCGTGGAAAGTTGATAATGTGGGATGCTCGTTATGCTAGCGGGGAAAGTGGCACAAAGCCAAAAAAGCGCACCAGTGTGGCTAAAACATTGACTTATTTCAACGAAACAAAGGAGGGTACACCGTTGTGTCCTGTCTCTTCAGTTGCATACCAGGGCTGTGAATGAACACCTAAAGCGCCGTCACCCAGTTGTAATTTTGGAAGACTACAGGAGAAAACAAGCTGGCAGATCATGAGTCCATCTAACTAACAAACGACATGTTTTATTGAAGTTTGTAAGCCTGTCGCGATATGCAATAAGTCCATTTATCGCACGGTAAATAAAAATGAGGGCAGTAGTTTTCACGGCTGCGTTTTATCGCAGCGTGCGTGCTTGCATGCATTTGTGAGTGCGTGTTGATGGCATATGAGACGCCAATTCTTTTCACAGATGTTTATTGGTCATCAACACGCCGTAGAATTAAAGTTCAGACATACAAAATAAGGAAACACATCTATATTAAACTCTGTAAACGTTAGCATTGCTACATTGACGCTAATAGGGAAAAAAGTCAACCTACTTTAGCCTGCTATTAAACATTGGCAGTCTTCTCCAAAACGCAAACTTAAAAGGTTAAAAGGTGACAGTTCACCCATGAACAATTGCTAGTTAACAGAATTTGCAAAAGAAAAAAATGAAAAAACAAACAAAAAAATATTACTGACACCACATGCAATGACGAAAAGTGTTTTTGTTTTTGTGGGAGTATAACGCCTACGTTTAGCGGTTTAGCGAACATACTTCCGGTGAACATTTAAAAAATAAAAGCAAGTCATGTTCGTCATATAAATACCAATTTCTGGAGTTAATCCCACAAACTCCAGAATTCAGATTCTACACTAAGAAAAGCTTTAAAATGACACCCTTTCTTCAAAATCTGATTTCCAATGAATATTTTTTATAATTATTATCATACTTTTATATGTAGTAGTATACTAGAATATTAATGCCAGATTTTTTTTTTTTTTAAGAATTGTTTTGAATCATGTTGGAAAGGCAAAGTCAGTGTTCTGAATCTGTTTACATTCCTTTCTTTTGCACTAGTTAATGCTATCAGCATTGTTCATTTGTGATTTATTATTATTTAAGTGTTTGTTTGTACTTTTATTAAGAATTTAAGTGTTCCAAAATGTTTTTGGGAATTAATAAGCTTCAACAAAAATTTCATTGCTAAATTAGTAAAAAAAAATTAAAAAAAAAAAAAAAAATTGATTAGTCGACTAATCATAAAAATAGTCTGCTGACTGATCGAAAGAAAATTTGTCATTTGGGACAGCCCTAAAAAATAGATGTATTTGACACAAAAAAAAAAAATGTCACCTGATTTTGAGAATCTGCCGATACAGAGTCCCGATCCGCTACCGATAAAAAAAAAAAATAAATAAATAAAAAAAATGAAAGTATTTTTTTTTTCCTGAACAAAAGTTCCCAACATATTACTTCATTCACCAGGCCATCAGGATGTTGAACTCCCTCCCTTTCCTCCATTATTGGCTTCCACACATCATACACACACACACATACATGCACAGAGCACTTGAATCTTTTTTGTACTACCTCATAAGCAGTGTTGTCAGTAACGCGTTACTATAATCTCATTACTTTCTTCAGTAACGAGCAATCTAACGCGTTCATATTTGCAGGCGGGTAATCTGATTAAGTTAGTTTCCTCGGTGCCTGTGCGTTACTATTTTGTTGTTGCCTCATACTGTATGTAGAATGAAGAATATTGTAGTCATGTACGCAGAGCATTTGAAAAGATAATACTGCGCTTGAGTTTGGGAGTGACATCACATCTCACGTTTTCTCATCGGGGGGGGTCACGTGTAATGCCATGCTGCCTATGCGCGCGCCGTATGCCACGGCGGTCAACAACATAGCCTGCTAGCTATCAGGATGCTAACAGTAATGGATCCGGAGAGATACAATAAACGGCTGCATTTGCTCACTGGAGATACAGCCATTACTTCACATATCCGTCGAGTAAAGATGACAAAAATATCTCCGACATCCAATTCAACAAGGAAGCACTTGGAATTACAGCACAACGTGTCGCGAAAAAAAAGCCGACAGGTAACGAGACAGCCAGCTCTTCTACAGTTTGTAACCAGCCTTTATAATATGTGTAATTATGTACATTTTATAGTTAGAGTTTGTAATCATAGGCGGAGTTTTACATTTGTGGGACTGGGGGGAGAAGCATGTTGAAGACTGAAACGAAAGTCAAAAGTTTGGACACACATTTTGCGTTTTATATATTTTTACTACTATTATATATTCTCACTGAAGAGATCAAAACTATGAACGAACATGTGGAATGGCAAAAAAAGTGAAATAACTGAAAACAGGTTTTGTTTTCTACATTCTTCAAAGTATCCATCTTTGAGGTGTCTCCAAACTTTTGGCCAATACTGTATATATATATATACATATACACATCTCGACACTGTTCGAGTTCAATCAACTGTTCAAGTTGTTGTTGGCAGCGTTTGAAAGCTTAGGTTTAAAGAAATTCTAAATATCCATCTTGCCTCCTCTGGTGTAGTTTTGGCTAAGCAAAGCAAAGGATAGTCTCCAAGGTGCAAGTCACGTGATCGGTTCGAAAAATGATTTTGACCCATTATGAAAATTTTACGTTGTAGGATTTTTGTTCATTTCATTAATTTTTGTTGTTTGTTTTATTGCTTTACAACTTTTAGAAACAACATTTTAACAGCTAGGTCTTTATTTCAAAGGGGAAGTTCAGAATTTTTTACATTAGGCTTTATCTTGGAGTCAGCAGGGGTTTAATTAGTCGTTGGAGTTGATTTCAACAAATTTTGTGCAGTTTGTCAGTTAGTTGTTAGTTTTAGGGCTCCGGAATGGCTAAGCAAGGGCGAGTCAATGGTGGTCGACTAATTAATTTATGACTTATGTGAAAAACTCAATTAAACGCGATTACATTTTTCTGTTATTTTTATGTTGAGGGAGCAAAAGGGAAAAAAAATGGTAAAACGTAACTGATAAGTTACTTTTAAAGTAACTAAGTTACTTTGATAATAAAGTAATCAGTAAAGTAACTAGATTACTTTTTTGAGGTGTAATCAATAATCAGTAATTAAATTACTTTTTTAAGTAATCCGTGACAACACTGCTCATAAGAACAGATTAGGCCTGACAATACACAACAACGGACTGTCTCAATTGTTGGCTGTCACTACATCACTTTATTATTATTGTTACCAGTCAATGTTTGTGTTCCAATGTATGTATATCTCACTTAAGTTAATCCTGTGTTATGTGTCTTTCATAGGGATAACACATTTTTGTTTTCTTTGTATGACATGTGCATACGAAGATGACAATAAAGCTGACTTAACTTGACTATTTTTAAACAAGAATAACGTAGAAAAAGGCTTGTCTTTATTAAATGCTTTACTGAGTGAGTCCACTCACACTTTGATGCTCACGCTGCAGAGAACAGCACACTTGCACAATGAGTTGCCCCAGCACACTTTTGCAACTTTAACGATGACTGACAGATTTGTACATTATTGTATTTATTTATTTATTAACCTCTCCTGTTCAGCTGCTTGACTCGGAGAATGGAGATCTGAGTGTCCAATTGATCTGAACAGTTTTAATGTATCAAATGGGAGTATGACCAGTGTTGTTAATAACTGCGTTAGAGTATAACAGCGTTACTAACGGCATTATTTTTTTCAGTAGTGAATAATCTAATCAATTACTTTTCTCATCTTGGCAACGCTGTTACCGTTACGGAGCATGTAAAGACGTGCGTTACAATGCGTTACTACGTTGGTTGAATGACGCGAGAAAAGTCTGAGAGACATGGACTCACGGAGACGAGAGAGTAAAGCGGGAGTTGGGAGGAGGGAAGGGAGTTGTGACGCTGTTGCAAACGCGATGCTCGGTGGCGCCAATAATACCTGACTGTAGCCGATAGCCTACAAACTACACCCATATGATGCTACGATTGATATCAAATGTATAGATTAGGCCTGAACGATATTGGAAAAAACTATTGCTGCGATTTTTTTTGGGTTTGCGATATATTGCGATATTAAAAAAAATGTATATATATTTCTTTCAAGAAATTTACACAAGATGACTTAAATAGCTGTTTGGAAAGACTTTAGATGACTCACCATCACCACAGTGTACAGTAATCCCTTGTTTTTCGCGGTTAATGGGGACCAGAACCCGCTGCGATAAGTGAAAAACCGCGAAGTAGCGCACCTCCCCCACTTTGTTTTTTTTTTTTTGTTTGTTTGTTTTTTTTGTGTGTTTTTTGTGCTCAATGTATTTATAGAGATTTAGCATTGGAAAGAGATACATATAAGACATGTTTTTTTCTCACTTTTCCCCCCAAAGTGATTTAAAAAATGTATATATGGTTTTTAAGCACTTAAAATGTCATAATTATGATGTTTTAAACAACTGTCCAACCAAATCATTTTTGAACAAGAATAAAGTACTGTAGCAGATAAATGCTTGGCTTTATTAAATGCTTCTGTTTATCTACTTTAGCTGTGACCGTTGAAGTGACATGTAGAAATTTCAAACTCCTCATGATCACTTCTGGCATTTAAATGTCTCCAACGTCCCCACAGTACACACATTCATTCCAGCGCGGCTTCCTTGCAACTGTTTAACAAGTTAAACGATGATTGACAGATGCCTGTGTGAAGTCTGCTTCTTTGGCCAGATCAAAGCCATCGTTGTGCCGCAGTGACTGAGAGGATCAAAAGGCTGGGAGAGGGAGGGTAGGAGGCTGTGTGCAGACCAGAAAGTGAGGCGTATGTGGATCAAAAAAAAAAGAAAAACTATCGCACGTGCTTGCGATGGGACTATTGCACACACGCACATCGCGATGGCGATGTTTAAACGATATATCGTTCAGGCTTAGTATAGATAACTAGATGCGAAATGATAGACTCGCCGGCCTTAGTAAACAGCTGCCATCTTAAAGCAGTAGACTTCTCAGGAAGAGAAATAATGCAATAACGGGAGCAATTTTAACAACTTTTAACGGTTGATTCACAACATTAATTGACTTCCAAACATAGCAAAGGTTAATGTTTTTTATTTGAATGAAAAAAAAAAAAGAAAGGTAACAACAGTTACTTTGCCAAGTAATTAATTACTCTTACATTCAGGTAACTGAGCTACTAATTCAATTACTTTTTGGGAGAAGTAATTTGTAACTGTAAGAAATTACTTTTATAAAGTAAGATTAACAACACTGAGTTTGACATACATTCATTATTATCATTAAACATACCTTGTTTCTTAGGAGAAAGCAGAGAACAGGAAGGGTAGATGGGGGAACAAAAGAAAAGAGGGAGAGAGAGACAGAAAAAACACAAACAACAACAAGAAATACATTAAACACCTACTTTAACTAGAAATATGTTGGGGCTATCGTTAGCTAGTTGTATTTCCGCTTGACAGCATGTGGGGGGCCTGATAACCAAGGAAAGTGGGGAAGGGAGGGGGTCTGAGAGATAAGTGATTGGGAGGGGTGAAGAAGGGGGGAAGGGCTGAATCAGCCATGTGGTCTAGAACCCGGTATTTGTGTGAATCCCTTGCGAGTGTGAGTATGTTGGCATCCTATTCTATTCTTGTCTCATTGCTAATCCTGACATCGAGGTTTCCTACTTGAGTGTGTCTGTAGAGGAGTGGAGATGCCGAGTGGGTGCCACCCCAGGGCCATGGCCCTTTCCCAGCCAATCCGGTGGGGTGGCAAGCCAGCGCAGCCCATCCCTCCTCCCGCAGCCCAGCAAAGGGGCCATCGTTACCACCCAGGTATCGAGGGTGGTCCCCAGGGCCTCGTGTCCCCATCAACCGGCCTTCAGGGATGGAAAGAGGGGATGCACCACTAACGCATTAAACTTAGTTCCTTATTTGTTATTGATCTGGTTATTTATATAAATAGGGTGTCCCAAAAATACATAAACTTCCCAGCAGCTGGCAACTGAACTGTCTATGGATTTGTTTGTAGATTAAACCCATTGAATCAATGGTAGCAGCCCGACTAAACTTTGAAAGAAAATCATTAAGATTTGTGCCTTTGATCGTAGAGCTACCAAGCTTCTCCGGCAAGATCAAAGCTGCAAACCTGTCAATCATCGTTAATTTTAAGTACCAAACGCAAGCTGGAAAGTTTGGCCGCACTGCTTAACAGAAGGGACGGTGAGAGGCTGTGGCGCTGTACGAACATGAAGCAGAAAAACATACAGTAAATATATATTTTCTAAATTAAAAATCCGATCCTTTTCACTTGATTCCGATCCTCTGAAAAATGTCGCAGTTGGCCCGATTTCTGATTACGTGATCGGATCGGGAAAACTCTTAATTGTGTCTCTTGAGGCCTACCCACTCATCATTATTTTTTTGGTCAGCTGCCCATTTCTGAAAATGTGTTTGTATAAAAAATCATTGGAATTTGCTGTAGGGCTTCATAATAATGATAAATGCCTTAATACAAATTTCCTCTGCCCATGACTTGACAGCAAGCCTTGGTGAACATCCGCCAGGCTGGGTGTGTCAATTCAAAACCAAAACCATACAACAGCAGCCATGCTTGACGGCAAGTGACTCTGGCAGCTTCAATGACTTCATGTGTACCCACTTCCACCGTGCTCATGTGCATTGTGGCCTCTCCTGCCTCTGTCACAGCTGTCCGCTCGTATCACATGACATCAGGGCCGCCAAAACACACACACACATACACCCAGCATCACAAACAGGATGTGACATACTGAACTGATGATTAGTTTGCTCGTTTCCCTTTACAAGATTGTAGGTCTAATTGGCATGAAATGTCTCTTGTCTAATGGTGAAGCCCATTTTCCGCAGTGCGTGATGGTTTGTCTACACAAAAAAGATTTTTACCCTCCCTGTATTTTTACCCCGATTATGTACAATAAATGTTAAAAGTCTTTACCTTGACTGGGGGAGCTACTCTTAAATCTATGTCTTTACGTGATCAACTAATTGATAGTGTAAGAAGGTACCTCAGATGGTGTCTAGTTTGTTCATTTGGCTGTTTAAATGTCATACTATTGTCATTAAATGTTTAAATCAATTAAAATAACTATATAACAGTTAATAGTATTGTACATGCTTTTACACACTTATCATGCTATTATATCAGAAATCAATAGGTGCATAGACTTCACTATCAGTTGACGGGACACGGCGCTCGGTGCCGATCTGGTGGGGGCCTATTTTCAAAAACTTAAAATTCAAATATTTTCAAAACCAAAGCTGCTAGAGACCTAAAACCAAAACAAGCACCTCCCTTAGGTATATACGAGTCTCCATGAGCAGCAACATAAAAAAAAGTCCCTAATAAAATCCCGATTAATTATTGTTTACACAAGTATAAGAAAACTTTAAATGGCTATAAAATTCTTAAAATTTATGCTAGATGCACAAAAAAAAAAAAAAAAAAAAAAAAAAATCACCAAACGCAGAGATACTCACCTATATTTTCAGGATCAATAGCAATATTTAAATATATCATATAAGTTTTTGCCCAAAATAGCGTCAGCATAAAAATAATCAGCTAATAAATCACTCAATTTTCACATCAGAAACTTGCATGCAGAATCATCTTACTTTTACTCAACAAAAGCAAAATTTGGCATTTTTCTATATACAATCACAACTTATTCAGGTTAAATTCCGCTATTGTGTAGAGATACAAAATCCAGCATGGCGGCCGTCACAAGACAAAGAGCTTTTTAAGTTTAAAATTCTGGTAAATAAATGCTTAAATCGCAGAATTTCTATCGATATGAATGTAAAACCATCTAGATTCTTGGTTAAAAGCAAAAAATGGCCAGTTATCGTTCATTTTACATAATTATTTCAAGCAAACTTTACGGTATTGTGCAGTCCAACATGGCGGCCGTCACGAAACTAAGAGCTTTTTAAGTTCAGTATTCTTGAAGACAAATGGAATTTCTATAGATATATGAACATAAAACATACATACTACATACTTGGTTAAAAGCAAAAAACGGGCAGTTATCGTTCATTTTACGTAAATATTTCAAGTATACCCAAAATACCCAAATTTTATCCATTGTTTTTTTTTTTTTTTCACAATGTTTCAAAGTGCATGCCTGGTGCTATTTAATATAATAGTTACCCTGAATCCTTGACCAAATCACTCTTGAGACACTCCTGCCTGCTTGGGTGCAATAAAACCTTCGTCCTGTTTCCACCTAAATCCGGCGTTAGAACACAGCGCGTGTTTATCACAGTGAAAACCAACTCAACGTTCCACCTGGGTTGGCCCACTATGGGAAGGTGTGGCGCAATGTCTGTGGGAGCTGTTTTGTCAACTGATGGTGGTGTCTATGTCCAGTGCGACTTAGGGTGCTTTCACACTAGCACTGTTTGGTCCGTTTTAAACGGATCAGAGTTCTTTTTCTCCGATTGCTGCTTTGTTTTGTAAATGTGAATGCGCATCCAAACTCGAGTTCGGACCACACAAACGAGCTGTTGTCCGCTTTAAGCGCACCCTGCTTCGCTTGTGAAAGCAAGCAGGGTGCACTTTTGGTACTTTAGATGCAGCGTCACAGCGTTGGAGAGGAAGTACAGCATGCATGCTATTCAAAATCAACGATGGCAAGAGGACAGACGATCAACCATTGCCAAATGTTGCTAAGCAGTTGCATTTGATACACAGAATCAGGTTCTTCTGTGGTGGTTGTGTTTTGCATGCTGTTCCTGTGTGAGGGTTGAGAGAAGTGCGGGATACTTTCACTTTCTGTGTTCTGTTGCGAGGTAGCTCTCCAACCGGAGCCTGGTCCTCTTGGCCCAATGTGAAAGTGCCCTATGAAGGGAATAGTTACTTTTCTCACGCACACAATATACAGTGCCTTGCAAAAGTATTCGGCCCCCTTGAACCTTGCAAACTTTCGCCACATTTCAGGTTTCAAACATAAAGATATAAAATTTTAATTTTTTGTCAAGAATCAACAACAAGTGGGACACAATCGTGAAGTGGAACAAAATTTATTGGATAATTTAAACTTTTTTAACAAATAAAAAACTGAAAAGTGGGGCGTGCAATATTATTCGGCCCCCTTGCGTTAATACTTTGTAGCGCCACCTTTTGCTCCAATTACAGCTGCAAGTCGCTTGGGTTATGTTTCTATCAGTTTTGCACATCGAGAGACTGACATTCTTGCCCATTCATCCTTGCAAAACAGCTCGAGCTCAGTGAGGTTGGATGGAGAGTGTTTGTGAACAGCAGTCTTCAGCTTTTTCCACAGATTCTCGATTGGATTCAGGTCTGGACTTTGACTTGGCCATTCTAACACCTGGATATGTTTATTTTTGAACCATTCCATTGTAGATTTGGCTTTATGTTTTGGATCATTGTCCTGTTGGAAGATAAATCTCAGGTCTCAGGTCTTGTGCAGATACCAACAGGTTTTCTTCCAGAATGTTCCTGTATTTGGCTGCATCCATCTTCCCGTCAGTTTTAACCATCTTCCCTGTCCCTGCTGAAGAAAAGCAGGCCCAAACCATGATGCTGCCACCACCATGTTTGACAGTGGGGATGGTGTGTTCAGGGTGATGAGCTGTGTTGCTTTTACGCCAAACATATCGTTTTGCATTGTGGCCAAAAAGTTCAATTTTGGTTTCATCTGATCAGAGCACCTTCTTCCACATGTTTGGTGTGTCTCCCAGGTGGCTTGTGGCAAACTTTAAACGAGACTTTTTATGGATATCTTTGAGAAATGGCTTTCTTCTTGCCACTCTTCCATAAAGGCCAGATTTGTGCAGTGTACGACTGATTGTTGTCCTATGGACAGACTCTCCCACCTCAGCTGTAGATCTCTGCAGTTCATCCAGAGTGATCATGGGCCTCTTGGCTGCATCTCTGATCAGTTTTCTCCTTGTTTGAGAAGAAAGTTTGGAAGAACGGCCGGGTCTTGGTAGATTTGCAGTGGTCTGATGCTCCTTCCATTTCAATATGATGGCTTGCACAGTGCTCCTTGAGATGTTTAAAGCTTGGGAAATCTTTTTGTATCCAAATCCGGCTTTAAACTTCTCCACAACAGTATCTCGGACCTGCCTGGTGTGTCCCTTGGTTTTCATAATGCTCTCTGCACTTTAAACAGAACCCTGAGACTATCACAGAGCAGGTGCATTTATACGGAGACTTGATTACACACAGGTGGATTCTATTTATCATCATCGGTCATTTAGGACAACATTGGATCATTCAGAGATCCTCACTGAACTTCTGGAGTGAGTTTGCTGCACTGAAAGTAAAGGGGCCGAATAATATTGCACGCCCCACTTTTCAGTTTTTTATTTGTTAAAAAAGGTTAAATTATCCAATAAATGTTGTTCCACTTCACGATTGTGTCCCACTTGTTGTTGATTCTTGACAAAAAAATTCAATTTCATATCTTTATGTTTGAAGCCTGAAATGTGGCGAAAGGTTGCAAGATTCAAGGGGGCCGAATACTTTTGCAAGGCACTGTAACTGTTTGCATTAGTCCAACACACTTAATATAATCAATCAGGGAATAGTGTCGTTTCTCAGATTTACTGTAGGACTGTTTGTATTACTCTAACACACCTAATATAAAATAAATAGCACTAAAACAATAGTTTAATGAAAAGAAGCAGAATAGAGGACATAAAAGATACACAATGCCATCTTATCACAGAAGCCCAATGTGTGCATCACGAGCAAGATTGACGCACCAACTCTCTTAATCAGTTCTCCTGGGCACTGCAGGACAAAGAGCAGGGCGCTCTGTCCTAAAACAAGTAGCAACGGAGAACCCCCTTGCCCAACCAGGATAACAAGTTGATAGCGGGCGCCTGGGACGTCAAGACCTGCGTCGGTCAACGTGGCAACCACGTCCCAGCCACAAAGGATGACGCATGAACTTCACCGCCCAAATCTGCCACAGAAAGAGGATCCCAAGACAACATCCAGCCACGCCTTCGGCCTGGCCCACTCCACCGCAGCTTTCAAAAAGAACTGAACATTTAGATAACACGGTTGCTGCTCGTGAACATTTCTATGTAGCCTTGTTTTGCCGACTCTGGATCCAGCAGGGTCTTTCCCTTGTCTGTTTTTGCCTTGTTTTTTGACAACTGTCAACGAATAAATTGTTAACCCGTTTTCGGTGAGCCTTCTTCAAACTTTTGGAACATGGAGTCAGTACAAAGGGTTAACACGGGAGTGAATGCGTGGAATTTTGGCCATTCCGGCCGACTTGCTGGAGCAGTGCCAGCGGAACACCCATTTCGTTCGGCTGTCGCTGTTTCTGCAGCTTGGCCGTGGGGCCGAATTCCTTCACTTTTTCAATTTTTTCCTATTCATTGTGGATCATCGGCTGGGCCGACTTAAACGGTAGATGCAAACTATGTTTACGTCCTAAAAGTTGATCACGTATCCTGTTTGTTTCATAACCTGCGAATGCAATATTAATAAGAGTGTCATCTTTTTATTAGTAAGTACTCACGCAAAAAAAAAAAGAAAATCCCAAAACATTTTATGTTTCTGTTTAAAAAGACTAACCATGGCTGCTCAGAATGTTTTCACTATGCACTCATCACTAGAGGGAAGTGACGCGACTGTGTGTACTTGACAGACGATGCAATCACGCAACATATTTCCGGTCTCGCTGTCTGGCGCCCACACGGACATATTGTAGTGATGATAAAAGAATATTAAAATTCTATAGCTCCTTCTTCCGACGAATCCTTGCCCAGACTGTCTGTCTACACAGCCATCAAATCAGCCTTTCACAGGAAAATGTGCAGGCACACACATACACACACACACACACACATGGATGAACAAATACGCACACGTGCACTTAACAGAGCAAAGTGAGTTATTGATTTTGGATAAGAGCGGCATTGGGGGAGGATTCTTGACTTATCTTCATTGCCCACGTTTTATTCCTGCATTCCTGGCCGGGTCACAGTAACTTGATGTATTGTGAAGGGACTTATTATTTTTATTCTCGCTTTTGGTGACCTCGCTTGCACAATGGGCAGAAGTGGGTAGTAACCAATGTTGTCAGTAACACGTTACTACTAGTAACGAGTAATTTTTTGGGGAAAAATGTAATTCTAGGGGTAGTTTTACAAAGCCATACTTTTTACTTTTACTTGAGTAGATTTGTGAAGAAAAAACGCTACTCTTACGCTGCTCCTTTGGGCTACACAAGAGTCGTTACATTTTTCCTCTTTATTCTCTATATTAGATTATTATTATTTTTTGCCAGCGATGCCAAGAGTAGCTCGACTAATTTCACCAATGAGACTTCGCAACAATAATCACATGACTCCATTAAACCAATCAGACGCAAGCTTGCCGTTCTATGATCACTCCAGCCTGTTCAATCACGTGGCGTCTTTAAAGCACCGTAAAAAATGGAGTATTTAACGTAGCCCTCAACATGACTCAAAATTGTGGATTTAAAACTCTCTTCCAGTTTTTATCTGGCACCGATTGACAACGGAAAACCGGAGATATGATCATTTTAATTTCATAATAGTAACTATGAAGGAACTATTCAAACTTGGAACTATTTTCTCCACTAGAGGACACTCATGATCTATGGCTGAATAATGGTTCATTTCTGAACTTTTTTTTTTTTTTTTTTTACATCTGGCCGGAATTCAATGACCCCCCCCCCCCTTTGGCTTAATGTGGTTGTGTAATGCTTTATTGTACTGTATTATTAGAACAACAGTTCATAAAAAAATCATGAAAAAAATACCAAAAGAAATATATCATTGTTTAAAAAAAATCAAACAAAAATAAGCAGTTACTCACAATGTTACTCATTACTTGAATAGTCTTTTCACTGGATACTTTTTACTTGTACTTGAGTACATTTTTTTGGATGACTACTTTTACTTTTACTTGTGTAATATTATTTTGAAGTAACGCAACCCTCACTTGAGTAAAATGTATTGTATATCATGAATAACTAGAAACTGCAATTTCTGGAGGAATTGCACAGGGAGATTTGCTGTGGTAAATACAGATCTAAGACCCACCCAATTGATTTGGGGGCATTTTGAAGTCACTTCCTGTTGATATCAGGTCACTTCCTGTTAATTTGTGGACATTTCGGGAACACGTCCTGTTGCACTATCTGTTGTTTTGGGGACATTTCAGGGACACGTCCTGTTGATATCAGGCCACTTCCTGTTAATTTGGGCACACACTTTTTTTGCGATTGAAAATAAAACAGAGAATTTGGACATACATGGCCGTCAATGGCATCCCATTAGAAATAAATGACGACATTTTTGGCAAATTTTGGGGGAAGCGTACGTTTTTAGAAAATTCTGTATACAATGTTTATGCCCCATACCTTCCTGGAATTTTTGATGTATAAATTATGTGTTTTGGTCAAAAACTGTAGGATTAGATACATTTTAAGAAATTTTCTTTTTATTTACGTGCGAACGGAAGATTTCCCTGCGTCGCGCAAGAATTCTGGTCATTTTGATATTTGGTGTGTTGAAGGATGCCGTCTTCCCCCTTCGTCCTTCAAATGTTCATTGAATTTCAGGTTGTGAGAATGCTGGCAAATTAGAGGCTGAAGATGAACAGTATTCCTTCGAAGGTTTTTATTGCAGAATATTCTGGGTACAAATGTGATACAGACAAGAGCTGTGATCTTGCAAAAGTACAAGAAAACACAATACGAGGCAAGTCTTTTATACTGCTTGAAGGGCGTTGCCAAAACTCTGGCCCAAACTGGGGATTTTCCATCAGAAAAACATCTTAAGTTGAAACCTTGAGAGCCTGGTCCTAGCTGGTACGAACAGTGAGTCATAAGCACAGTTTCTGATAAGCCGGTCAACAGATACCCTTTGTGATTGTTCAAAGCAACATTAAAGCACTCAAACATGGCCAAATATGGGCATGGCACAATATATGCTACGATACAGTCTTCAGGTGCAAGTCGTTCAAACGGGGTTAGGCTGTGTGGCATGCTGAAAAAAACACGGAGAAAAAGATGTTAAAGGAAAAAAATAAAATTGAGGAATTTTATTCGATGGGCCTCTGCCTTGCAAAACTCCCATCTAAATATCATGAAGCAATGAGCCAAATATAAAAGGAAACTTTTCCAAATCAATTATTTGATGAAATATAAAGGGCGTGCATGAATTATATAAATTGACGTTTTATGGTATTGAACAGTCATTTTCATTCCATCAGACTGATTCCACTCGTTATGATGGGGTTCGGAAAGCTGAAATATGCTTTACTGGTTACCTTGGCAACCGATAACTGGGGAGTAATGACCTTTATTGCTCTCAACCTTTTCTGTTACCACACTTGTCGAGTGGGAGTCATTTCTTTCAGTGGAAGAAAATGTTAGTAGTGAGGACTTCAGATCAATTTGAAGCTATTGTACTACTGAGGCTTATCTCTTCCAAAACAAAACAATAAAAAAGGAATCTCATGAATAAACTAAAAACTGCAATTTCTGGAGAAATTACGATAGGGCTTTGATGTGGTAGGTACCGATCGATTAGGTCACTTCCTGTTGATTTGGGGACATTTCGGGTAGGCGTCCTTTTGATATCTGGTCACTTCCTTTTGGGGCAGTTGAATGTCAGTGGCATAGTCGGAGTTATACATTTGTGGCCCGGGGGGGAGGCAAAAATGTTGATGACCCCGAAACGCAGCGTCAGCAATAAAATCAACTTACAAGATATATGCTCGGATAGTAGCTTAGCCCATGCTCGTACATACAGGAATCCCAAGTGTCTGTGTGTGCGTGCAAGTGTGAGCGCGCGCGTTTTTCTGTTTTGCCTAGTGGAGAAATAGACACTGCATCCATTTGACTTAATATTCCAGCTAGAAATATTTATAATAATACGTTAAAAATGAGCTTGAGGTTTTTTTTTTTTTGTTTGTTTCCCATCATTTTTTTAGGGTTAAGGTCTTCAGTGAAGCAAACTGAAACTCATGCTCACCATTTTGGCAGTGCTCTCCGGCGTTTCATGGTCCACATCTTCAATCCTTGGTTCTTGCTAAGTAGTTGTCGCTTTTGAAAGCTTAGGTTTGAAAAAAAAAAAAAACATATATCCATCTCTTTTTTTTTTTTTTTTTTTTTAAACCTGTCCTGTTCAGCTGTTTGACAGGGAGAATGGAAGTCTAAGTGTCCGGTTGGTCTGAACTTTTAATGTTTCACATTGAGTGTATAACATACTCCTGTTGTGATCATTCAACATATCTCGTTCATTAAGACAAAGCAGCGAACATGAAGGGGTTATGGTGGAACAGAAGAAAAGAAATAAGAAAAGAAAGAAAAGAAACACCACCAACAACAAGAAATACATTGAACGCCTACACTAACTATTAATACATTGGTGCTATCGTCAGGTAGATGTATTTCCAGTTGACACCATGGGGGGGGGGGGGGGGGGGGCTGTTGACCAGGGAATGAAGGGGGGCGGGGGGGAGAGAGTCTAGAAGATAAGTAATTGGGAGGGGTGGAGTGTACACAAATCAGCTCTGTCAGCTAGAAACCAGTAATCGTGTGAATGCCTTGTGAGTGTAAGCCTGTCGGCAACCTACCCTATGCTGCCCCATCGCCAATGCCGGCACCGAGGCTCCCCATCTGAGTGTCGCCAATCACATCGAGCCGTGCGCGAGCCCCATTAAACACGCGACAGCCACGCAGACGAGTGGAGACACCAACCCGGAGACGGAGTGGGCGCCAAGGCCTTGGCTCCCACCCAGCCAGCCTGGGGAGGGAAGGTGGGTGGTGAGGGTGGTGTCAGTGCAACCCGTCCCTCCTCACGCAGCCCAGCAAAGGGGCCATCGTCACCCCCCCCGGCACCCAGGGTGGTCTCCCGGGCCACCTGCGCCACAAACCCAACAGCCGCAGTTTTTAGTTTTTGTTGGCCTAAGCAAAGCAAATGACCGTCTCTAAGGTGCTAGTCATATGATCTGTTTGAAAAATAATTTTGACCCATTATAATTTTTTGGTTCATTTCATTTATTTTTGTTGTTGTTTGTTTTATTGCTTTACAACTTTAATAGACAACATTTTACCGGCAAAGTCTTAATTTTATATTCATATATTGGAAATTCAATTATATGCAATGACATTTTAGGCCAATGGGTGTCAATGGGTTGTAATGGTAAGCGGTCAAATATCACAAACGCCTGTTGTTTTCCTGTCATTGAAAATGAAGGGGAAATGTTTACCATTAGAAATGAATGGAATGACGTACATGTCCGTCAGTGGCATCCTATTAGAAATAAATAGGCCAGTTTTTGGCAAATTTTGGGCAATCTGTAATTTTTTGCCAAATTCTGTACAACTTTTATGCCCCTTACCGTTGTGGAATTTTTTATGTTTAAGTTGTGCGAATTTGTAAAAAAAATATAGCAGTAGATGCATTAAAAATAAAAACATTTTATTTTTTCAAAAAATCCGCATTTATGGTCGAATGGAAAATTTGGGGGGGGGGTCATTCGAAAAATTCCCTGCGTCGCGCAATTTATCGATCATTTTGATATTTGAATGGTGATGGTCGATCAAATACTTTGGGCTGTGCGGCGCGCCGAAGGAACGCCATTCAAAAGAATAACATTGAAAACCCCATCTAAATATATTTTTAAGCAAATATGTATGGATGATTGAATATGTTCAATATCTAGACATACAGTGCCTTGCAAAAGTATTCGGCCCCCTTGAATCTTGCAACCTTTCGCCACATTTCAGGCTTCAAACATAAAGACATGAAATTGAATTTTTTTGTCAAGAATCAACAACAAGTGGGACACAATCGTGAAGTGGAACAACATTTATTGGATAATTTAACCTTTTTTAACAAATAAAAAACTGAAAAGTGGGGCGTGCAATATTATTCGGCAGCAAACTCACTCCAGAAGTTCAGTGAGGATCTCTGAATGATCCAATGTTGTCCTAAATGACCGATGATGATAAATAGAATCCACCTGTGTGTAATCAAGTCTCCGTATAAATGCACCTGCTCTGTGATAGTCTCAGGGTTCTGTTTAAAGTGCAGAGAGCATTATGAAAACCAAGGGACACACCAGGCAGGTCCGAGATACTGTTGTGGAGAAGTTTAAAGCCGGATTTGGATACAAAAAGATTTCCCAAGCTTTAAACATCTCAAGGAGCACTGTGCAAGCCATCATATTGAAATGGAAGGAGCATCAGACCACTGCAAATCTACCAAGACCCGGCCGTCCTTCCAAAATTTCTTCTCAAACAAGGAGAAAACTGATCAGAGATGCAGCCAAGAGGCCCATGATCACTCTGGATGAACTGCAGAGATCTACAGCTGAGGTGGGAGAGTCTGTCCACAGGACAACAATCAGTCGTACACTGCACAAATCTGGCCTTTATGGAAGAGTGGCAAGAAGAAAGCCATTTCTCAAAGATATCCATAAAAAGTCTCGTTTAAAGTTTGCCACAAGCCACCTGGGAGACACACCAAACATGTGGAAGAAGGTGCTCTGGTCAGATGAAACCAAAATTGAACTTTTTGGCCACAATGCAAAACGATATGTTTGGCGTAGAAGCAACACAGCTCATCACCCTGAACACACCATCCCCACTGTCAAACATGGTGGTGGCAGCATCATGGTTTGGGCCTGCTTTTCTTCAGCAGGGACAGGGAAGATGGTTAAAATTGACGGGAAGATGGATGCAGCCAAATACAGGAACATTCTGGAAGAAAACCTGTTGGTATCTGCACAAGACCTGAGACCTGAGATTTATCTTCCAACAGGACAATGATCCAAAACATAAAGCCAAATCTACAATGGAATGGTTCAAAAATAAACATATCCAGTTGTTAGAATGGTCAAGTCAAAGTCCAGACCTGAATCCAATCGAGAATCTGTGGAAAGAGCTGAAGACTGCTGTTCACAAACACTCTCCATCCAACCTCACTGAGCTCGAGCTGTTTTGCAAGGATGAATGGGCAAGAATGTCAGTCTCTCGATGTGCAAAACTGATAGAAACATACCCCAAGCGACTTGCAGCTGTAATTGGAGCAAAAGGTGACGCTACAAAGTATTAACGCAAGGGGGCCGAATAATATTGCACGCCCCACTTTTCAGTTTTTTATTTGTTAAAAAAGTTTAAATTATCCAATAAATTTTGTTCCACTTAACGATTGTGTCCCACTTGTTGTTGATTCTTGACAAAAAATTAAAATTTTATATCTTTATGTTTGAAAACTGAAATGTGGCGAAAGGTTGCAAGGTTCAAGGGGGCCGAATACTTTTGCAAGGCACTGTATATGAAATTGTGTGCGGGAAGCGGTGTGCGCACGTGTGTGGTTGTGTCTGTTTGCCTTTAGATAAAAATACAGGTCGTTTGTTCACTGAGTGTTAATGTGACAATTATTATCTATTTTCATCTTAAAACTGGAGTTATTGTTGAGTTAAACATCCAACTTTAAAGCATGGACAGTATGTTGCTTCACAGATGTGCTTATATATATTTGTGTGTGTCTATACACAGGATCCTGGCAAAAGTAGGCTCCGACTTCGACTTGCGGACACTCCGGGCTGTGAGAGTGCTGCGACCCCTCAAACTTGTGTCAGGGATTCCCAGTAAGTCATTCTCTAAACACGTTCACAGAGTTAGGAAGTTTGTTTGATTTGTTTTGATCATTAATGGAAATTTATGCAATAAGTTTGTATCACAGTCTGCCATGACAGCCAACCAGTCTGTCGGTCAGTCATCCAATTTTCTTTTTCCACAATATTTTACTTTAATTTGTGTGTATATTTTGAGTACCGTATTTTCCCAGACTATAAAGCTCCTTTTAGACTTACACTGAGGAGCAGAAGTATTTAAACCCATTGAGATTTAGCAAGTTACCCACTTAGAAAATAGGTAGAGGTCTGAAATTATGTTAATAGATACCTATTAAGCACCTAATTTACCGTTTTATTACTACTTTAATGTACTGGTAGTCCCTGGGTTATGAACGACTTCTGTTCCTGCGCTGGCGACGTAACCTGAATTTCCGCGTAAATCAGAATTAATTACCCTTTAATTACCCTTAAATCTCAAAATAACTATCCAATAACGTGCATTATACGTCATTGTACTGTCCTCACCAAGACGTTGGAGCTAAGTCCTAGCTAGACATCGAGCTAAGTTGTCATTTTTTCCCCCCTCTCTCTAACTCGGCTGCGCAAGTTCTCTATTGGCGCAAATGCGCTTTTCCTCGTGTGTGTGTGTGTGTGTGTGCTCTTGCTTACGTGCGGAAGTACTACCTGCTCTACGCATCCTGCACCAAAATAAAAGCATGCATCACAAAACAGAAGTCAACATTATTATCAAATACACATTTCACCAAAGGGCAGAGCAGTCATATTAATACAATAAAGTAAAAAAAAAAAAAAAAAGTACTGAGAGGCAAGAGCGTACAGTAGGTTTGGTCGACCAATTGTAGGGACACTATAACAGCATAACCTACATGCACATTTTTTGCTGGGGATTGGACATTAATAAGACCAAACAGATCAGCCGAACGGGGGTCAGGGCTACATTTCTTACGAATATAAACCTAATTAATTGATAGGCTAAATAATCAATGCAAAATACATCTGTATTGACTTATACTGTACTAAGTTTCATATGTATTGGTTCAGGTGATACGCTGTTCCTTTCAAACCTTTGTTTTCAAAAACTACTAAAGAAACAGTTTGAAAACGTCCAAAATAAATGTCCGGGTTTAATTAGCAAATTTATATTTCAATATTTGAACATAACTCAAATTATATTAAAATACACAATAAACACAAACTTGTGAATAATCTCTTAACTATGCAGGAATGCAAAAAAATAAACATTTCTTTAAGACCACTCAACATTGTTCAGAAATTAATATGACATATATATAATACAAAAATATATAAATTAAATATAACTGAAAAAACCTTTTCGTCCGGCAATAACAAAAACAAATAAAAATTCATTCTTCCTTCAGGCAAGAAACAACTGCTTTTGTCCACAAACACAGCCAAACTCAACAAAAAAATGAAAGCTCCTTTTGGCTGCTTTAAAACCACGTGAATAAAATAAAAATGAAAATTGGGGAGAAAGGGATAAACCTCGGTTGACTACATTTCTCACAGTTTAATTAATGTTAACAGTAGAAAAGAAGCAGCTCCCTAATGAGGTTTTGCAGGTTAGCAAATCCACACAGTTTAATGTTATGCTAACACTGATACAGGTCGGACTTTCAGTAGCAAAATAAGAGGTGTGTTCCCCACCTCCACAACATTAACGTCTTTTTACATTAAATACAGCGGCTGCAGCTGCTGCTGTCCGAAAAAAAACCTTCTAATATCACTCCTCTTCGAAGGTGGTGGTGGAGGCGGCATGGGGCTGTGAGTGTGCCTGTGTGTGTGTGTGGTGTGGGGGGTTCAAGTCATCAGCCAGTCAAAAAATGGACTGGCACACTCAGCAGTGAAAAGGGATAAATGTAACTTTGAGCATGATGAAAATAATTCACTTAATAAAGGTAAGGTCAATTCTATCCTTACAACATATGGGGAGACAATCTAAATTACCTATATAACTGAAGTCATTATATTATGCAAATAAGGTTGCTTAAAAGTTGGTGGGGACAATTTGAGCATCCTAAAAAGTTGGTAGTGTTATGTCCCTACCGTCCCTATGCAAACCTACGCCCTTGCAGAGAGGTAAGATAAGGTACTTTTTAAGTGACTAAAAACAAAAACAAAGAAAAAAAACAACAACACAAAACACTGAAGACAAAATGCCATACGACTCCAGCATCGTAAAGTCGAAATCACGTAAGTCCGGTACGTCGTGACACAGGGACTACCTGAATAATATTTGTGCTTGGTCTCTCATTAAATAAAATGATTTATACTCCAGGGCATCTGATATGTTTTCTTCCTCCTCATCGCGAATTTTTTGGCTGGTGCGACTTATACTCAAGTGTGACTTATAGTCCGAAAAATACAGTATACCCTTTTAAAATAAAGCTGTTTAACCAAATTGTTTTGTTGCTGCCTTGGGGTCCAGTTAAACACAAAACATCACAGAAACAGGAAAAATGGGGAATGAAAAGTTAACACGCAGGTTGAAAAAAAAGCACTACAACAAATGACCAAAAGAATAGATTAACAAAGAAAAAATGGATAAAAGACAACAAATTCCACTTGTCAGGAAGACAGGATTGCGTACAATGTAGACTTGGGACACAGGGACAACATGACAGCAACAGCGACAATGACAACAGACTGACAAGTACTGAAAGAAAGCAGGGGACTAAATACAAAACAAAGTGACAAGGCAACAATGAGCATCAGGACAGGGCAGAAGTGGCTGAGGGATAAACCTAATCGGGCCAAGACAAGAACTTGGAACACATCAAGGAGTGACTATCACAAAACAAAGCCCAATACATACTAAATCGTTCTGGTAAAATCGTGATTAGCATGTATTTCTTTTCATTTTAGCATGCTTAGCACACTTTTATTCTAGGGCTGGGCGATAAAGTCTAAAGTACATATCATGGTAAATTGAGCAGATATACCTCAATAACGATAAATGACGATGGTCTAGGGATGTCCCGATCCAGGTTTTTGCACTTCCGATCCGATACCGATATTGTTTTGCACTTCCGATCCGATACCGATACTGGCCAATACCGATACCGACCTATCTGAGCATGTGTTGAAGTTTAAAGTTATTTAGCCTCCTTACTTAGTTGTCAGACTCATGTTGAAAAAGGTTTTAGTACACTTGATAACAACTAGCCAGCTGAATTAGGTGAGTTTGAATAACACACAACGGTTGGTAACAAGAAACTGACCTGTTTATTCAGTGACAAACACAAAACATTATAAATAACAAACAGAAATGGCATAGTCAGTCAGTAAAACGTGCAAATAATATTGTAAACTGTCTTAAAAAAGCAAATCACACCAACAACCTCATTGGAAAATCCCACAAATCCCCAAGCTATTAGATGCTTTTAATGTTTCGTGCATTAGTTACAAAAATTGTATAAAAAGCCTCTCAGGTTTAAATAAACGACTGTTTCAGTATCAAGTTAACATTTTAAAACAGTAAATAAAATACTCAAGTCCTCATTCTGTATCAGCAGCTTTAAACTACATTCATTTTCCATGCCGCTTTTTCCTCACGAGGGTCGCGGAGGTGCTGGAGCCTATCCCAGCTGACTACGGGCAGTAGGCAGGGGACACCCTGAACTGGTTGCCAGCCAATCGCAGGGCACAAGGAGACATACAACCATTCACGCACACACTCATACCTACGGACAATTTAGAGTGTTCAATCAGCCTACCATGCATGTTTTTGGGATGTGGGAGGAAACCGAAGTTCCCGGAGGAAACCCACGCAGGCACGGGGAGAACATGCAAACTCCACACAGGAAGGCCGAAGCCCGGGATTGAACCCTTGATCTCAGAACTGTGAGGCAGATGTGCTCACCACTCAGCCACCGTGCCGCCACTACATTCAATTCATTTAATTTTGCGAATCAACTGTTAAAGTTGTTAAAATTGCTCCCGTTATTCCATAATTTCCCTTCTGATTTCCCTTCTGTCTACTTTCGACATTTAAAGGTTTTAAAACTCTTTTGAAGATAGATTCAAGTCAAGATTTTGCAGATTTAGGAGTATTTTAGATAAAAAGTTAATTAGGTTCGCTTGGAAGGTTCACAACAGCCTACTAGGGAAGTCTTCTGCTTTAAGATGGCGGCTGTTTACTAACGCGTCTGGTTTTCAATACTTCAATGTTGCTAACGCAGTCGAGTCTGTCGTGTAGCATCTGGTTCTATATACATATGATATCTATTATCTCCAGTAAAACGACGTTGACGTAGTTTGTTGCGGCTGTCAGCAGAAGTCAGGTATTCTTGTGTTTTTTATCCAGTGGCATGAGTTGAGCTAAAGCCGTGAGTTGAGCATTGGCATGACCCGGGTCTAAGACGAGTTATGTTTGCGTCCCGAAGACCGCGCTGTGTATTAGTTCCGCTTTACTTGACATATTTCAATAATCGGAATTTGGATGTTTGTGAATCGTTCTCGAATCTTCAGCGGCCTAATCGCGTGTTGGATGGTGCGTCTTTACTCACGCAAAATAATGGCTCGTCATCCAGAATGAATTCTTCGGCAATGACTCTTGTTATTCCCTGGGCTTTGGGACTGTCGAGCGCCAATTTGTCACGCATAGCAAAAGTTTCTGCCAGTGTTAGTTGCGTAGGACCTTTCTTTTTGTCTTCGGTTTTCTTAACATACTCCTCATATTGTTTGTGGTGGTATTTCGCTAAATGCTTGATTAGGTTGGTTGCATTAAAACTTCTTACAGCTTTACCACTACGCTTGACTTTATTGTGGCATATGTTGCTCTCTGTCTCTTCGTCTTTGTCGTCCTTTAAGGTGAAATGATCCCACACAGCTTACATTTTTACCGATAAAGTCTCTCGGTAAATTGGGAGACGGTAATGTAAATGTGGTGTGTTGAAGGTGTGCTGTAAAATGCGGACCGCATTTAAGGGAAACGGAAGCAAAAACTGGAATGGATTATGTAAGTCGGTGCGCTGGAAAACCCGGACCAGACTTTTTTAAAAAACTGGATCGGAAGTCTGGATCGGAATTTTTCCCGTGTTCCGATCCGATACCGATGCGCATTTTTATGCCCATATCGGCGTCCGATCCGATCCAAATATCGGATCGGGACATCTCTACGATGGTCATCGACACGTTGTCATCACGAAAAATTTTTCGTTAACTAAATATTTTGTTATTGACATTGTTGACCAAAACAACACTCGTCTGTGTGCACAATTGAAGCAAATATCTGTTTCATGTTCTACAGGCCTTCAAGTAGTGTTGAAGTCTATAATGAAAGCCATGGTGCCCCTACTTCAGATCGGCCTACTGCTTTTCTTCGCCATTGTCATGTTTGCCATCATCGGTGTGGAGTTTTACATGGGCAAATTTCACACCACCTGCTTCAACATCGACACCGGTGAGTAGAAACACCCCTGGTGTTTTTGTACGACGCTGATTTTTTTTTCTCTTTTACAGTATATTTCATTACATATTTATGCACATAAATTATTTATAGCATCTGTGTGTACATGTGACTAACACTGCAGGTGCTCTAAGAGAATATGCTTTCACCAATAAGATAACAAACAGGCACATAGTAAAATTTTTGACAGCCTGTTGTCACGTCTTGATTAAGATTTATGACACCATATTATTCAGGCTGTGATAGATAGCTTCTGCTAAGACCCATGATAAAAGTCAACCTTAGACAGTAAGTATCAGGGAAGTTAGACTCTACTCTCAGAAGTGTGTATCACTGATGGAGGTCACACTGACGTTACATCTGGCAAGTCCACCCTGAGCGCTGTGTTGTGCTGTTGATGAATTCACAACACGTCCTTTTAGTCAAATCATGTAGATTGATGGGTTGCAAATTAATCAGCCATAACACAGATGTGGCATGATTTTTTTCCTCTATGAAACTGGTGTCTTCCCTGGTAGTCTTGTCAGACTTGTCTTCCTTCAATCCATCCATCCATCCATCCGTCCGTCCGTCCCAAGGCGTTCCCAGGCCAGCTGAGAAGCATAGTCTCTCCAGCGTGTCCTAGGTTGTCCCCGGGGCCTCCCACCGGTGGTACATCCCCAGAACACCACAAGGGAGGTGTCTAGGAGGCCTCCAAACCAGATGCCCTAGCCACCTCAACTGGTTCCTTTCTGCAGGAGTAGCGGGTCGACACCGAATCCCTCCCGGATGACCGGCCACTTGTATCTGGGATCTTGTTCTTTCGGTCACGTGGGTAGGAACGTAGATCGACTGGTAAATTGAGAGCCTCGCCTTTTGGCTCAGCTCCTTCTTCACCACTACGGACCGGTGCAGAGTCGGCGTCACTGCAGACGCTGCACCGATCCGCCTGTCAATCTCCCGCTCCCTCCTACCCTCATTCGTGAACAGACTTGTCTTGTTTTTGCTTAATTATCTGTCTTTTTGTGTGTCAGTGCTGTGTGAGTGCATGCTCGGTGCATAGAAGAAAAAGCATTTTAAAATGATATCAGATAATATCGACATCGATTTTTCGTTATCGGTTTTGGGCCAATATGCATGTTGCCTTCAAAGTAAATGCAGATGCCTTCTGCCTTTATCCTTTGTGCTAGGGCTGGTGACTGGTCACAGCTTTTCATAGCAGTTATGCTTATTGACCATTAGATGTCTCCAAACTAAGGCTAGGTTCATACTGAGGTCTTAATGCGGAATTCCGATTTTTTTGTCATATCTGTTTTTTTTGGCGTGCCTGTTCAGACTGCCTTTGTCCATTGAGCCTGCTCAATAAGAATAGAATAGAATAGAATAGAATAGAATAGAATAGAATAGAATAGAATAGAATAGAATAGCTCTGTCATCGTCATTATACAGTTGAACAGTGAAATTGTGGAGCATCTCTCTTTACAGTGCAGGATAACTTAAAATCTCAAAAGTGACTTGCAAGTGCAAATGTATAAAATCTAAATAAATATAAAATAATATAATAATATTAAATGTGTAAGACACAGTCTTATGTTTAGGCAATGCAAATAATCAAATTGAAGTAGCAGCAGTATGCCAGCGAAGGCATTCAATATTGCACGTTAAATGCACGTAAGTAAGTATTGCACATAGAATATGTGTAAATAGAAGTTGTCACGTCTCGGAAGTCTTGTTAATGTTTTGTGTTGATTCATGTCAGATTCTTTTACTTTGGTAGTGGCGTGCCTCCTACAGTTAACTGTACTTCCTGCCCTTGCCAATCAGGCTGATTGCGTCCACTTGTGACCCTCTGTATAAATAGCCAGCTTCTAAACTTGTGTCGGTTTGTCTGCTATCCTGCTACGTCCTACGCCACATCCTTGTGTAAGCCCTTTTTCGACCACGATTCATGTTTTTGAACCCATGCCTTTTGCTTCTTGAAGAAGTAACTCAGTTTATTGATGTCCAGCTGTTGCTGTGAATTTTTGTTAACATTTTTTTAACTTTACTAACTGGAGAATAAACACTTTTGTTTGAGCTCAACTATCGAGCATTTGGGTCCTTGGTGTATCCTTGTCAGAAGTGAAGTAGCAGCAGTTTGACAATGAAGGCATTGAATATTGCACAATAATATTGCACGTGAGTAAGTATTGCACATAGAATATTGGACATTGGGTGATGTGTTGTAACAAATGGGAGTTCAGGGTGGAGATTTAGCAAAGAAACTTATGCATGCGCACTAATTCACATTCCAACACGCGCTAAGCAAACTGACCCACGTGCTCAGAAGCATCAAAACAAACGTAGACGTGGGGTTGGTGGTGCGTCCCCTCCTGCCATCCCTGAAGGCCGGTTGATGGGTGCGCGGGTGGCCCGGGGGACCACCCTGGATCCCGGGGGGGGGTGATGGCTCCTTTGATGGGCTGCGGGAGGAGGGATGGGCTGCGCTTGACCCCCCAACCCCCCGCCCACCCTCCCTCCCCGGGCTGGCTGGGTGGGGGCCGTGGCCCTGGGCTGGCTCCCGCGCGGCTTCTCCGCCCGTCTGCGTGGCTGTCGCGCATCCGGTGGGGCTCGCGTGCTGCTGGATGCGGTAGGGCCTGCTCGGGTTGGGGGTCCTGATGCCGGGATTGGCGATGGGGCGGCGTAGGGTTGGTCGCCAACGGGCTTACATTCATAAGAGATTCACATAATTACTGGATTCTAGATCACAGAACTGATTTGTGTACACTCTACCTCTTTCAATCACTTAGCTTATAGACCCTACCCACGTGACGTCACAACTCCGCTCTCCTGAATGGTACCGCCCAATTGTTCGTCAAAACATAGTGTTAACCTGTTACGGCTATGTACATTCCTCCTATTTACGGCGTGTTTTTCTGCTCCTTAACATTAATAATCAAAATGGTGAAGGCGTGTGTGGCTGTTGGTTGCACTAACAGAGAAGATGGAAGGAGAGACTTGAAGTTTTACCGTATTCCGAGGGATCCAAAGAGGAGAGCGAAATGGACGGCTGCAATTCGACGTGAAAACTGGGCACCAAAAAATCACCACAGACTATGTAGTAGTCATTTTATATCCGGTAAGATGCATTTAAGATATACTTAGAGGGTTTTGGGCTGACAAATAACCACAATTAAGATCATTGCTAGGCTAATCGCCGACAACATACACATATGTATGTAGTGAGAGTGCTATCGCTAAACCATATAAACATTAAAAGCCTTAACTCCATTGACAAACGACATGAAATACATTAGACTTGACAGTGGATGTTAGCAATAACAAAAGATTTTGAATTGAAAATTTCGTAACTCACCTTTCCAAGCACAAGATAGATTCCTGCCGAATTTTAGTGGACGAGGACCTGTTTCACCCAACCAGCAACGAAGTATTTATAAGCCTCCAAGCTCTTGAAGTTTTTCAAATTTTCGTGAGAATAGGCTGATTTTGTGTGGACAAGATAATTGTAAATATCAGCGTAGCAGATGTCAGGCAGACAGGGCGAAGACAGTGGGTCGAAAAACATCGATTTGGGCATCAAATATGGATCTGGCGACTGTATAGAACGAAGCTTTTCCACATAACGCCTTTTATGCAACACACCCAGTGAGTTTACGGCATCAGAAAGCACCGGGTCTTCCATGAAATGCATTTTAAATTCCTCGATCAATTGAAACCAATGCTAATACAGAGACAAAATGACGGACAAGTGGGCGGAACCATACAGCGAGCACGTGGTTTTGTGACGTCGGTGGGTAGGGTCTATGGACACCCCCACCCCCGTCCCCCTCTTTCACTGGCCCGTAGGCCCCCACATGGTGTAAACCGGAAATACAGTGGGAAGAACAAGTATTTGATACACTGCCAATGGGAAAACCCATTGGCAGTGTATCAAATACTTGTTCTCCCCACTGTACACCTCGCTGATGATGGCACCAGCATATTAATAATCAGTCTAGATGTTCTATGTATTTCTTGTTGTTGTTTGTGTATGTGTTTTTTTCTTTCTTCTCTTGTGTTGCTTTTCTTTTGTCCCCCCATAATCCCTTCCTGTTCGCTACTTTGTCATAATAAAAAAGTATTTTGAATGATCACAATGGAAGTATATCAGACTCTCAATGAGAAACATTAAAACTGTTCAGACAACCCGGGCACTTAGACTTCCATTCTCTGTGTCAAACAGCTGAACAGGACAGGTTTAAAAAAAAAAAAAAAAAAAAAAAAAGACTACATATTCTGGCTGTACGTCATTCAAGGTGGTCATATTTTGATTTCCAAAAAGAGGACACATCAAAACAAATGACTACATATTCTGGCTGTACGTCATTCCAGGGTCGTCGTATTTTGATTTACAAAAAGAGGACACATATAGCGGACATTAATAATCCCCGTTTTGTCTTATATTCAAAGTTTAAGGATTGATAGAACATATGCACGCACTGTGCGTGCATGACGCACATATAAAAGCCTTATGCGTGTGTGTCAGTTTGCAATATCGGGATATAAGTTATCGGTTAAAAAGTCATCATCAGCAACTCAATTTCCTACTTGCAGTCTGCCAGTGGGTGTGCAATTACACTTTATCATTTAGAGTAAAATAAAACTAAAAAGGAAGCATGTTCTTCGGGGTCACAAACACCTTCCCTGGCACTGCACTGCAAGTTAAACCATACCCTCAGGAGCAGTGGACAACAACCATGTCAAGCCTGGGGAAGGAATTCAGATCTTGTGTCAGCACCTCTGCCAGTGACACAGACTGGAAATTAACCTTCCATGTCTAATGCGGGGATGTGCCGGAACGGGAAGCCGAGGCTTGAGGTGGAGAGCAGAAAACAAAAATACAATATTTTTCTTTTTCAAACTCTGAGTTTCTGTGTTATCTGTTCAAATATATGGGTGAGATGTAATTTCAGCAGCAAGCAGCCGTCCTCATCTGATATTGCACAACCTGTCACAAAAAGCAGAAATACAGTACAGCTACGCATAAATGTAAAATTCTTTAGTAAAACAGGGGAGTCATTGAGAACTTCTGTCTCAATCCAATATTTCCTATAATATTTAACCAAAAATGCAGTAATTAATCTAGATATACTGTATTTTTTAAATCAGTGTGACTGAATTACTAGTTGTTAGTATGTGAAGTGCGTTATTCTCTGTCCTAAAACATTAAATGCATTAATTAACATGCTTGGATGTCACCAAAGCTGGGTACAGTAGCCAAAAATTGTACTCAAGTAAGAGTAGTGTTACCTCAAAATAATATAACTCAAGTAAAAATAAATGTAGTCATACAAAAAATGTACTCAAGTACAAGTACAAAAGTTTCCATTGAAAAGTAATAAGTAACATTGGGAGTGACTGCTTGTATTTGTTTGATTTTTTTTATTTTTTTTTTTTAACAATTATATTCTTTTGGTATTTTTTAAAATTATTTTTTATGAACTGTTGTAATAATGATACTGTACAATAACCCATTTAATAACCACATTAAGCCAAAGAGATTAAAAAAAAAAAATCATGGCATTCCGGCGGGGGAAAAAAAAGACAGAAATGAAGCATTATACGTTTAAAGAGCATGAGTGAAGTCTAGTGGAGAAAATATCCTAGTTTGAATAGTTCCTTCATGGTTATTATTATTAAATTAAAAGGATCATATCTCCGGTTTTCCGTGGTCAATCGGAGCCAAATATCACCTGGGAAAGAGGTTTAAATCTGCGCTTTTGAGTCATGTTGACGGCAGCACTCTACTGTACGTCAAATACTTAATTTCTTACGGTGCTTTAAAAACGCCACATGATTGAACAGGCTTGCCTGATCATAGACCGGCAAGCTTGCCTCTGATTGGTTTAATTGAGTCATGTGGTTAGTGTTGCGACGTCTCATGGTTCAAATAAGTCGAGCTACTCTTGGCATCGCTGGCAAAAAATAATAAATCTAATATGTAGAATAAAAGAAAAAATGTAACGACTCCTACGTAGCCCAATCTAGCGGAGTAACAGTAGCGCTTTTTTCTTCAAAAATCTACTCAAGTAAAAGTAAAAAGTATGGCTTAGTAAAACTACTCTCAGAAGTACATTTTTCTCAAAAAGCTACTCAAGTAAATGTAACAGAGTACATTTAACGCGTTACTACCCACCTCTATGTCTCTTCATAATAATATTACTCGAGTAAAAGTAAAAGTAGTCGTCCAAAAAATGTACTCAAGTACACGTAAAAAAGTTTCTGATGAAAAGAATACCAAGTAATGAGTAACATTGTGAGTAACTGGTTAAGATGTTTGATTTTATTTTATTTTTTTATACAATAATGTTTTTTCCCGGCACAAAGTTATCTGTATAAACCTAACATATTACCTAACCACATTAAGCCACAGAAATGCAACAACAAAAAAAACATTGAATTCTGTCGAGAGAAAAAATATCTACAGAAATAAAGCATTATTTGTCCAAAGAGCATGAGTGAAAAAAAAAAAAAAGTTTCATCATAAATCTACTGAAGTAAAAGTAAAAACTATGGCATAGTAAAACTACTCTTATAAGTACATTTTTCTGATAAAGTTACTCAAGTACATGTAATGGAGTAAACGTAACGCGTTACGACCCACTTCTGAATGTTATCGATTATTGTTCAGTATAGGTAGGTTAATCAGCCTTAGAATATAATGCATGTACAGTGTACAGTGTATCACAAAAGTGAGTACACCCCTCGCATTTCTGCAGATATTTAAGTATATCTTTTCTTGGGACAACACTGACCAAATAACACTTTGACACAATGAAAAGTAGTCTGTGTGTTATATAATTGAGTTAATTTATTTTCCCCTGAAAATAACTCAAAATATAGCCATTAATATCTAAACCCCTGCCAACAAAAGTCAGTACACCCCTTGGTAAATACGTACATCCCTAAATGTCCAAATTGAGTACTGCTTGTCATTTTCCCTCCAAAATGTCATGTGACTCGTGCTGTCAGCATTGCTGCAGAGATTGAAGAGGTGGGGGATCAGCCTGGTAGTGCTCAGACCATACGCCATGCTCTACATCAAATTGGTATGCATGGCTGTCACCTCAGGAGGAAGCGTCTTCTGAAGACGGTACACAAGAAAGCCCGCAAACAGTTTGCTGAAGACATGTCAACAAAGCGCATGGATTACTGGAACCATGTTCTATGGTCTGATGAGACGGGCGGGCTTTCTTGTGACAAGCAGTACTCACTTTGGACATTTAGGGATGTACATAGTTTCTAAGGGGTGAACTCACTTTTGTTGCCAGGTGTTTAGACATTAATGGCTATATTTTGAGATATTTTGAGGGGAAAATAAATTAACTCTATTACATAAGCTGCACACAGACTACTTTACATTGTGTCAAAGTGTCATTTTGTCAGTGTTGTCCCGTGAAAAGATATACTTAAAAATATCTGCAGAAAAACGAGGGGTGTACTCACTTTTGTGACATACTGTATATAAATACAGTAGTGTATAATAAATCATATCCGACAGCTTCAATGTGCTATTGTGGAGCGGTAACAATGAGAGAACCCTATAAACACTTCTTGTGTCTTGAGTGCGTATAATGTTTAATTCATCAGGGACTATTGCCTAAGCAGGTTAGATGTCACCTGTGTATGCACAGGTGTGTGTGAGATAAAGTCCCCACCCAATCAGTGTGTTCAAAGTAGTGTGAGCAGTTCTAACGCCTTGCTAAATTGTAAGGTTATTTTAGTCCCAGAGACCCAGCAGGATTTGATTAAAACCTGAAGCACTTGTAAGAACTGCCTACAAGAGGACAGATGCGCGCTGTTTCTGCTTTACATATTGTGTATGTCTGAAATATAGTCCATCTTGATAAGGAAAGGGTATTTCCAAAGTAATCAGAGGCCTGTGACATATTCTAAATCAAGCATCTAATGCATTGTACTGCTGAACAAAAGGTCGTCAAACCATGGGCGTAAAGATGAAAAACTACTGCAGGAATACCAAATTTTTGGTTGCTTGTCTGCATCCTTTCAATTTGTCCAGGATGTTTGGACATGTCATTGTGGTCATTGGTTTTGTCCCAGCATGTACAGACATGAAGATGGCTTGTTTATTGTCATCTGTGGGGACTTTAATAGTTTAAGATGAAACACTGTAAAAAGCAGAAGACAGAAAAATTGACCTGGATGTGGTTTCTAACTATACCACTCACTACATCAACTTTTGTATCAATGCTGTTCCTGTAAGAACACAGTGCTTTGCAAACCAAGTCACAAAAGGACCAGAGTAATCTGTTGACAGGCAGTCTCCAAGTTCCCATTTCACTGTACAGATCCTGCAGCTGAAGCTCATGTGATCCTCTGTAAATCCTCATTTCAAGCGGACATCAACCTTCCACTGATCAAGCTAGTTTCATCATCCATCTGGTACAGGACGAGCTGTGCCCAAAAAATATATCGTTGTTAAAGAGGATGCAAGAAAATCCTTCTCATTGGTCCGGAAGGTGTTAGCAGTATATACGATATGGCAATACAATGATTATCAATACATTGGTCAGGGTATCATTCTAGGATATTCTACAAAACAACTAATAAACAGAAAAACCTCCAATCTATTTGAACTGGGAAGGTGGCAGCAAATGAACCCCTCCCACTTCTGTGGCTGTCAGTGGCAGCCAATGGCAGGCAACACGGTCTTTTTGGGCCATTTCAGGCAATACCTATGACTTTTCAGTCACTTCCTATTGATTTTGGGGCATTTTATGGGTTACAACCTGTTGGTTTTGGGTTCCAGAACAGGAAATGACCTGGGAATGAATAGGCATTGACTCAAACTCAACAGGAATTGACCTGTAAACACCCTAAAATGAACAGAAAGTTACATGTAAATGCCCCGAAAATCGGAAAGACGGTTTGCGGATACTCTGGTTTCGAATGAACAAACGTTTTTTCGCCCTTCCCAGTTTTATGGATTGGGCATCGAGCGCCGTCAATGGCAGCCATAGAGTTAACTGAGACACTATTGTGGTGAAAGATTTTGGAGGCAACTTGTTTGTTCCTTATTTTATTTTTAAACATTGACACCTTTTTAAAACAATATTTCAATACCTTTTAGGATGTAAAGTATCACGATATACAGTGGGGCAAATAAGTATTTAGTCAACCACTAATTGTGCAAGTTCTCCCACTTGAAAATATTAGAGAGGCCTGTAATTGTCAGCATGGGTAAACCTCAACCATGAGAGACAGAATGTGGGAAAAAAAAAAACAACAGAAAATCACATTGTTTGATTTTTAAATAATTTATTTGCAAATCATGGTGGAAAATACGTACTTGGTCAAAAGTAGTGAGGTCAAAAGTTTATCTCAATACTTTGTTATGTACCCTTTGTTGGCAATAACGGAGGCCAAACGTTTTCTGTAACTTCACAAGCTTTTCACACACTGTTGCTGGTATTTTGGCCCATTCCTCCATGCAGATCTCCTCGAAAGCAGTGATGTTTTGGGGCTGTCGTTGGGCAACACAGACTTTCAACTCCCTCCACAGATTTTCTATGGGGTTGAGATCTGGAGACTGGCTAGGCCACTCCAGGACCTTGAAATGCTTCTTACGAAGCCACTCCTTTGTTGCCCTGGTTGTGTGTTTAGGATCATTGTCATGCTGAAAGACCCAGCCACGTCTCATCTTCAATGCCCTTGCTGATGGATGGAGATTTTCACTCAAAATCTCTCGATACATGGCCCCATTCATTCTTTCCTTTACACAGATAAGTCGTCCTGGTCCCTTTGCAGAAAAACAGCCCCAAAGCAAGATGTTTCCACCCCCATGCTTCACAGTGGGTATGGTGTTCTTCAGATGCATTTCAGTATTCAATCTCCTCCAAACACGAGAACCTATGTTTCTACCAAAAAGTTCTATTTTGGTTTCATGTGACCGTAACACATTCTCCCAGTCCTCTTCTGGATCATCCAAATGCTCTTTAGCGAACCGCAGACGGGCCTGGACGTGTACTGGCTTCAGCAGGGGGACACATCTGGCAGTGCAGGATTTGAGTCAATGGCGGCGCATTGCGTTACTGATAGTAGCCTTTGTTACTGTGGTCCCAGCTCTCTATAGGTCATTCACTAGGTCCCCCCGTGTGGTTCTGGGATTTTTGCTCACCGTTCTTGTTATAATTTTGACGCCTCGGGGTGAGATCTTGCATGGAGCCCCAGATCGAGGGAGATTATCAGTGGTCTTGTATGTCTTCCATTTTCTAATAATTGCTCCCACAGTTGATTTCTTTACACCAAGCGTTTTACCTATTGCAGATTCAGTCTTCCCAGCCTGGTGCAGGTCATCAATTTTGTCTCTGGTGTCCTTCGACTGCTCTTTGGTCTTGGCCATAGTGGAGTTTGGAGTGTTACTGGCTGATATTGTGGAGTGGCATCTTTTATGCTGATAATGAGTTAAAACAGGTGCCATTAAAACAGGTAACGAGTGGAGCCTCATTAGACCTCGTTAGAAGAAGTTAGACCTCTTTGACAGCCAGAAATCTTGCTTGTTTGTAGGTGACCAAATGCTTATTTTCCACTCTAATTTGGAAATAAATTCTTTAAAAATCAAACAATGTGATTTTCTGTTCTTTTTTCCACATTCTGTCTCTCATGGTTGAGGTTTACCCATGTTGACAATTACAGGCCTCTCTAATCTTTTCAAGTAGGAGAACTTGCACAATTGGTGTTTGACTAAATACCTTTTTGCACCACTGTATCAACATTTCGATACTATAGCCCTTTTCACTCACATATCCAAGGAAATTCTTGTGTAAGGTGACACGGGATTTACCCGCGTCATTGCTGTCACGCACAAAAAGTTGTCACAGACTTGACCCGTGTTGCCTACAGGCGCTCTCTGTGCGTGGAGGGCTGCTGGTGTGATTTTATAACCATTTTTGGTCGGCATTGGCTGTCACAATGTTGGTCAAATCGTGTTTTCTTTCCAGAGGGAGCATTCCTGACGTCGTAACTGCAGCCAATTTAAGCTCATCGAGACTGTATTTAAACTAGAGGGCCTAAAAAATCCAGCCAGACCCAACCCGGTGTTCTGCCAAAATCTCCAACATCGGCGAAACGTCCTACATTAGTCGAATTTGACACCCAAAGTTACTACCGTGCGCGCTAAACTTGTTTTGTTTAGATGCATTCAGGAATGACGTACTAAAAAATGCCTGCAGATAATACTGAAATGTAGTTATATAAAATAAGGACAGTTTAAATACGCTACGTGACTAATGTGGTCAACTGCTTCAAAGCCAACACAAAAAAACAATGGTTAAAAGTATGAGAGGGTAATACATGCAAAAAGTATCTTTGAGGCAGTAAAAAGGTTCTAAATAACTAAATAAAAACAAAAATAGTGAGTACTCGCCGCTTCTAACCGATGTGCGCATGCGTGTGGATGCATGCGCAAGCGCGCTGAGCATTGTGTAGGACGTTTCGCCGCATAGTAAGGAATGGCCGAACACCGGTCCTTGGGTATTAAAGCCCGACCTGAGCCCGATCAATTAACTTGATTTGCAGGCCCGAACGCAAAAAAAGTCCCAGAAATGTTACGTTTTATTTGTAGGGCTGAGCACGGGTAAAAACCCTGAAATTCTATGTTTTATTTGTAAGGACTCAAGAGAAGGAGGAAAGGGAAGGGATGCGCCTGTCAGACCTGGACAGAGCACTGCTTGCTGCTTGGGAAAACGGACTGGTTGCGTTTTGTGTGATCACATTTGTGACGATGCCTGTGCATAAAAGCCTGTCTTTTGCAAGGAATTCTCAGTTGGCAGAAAAAAAAGTTTTCTTAATGTTTAAATCGTCTCCATATTTTTATGATCATTATAAATGCATTTACACAATGAAATAATGCTGGCAAAGTTTGTTTAATATAATGTGGGTCAAATCGTGTTTTTTTTTTTTCCCGGAGAGAGCGTTCCCGACGTCGAAACTGCAGCCAATTTAAGCTCATCAAGACTGCATTTTAACTAGAGGTAAAATCGGGCCTAAAAAAGGACCAAACCTGACCCGGTCCGCGGGTATTAAAGCTTAAAAATGAGGGCGCATGGCACGCTCTGGCTCTGCAATGACCATACAGCGCCTTCTCTTTTTTATCCAAATTATTTATTTTATAACAAGTATTCCTTAGTTTAACATCCATACATCGTTTTAGCATACATATATGAATATATTACGGCTGTCAAACGATTACAATTTTTAATTGAGTTAATCACAGCTTAAAAATGATTAATCGTAATTAATCGCAATTCAAACCATCTCTAAAATATGCAATATTTTTCTGTAAATTATTGTTGGAATTGAACGATAAGACACAAGACGGACATAAACATTCAACATACTGTACATAAGTACTGTATTAGTTTATTATAACAATAAATCCACAAGATGGCATTAACATTATTAACATTCTTTCTGTTAAAGGGATTGAAAGACTTAATGTTTTCGTTTTAAAAATTTTTGTAAAATTTTCAATCAAAAAATAAACTAATACATTAAATATCCATCAGAGCGCTGCATGGCGGCAGCTCAACAACAACAACAAACACTAATATGGCTACAATGCTGTACTTACTGTATTTGAAGACACCAAAGGCATAGGGCTCAGGTGTCAGCGATACGTTGCTCCCCCTTGGGCTAGTTATTCACATCATCTTGACGGTCTAAATCTAAAACTAACCTTTCCTCGCTGGCCACTATTATAAAACTATCATCATAATCATCTTCATTTTTGACCTCAAATTGACTTGTTGCTGTTTTTGTAAAGGAAAAAAAAAACATTTTTGCACTATGTTAACACCTACTCTGACAACAGTACTGTTGTTCTGTTCTGTTCACTTTTCTGTTCTAATAGCACCATATTCAACGTGACCTGGTAGAAAGCAAGGTGTCTGGTGTTATTAACACAGACTTTATAATATATTGACATGACACATTTCCCATTCACTGCGTCACGCCTTCCCGAAGGGGGCCGTCCAACACTCCGCTTCATTCATTAGCAGTCGGTCACATGCGGCGGTCTAACGCCGAATTTAGGTTGAAAAAGTACGAAAGCTGTACTGCATACAAACAGGACGGATTGTCTCAGGAGTGATTTGTTCAAGGACTTAAGGTAATTATTATATTTTTCGTACCATGAGTGCATTTTTAAACGTCATGAAAAAAATCAATGGGAGGGATTAGCCGCTACAGCATTGGCATTATACTTCGCAATATTTACGTAAAATAACTGCTACCTGCACGTTTTTTTTTTGCTTTTTACCAAGAATCGATACTCTTTTACATCCATATCTATAAAGAATTTAGGGATTTCAGCATTTACTCATAACAATTTTCAACGGAAAAAGCTCCTTGTTTACATATGGCGGCCGCTAATTTCCTTACTGACTAGCCTCATAGTTCGCAATATTTACGTAAAATAAATGCTAACTGCACGGTATTTTTGCTTTTAACCAAGAATCGAAACTGTTTTATGTCCATATCTATAAAGAATTCAGGGATTTAAAGAGCATATGACACCAGAAAAAAAGTCTTAAATGGCATTATTATGTGAATTAGAATCATATTTTGAGACGATTCGACTATATACAACAATTTAGCAAAGCGCAGATGACGAGAAATTAGTCTTTTAATCTGCCGGTTAGCCACGCCTACCATTATAGGGCTTTAGCGTCCCCAACAGGTGGATGACGTCAGCGGTAGACTGGGCTCATCGGTTTTACTATTCAGCCCATTGAGGGGGAATTGTTCAGAACGAGGAAAACGAGACGAAGAGAGCCGCAAAATGTCATTGTTTTAGTCTCTCTACTCCCAATATTTTTACAGGATATTCTTTTTATCCAAGTATTTTTCCCCAATAGCTATATAAATGGCTTGAGAAGGACCAGTCAGCCTGTCGAGGGGGAACTATTCACAATGAGGAAAACGCGACGAAGAGAGCGGAAAAATGTCATTGTTTCTGTCTCTTCAATATTTTTACAGGATATTCTTTTTACCCAAGTACTTTCCCCAATTGCTAAATAAATGGCATGGTCATGACAAATAACAATCTTGTGCTAAATGGAATATAAAATAATAAAAATCCATTTATTCAAGACGACATGGCAAAATTACTCCATAATGGTCAAAACAGTCGACTTCACCTTTACTGTCACACCTCCCAAACGATATTTTATGACACCTAAATCGGACATATGTAATTTCCCTTCCCCGGCTTCGGAGAATGTAAACAGACCAGAAGGAGTGACAGCTAGCCGACATGCTAACCCGAACCGAGGGATGTTTCAAAGTCTTCGAAGTGGAAAATCACACATAACTAGCCTGGATTATTTGACATGACCACCCGGTTGTCGAGTTTCTTTGCGGATCGGCAAACCGCCCGGCGGAAAGCAATTTACAGTTCGTTCCCTGGAGGAGGGTGGCTGGAGTTGTTGTGCAGCTAACGTGCTAACAGCTAACTGCTAATGACCATGAGGATAGCTTTTTACATGCCTATCAATGATCAAACGTAAGTAGTCCTTTATTTAAATGAATTTTATAGTGTTTACTTTGTAATCACTGTATTCGTATTTGACATAATACAAAACAAGATGTTTACTCACTTCCTTGTAAGTCCAATGGTCCCACAGTAAATATCCATGGTGAATGGGAACCTTTTGAAACTCCAAAAAGGTGCATACGCCTCTCCCGCACACAGAATGATTTTTCTGCAGCCGTTTGGCTGGCGTGATGCAAAAAATAAAAGTATTAATCCGCAAAATCAGCTGAATCCTTCGTCTTCATACACAACAGTACACTGTATAGTGAAGAGAACGTCTTCTACCGTACACGTCACAGCGCCCTCCTCCTCAATGCAAGACCGAAGCCGGAAGTCACTCATTTTAATGGCGCGGGATTCAAAAAACTAAATAAATATAGCGATCGCTTCCACACACATCCAAGCGGTCCATATCATTCAGGGGCATAAAATACCGCGTGTATTATGAAATAAACATGCTTTTTCGTGTCACAGGCACTTTAAGCATTTATTCACAAAAATTTTCAACGGAAAAAGGTCTTTGTGTGTGTTTCCACTCGGTCAGCTTTGACGGATATAGGCTCCCAAAGAATCGGCCCGCATGTCTAGTCAATATAGTATAAAGTCGATGATTAACAATAGAAAAAACTTTTTCAACATATATATTTAATCCTCAAAGTTAAATACGTCATTGTTTCAATATGTGTTATTTATTTTTAACACACAAAAAGAAAATCTACCAAAACACTTTTTTTCAGCCTAAAACCAGGGAGTGCTGCAGCACCCTCAGCACCCCACTTCCTGCGCCACTCCACACTGTACAGCTACTTGCCCTGATGCACAGCACCCCAACCCTCAAGAGAAGTACCGATAATGCGACAACTGAGCTAACACTTAGCACATGTGCTGACTACTTAGTCGGCGCGCAACACACACACCAACTTTTTTAATTGAGTGATTTTCTAAATTTCAGCTAGGAAATGTAAATTCAGATGCAGAGTGTCCTCTTTTCAGTTCACACTTTCTTCAGAAATGGTTGGACTTTATTTTTGGAAACAACCCTCCTCCAAAAGATGAGCTATGTTTGTGTAAGGCATTTTATAGAGGGCTGCTTCCAAAACAAAAGCTCAGGCCCATTTGCAGCAGTTTGAGCCAGCCATGATGCAGGGCAGTCATGTATGGAATATTTAGCTATTGCAAATCAATTCAAGAAAAAATGTTACTTAAATGAGTTGTAGAATACTATATACATGAAAAAATACAATACTACCCAACCTTAAAATGCGTACGACAGGATAAAAAAAGTCTATATTGTAAATATTTTGGGATGATTCGACTATGTACAACAGGAAACAACGAGGGAAATGCGACGAAGAGAGCCACAAAATGGCATTGTTTCAGTCTCTCTACGCCAATATTTTTACAGGATATTCTCTTTATCGAAGTATTTTTCCCCAATTGCTAAAGAAATGGTACGGTCATGACAAATAACAGTCTTGTGCTAAATGGAATATAAAACAATACAAATGCATTTCTTCAATACGACATGGCAAAATTACTCCATAATGGTCACAACTGTCAACTTCACCTTTACTGTCGCCTTCACCTTTACTGTCATACCTCCTGAGCGATATTTTATGCCACCGTAGTTAGTCAGACTTTTGTTATATCCCTGCCCCGGCTTCGGAGAATGTAAACAAACCAATTGGCGTGACAGCTAGCCGACATGCTAACCCGAACCGAGTGATGTCTCAGTCTTATTTACGCTTTTTGAAGCGAAAAATCACACAAAACTAGCCCGGATCATGTTGATTGTCTTCGCCGATCGGCAACCCACCCGGCGGCGAGTAAGTTACAGCTCGTTCCCCTGATAGAGACAGGAGAGCTCGCCGGGGAAGCAGCTGGAGAGCCGACAGAGAGAGCTGGACAAACCGGCTGACGTAGGAGGCACGCATAGCTGCCACATGATCAACACAAATATGGCGTAAAACAATGCTTTACTACACGGCGAAGACGTAAACAGTGAGAGAGTTGGCATGCAGTTGTTGTGCCACTAACATGGCAGGATTTCTCTGAGAACTTTTCTACGTGTCCGTCCATGATCAAACGTGAGTAAATAGTCCTTTATTTAAATAAAGTTTGTAGTGTTTACTTTGTAATCGCTGTATTCACGGCCATTTTTAATGCAACGTTGCAATTTTTGATGGGGTTGAAAATTTGACAGAACACCGGGCACACGAACAGGGCATTTAAACCAAATATAAAAGGGGGGTGTGCAAACAAGCCGCCGGTCGTCAGCCGAGTGGAGTTCTCGGTGGAAAATCAGCCACAAAATGCAAGCCACCTCCGTATTAAAACGTATGCCATGATCCCGGTACCGTATTGGCCCGAATATAAGACGGTGTTTTTTGCATTGAAATAAGAAAAAGAGGGGGTTGTCTTATATTCATGGTCTAGACATTATACCCATTCACGACGCTAGATGGCGCCAGATATCATTGAAGCGATGTTCTGTCATGACAGATCTCAGCTACTCTCCCCATTCACGACGTTAGATGGTGCCAGATATCATTGAAGCGATGTTCTGTCATCACAGATCTCAGCTACTCTCAAGTTTAACCAGTTTGCATGATTTTATTGCAATCCTTTTCCTTATTCAGATTTGTTTCAAGACTACAGTTACAGTTACACTTCACTTTGATGGTTAATGCAGTTATTGCAATTTTGTTGTTTTATCACAATAGATTGGTTTATTTAAATTTCAAAAACCAGAAGCCATTCATTTAGGAATGTGATTGCATTTTAGTTTACATATTTAAATGTTGAGATATTAAGATTTGAATGAGGCAAATAACATACTTTTTCTTTCAAATATATTTTTTATAATCATTTGTTTCCGATGTAATTATTTTCTGTACAAAAAAGAATTTGGTCTTCAAAAAGTCTTTTTTTCAAACTAGAGTCTTGAAAAAGAGGTGGTCGTCCTATAATCAGGGCCGTCTTATATTCGGGCCAATACGGTATTTGACATAATACAAAATACGATGTTTACTCACTTCCTCATAAGTCCAATGGTCCCACAGTAGTAGGGCTTGCATAGGCCAATATCCACGGTGAACGGGAACCTTTTAAAACCCCAAAAAGCTCACACGCCTTTCCCTGGTGCAGCAACAATTTTCTGCAACCGTTTGGCTGGCATGATGCGAAAAATAAACAAATTAATCCGCAAAATCAGCTGAATCCGCAGTCCATCTGCATGCTATAAAGCAATGCTGTATTGTGAGATGCTGACCCAGGTGACATCACATTCGCATTCGTCCTAAACCTGAGAAAAAAATTTAAATATATAAAACTATCGCTTCCACACACATTCAAACGGTCCATTTCATTCAGGTGTGAAATATGAAATAAACATGCTTTTTGGTGTCATACGCACTTTAAAGTAAATATGTTTCGTTGTTCAAACTGTTTACTCTTTTCTCTAGAGTCCAAAACAATGCAACGACAATCTAAAATATCTGTGCAATGGATTGATTGAACAAGGGGTATGCACTTTGTAAAAGCAAATAAGGACATTAGATGTTCCCACGTAATACTTGGGCACTGAGTCTGGCTGACACAGCATCTGTCAGCGGGAAGCAAAGGACCCATTTTACAGGAGTGGCACTAGAGGCATGTTGGCTGTGCAAAGTGGCTCTGCACATCATTGTTAAAACTTGATCGAGGCAAGAAATGTTGGCCTCGGAAGCATCTGTTAGACTCAGCAAAATCATTGTTCATCCTAGACTGTTTGACGTGCGCCTGCAGAACCTGTAAGTCATCTCTCAGCACCTTCCATTCAGTCCAGTGCAATTAAAAAACTCAAAACTTCAACATGTTGCTAAGAAACTTTACTGCATGTTTCAATATGTGACATCACTTCAAGTGAAAGTGGAAACAATGGCGAAGACTGTATGCATGTTTGTAACTGAATGTGTTACAAAAAGGACATTTTCTTGTTTGTCTCTGGCAATTGGCAATGAAAAACAGTCACTGGGAAATATTTTATTGGATATAAATTCATGCACACAATACAACATAAAGAAACGTAATGGAAAATTCATGTTGCTTCTCAGCTTGGTTTCTTTTCAAATTGCAGTCATGCAGTATGCATGCATATAGTAGTCACTATAATGATTTTCTGCGTGGTAGCAACACATCAATAACACATCACTTCATCCTTTTAGTAGCCGATGACATGGCAAATATTGCGCTTACTGGGGACATGATGCATCACAAAATACAAAGTAGGGCTGGCGACAAAGCCATTTAGGGTACAAATAAATACACTTATTATTTAGGCTGGAGTGGATTTTGTGAGAATGGATTTTAGTACAAAACGTGAACAATTCAAGCAGGGGCGTCACTTGACCTAATACATTTTTTAAAGCACTTATCTATCATAAAAAGTCAGGAATAGCGCTTTATATATAATCAAACCAAAATACCAACAACTTTCTGTTAAAAAAAAAATAAAGGGGTGCAAAAAATCAAAATTGGGACATCCCTTGTTGATAGTCAATTCATCTCTGCTCATGCTCATCAACTTCCTTCTCTCCTTCACCTCTTCCTGCACTACTTTGTCTGGACAGATTTGAGGATATATCACTGTAACTGTTATGCAATTAATCAGTGTTTCTCAACTGGTACGTTGTTACCTAAAAGTGGTTTATGTTGCCTAGGTGGGTTACCTAGCTTACCTCACTCATTCCTCCTTGCCAATCCTTGGTGCGAGCAAATGACTTTCTTATATCCATTTGCAAGAATAATGCTGTTTGAGTCAAATAGAAATAAAAAATAAGACATCTCGTTACTGATTATCGGGACTGCAGTAACAATGCTTGTAAAACAGCTGGAAAATTATGAAATTATGAAGAGTACAAATATAAAATTGTTAGAGGTTATATCCCAAAGATAGGCAATTCATTCATACAGATTGATTCCATTTATTTTGGTCATATAAACAAATAGCAATAAATAGCATCTGTATTAATCAGTGCTTAATTAGTAAATCATAAGGTGCCGGAATGGAAAGTACATATGACAGCGCAGGGATGACGAGACGGGCACAGGTCCCGGAACATTCGCAGAAAATGGTGCTGAAAACAACACGCAAATGCCCACTTGCCATGCTGTGGGAATTATAAGCATCATATGAGTGGGCCATAAGAGTGTATTTCTTTAGAATTCATTTTGTTTTATTAGCGTATTTTCCGCACTATAGACCCCACTTACCAACGTCACACAATAACGTGTCGCTGTATCCGGCCAACATATTGTCCGTCTTTGTTTATCTGTATTCTCAATAGTTTCAATTTGTCGTGCAATTTATAGTGCAATTCATGGAAGCCCCGGAGCTTTCAGACGCTGTAAACTCATTGGATGCATTGCATAAAAGGCGTTATGTGGAAAAGCTTAAGTCTATCCATTCGCCAGATCCATATTTGATGCTTAAATCGATATTTTTCAACCTGCTGTCTTCGCCGTCTCTGCCGGTCATCTGCTACCCTGATATCTACAACTACAGTGCCTTGCAAAAGTATTCGGCCCCCTTGAATCTTGCAACCTTTCGCCACATTTCAGGCTTCAAACATAAAGATATAAAATTGAATTTTTTTGTCAAGAATCAACAACAAGTGGGACACAATCGTGAAGTGGAACAACATTTATTGGATAATTTAACCTTTTTTAACAAATAAAAAACTGAAAAGTGGGGCGTGCAATATTATTCGGCCCCTTTACTTTCAGTGCAGCAAACTCACTCCAGAAGTTCAGTGAGGATCTCTGAATGATCCAATGTTGTCCTAAATGACCGATGATGATAAATAGAATCCACCTGTGTGTAATCAAGTCTCCGTATAAATGCACCTGCTCTGTGATAGTGTCAGGGTTCTGTTTAAAGTGCAGAGAGCATTATGAAAACCAAGGAACACACCAGGCAGGTCCGAGATACTGTTGTGGAGAAGTTTAAATCCGGATTTGGATACAAAAAGATTTCCCAAGCTTTAAACATCTCAAGGAGCACTGTGCAAGCCATCATATTGAAGTGGAAGGAGCATCAGACCACTGCAAATCTACCAAGACCCGGCCGTCCTTCCAAACTTTCTTCTCAAACAAGGAGAAAACTGATCAGAGATGCAGCCAAGAGGCCCATGATCACTCTGGATGAATTGCAGAGATCTACAGCTGCGGTGGGAGAGTCTGTCCATAGGACAACAATCAGTCGTACACTGCACAAATCTGGCCTGGAAGAGTGGCAAGAAGAAAGCCATTTCTCAAAGATATCCATAAAAAGTCTCGTTTAAAGTTTGCCACAAGCCACCTGGGAGACACACCAAACATGTGGAAGAAGGTGCTCTGGTCAGATGAAACCAAAATTGAACTTTTTGGCCACAATGCAAAACAATATGTTTGGCATAAAAGCAACACAGCTCATCACCCTGAACACACCATCCCCACTGTCAAACATGGTGGTGGCAGCATCATGGTTTGGGCCTGCTTTTCTTCAGCAGGGACAGGGAAGATGGTTAAAATTGACGGGAAGATGGATGCAGCCAAATACAGGAACATTCTGGAAGAAAACCTGTTGGTATCTGCACAAGACCTGAGACTGGGACAGAGATTTATCTTCCAACAGGACAATGATCCAAAACATAAAGCCAAATCTACAATGGAATGGTTCAAAAATAAACATATCCAGGTGTTAGAATGGCCAAGTCAAAGTCCAGACCTGAATCCAATCGAGAATCTGTGGAAAGAGCTGAAGACTGCTGTTCACAAACACTCTCCATCCAACCTCACTGAGCTCGAGCTGTTTTGCAAGGAAGAATGGGCAAGAATGTCAGTCTCTCGATGTGCAAAACTGATAGAAACATACCCCAAGCGACTTGCAGCTGTAATTGGAGCAAAAGGTGGCGCTACAAAGTATTAACGCAAGGGGGCCGAATAATATTGCACGCCCCACTTTTCAGTTTTTTATTTGTTAAAAAAGTTTAAATTATCCAATAAATTTTGTTCCACTTCACGATTGTGTCCCACTTGTTGTTGATTCTTGACAAAAAATTAAAATTTTATATCTTTATGTTTGAAGCCTGAAATGTGGCGAAAGGTTGCATGGTTCAAGGGGGCCGAATACTTTTGCAAGGCACTGTATCTTGTCCACAGAAACTCAGCCTATTCTCACAAAACTTTGAAAAACTTTAAGCGCAGCACTCTAAGCAACATTACCCCATGTGACCCTTTACTTTCAATTTTCTAAAATGGCGACAATCAATAAAAAAAAAAGTTGACTGTGATGGCCGACGCTTCAAGGATAGGTGGATATTGGACTATTTCTTCAATACAATACGCAACAACTGTGTCAGCCTCATTTGCAAAGAGACAGTCACTGTTTTCAAAGAGTTCGATGTGACGCGACATTACCAAACAAGACACGCTGGCATGTACGACAACATTACAAGGAAGATACGCAGTGAGAAATTATAGCAACTTGAAGCTAATCTAATTTCACAGCAGCATTATTCGCAAGAGCCCGAGTGTTGAAAGAGAACGCCACAAAGGCGAGATTATTGAAATTATGAATAAAAAAATAAAAAATAATAAAGCAAATGTGACACACAGAAGGGCTTGCTAAAAATTGTTTAAATATATTGTTCTACGTAAATCAGCCCCCCACATTTTTACCACACCAAATCTGGCCCCCTTTGCAAAAAGTTTGGACACCCCTGTTTAACTGATGATCCGTAGACGAGGCCAGCTTCTTTCACTTGGTACCAGCTAAATATTCAAAAAATAATGATGACGGAAGAAATAAACATCTTGAATTTGAAACTGTATGTTGTCGGCGATTAGCCTCGCAATGATCTTAATTGTGGTGTTCAGCCCCAAACCCTCTAAATATATATTAAATGCATCTTACCAAGTATAAAATGACTACTACATAGTTTGTGGTGATCGTTTGGTGCCCAGTTTTCTCGTCTAATTGCAGCAGTCCATCTCGCTCTCCTCTCCGAGTCTCTCGGAATACGGTAGAACTTCAAGTCTCTCCGTCTATCTTCTCTGTTACTGCAACCAACCGCCACACACGCCTTCACCATTTTGATTATTAATGTTAACGAGCAGAAAAACACGCCATAAGAGGAGGAATTTACGTAGCGGCAATGCGTAAACACGACGAGCTGACGGACAATATGGCGCGGAGGCATGGTTGTGACGTCATGTGAGTGGGGTCTATAAGGCGCACCTAAATGCCTTCAATTCTCTCAAAAGCCGACAGTGCGCCTTATAATCCAATGTGCTTTACATTTGGATCAATATTGGTTAATTATGGCATGAAATTCCCTCTGTACATGCATAAATCAACCCCAACCCCTACTACTACTACTACTGCTGCACCTTATGCTGCGCTGCACCCTATATACTGTATGAAAAAACATTTTAAAATAGACCATTCATTCAAGGTGCACCTTATATTCTGATGTGCCTTATAGTGTGGAAAATACAGTACATTTTAATTAGCATTTATTTTAATTTGTGATTTGTTTTATTGACCAAAATATATACAGTATATGGCGGAAAACACTCAGGTGACTTGAAGTTCCGCTTCGAGACCCCCAATTTGGCCAACTTTCAAAATTGTCCGATATGCATGTGTGATACATCACTGGAAAGCTTAAAATCTCAATTTCCTGGGGGAAGAAAAATTTTGAACAGGAGGGCATTTTTAAAAAACATTTTTTAAACAGCGAAACCCTATCTGGAGGTGAGAGCACGCGAGAGCAGGATAACGGACGCCATGACTTTAACGTGATATTATTGCGTACTTACCTTGTTTCGATCCAAAAACTCCATGTAGCATGTATCACTGAGTGTCAAGACACAGCTGTAAATGGCCACAGCTGGATTTTTGGGGGATTTTATGGGTTAAACATGGTAATATGACAAGGGTCGCAATGCAGAAATCGCAGACATGAAGGAGTGGTCGAGATTTTCTTTTTCATATATCTACCCTTTTTAATGTTTTTTTCTTCTTCAATTTTTCTTTGTTTGGATCGATTATTCCTCATCTAACATATTGGAGAAAATGCGACAGTAACAAAAAAAAAAATACAATCAAGTGATAGTTATGATGTAGATATCTGTGACTTTTTTACAGACGCCATTTTTTTCATTGTGACGTAATTTGTTTTAAAGTTTAAAATATATGCGAGCGAATAATTTTTTTAAAGTCGTTTCTTTTAACGAAATGAAATATTAGACACCAATTAATGATTCTAAGCTAAAAATGACATTTTGAATAATAAATATAATGTTCTATCAAACACAACATTTCTTTTGGCTTAAAATACAGCAGTTTCTTTTAAAGAGGAGTGCAAGAGCAGAAACTGCTTTTTCAGTCTTGTCTGTGTTTTCTGGCATATATACATACACACACACACACACACACACACACACACACACACACACACACACACACACATATATATATATATATATATATATATATATATATATATATATATATATATATATATATATATATATATATATATATATATATATATATATATATATATACACAGTATATACTGTATAGTGAGACCTGGCATTCATATACTGTATGTGGACATCAAACCTTGGATTGCATAGGCCAAGTGTTGGTATCCAATTGTGGCCTACATGACCCAAAATGTGATGTCCATGTGTGGACACCAGGTCTTTATGAGGTTACGTTCCCTTAAATGACCAAAAATAGTCACTTGCCTGTCGATTGCTGGAAGGTGATCTGCTGAACCGACCAACCTTTATATTCTTTGTACAGGCCTTCAACCTGTGGTGACACATGCTGTATTGATGGACAGAATGAGGCTGTAGCACCACTCTGAATGATAGGGTTAGCAAGGTCACTGAGAAAAATCATTTGAAGTGGACTGAGCACTTACCAGGGATGGATGCCTTTAGAGCCCTTAATTGATGATAACTGATGGTGTACCGATCATGAAACACACTGTAACGGCAGCATTAGGTGGCTAGAGGAACTTGCTTGGAAAAGGGCTCCCAGGCTTGTATTGAGACAGGTCATGGTGAAATTCTGCTTCTCTATGTGGAAAAGCAAAAGAGATGAATATTCCTCGTATAAAAAATACATACCAAGAAGTATTCTCTCTTTTTCCTTCAGGTGAAAAAGCAGCAGAATGGCCTTGTGGTCTGGATCCCCCAGCCAGGTTGTGTCCAAACGGGACTAAATGCACGGAGTACTGGACCGGACCCAATTTTGGTATTACCAACTTCGACAACATCCTGTTTGCTGTGCTTACGGTGTTCCAGTGCATCACGATGGAGGGCTGGGTGGATATCCTCTATAGTGTAAGTTGATTCATTTTGCAATGTGTCTTTAGGTGGAGTTTCTATGAAATTATGCAAAAAGTCACCGACAACAACTGATCCATTTTTGACCACATGTGTTATTTATATCAACAAGCAAAATGTAGTTGATGTGATATAATATCTCCATGCGTGCAAGCGTCCTCGGTTCAGATATTTTTATACCTTGATTACTGTGTTATAATATATTTTATCCGCCTTTATGAAATAGATAAACTCACGGTTAACATACAATAGGTATTCGCTTAGTGTGCTTTATGAAATAATGATAAGTAGTTTTGTTTATTGTTGTGTCCGTATGTATGTACACTTGTACAGTGGTATGAAATAGTATCTGGACCTTTTGGAATTTCTCACATTTCTGCATAAAATCACAATCAAATGTGTTCTGATATTTGTCAAAATCACACAGATGAAAAAACACTGTCTGCCTTAACTGAAACCACCCAAACATATATAGGTTTCCATATTTTAATGAAGATATTATGCAAACAAAGTCAGAAAGGGGAAAACTACGTAAGTGAACCATCACATTTAATATTTTGTGCCCCACCCCCTTTGGCAGCAATAACGTCAACCAGACACTTCCTGTAGCTGCAGATTCTCTCCAAAACTGCTGTAGTTCAGTCAGATTCCTGTGATGTCTGGCGTGAATTGCTGTCTTTAGGTCATGCCACAGCATCTCAATAGTGTTTAAGTCTGGACTTTGACTTGGCCACTCCAGAAAGTGTATTTTGTTCTTCTGAAACCATTCTGAAGTTGATGTATTTCTGTTTTTTGGATCATCGTCTTGTTGCAGCAGCCATCCTCTTTTTAGCTTCAACTGACAGACGGCCTCAGGTTTTTCAGCAAAACATCCAGATAAACTTTTGAATTCATTCTTCCATTAATGATTGCAAGTTGTCCAGGCCCTGAGACAGCAAACTGCCCCAAATCATGATGCTCCCCCCACCATGCTTCACGGTAGGGGTGAGGTGTTGATGTTGGTGAGCTCTTCCATTATCCTCAACACATGACGTTGTGGGTTACTCCCAAACAATTCAACTTTGGTTTCATCAGTCCACAAAATATTTTGCCAAAACTTCTGTGAAGTGTCCAAGTGCCTTTTTGCGAACATTAAACGAGCAACAATGTTTTTTTTAGAGTGCAATGGCTTCCTCTGTGGAGTCTTCCCATGAACACAATTCTTGGCCATAGCTTAACATATAGTTGATGTGTGCACAGAGGTATTGGACTGTGGCAGTGGTTTCAGTAAGTCTTTAGCAGACACGGTCGGGTTCTTTTTTACCTCTCTGAATATTCTGCGCTGAACTTTTGGCATCATCTTTGGTGGACGACCACTCCTTGGGAGAGAAGCAACAGTGCCAAACTCCATTTTTAGACAACTTCCCCAACTGTCGACTGATGAACATCCAGACTTTTAGAGATCCTTTCCCTATAAATGTTTTGGTGGTTTTAGTTAAAACAGACAGTTTTTTCATCTGTGTGATCTTGACAGATGAGATCACATTTGATGGTGATTTTACTGCATGTAGAAATGTGAGAAATTCTAAAAAATTCAGATACTTTTTCATACCACTGTATGTATGTATGTATGTATGTATGTATGTATGTATGTATGTATGTATGTATGTATGTATGTATGTATGTATGTATGTATGTATGTATGTCTATCTACCCATTCATTCATTCATTCATTCATTCATTCATTCATTCATTCATTCATTCATTCATTCATTCCTCAATTAAAATCTGATCCTTTTCCTTGTGAGCAATTTCTTAGACACCACAATTTAAGCCATCTTTCCTCCTCCTTCCTGCTCTTTTCCATTTCACTCCCAACATCTTCTGTGGCTTTTTAAGGTTCATTATGCTAAGCGCTTGCTGTCTCTGTGGTTTGATCCAGGACAGCATTTTCATTCTGTTGATACTTTTCCATTTTTATTCTTACTGTTTCCTTCTTACGGCTTCTCAGAACTATTTCATCCTATTTCTTTCTGAAGGGGCTTTATCACAGATTACCTTCTAACCAGTCAGACATTATTTTTTGCATATTTTTGTAGTTCTTCTTTGCAGTGATACAGCTCCTGGTTTCTAAAATATATACAGTAAATAATACAATTCCACAATGACGGAATACTCCATTTATCATTGCAGCAATGATATGTAATTTGCTTTTATAATTGGAGTAGTCTCATTAATTTTGCATCGTTTATTCATTACATACACAAAAACAGAAGTATTTTCACAAGTGCTTCGTCGACAAAAAGTTGTCAGTGAATAATGCACCAACACAGAAAAGATAAATCAACCTTATCATGCAAAAAGCAGCTTGTGTTGTTGATGGGGATGACCTTAAATGGAACTAAGATCGGCAGAGCTATGAACAATAGGGTTAGTTCAACAATAGTGGATCATACGCCGTGGCCCAAGAGTATCAAGACTGCATACACAATTGTTTTTGTAGTAAGACAATGGGATAACAATGAAAGACGTCAACTATAATCTGCAGTAATTAAGTAATTTGATGATACACTAAATTGTATTTTAACACCTTATTAGGCAAGTGACTATTTTTGGTAAATAAATAAATAAATAATCTATAGCTCAGGCCCGGATCTAGGTTTACCCACCAGAGTGGGCACTAAGAAATCTTGAGGGGGCACCCCCAATGCAGGCTTTTTTTTTAACCTCTGCATTTCTCCGGGCTTGGGATCGGCGCAAGTAGGACACTGGCTTGTGTCCTGTTGAGGCTGCATTAATTTTTTGGAGGTTTATTTATTTATTTATTTATTTATCTATTTATTTATTTTTTCATTCATCTATCTACTTATTCTCGCAGTCGGCGTGATGTCACGATGACTTCATCTCGCATAGCAACGTGTCGCCATTTTGAGATGGAGGCACGCACAGGTAAACATCTGTAGTCAAACGTTGTCTGAAATTCATATATTTCAGCTGTGGTTTGCGTCTTTTTTTCATAAAAACGTCTTAAACATGACTTATTATTATCACGAGTCACTGCCGACAGACACCGACAGACACGAGGAGGCGATACAACTTAAAATTAGCGTGTATTGGCCTGCAAATCTACCCATACAAAGTCGCAGCTGATAGCTGGATAAACAATCCAAAGGAATTGCCTGCAGTGGAGTTCGGAAACATCTACAACTACCTCATAAAGTCACCCAGTAAGTTGACCTTTATCAATTACGTAGAATACTGTATGTACTGTGTGGAACTAAGAAAACTGGTAGTATAGGACTGATTATTTCTGCCGTAACCGGTAATTCGCCTCCAAGCGTTACTTAGCCGTGAACACGTCACGGCAAAATAACCAATTCCCACCTGGCCAATAATATACCGATTGACGGATCAGAGCAGTTCACGGCAAAAGAAAAATAATGCTTTGCGAGTTCTCGGTTACGGTAATAATAACCACTGCCTAGTCTATTGAATCCTAGCAGCTAATTGGGGCAAAAAATTCTATTAAAGTTTACTCACCAGTAATAAAATGTCAGCTGCAAACGTAAATGTGCCTGGATTTAGGTTTCCACTGGTGAGAATGGTCAATGGAACCGTCTTCTTTTACTGTTCCTCGATTGATTGCTTTCAGCCATTTGCTTGTCCTTTTCTTCTCATGAGGAAGAATGAAGAACTTCAAATGCGGCTCCGAACTCTTCCTTGTGTGACAACCCGCAACACAGCAACTTTTAGTCATTCCGACGGAAAAAAGAGCGCAAAAAGACGAAAGTTCAACACATTTGTATTACAATGCACGACAGAGCAACTGCACGTGACTCGTCTTTTGCCCCGTTTTCAATATGGCGACGCTTTGTTGTGGCTGGTGACGTCATTAATGCCCGGATGTCTGACTCCGAGAATGTGTCTGGAGGAGAGAGAGGAAGTGTGCGGATAACAAACGAGTTTAGAAAAACAGCTTGTTTTGGTGATTGCTTGTTCGGCGTGGTTGCAGCCAACAGTAACCGTTAATCCTGCAATAAAAAAAGTAGGTGAGACCAACTCTCCGTGCGTTCTCTATATAATAGATAGAATAGATAATAGATATTCATGACATTTTGATTGGGTGGGCATGACTCATGTCTGGGTGGGCCGTGCCCACCCCGGCCCCCCCATACATCCGGCCCCGCTAGCTAGGTTCATACCAAAGATTTAAATGCACAAATCCAATTTTTCTTCATATCTGTTTTTTTTTTAAAGTGGGCATTTAGACTGCCTTTTTCCATTCCAATTAATAGAGCATTTATCCCCAAGAGTTGAAACATGCTGTTGTGTTGCAATACACTTTAGTTGTGCCTCATAAATACAGATGAAACCTCTCCTACTATACACTTTCCCAATGTTACTTGAAAAGGGGCTTAAATTAAAACGGTTGCATCCTAATCTCTCTTTGGTGGGTAATTCCCGAGTCATTAAAATGCAAGTGCGACAATCTCATGTTATCTAGTGACTGTTGGAGCAATCAGTGGTTTAAGCATCACCACTTACACGGTTTTATTTCGTCTGGATGTGCTGTTTCAGGCTTGAGGATGATTGTCTCTGCCTTACATTGAGTCCTGCCACATTGACGAAATAAACCCAACTGGAATTATCCTTAATGATGTACACTAGGTTCCTCTTGAGAGACTTGAACCTCCTGATAAGCATTACGATGTATGCCACCAGTGCATTTTGGCATTATCTCCTCATTTGTGCCCCCATTCAGCAAAATGACACTGATGCACCAAAGCTAGACAAATAAACTGTGAATACTGTTGCTCTGAATCAGTAAGCATAAAATTGACACTCTTTTGGCAGCAGATTAATATTTGGGTGCTTTTGAAGTGCAGGAAATGTGCCAATCTTCATTTCATGCCATGTATTTTTTATTCCATTTTCGGGTATTAAAGAAGCGCCATTCTTTTTGAATCCTAAATGGAATTGGTCAAAACTGACATTCTTAGTCGGTGTTCTTGGCAGTGTTGCCAACTGTATAGTGCAATTCAACACAAGGCAAGTCAAAGTGATTTACATCACATGAAGATCCACAAAAGGAGATAAAATTATTCCTAAAAAACACATTAAATAAAAAAGAAATTTAAAAACAAAGACAATTGAGATAGGAAATAGAATGATACATAAACAAGAAATAGAATGATACATACAAATCACATTAAATCATCAAGAGAATTAAAAAATAATTGCAATCGTGAATGGAAACAAAACAAAAATAAATAAAAAACAAATAACTTGAAATTTGAAATGTATAGACAGTTAATAATATACTGTGGTAAACAATAACGTTTTTATGCCTGATTTGAAGGAGCTCACAGTTTGAGCATGCTTCAGACCTTCAGGCCAACGACTGCATAATGTATTGATGCGACACCGGGCGCAGGGCCGATAAATAGAGGGCTTGCATTGGTAGAGGTTAGATTTTGTGCCCGAACCCGAACCCGACCCGACCCGACCCGACATTCGGGTCGGGTCGGGCCCACATTTTAAGCATTCACGTTCGGGTCAGTTCGGGTCGGGCCCCATGCCGAACTAATAAATTATTTTAAAAAAAAAAAAAAAAAATGGAGAGCAGGCTCTCTGTATTGCGCTTCTGCTTGTGCGTGTGCACGAACGCCGTGGCGCCGGCCGCTTTTTATTCTTGTCCTCCCGCTGTACCGTTTGCGCATGGCCGAGCCGCCGCCCTCATTTTCATTTCCTTGTCAGAGAGGCGCGTCCAAGTGAGAACAATATCCCACACACTCAGAAATATGTTTAACAAACTTTCCCAGCGTTATTTCGTTGTGTGAATGCTTTGATAATTCTCAAAAAAAAAGTAGATTATTTAAACATTAAGAAAACTTGCGTTTTTTTCTGCCAACTCGAAGAAATGAAAATAAATTGCTGCTGCTGCGTTTTTTTCCGCGTCACTCAAAAAAAAAAAAAAAAAAATGGAGAGCAGGCTCTCTGTATTGCGCTTTTGCTTGTGCGTGTGCACGAACGCCGTGGCGCCGGCCGCTCTTTATTCTTGTCCTCCCGCTGTACCGTTTGCGCACGGCCGAGGCGCCGCCCTCATTTTCATTTCCTTGTCAGAGAGGCGCGTCCATGTGAGAACAATATCCCACACACTCAGAAATATGTTTAACAAACTTTCCCAGCGTTATTTCGTTGTGTGAATGCTTTGATAATTCTCAAAAAAATATGTAGATTATTTAACCATTAAGAAAACTTGCGTTTTTTTCTGCCAACTCGAAGAAATGAAAATAAATTGCTGCTGCTGCGTTTTTTCCGCGTCACTCAAAAAAAAAAAAAAAAAAAAAAATCGGGTTTTTCGGGCTCGGGCCTGCAAATCTAGTTAAGTGATCGAGCTCGGGCCGGGTCGGGCCTCAATACCAGCGGGCCGTGTCGGGTCGGGCTGGATTTTTTAGGCCCGAACTAGGATCTATGTTGGCGGACACAGACAACAGACAAAAAGCTTTTTTCGTTGAAAATTCTTGTGAATAAATGCTTAAATCCTTGAATTCTTTATAAATAAGGACGTAAAACAGTCTCTATTCTTGGTTAAAAGCAAAAAAAACGTGCGGTTAGCATTTATTTTACTTAGATATGTCGAAGCACAATGCTAGTCTGTAAATGTAGCTAGCGGCCGCCTTATGTACACAGAGCTTTTCTAGTGAAAATTCTTGTGAATAAATGCTTAAATCCCCGAATTTTTAGATATGGACGTAAAACAGTTTTGGATTCTTGGTTAAGAGCAAAAAAAAACAACAACAAAAAACCGTGCAGTTAGCATTTGTTTTACGTAAATTTGTCGAAGTAAAATGCTAGTCTGTTAGTAAATGTAGTTAGCGGCCGCCTTATGTACACAGAGCTTTTCTAGTGAAAATTCTTGTGAATAAATGCCCTAATCCCCGAATTCTTTATAGATATCAACGCAAAACAGTCTCGATTCTTGGTTAAAAGCAAAAAAATGTGCAGTTAGCATTTATTTTACGTAAATATTGCGAACTATGATGCCAATGCAGTAGTGGCAATTTCACCCATTGATTTTTTTCACGTTTCAAAATGCATTCATGGTACAAAAAATATAATAATTTGTTGGACTATAAGTCGCACCTGAGTATTAATTGCACCAGCCAAAAAATGCACAATGAAAAGGAAAAAAACATATATAAGGCGCACCTGAGTATAAGTCGCACTTTTGGGGGGGCAATTTATTTGATAGAGTCCAGCACCAAGAACAAACATGTCATCTTGAAGGGCAATTTAAAATTCAATAGTGAACAACAGGCTGAATAGGTGTACGGTATGCTAACATTACATGACGTTAGAAGTTAAATCGAGCCTAAAAAATCCAGCCCGACCCGATCGGCCCGCGGGTATTAAACACCGACCCGGTCCGCCGATCAATTAACTCGATTTGCAGGCCCGAGCCCAAACCCCCCCCCCAAAATTTTATGTTTTATTTGAAGGCACGAGCCCGAAAAAACCCCCCCAAAAAACGAAAAACGAAATTCTGTTTTATTTGTGAGATGCGTGGTTGCGTTTTGTGTGATCACGTTTGTGACGATGCCTTTGTATATATGCATTAGGATAACAAATTAAAGCCTGTCTTTTGTAACGAATTCTCCCAGTTAATCAAGACTAAGAAGGATATTCAATAAACATTTATTGAATAAATATTTATTGAAATTAAAAGGATATTCAATAAACATTTATATCTTTTATATTTCTCCTCCTTAAGTCATCATCTTATCGTGGTGGAGGGGTTTGCGTGTCCCAATGATCCTAGGAGCTATGTTGTCTGGGGGCTTTAAGCCCCTGGCAGGTTCACCCATGGCAAACAGGTCCTAGGTGAGGGGCCAGACAAAGAATGGCTCACAAGACCCCTTATGATGGAAAAAAATACAGGATCCAAGTTTCCCTTGCCCAGACGCGGGTTACCGGGGCCCCCCTCTGGAGCCAGGCCTGGGGGTGGGGCTCGAAGGTGAGCGTCTGGTGGCCGGGCCTTTTCCCATGGGGTCCGGCCGGGCACAGCCCGAAAAGGCAACGTGGGTCCGCCTTCCCATGGGCTCACCACCTGTGGGAAGGGCCAAAGGGGTCGGGTGCGTAGCAACTTGGGTGGCAGCCAAAGGCGGGGGCCTTGGCGGTCCGACCCCCGGCTATAGAAGCTAACTCTTGGGACATGGAATGTCACCTCTCTGGCGGGGAAGGAGCCCGAGCTGGTGTGTGAGGCAGAGAAGTTCCAACTAGATATAGTTGGACTCTCCTCCATACACAGTTTGGGTTCTGATACCAGTCCTCTCGAGAGGCGTTGGACCCTCTTCCACTCTGGAGTTGCCCATGGTGAGAGGCGCCAAGCAGGTGTAGGCATACGTATTGCCCCCAGGCTTGGTGCCTGTACGCTGGCGTTTACCCCAGTAGACGAGAGGGTAGCCTCCCTCCGCCTTCGGGTGGGGGGACAGGTCCTGACTGTTGTTTTTGCTTATGTACCAAACAGCAGTTCAGAGTACCCACCCTTTTTGGAGTCCTTGGAGGGTGTACTGGAGAGTGCCCCCTCTGGGGACTCCCTCGTTCTGCTGGGGGACTTCAACGCTCATGTGGGCAATGACAGTGAGACCTGGAGGGGCGTGATTGGGAGGAACGGCCCCCCCGATCAGAACCCGAGCGGTGTTCTGTTATTGGACTTCTGTGCTCGTCACGGATTGTCCATAACGGACACCATGTTCAAACATAAGGGTGTCCATATGTGCACTTGGCACCAGGACACCCTAGGCCGCAGTTCGATGATCGACTTTGTGATCGTGTCATCGGACTTGCGGCCGCATGTTTTGGACACTCGGGTGCAGAGAGGGGCGGAGCTGTCAACTGATCACCACCTGGTGGTGTGTTGGCTCCGATGGTGGGGGAAGATGCTGGTCAGACCTGGCAGGCCCAAACGTATTATGAGGGTCTGCTGGGAACGTCTGGCAGAATCTCCTGTCAGAAAGGGCTTCAACACCCACCTCCGGCAGAACTTCTCCCTTGTCCCGGGGGAGGTGGGCGACATTGAGTCCGAGTGGACCATGTTCAGCACCTCCATTGTTGAGGCGGCCGATCGGAGCTGTGGCCGTAAGGGGGTTGGTGCCTGTCGTGGCGGCAATCCCCGAACCCGCTGGTGGACACCAGCGGTAAGGGATGCCGTCAAGCTGAAGAAGGAGGCCTATCGGGCCTTTTTGGCCTGTGGGACTCCGGAGGCAGCTGACAGGTACCGGCTGGCCAAGCGGACGGCGGCTTCGGCGGTCGCCGAGGCAAAAACTCGGACATGGGAGGAGTTTGGCGAGGCCATGGAAACGACTTCCGGATGGCTTCGAGGAAATTCTGGTCCACCATCCGGCGTCTGAGGAGAAGAAAGCAGTGCACCATTAACACTGTGTATAGGGAAGATGGTGTACTGCTGACCTCGACTCGGGACGTCGTGAGTCGGTGGGGAGAATACTTCGAAGCCCTCCTCAATTCCACCGACACGCCTTCCTTTGAGGAAGCAGAGTCTGGGGACTCTGAGGTGGGCTCTTCAATTTCTGGGGTTGAAGTCACTGAGGCAGTTGGTAAGCTCCTCGGTGGCAAGGCCCCGGAGTTCCTAAAGGCTCTGGATGTTGTAGGGCTGTCATGGCTGACACGCCTCTACAACATCGCGTGGACATCGGGGACAGTGCCTCTGGATTGGCAGACCGGGGTGGTGGTCGAATCTCGGATTCAGGAGGAGCAGTGTGGTTTTCGTCCCGGCCGTGGAACAGTGGACCAGCTCTACACCCTCGGCAGGGTCCTCGAGGGTGCATGGGAGTTCACCCAACCAATCTACATGTGTTTTGTGGATTTGGAGAAGGCGTTCGACCGTGTGCCTAGGGGAGTCGTGTGGAGGGTGCTCCGGGAGTACGGGGTACCGAGCCGCTTGGTAAGGGCTGTTCGGTCCCTGTATGACCGGTGTCAGAGTCTGGTCCGCATTGCCGGCAGTAAGTCGAATTCATTCCCAGTGAGGATTGGACTCCGCCAAGGCTGCCCTTTGTCACTGATTCTGTTCATAATTTTTATGGACAGAATTTCTAGGCGCAGCCGAAGCGTTGAGGGTGTCCGGTTTGGTGGCCTCAGCATTGCATCTCTGCTTTTTGCAGATGATGTGGTGCTGTTGGATTCATCAAGCCGTGACTTCCAACTCTCACTGGGGCAGTTTGCAGCCGAGTGTGAAGCGGTTGGGATGAAGATCAGCACCTCCAAATCCGAGACCATGGTCCTCAGCTGGAAAAGGGTGGCATGCCTTCTCCGGGTCGGGGATGAGATCCTGCCCCAAGTGGAGGAGTTCAAGTATCTTGGGGTCTTGTTCACGAATGAGGGTTGGAGGGAGCGGGAGATTGATAGGCGGATCGGTGCAGCGTCTGCAGTGATGTGGACTCTGCACCGGTCCGTTGTGGTGAAGAAGGAGCTGAGCCAAAAGGCGAAGCTCTCGATTTACTGGTCGATCTACGTTCCTACCCTCACCTATGGTCACGAGCTGTGGGTCGTGACCGAAAGAACAAGATCTCGGATACAAGCGGCCGAAATGAGTTTCCTCCGCAGGGTGTCCGGGCTCTCACTCGGTCATCCGGGAGGGGCTTGGTGTCGAGCCGCTACTCCTCTGCATTGAGAGGAGCCAGTTGAGGTGGCTCGGGCATCTGGTTCGGATGCCTCCTGGACGCCTCCCTGGAGAGGTGTTCCGGGCATGTCCCACCGGCGGGAGGCCCCGGGGTCGACCCAGGACACGCTGGAGAGACTATGTCTCTCGGCTAGCCTGGGAACGCCTTGGAATCCCGCCGGAGGAGCTGGCTGAAGTGGCTGGGGAGAGGGAAGTCTGGGCTTCCCTGCTAAAGCTGCTGCCCCCGCGACCCGACCCCGGAATAAGCAGAAGATAATGGATGGATGGATGGATGGATGGATGGATGGATGGATGGATGGATGGATGGATGAATGGATCTTTTATATTTGTGTGTCTGTTCTAACAAGGCGTATAGTGGATTTGACATTGATTTTAACAGATATGACAAAAAAATCGGAATTGTGCTTTTGCCTAAGTGACTATAATCATGCAGGGACACTGAAATGTAGAGTGTGTCATCTGCATAGGTGTGATAGGCGATGTCGCATTGTTCCATGATCTGAGCTAGAGGAAGTATATAGATGTTAAAAAAAAAAGTGGTCCAAGAATGGACCCTTGAGGAACCCCACATGTGAATTTGGTTCGTTCCAACTCATGGTTTCCGATTGACACAAATAAATCCCTATCATGTAAATAAGAATAGTGTCAGTGAGCCCTACCCACTGTTTCAATCTACTGAGTAGTATGTTGTGATCAACCGTGTCGAATGCGGCACAGAAATCCAATAGTAACAGAACAGATGGTTTGCCTGTGGCATTATTCCGACAAATATCATTTATGATTTGATGAGCACGGTCTCTGTGCTGAACCGTGGCCGAAATCCATACTGAAATGTGTTAAAAAGATTGTCTTGTATCATAAAAGCCTGGATCTGTTAAAAAAAAAAAAAAAAAACGATTCTGGTGTCAATATCGTTTCCAATATGGGACTAAAATGACTTCATTGGTATCTTCGAGTACTATGGAATAGCATGCAGATGCTGTGCAATATGTACTTTTCGAGATCTTTTTACCAACCGCTGGTCGCCCTACCCAAGATGGCTGCCAGCTACTGTGACGGTCACTTCTGTAATCCTCTATGTTCCTTAGGACATCCACCACATGGTGGGGTCTCTTTATGTTCACTTTCCTCTTCAGTTGCTCCCTACTTTTTGGGGAGTCAAGTGTGATCACGTGTGCGTGGTCCGTTGCACTCCCGAGTGACGAGCAGTTGAGCTGGATTTATTTATTTTTTTGTATTAAAAATGCATAAGTGGAAGTCTGCTCCTTTTTTACTTTTTTTCTTTTACTACTGTTTTTACTCATCCTGCCCTGCCACGCGTTACAAATGGCGTCTGAACATTTTTTCCCTGGACCTCAGTCAAGTTTTGGATCCGAGGGTGAGGTTGTTGGCGATCACTGTGCCTTTGAGGGTCAGAGTTTTCCCGACCGCGGCTGCGACATTGACGTGCGAGGCATCCGTCTATTTTTTCCATGTGATGGTCGACCGCTGTTTCAACATTGGTTTGGGATCCAACTTTTTCCTGGATCTTCAAGGCGATACGACCTCAGACCCAGATGTTGCCCCAGAATGGCGTCTGATTGGGCTAATCGTAAATGGACCAATGCCTTTCACACTGACAGACTTGACCTGGAGTGAGCCGTTTCTGGCCGTTGGCCATGTTTTGTGCTGCTCTTCTTTGTTTGTCATGTGTTGATTGATTTGGTTACCTTATTTGCCCATGTTTGTTGTTGAAATTGATGTTCATGTTTTTCAAAGCTTTTAAAGTTCAAAGAGAATTTTTTTACTGTGCATTAATTTTTTTTTCATATAATCTTTGCCCTATTTGCCTTTCAGCCTTTACAGTTGTCTATGTATAGGATACTACCGTATTTTTTGGACTATAAGTCGCAGTTTTTTTTATAGTTTGGCTGGGGGTGCGACTTATACTCAGGAGCGACTTATGTGTGAAATTATTAACACATTATGATATCATTTTACATGCTATTTTGGTGTTTTGGAGTGACACTGAAGGTTTGGTAAACTTGTTAGCATGTTATTTATGATATAGTTATCTGAATAACTTAATAGCTATGACCACGTTCGCGTTTTGCCTTTAGCAATGTGTGTTCAATTGTATTATTGACTTTTTTATATTGAAATGCATGCTTTTAGTTTGTGGCGCTTTCACGCACACGTGGGGGCACACTTGCACTTGTTTACGTGAAGAAGAGCGCTCACACGCCAGAAGAAGACCAACAGCTACGTAGCTCTGATTGAGTGGGCAAGTTAGCGAGACAGAAACACGGCTGCGAACCTACGTTCATTGTTTATGCTTGTAAAATATCTCTACAGAGGCAACGCCTGTGTGTATCATCTTTTCTGTTGTTGTTGTGTGTTTTCCACCCGCGATCGGACACTTAGAGCCAGTTGTGTGGTTGTTTGAACGATGCGCTAATGCTAGCGAATGCATGCTAACCGTTTGTGTCATGTCATTGCTGTAAAAGCACCTAATTATCATTTATTTACGTCAATGCGAACCTGTTTGGTATCGAGGACGAAATTGATTCAGCAACGGACGTCCAGCATCGTCATTTGGGAGTTTAGCTCGCTGAATAGCCAGTACCGAGCTGTAGCGTCCGGGTGAGGACAGTATATTCGCATTTCGTTGTTCATGCAATGTACACTGTACACTTATTCAGCATTTTGTTCTCTATTGTATTTTTTATATTAAATGATGATGATGATTTCAAGATGACATATCTGTTCTATGTGTTGGATTTTATCCCCCAAAAATGCGACTAATACTCCGGGGCGACTTATATATGTTTTTTTTCTCTTCGTTGGGCATTTTATGGCTGGTGCGACTTATACTCAGGTGCGACTTGTAGTCCGAAAAATACGGTATTTAGCTGTTTTATGGTTCATCTTCAGCTGTGTACGGCTATGGACAGCCTTTTTCTCATCAGGTAACGTTCACTTCTTCGGTCTCGGTGCTGAACCGTGGCCGAAATCCATACCATAATGAGTTAAAAAGATTGTCTTGTATCATAAAAGCCTGGATCTGTTAAAAAAAAAAAACGATTCTGGTGTCAATATCGTTTCCAATATGGGACTAAAATGACATCATTGGTATCTTCGAGTACTATGGAATAGCATGCCGATGCTGTGCAATATGTACTTTTCGAGATCTTTTTACCAACCGCTGGTCGCCGTACCCAAGATGGCTGCCAGCTACTGTGACGGTCACTTCTGTAATCCTCTTTGTTCCTTAGGACATCCACCACACGGTGGTGTCTCTTTATGTTCACTTTCTTCCTCAGTTGCTACCTAATTTTTGGGGAGTCAAGTGTGATCATGTGTGCGTGGTCCGTTGTACTCCCGAGTGACGAGTGGTTGAGCTGGATTTATTTATTTTTTGTGTATTAAAAGTTCATAAGTGGAAGTCTGCTCCCTTTTTTACTTTTTATGCACTCATCCTGCCCTGCCACGCGTTACACTACACACGTCACGTACTGTATGTAAAAAAAAAATATGTAAAAAAGGTGCGCTTGTCACTCTAATGATAATAGACATCCAATTGTTTGGCATCCAATCATCCTTCTGTCGTGAATTTTGAAGTTTATCAAGAGTAGACATGCGAGGGTGGCAGAGAATGACTGTTCGTTCATTAGTTGTGAGCCCTTCCACTTCAAATGGATCAGACAATGAGACAAGCAGACCAAGCCATGATAGCAAATAGTTTACCTTCAAGTGCAGTAATTAGGGGTGTAACGGTACACAAAAATCTCGGTTCGGTTCGTACCTCGGTTTTGAGGTCACAGTTCGGTTCATTTTCGGTACAGTAAGAAAACTAAATGCAAACAAAATATAAATGTGCTAGTTGTTTATTACACACCTTTGTGCTTTCAACAATACGAACAATAGCCTATACAAAGCTAGAATTCTGCTCAAAAAGTAGCGGGTATATAAAGATAATCCAACAACAATTTGCCATTCAGACCCCTCGTATTGGTCAACTTTCCTTCTGAAAGAAAGAATATAAAAGAAGTCCTGTGCTAAAGAGAAAAGCAATCCCAATGACAAAGATTTTAACATGTATTTTACAAATAAAATGCCTCAATTAATCATTTTTTTCCCTTATTGGTGGATTTTCTCAAGTTAAAGCGCCACACAGAAATTAATAAATTTAATTGTGCAAGCAGGATCGGTGTATTATTCTAATTATTTAATTACAGGTGTTTTAGCTCATTTCAATTTATCTTATTTAAATGGGCTAATATTTATTTTATTATGTGTTTATATTTTACAAATGTGATATCGTATTCAGTTATATCAGTTGTATAGTTTATGTTGTATAACTTTAGTTCCTATGTGAATATTAGTTCCTACTTGTTTTGTTGTGGTAGGAGGGTTTTGTATTGAACATGGGGCCGTGTTGGTTATTATTATAGCAGAGAAGACAGCAGTAAATCAACAAAGACAAGTCAACTGTGCCCCGATCTACCACTCAAGAGATCTGATGGACTCAAAAAGTGGGTTACGATTGCACATTAGTTTGAAAATCGACCGGATCCACCGTATTTTTACACGAGTGACTTCCGGTCTGCCCGATCCTAGCTACCGGTAGTAGTATTGACGCAGGAGGGTCACGTCTCGCGTCAAATAATAAACTCTGCCGTTCTTTTCATATGCGTCATGTTGAGCCGCTTCTGGGACGCGTCTAACACGCGGCCGCAATGCGACTGGTGTGCATTGGCTGATTGATTTTACCGCCCGCTACTGTCGTACCGTGTTGGTCCTCATTATAGTAGAGAAGACGGAGTAAATCTAAACAAAGAAACTGTAACCTGATCGACTCACAGCCTCGAAAAGTAAGGGTTACATTACGTCAGAAACCCGTTCGGTACGCCTCCGTTCTGAACAGAGCACCATGTACCGAAACGGTTCAATACAAATACATGTACCGTTACAGCCTTAGTAATTTAGTATTAAAATTTTGTTTTTTCTAAAATTAGCAGATACCACACAGTCGAATGTCGAAATTGGTATCGGGAGCCAAAGAATGCTATAGGTGTAACACTAGTTCATGGCACAAGATTCTTACTTGTGTTTACAAAATAACTCCGGGATAATTTTACTCCTATCCTCATGTTGTAGTTAGACAACATATGGGGTCATTTGAAGTACCTTGCTCAAAGCAACTTAGCGCATCAGCAGTTTTGTAATGAACAACATGAGTATTGCCAGCGGGCTCCTTCGCCAAATGCTTCGAAGGTGCCTCTCCGTTGGGAGCACAGTATAGTGTGGACTACGAGTCCATGGCCCTTGCACTTAAAAGGAGACTCGGCTCATTGCCCCAGATCAGTTTAAATGACACAGATGCTACATTTGCCTTTGGTCACACTTTGTCACAGAATTTTTTTTTTTTAAAAATGGGGCATTGAAACTGTCCTCTATGTTTTGAGTTTGTCTGGAGAGCATGAAAAAAACATTGGCCGCAGGTTTTGTACACGTCGTGCTCACGTAGGAGATGTTGAACATTTACCTGTAGATTATAGAGTACTTTTAATGATACATAATGCACTAAATGATGCAGAATGATGCAGAGAGGTTGAAAGGTTTTACTAAATGTGTCTACATGTGCAAATACACAAACACAGACACACACACCAATTTCAATGCAGGCGGAATCACAGATGTTGATGCCAAAGGCTGTTTGTGACATCGAATACACAAACCCTACATTCAGATATGACTTAAAGTATGATGAGCTGAAATAATGTCGATCATCCCTTTTAATATTTATGCTGTTTATCCTCTTTCGCGCATATATATGCATATTTCTTTCAAGTGTATTGCGATCCACACAATAATTTTAAGGGTGACAAAACATAAAGTACAGAACCACAAACTGCATAACAATATGCCACTACTGCATTTTCCACACTATAAGGCGCATAAGAGTATAAGGTTGAAGGAGATAGTACCTTTTCTCGTAGGCACCGTCTAACTGTTTGCATTACTCTAACACACTTAATATAATTAATCAGGGAATAGTATCGTTTCTCGTATTTGCTGTTTGACTGTTTGTATTACTCTAACACATCCAATATAAAATAAATAGCACTTATACCATTGTTTAAGGAAAATAAGCAGAATATAGGGCATTACAGATACACGACGCCTTCTTATCACGAAAGCCCAACGTGTGCGTCAAGAGCAAGATTGACGCACCAACACTTGCAATCAGTTCTCCTGAAGAGTCCAGAGCAAATGGCGGGACGCTCTGTCCCAACACAAGGAGCACCGGAGGACACCCGATATCCAACTGTAACACAATTGACAAGACTCCAAGAGCCCCTTTGACGCCGAGGTGGCAAAATCCACAACCCTCGTTGCCCGGACAACAGTAACTCCCGAATCCTTCTGTCCAATCCACAAACAGACAATAATCCCAAACACACCCTTCTTCCTGGCCACGGCCCGCTCCGCGAGAGCCTTCAAAAGACTGAGTGTTTATCTAACGGTTGTCATTTTTCTCAGGAACCTTTTGTTGACATGTCACAGGGTGACCTTGCCTCCCGCCTGAGTGTTTCTGTTTCGCCTTGCCGTTTTGATCGCTGTCAACCCGAATAAATTGTCAATTTGTTCTCGGTGAGCCTTCTTTAAGCCTTTCAAAATTGAGTCAGTACCAAGGGTTAAGACTAAGGTGATTTTGCCATACTGGCCAGATTGCCGGGGTCCCACTGGCCTGGCTCGTTGGATCTGCGCTAGTGCGGGTCCGGCAGTTCGGCTGGCGTGATTATGGCGGTCTGACTGGAAGGTCAGATTCCTTCAAGGTGCACCTTCAATGAATGGCTTATTTTAAAGGGAATGTCGGACTGAAAGAGTTGTATCCTCTAATAAGCCACAATTGTTCTCTTTTGCTAAAATATGTTGTTAGAAACATGTGCACTATTGCCATTGATTTAAAAATCTATATTATTTAATACATGTTTTGACCTACAGATGACGCCATGTTTTACGTGCAAAATGGACGCTCAGGGTTATGGCATAGTTTGTCACTAAAGGCCAAACTCCGCGCGTTCACCTTAGTCTTAACCCCTTGTACTGACTCCATTTTGAAAGTGGGAAAAAGTCTTTGAAACAAAAGTTGACAATTCATCCAGGTCGACAGTGATCAAATGGCAAGGCAAAACAGCAATAGACCCAGGCGATTAGGCAGACTGGCTCCAGGGTCACCATATCACAAGTCAACAAAAGATTCCTCAGAAAAATGACAATGATTAGTTAAACATTTTGAAGGCTCTCGCGAGGCCGGCTGTAGGCAGGAAGAAGGGTGTGTTTGGGCGTTGTTTAGGATTATAGTCTGTTTGTGGATTGGACAGGAGGATTAGGGACTGTTGTCAGGGCAACGAGGGTTGTGGAGTTTGCCACCTCAGCGCTACGTGACTGCTGAGTGTTCACTTCTCGGTCGCGGGTTCCTCCTTATCAGATGTTCCTTGTGTCAAGACAAGATGTCCTGCCATTTGTTCTGAACTGTCTGGAAGAACTGCTTGCGGGAGTTGGTGGTGCAGACGTGGGCTTGTAGATGTCTTGCCTCGACAGAGTCAATCTTGCTCAGTCAGCTGCATGACGCGCACGTTGGGCTTCCGTGGTCAGAAAGCATCCTTATCTTCAAGTTGTCTTGGCGCTGCAAGTTCTACTCATTCCAAGTGCAACTGTTCATAATATCAAATATATTCTGCTTTTTTTTTCTTAAACTATGATATAAATGCTGTTTATTTTATATTGGGTGTGTTATAGAAATACAAACAGTCAATGTTTTCTTGTGGTAGCTTTGAAGCAGATATTACTACATTTAAGTATTTTCTCAAGACATCTTTAGTATGTTCTGTACGTATTCATCTAAACAAAACAAGCTAAAAGCGCACGGTAGTACTTTGGGTGTCAAATTCGCTTCTTGTAGCACGTTTCGACGGAGTTGCATATTTTGGCAGACAGGGTTTCTACTGTCGTCTCGTCTCACCCCGTCTTTCCTGTTCATTTAGCTTTTGCTGCTCGTTTTGTGAAATATGGACAGTGCTGTCATGCTCATTAATGTTCCTCTCGGGTTCAAAATAAAAGGGTCGAACAGGTGACGTGTTTATGTCGCTAGTCATACTCTGGAAGCCCGGCAGCGTAACTGCCCTGCGACATCAACAACAATGGCGACCTGCTAGTTCAACAAATTTTACAAATTGTATTAATATCAAACTATTTTAACTCATAATAATGTTTATCTTTTAAGAACTACAAGTCTTTCTATCCGTGGGTCCCTTTAAAACTGTTTTCATATATAGGGCAACACTGCATTCTATGGCGCAGTAGTAGAAGTTGTTGGGGTTGCATTATGCATCCACAAAATGAAACTGCACTAAGGGGAATGTCATGCCGTGATTTACTAATACTGATTCATATATAACCGCATCGGATAATAAGGCGCACAATCGGCTTTTGAGAATATTGAAGGATTTTCGGTGCGTGTTACAGTGCGGAAAATACGGTACTCTAAAAACGAATTTCTGATTTCACATTATGTTCTGAGATTGACATGTTGTTTAAACATTTTGTTCTTTATAAGAAATAATAACTGATTTATGTTTCATTAAAAAATGCTTTTCCACCATGTGTTATGCTCTGAAAAGACTGAGAATAAGGCCTTGACTTTTTTTCACAAATTTCTAAAAATCGTCCTGCTGTCATCTGTTTTCAGACCAACGACGTGGCAGGAAACACATGGAACTGGCTCTACTTCATCCCTCTAATCATCATCGGCTCTTTCTTTATGCTCAACTTGGTACTTGGTGTCCTGTCAGGGTAAGAGCACTGAAAGAACAAAAATAGATATGCAGCATTGACTTTGGCATCTGATTGAGAACTAATTAGCTTTTACAACAATTTAATTTCAAGTCTCGAAAGGGTCTGGGTGGTAGGTGATTTGGAATGATGTACTTTTAAGAAAAAGAAGCAAGCCAGCAAGTTTATTTGTAGCATATTTTGTGTACAAGGCAATTCAAAGTGCTTTACAATAAACTGTAAAATACAAAAAGAAATGAGAGGTAAAATCAATATCACATTGAAATAATACTGAGATTGAAACAACTAAAAGGAGCTAATTAAATTACCATATTTTGCTATCTTATACTATAGGTCGCACCTGAGTACAGGTTGCACTAGCAAAAACATGCCCAAATAAAACCCTATACAGGTAGTCCCTGGGTTACGACGTGCCCGACTTACGTGATTTCGACTTTACGAAGCCGAAGTTTCGTTTGCCATTTTGTCTCCAGTCGTGTTTCTTTTCTTTTTTTTTTTAAAATTATTTTTTTTTAGTCTCCGGACTACCTATCATACCTGACAGTATCTTATATTTTTACCATATTTTATTAATATGACTTGTTCTGTCCTCACCATATGTGAAGTTGTTCAGCTTGGCAGACAGCAAACGGGGCAACTGCGGTTTTTGAAGCTTTTGACTTCCTTCACTTTTGACAATTTGCAAAGTTGCAACACACATATGTACACCTATGTTCAAAATGAAACACATTTTAACAAAAAACAAAAAAAAAACACTCTACACAAAACAATTGGTGTTAAACGTACAACTAGTCTGATCAATAAATAAAATTAGTAAATTAAATTAGCCAAATAAGCCTAACAAAAGTCTGATAGCTAAAATGCTACGAATGCAAACGTATTTACAATTCTCATAGCAAATCACGCATACAAATGTACCTTTAAACATAATTAAAAATGCATACACAAACATATATTAGTAGGGCTGTCAAAATTATCACGTTAACGGGCGCTAATTAATTTTTTAAATTAATCACGTTAAAATATTTGACACATTTAACGCACATGCCCCGCTCAAACAGATTAAAATGACAGCACAGTGTCATGTCCACTTGTTACTTGTGTTTTGTTGCCCTCTGCTGGCGCTTGGGTACGACTGATTTTATGGGTTTCAGCACCATGAGCATTGTGTAATTATTGACATCAACAATGGCGAGCTACTAGTTTATTTTTTGATTGAAAATGTTACAAATTTTATTAAAATGAAAACATTAAGAGGGGTTTTAAGATAGAATTTCTATAACTTTTAACATTTATCTTTTAAGAACTACAAGTCTTTCTATCCATGGATCGCTTTAACAGAATGTTAATAATGTTAATGCCATCTTGTTGATTTATTGTTATAATAAACAAATGCAATACTTATGTACAGTATGTTGAATGTATATATCTGTGTATATTTCTATCTTTCCATTCAAACAATAATTTACAGAAAATTATGGCATATTTTATAGATGGTTTGAATTGCGATTAATTATGATTAATTGATTTTTAAGCTGTGTTTAACTCAATTAAAAATTTTAATCGTTTGACAGCCCTATATATTAGCTGACACAATTTACAGCCTTATGTGGGCCAAACCATAGTGCAGCTGTCCTTATAGCCATGTCAGATAAGTCTACTATTCTTATCAGTCGTAGAAGCCAAGGCGACAGTCCAACCACACCCAATGCTGCCACCTGAGGGCAGTGTATCCTCCATCATTAAACAAAATACAGTGTTACCTCGACATACAGTCGCTTCCACATCCGACGTAAAATTTGACTCGCCATTTGTTTCTACATCCGACGATATGCTCCAAATACGACGACATAAGACGGGTGCACGTCGGATTTTCTTGTGAGAGAAATCAACACAGGTTCCAAGAAGGCTAGTGCAGGTGGTGAAGGGAAAAAGGTTATGCTTACCCAGAGGGCACCTCCCAGTGTCAAAACACAGAGGCGCAATGAAAGACAGCCGGCCACGGTGGAGAGCCAGCCCGAAAGCCGCCGGGGAAGAAGCCTTAGTCCGCCGGGCGAGGGGGCCCCGTACCCGCGAACCGCGGCACTTTCGCGCGATTTATTTCAGAATTTGCGCAATACAACATGCCTACTGTCCGCGCCAGTCAGCCACGCGGTGCGTTCAGGTACAGCAAAAAACGGCCGACACATTAGAAGCGATTCATTACATTATTACAGGAATTATTATTATTGTATTAGTCCAGTTTTTATTAATAATTTATGTGTTTTGCTATATGTAATTGCCATTTGTAATAGTACCAGCAGTATTTATTAAGGGTTTAGTGTAGGTTTTTGGACTGTGGAATGAATTAATGGAATTATAATGTATTCTTATGGGAAAATTCTGCTTGACATACGACCATTTCGACTTACAAACAAGGTCCTGGAACGAATTAACTTTTTATGTAGAGGTACTATTGTACAATACTTTCAAACAGTTATTTGAGATTTAGGGGGTATTTAGGGGTTCTTAAAGGGTTAATTGTGATTTACGCGGAAATTCGGGTGACGTCACCAGCATAGGAACGGAACTCGTTCATAACCTGGGGACTACCTGTATAAGTCGCACTGGAGTATAAGTCGCATTTTTGGGGGGCATTGTTAAATTTTTTTCAGAAACCAAGAACAAATGTTATATATTAACATAATAGTATTAAAATGTAGAACAACAGGCAAAATAGGCATCGATTAATGCAGTACTTGTTAGGGTCCGGAATGTAAATTTTTAAGATAAGTGTCCTAAAAAACATAACATAACAAGCAGGTTGTGGTCAGTGGGGAAGAAAAACATGTAGGTCACACTTGTGTTTTAGTCACAGGCCCAGTCAAACTGTGAAAAAGAGCGACTTACAGTCTGGAAAATATGGTAAAAACATTGTGTAAGTTCCCTGAAAAAAGAAATGCTTTCAGCATGGATTTAAAGTTGTCTAAAGTTAGGGATATTTTTATCTCTATTGGCAGTTTATTCCATTTATTTGCAACGTGACAGCTAAATAATTCTCCATGTTTGGTCTGGACTCTGAGCCAATTCAAAGTCGAACAAGTCACAAATGTATTCTGGTCCTAAATCATTCTGGGATTTGTAGACAATCAGTAGGGTTTTGTAATCTATTCTCTGGTTGACTGGAAGTCAGTGAATGTAGGAATCTCAGAAGTTGTGTAATGTGTTCGGACTTCTTAGTTCTAGTTAAAACTCTAGCAACAGCATTTTGAATGAGCTGCTGCCGTTTGATGCTCTTTTTAGATGGTCCTGTTAAGAGACCATTATGGTAATCCAGTTTGCCGGAAATGAAGGAACAAAATTTGAAGGATTTGCATTTTTACCAACATTTTCACCCCTTCTCTAATCATAATGTATGCTTGTATTCGTTGTGGTTTTAACTAGCTTTTTAAAATCGGTCATATGATCTTTTTCCTTGTCAATTTTTTTTCAATTATATCCAATTTAGTACTGCAGATAAACATCTGTAAATGGGTTAAACCTTGAAGTGAGGGCAGTCTTTTCAATGGTAGCAAACACAATCATAAAATCACGCATATAATCCAAATAATTACCAGAATACCCATAAACAAGGAGCTGTTTCAATTACCTTGCCATAAACAGCTGCCAAATTTAGTGCTCAGTTAATTATAATTTTATCAGTTGGGGTCTGACGTGTGCTACTTCACAGAGGTGTCAGATTTGAATCAGCTGTAGGGTAAAAACAAGCTGGCATGAACATGCACCAGGCATTTAAAAAACAGGAAACGCCAAATGAATTTCTTTAACTTTTGTGGTTATTAAAGCACCAATGTCATTCCGACAGAGAGTTCGCCAAAGAAAGAGAGCGTGTGGAGAAGAGACAAGAATTTCTGAAGCTTCGAAGACAGCAACAAATTGAAAGAGAGCTCACCGGATACCTGGAATGGATCTGCAAAGCTGGTTGGCTCTGTCCCTCTACCTGTGCTACTTATGAAATAACCCAAAATGTTGAAAACATTCCGTTTGTTCCTTCTGTAGAGGAGGTGTTGCTGGAGGAAGAGTATGAGAATGCAGTAGAGAAGTCACCACTGGATGGTGCGTGGTACAAGAGGAAAAAAAATCTGCCAGGTGAAAGCAACACTGCAACATTTATTTTAGGGTTTTCACACCAATATTACCAGGAACACGTAGCTGATCATATGGCCTAGCACAGCAGCCTACAATAAAATAAAATAAAGGGGAAAAAAAGATCATGTAGAAATAACTTGGTGTACTAGATTAATATTTGCCATTTAATAGCCTCAATATTTTTTTAAATTTATTATGCAGCATACAGGAAACACAATCCATACCAGAGTTTACATGAATATTACCAACAATTAAGTATATTTACATTATTAGCTTTTAGGAATGAGACTGAACTAGGCTTGCACACAAAATTTCATTTTAACATCGCCATCGCAATGTGCACATGTGCAATCGTCACATCGCAGGACGTGCAATTTTTTTTTTTTTTTTTTGACTTGTTAATTTTTGTTTTACTTCATAAAAGCAGCAAGTGTGCAGATCCTGGATCCCTTTTATATTTGGAAGCCTGGATTAAACAGCATCATATAAATTCGCGATGTCTCCGATCCGATCATGTTTTCAGAAATCAGGCCGATCGCGCCATTTTTCAGAGGATCGGTATCGGGTGAAAAGGATCGGGCTTTTAATTTAAAGGGATCCTCTATTTTTAAGACAAGTAATTCTTATAAGATAAATGTTAGTATGAGTTATCATAATTTGGTATTAAAACCCCTCTTAATGTTTTTGCTTTAATAAAGTTTGTAAAATTATTTTAAGTGATAGGTCGCCATTGTTGTTACGTCGCAGTGCGTGACGTCACTGGCCCCGATGCCGAAATTCCAGCGTGGCACTAGTTAGCTTTCCCAACATGTCGTCAGTTCTACCCTTCCTATTTGAACCAGATCTGAAAAGTGAAGAGCAGGACAGCACTGTCGGTCGTTCACAAGACGAGCTTCAGGGAAAAATGCGTGCAGCAAATACCTGATCAGACAAAAGTTGGGCAAAACTGGTGATGCACTCGCTGTCTCAATGGCAACAGAGCGACAGAGTGCTATTGGGAACTCGGGTTGGGAGCAGAGTGTTGGGAACTCCGGTTTTATTAGCTGATATTCAAGGTAAGCGTATTGCGTTTTCAAACATCCCAATATAATTATGTAGATTGTTAGCATCCAGAGCTGACGTGTGCTTTACATACAGTACAGGCCAAAGAGCACACCTTGTGTAATCCATGTCTTGTACATTGTAATGCGTAGTAGGTAGGATACGTATATAAGTACCAAAAAGGGGAGAAGCGTCCACTTATGCACATTTATTCACAAAAAATAATATTTCCACTTTGACCACTCTTCACTGGGGAGCTCAGCAGTACGCAAACTCGTGTTCCCTGACGAACTCCAACATTGTTGGAAGGTCCATGTCAGTCACTGTCGTCACTGTAGCGTGCCATAGTGCTTTAATTATATAGTATGATTTGGTGACAACCCCCACGAAGAATAGTCAACAAAAAAGATCGCAATAGTAATCCAAATCCGCGTTTTTACTCACTCGAAGATCCAGGAATTAGACCGATCCCATGGCAATGTTCCAGCCGCGATCAGGCCGTCGATTCCACAAAATAGACTGATCCGAAAAGCCGCGGTGGGACCGACGAATCAAAACAATGGACAGATCCGAAACCAGTATTGCAGACGCAGTGGGACCTCGCTTGACTGAGGATCCAGGATACATGTTCGGGCGCCAGTTGCAACGGGTGGTGGGTAGGATACGTGCATACAGGGACCAAAAAGGGGGAGAACCTTCCACTTATGCACATTTATTCACTAAAAATAATAATTCCACCTTGCCCACTCACTTCACTCCCCTTGTTTCCATTTGACTGGAAATTATATCCAAAAGCAGCACATCGTGGCATTTTACTTTAGGGATGTCCCGATCCAGGTTTTTGCACTTCTGATCCGGTACCGATATTGTTTTGCACTTCCGATCCGATACCAATACTGGCCGATACCGATACCGGCCTATCTGAGCATGTATTAAAGTTTAAAGTTATTTAGCCTCCTTACTTAGTTGTCAGACTCATGTTTAAAAGGGTTTTAGTACTCTTGATAACAACTAGCCAGCTGAATTAGGTGAGTTTGAATAACACACAATGGTTGGTAACAAGAAACTGACCTGTTTATTCAGTGACAAACACAAAACATTATAAATGACAAACAGAAATGGCATAGTCAGTCAGTAAAACGTGCAAATAATATTGTAAACTGTCAGTGGAAAATCCCACAAACCCCCCAAGCTATTAGATGCTTTTAATGTTTCGTGCATTAGTTACAAAAATTGTATAAAAAGCCTCTCAGGTTTAAATAAACGACTATTTCAGTATCAAGTTTACATTTTAAAAGAGTAAATAAAATACTCCAGTCCCCATTCTGTGTCGGCACCTTTGAACTACATTCAATTAATTTCATTTTGCGAATCAACTGTTTAAGTTGTTAAAATTGTTCCCGTTATTCCATAATTTCCCTTCTGTCTACTATTGACATGTGAAAGTTTTAAAACTGTTTTGAAGATAGATTCAAGTCAAGATTTTGCCGATTTAGGAGTATACTGCTCCCCTTGTGTGTGTAAGCGGACACAAGTTCACAGCAAGCCAAACTCCATTCAAAAATGAACGCGGGAGTCAGGAAATAGCATCCAAGCTCCAGGTGCTTTTATTTAGCTGCACTGTCACATCCAAAAATGAACCCAGGTGAAACTAAAAGAAATAGAATGTACAGAACGAAAATGATTAACAGGTTTGACTATCCATATGCTATATATGTCAAATATATACGAAGCCAATTCCCATACAATGCCTCTCAATATTCTAATATGCAAATGAAGCATGCACCAGGTGCCAAAGTTTACAAAGTGGTCAAAACGCTCCAAATATGGCACATAAATCGCTAAATACTAGATATAAAAAATGTTGTACTTACAGACGATGCCTTCGAAGGCGCAAACAACACGACAAGTTTAGGATAGCGTGAGCACAGTAAACAATGCTGCCAAGCTCTCGTCAAACGGTGGACTGACGAAACGACTACAAACATGGCCGCCGCGCTACTTCTTTCCTGTCCGACGGCTGTCAAAATAACAGCAGAAACGAAAAATGCACATGGTAAATCGCGAAATGAAGGGCAGAACAAGTAATATTTTAGATAAAAAGTTAATTAGGTTCGCTTGGAAGGTTCACTACAACAGCCTACAAGGGAAGTCTCCTGCTTTAAGATGGCGGCTGTTTACTAACGCACCTAGTTTTCAATGCATGTGTATGTCGCTAAAATGCTTGATTAGGTTGGTTGTATTAAAACTTCTTATAGCTTTACCACCACGCTTGACTTTATTGTGGCATATGTTGCACTCTGCCTCTTCGTCTTTGTCGTCCTTTAAGGTGAAATGATCCCACACAGCTGACATATTTACAGATAAAGTCTCTCGGTAAATTGGGAGACGGTAATGTAGTGTGTTGAAGGTGTGCCTTAAAATGCGGACCAGATTTTAGGGAAACCGAAGCAAAAACTGGAATGGATTATGTATATTGGTGCGCCGGACCGGATTTAAAAAAAAACTGGATCGGAAGTCTGGATCGGAATTTTTCCGTGTCGGCTGATCCGATACCGATCCGCATTTTTGTGCCCATATCGGCGTCCGATCCGATCCAAATATCGGATCGGGACATCTCTATTTTACTTCGCAAGTTTAGGCAGCAATAAGCAATTATTGAACACACTACACATTTGGAAAGATGCCATTGACGTCATCACTGCGAGCCCGCAAACCATGGCGTCAACTAACAGTCAAAATATGTACTAAATATTATAAAATTTTGCTATTGATTTAACATTTTATGTGTTTCTGACAACATATTTTAGTACAAGAGAACAATTGTGGTTTATTAGAGCCTACATGTATTTAAGTTAGAGGATCACTTTAAAAAGTATATTCATGTTTTTCTGCTTCATGCTCATACAGCGCCACAGCCTCTCACCCTTCCACCTAAGCACTGCGACCAAACTGTTTTTCTAGATCACCAGCGCAGCCTGCATTTGGTACATAATCTTAGCGATGAATGACAGGTTTGTAGCTTTGATCGGGCCAGAGAAGCCTCGGTAGCTCTACGATCAAAAGCACGAATGTGTTAATCATCGTTAAACGTGCAACCCAGTCTGAAGTGTGCTGTGCCAACTCTTTTATTATGTAATTGAGAGGTTGTTCTCGGCAGCGGCAGCGTCAAAGCGTGAGTGAATTTGAGTGGACTCCCTCAATGAAGCATTTAATATAGACAAGCCTTTTTCTTATGGAGGACCAGGTGTGCAGAAATTAGATAAATAAATACACAATTAAACAAATAATTAAAAGTGTCATTAAAATGCTTCTATTTCACTATATATTTATTTCAACATTTATTTATTTATTCAATTTTTTATTTATTTCAATTTTTATTTCCATATTTATTTATTTCAACATTTATTTATTCCAGTATATATTTATTTATGTAAATTTTATTTACTTATTTAAATTTGTATTTATTTATTTAAATGTTTGATTAAAGGTATAGCGTTAAACGTGTTACAATGAAAAATGTAGGTACACCACATTTTGTGCTGGTGCACCTTGAAAAGAAAGTTAGGTGCAACCAGTGCAACCAATGCAAAAAGTAAATGTGGAGCCTTGGCAGTACATATCGCAATGTTATTTTTTTCTAATATCGTTCAGGCCTATCCCAAACAGAGCTATTCAAGTTATCTGTTGAAAAATCTTCTACTCTTAATATCGCAATACAATATCACAATAATATTGCAAACCCACCTAAAAATCGCAATGATAGTTTTTTCCCCCCCAATATTGTTAAGGCCTACAGTGAACTATACCCTGCAATTAAAAAAGGGAGCATTGCACATCCGTAGTGAACGTAATGAAAGGGTAAATTAAACGTAAGCTTCAGCAGTATGCAGGAATAAGCAATATTAACTCATTCTGTTGATATCTTTATTGTGCAATGCAAACATATGAGACAATTAGTTCATGTATCTGGCTCTGATGCACACAGTTGGTGCTTTCTGCTGAGGTCTCTGGAATACCAAGAGCCCCGTAATGCCAATTTAACGCACACACACAAAAATGCATAAAGCTGTAGTCTGGCCACTCTTAAAAATGTTCATACATATACTGTATGGTGCATACCTGGTTCGAATGAACGTTCATTTTTTGGCAGCCCTCACACTTCAAATGGATTGGACGTTTAGCCACTTCAAAAGTTTGGTACATACATCATTCAATTCAATTCGGAGGTCACGTTTCGATGCGGGTGCGGTACAACAGGAAAAACAGTAAGTTTTATCACAACGTTTGAAAGCTGAATTTTTTTCTATTTAGTAAAAAGCAGCTGTTATTAAAGTACAAAATAAATATGAAAATATCAAACGTGTGACTTTGTTTTTATTGTTGTCACATTCTTTAATTCACAGTTTATGTGCAAAAATAGGCAACACACCCTTTTCTGCAGGGACTGACTGAGGCAACAGTTAAAGGTAGCACTCACCAGCTGGCAACTTTGGTAATTGGTAACTTCCCCAGTAGAGTTTTTCTTCTTTTTCCCGCAATGTTGGTTGTTGGTTTAGGACCATTACCTCTACCGCCCCCTGGAGTGCAGGAGGACTAGCACTGACATAGATTTTTAAATTATTTTTTCACTCAAACATATTTGCCGTCTGACTACGTGGACCAAACTGTGATGCCTAAACACAAATATCGTTACACTCTTTCTATGTATGGTGGAAAACACTCAGGTGACTTGAAGTTCTGCTCTGAGACCCCCAATTTAGCCAATTTTCAAAATTGTCCGATATGCATGTGTGATATATAATTGGGAACATTTAAAATCTAAATTTTCTGGGGGTAGAAAAATTTTGAGCAGGAGGGCATTTAAAATATATATTTTTTTTAAACAGTAAAACCCAATCTGGAGGTGAGAGCACGCGAGAACAGAATTACAGACGCCATGACTTTAACGAGATATTATCGCGTACCTACTTTGTTTCGATCCAAAAACTCCATGTAGCATGTATCACTGAGTGTCAAGACACAGCCGTGAATGGCCACAGCTGGATTTTTTTGGGATTTTATGGGTGAAACATGGTAATATAACAAGGGTCGCGTGCAAAAATCGCAGACATCAAGGAGTGGTCGAGATTTTCTTTTTCATATATTTACCCTTTTAAAAGTTTTTTTTTTTTTTTCAACTTTTTTTTTGTTTGGATCAATTATTTATCATCTAACATATCGGAGAAAATGCGACAGTAACAAAAAAAATACAATTAAGCGATAGTTATGAGGTAGATATCCGTGACTTTTTTACAGACGCCATTTCTTTCATTGTGACATAATTTGTTTTTTAAGTTTAAAATATGTGAGTGAATAATTTTTTAAAAGAAATGTGAAACATCAATGAATGATTCTAAGCTAAAAATGAAAGACATTTTGAATAATAAATATAATTACCTTTGTTTTATGGCTGGGTTGAAACAAAAGCGGTTGCGCCACCTCTGTAAACGGGGGTTTTCAGGGTAAAACGGACAAATTAAGAATAGTTCAGGGGCTTAATGTGCCATGAATCTGCTATGGCAGCATATACTGGACTGTCTCAGAAAATTAGAATACACAATATTCTAATTTTTTGAGACAGTCCTGTGTATATATACAGGACTGTCTCAGGAAATTAGAATACACAATATTCTAATTTCCTGACTGCCTCAGGAAATTAGAATATTGTGTATTCTAATTTCCTGAGACAGTCCTGTATATATACACAGGACTGTCTCAAAAAATTAGAATATTGTGTATTCTAATTTCCTGAGACAGTCCAGTAGACATATTGTTCTATCAAACACAACGGTTGATTTAGCTTAAAAAACAGCAGTTTCTTTTAAAGAGGAGTGCAAGAGCAGAAACTGCTTTTTCAGTCTTGTCTGTGTTTTCCGCCATATCCATTGTTTTTTTTCTCAAAAAACATAGTATTGGTTAGGATTGGGCATCAACAATCGAGCATCGATGGGACCTGGTTCTAACATTCCGATGCTCCCGGAACCGTTCAAATGTTTAAATCTCGATTCCATGTTTCGATGCCCTGACCGCCGATCGGAAAAAAATTGCTGCCAAAAACCAAGAAGAAGAAGACGCCACAAGAAGCGTTTGATTGTGCATTGGATTAGGCAGTAAATGATGGATGGATGGATGGATGTAATATTACAAGAATAAATTGTATTATTACGTTGGGCTATGGTCGATATCACATGTACTGTATATAGAACTAGATGCGAAATGACAGACTCGGCGGTGTTAAAACATTTAAAAAGAACTAAATGCGAAATGACAGACTCGCTGGCATTAGTAAACAGCCCCGATCTTAAAGCAGTAGACGCCTCCGTTAAAATCAACAGTATTTAAAGCCTTGTTGTTTTAGAATTTGTTGTGTTGCTTATTTAGAAAGAAGCAGCCATATGAAGCATTCGATTACTTTTTTAACATAGCATCACATAGCATCCTAGCCAGACGCTCTCATCTCTTCTTCTCCGCATTATATGTACACACTCCTACAGCGCCTCTCACTGGCCTAACTGGTATTGTCACAACATAAACATTGCATGTGTCTGTAAACACAAGTTATAATCGGTTTTGCAAATAAGGACATCTCATCATTTTGCCTCATCTAAATTTAATTATAATCAATAGAAGAATTTATACTAATACTTTGTCGTTGCTCCCAGCTAAGGTACCTGTATGGCAAAAGAATATGAGTAAATGTTTTCTCCGTGAGCTTTTGAAAAATTAAACATCTTTGTGAAAGTGCACTCTGTGGAAAGAAACTTTATCACATTCACGTTCAAAAATGATATTTATATAAGTTAAAAATAGCCCTGTGAGAACTTCATATAATTAATAAATTGCATATTAAGTGTATTAATAGTAAATAATCAAATAATAATACATTTTAAATTCATATAATTTAAAAACAAAAATTGAGAAGTTAAGACATTAATATAAACTAATACATTTTTAAACTATTATTTGCCTCTTTTTTTTTTTTTTAATCCTGCCTCTTAAAAGAATCGGAATCGAGAATCGTTCGGAACCGGAATCAAAACATGGAATCGGAACAGGCACCGGAATCGTTCAATTTCAAACGATGCCCAACCCTAGTATCGATACAGTATCAGCATCAGTCAATACGCACGACAGGGTGTCGGAATGGGTATCGGGACACAAAAAAACAGTATCTTTGTAACACTAACAATTCCCAAACTACTGTGTAAAAACCAATTGACTGACCAAATTGAATGAAAGCAGTGTTGCCTTATTTCGCCTTTACTTACATGAAGAGGATTAAGGTGTCTGAGTCTCTCTTTGTAGAAAATTCTCTCAGATGTTGTTATTCAGAATTTGAATGCCAGTTTTAAGTAGCGAGAGGTAAAAATGTCAATTGCTATTGATCTACTAATCCTAGGATGAGGGGAAATAAAGGAATTAGAATGTGTTGATGCTTCGAAACAACTCCTTGTTAGAATCTTTTAGGTTTCACTTTCTGGCCGACAAGTTTAAAGGTTATCATTGGTTGGAAGTGAAACGAGTGTCACATTGAGTGATGAAGCTGGAAGCTGAAATCATGCTCTGTTTAGCCCTTTCTGCGCATAAATTATGACTTTTTTTAAACACTCAGGACACCTATTTCACTCATTGGCTATTTGATTGAGATTCAAAATGGATGGGACGTCTAGCGCCTTTATCTGCATTGAAAATGAGCATTCACAGCCAAGACTGGCCTTGTTTGAATGGCATGCGAAGAGTTAAATACTAAGAAAAATACTGTGAAAAAAACCCCAAACATTAGAGCGTTACTCTGGGCCGTAACCAGAGTGTATTACTTTTATTAATTTTAATGGAATTAAGTTTTTAACTCTGTATTAATTCATAAATGAATTGCTAATAAAATAATATTAATAATAATTGCCCTTATACAAGTGTTTTTAAATGACCAAAAATAATCACGTGTCCTAAACAGGGTTAAAGGTCTTACATTCAACTAAATAAATAAATAAATTAATTAATTAAATTACCCATTATTGTTTTTTGGCAGCCCATTTTCGTCTTAGTCTTATGAGAAATTAGTCTTTTAATCTGCCGTTAGCCCCGCCTGTCATTATAGCGCTCTAGCGTCCCCAGCTGGATGATGACGTTGGCAGGGTAACGATTTCAGCTGATTTAGATAGAATTCAGCCCATTGAGGGGGAAGATTCAGAACGATGCGACAGCGCAGCAAAATGTCATCATTGTTTCAATATCTCTACTCCCATATTTTTACAGGATATTTCTTTTTATCCAACTATTTTTCCCGAATTGCTAAATAAATGGTATGGCCCTGACAAATAACAGTCTTGTGCTAAATGGAATATCAAAAATTACAAAATGCATTTATTCAGTTCGACAGGGCAAATTTACAGCATAATGGTCAAGACTGCCGACCTCCCAAATGGTATTTTAGTTAGGGATGCACGATATCCATTTTTTGAAAATGATACCGATATCGATAACTTCCTCCTCCTCAAGGCTGACACCGATATGATAACCAATAATATATATAATTCTTTAATGTATATCAATCAGTCAATATAGTTGACGATGAGCACTGATCTAAAACAAACATAAACCCAACAGGTATTGTGCCTTGTCAGCAGATAAAAAATATGGTGCAACGGGAGAAGAGACTTTTGTGATCTTGGTCCATGAAACAACTTTCTTAGCCTGGCAATTATAGAACAGCAAGCCTATCAATAACCAAAAGGCCTCTCAATAACTTGTAAACATAACACTGTAAAATGCAAACATTTGCTAATTGCTATAGAAAGGTTTATACGTAACTCAGTGAAGGAAAAATATGGCCTCTAGAACAATAACAAAACTTTGCATACTGGCAAAACAGGAGTGGAAACAAACGCACACACCCCAATCTGAAACCAAAAACATTATTAAAAGGACCGATAACATATATTGTTATTGGATTTATTGGGATGACGTCATAAATTCTTATTATCGGACAGATAATTATCACGCGCCTCTAATTTTGTTTCACCGGGGTTAGTCCAGCTTTTGTCATTCCCCTGCACTGGCTTCGGAGACGGAGGAAAATGTGTAAACAAAACAAGAGGCATGACAGCTAACCGACATGCTAACCTGAACCGAGCGGCTTTTCCAAGTATTTTCCTCACCTTTCGAAAATAAAAAAATTACACAAATCTACGCTGACTCATGTCACACACGACGGCGGGGTTGATTGTCTTCACAGATCAGCCAGCCCCTGGCGGCGAGCAATTTTCAGCTCGTTGTCCCCTGCTGCGGCGCCGGTAGGAGTGCTTGTTGCCGGGCCCGCAGCAGAGCGTCTCTTTCAATCTTTTTCACCTTTTGAAAACAAAAAAAAATCACACAAAACTACACTGACTCAAGTCACACACGGCGGTGGGGTTTATTGTCTTCACCGATTGGCCAGCCCTTGGCGGCGAGCAGGTTTCGGTGTGCCATTCTCCTGCTGCGGCACCGGCAAAGAGTGCTCGTTGCCGGGAATGCAGCTGGAGAATGACAGCCGGACAAACGGGCCGAGGTCGAATGAGTGCGTGGCTTCCCGAGCCCAAGCCGAAGATAGTGGTCTATTGGCGGGCAGACGAAGAGGACCAAGGGGTTGGAAGTGACCATGGTGTGTGTGACAAGTCGCTGGTCGTCGGCCGAGTGGCCTTCTCGATGGACAGGGAGCATTGTAATCCACAAAATGCAAGCCACCTCCTTATTTAAACGTGTGCCATGATCCCAGTATTTGACATGATAAAAACCACGCAGGTTACTCACTTCCTTGTCGGTCCAATGGTCCCACAGTTGTCGGACTTGTTTTGGCCGTTCGCTGCGGTGAGCGGAAACTTTTTGGAACCCAAAAAGGCTCACACGCCTGTCCCGTGTGCAGCAACAAAAGCCTGCAGCACATTGGGCTAGCGTGATGCGAAAATAAACGAATGAATCCGCAAATTCAGCTGAATCAGCGGTCCCTCTGCATCCTATATAGTAATGGCTGTATTGTGAGATGGGTACCCGGTTGATGTCACATTCTCATTCTTCCTCAATCCAGGAAGTCACTCATGGTGTGGTATTCAAAAAAATTGAATGAATAAATCGATCACTTCCACACACATTTAAGCTGTCCATTTCATTTAGGAGCATAAAATACCGCGTGAAATATGAAATAAACATGCTTTGGCTGTCATAGGCACATTAAAGGCTAAATCAACATGGCATATTATCTCTGGCCAAGATGAGAAAACAAACTGTGTGTGCAAACCTTAAGATGAGAGGACACTGGCGAGTTGGGGGTCAAATGAATGACACAACCAGACACTGCTACGATGCAGGCTAACTACATATAAAATGTCACACATTGTGAACATGTGACGGAAACTATTGCGCATTTTTGTCTCATTCTCGTCTCATCAGACGAAAACTGGCATTAGGCTCATTATGTTTTAGTCTGACAAAACAAGTTTTGGTAACACTTTACAATAAGGGTCCCTTAATTAACATTAGTTATTGCATTTTTAGACAATAACTCATGTTTAAGTAACATGACAATAATTCATTCAATCACTTATCTAACATTTATTAATATATTAATTAACATGAGTTAATGCATTAAGTTAAAATGCATTAACTAATGCATTAAGACAATAATGTTTAAGTAACATTACAATAATTCATATAATCCCTTATTTAACATTTAGTAATATATTAATTAAAATTAGTTTATGCATTAGTATGCATAACCAGACAGTAACTAATAGTTTGTTAAAGTTAAAAAAATATATAGGCCTGTATAGGGTTAGGGTTTGTTAACTTAAGCATTTAGAATTTCTTAGTTAAGGACACATGTACAACACTTTACAACACTTTACAATAACACTTGACAATAAGGGTCCAAAAAACATTCAGTAATACTTACGAGGTACGTTCACGTGAAAAAATACCATACTTAAGGTTAGGTTATAATATATAATATACAGTATATATAATACATTACTTAACATTAATTCACATATACATTGTGCATTAATAAATAGTTATTAATGTATACTGGTACTAGTAAGTGATTATGTAATTTTAAAATGAGAAACATTGCTCTGTGAGTCCTAACCTAACCCTAAGTATGGTATTTTTTTTTAACCTTAAGTATGGTATGATTTCACGTGAACGTACCTCAGTATTACTTAACCTTAATTAACCATTACTGAATGATTTTTCGACCCTTATTGTAAAGTGTAGCACATGTGTCCCTTAACTAAGAAATTATAAATGGTTAAGTTAACAAACCCTAACCCTAAACCCTATATAGGCCCATATATTTTAAAAATTTTATCATACCATTAGTTACTGCCTGGTTATGCATTAACTAATGCATTAACTAATACTTTAACTCATGTTAATTAATATATTAATAAATGTTAGACAAGCAATTATATTATTCATTGTAATGTTACTTAAACATTAGTTATTGTCTAAAAATGCAATAACTAATGTTAATTAAGGGACCCGTATTGTACAGTGTTACCCAAGTTTTTAGCTCGTTATCATCTCGTCATCATTATGAAAAGGTATTCGTCATCATTGACGAATACGACACGGGTTCGGAAATAATTTCAGCAAATGCAACATCATTATTATTATGTTTTATTTTTATCTCTCGACTCAATGCTTCTTGGAATAGTGTGCAATCAATCAGTTCCAGTTGCAAGCTTCCCCCCAAAAAACTAACACATTTTCATGTACACAAAAAGAACAAAAGTTTGAATGGCAAAAAAAACAAAAAAAAACACCTCAACACTGCGGCCACGTGCAGGCCACGAGTCAATTAAAATCCATTTCAGACTGGCAATTTTTCCATTCTAAGGCTAGCTGAGAGGCAGAAAATTAAAACAAGATTGATGTCTTCTAGTCAGACTTGCCCATTAACTCACACTTGTAATTAGCTTTTTCTCCACCTCACCCTCACCCACCACACGCAAACACACACACTCTCACAGGTATACAGTATATTGTTTGAGAACAGAAAATACACAAATTCTGATTATTTCCCTTTCCCGTTGGTCTTTATTGATCTTTGCAGTCCTGAAACGAAGCAAAAACAAGAAGGGTAAAAATGATCTGATCGGTGCTGAGGAAGGGGAAGAGCCATTCGCTGAAATCTCCTCTGTAGGTAAGCTCAACATCCTTTTGTCCACTGGCAGCTCACCTCTGACCTTCACATGCTGTCTCTTTACAGAGATGACCTTTTATGATAAAAGTCACCATAAAAGCCTTTCTATGGCAATAAATGTACCCGAACTGGCTTATTCAGATCTTTGTTTATGAGGGTTGAGGTGGCATGTCATGTCAACACGATAAAACATGGTTAAATATCATCCCCCCGCCAAACCTGTAAGCATCACTTAAGCGCTTTAGTACCATCTGGCTGTAGTTTTACCATTTGACAAAAGAATTATAGTTAACATTTTTGATCGGACTATGTGATTAAAATACTTTTTTAATGAGTATGTTCTGCAGCATATTAGAATCTGAATGTTCAAATAAATTGTCTTCAGGGGAACGAAAAACGAATTATGGTTTATTGTCTTTGCCTTAGAGCTAGGTAAAGCGTGATAATTGGAAATTTTGTTATTCCTATTAAAATTTAATGTTGGGCGGCACGGTGGCTGAGTGGTTAGCACGTCTGCCTCACAGTTCTGAGATCAAGGGTTCAATCCCGGGCTTCGGCCTTCCTGTGTGGAGTTTGCATGTTCTCCCCGTGCCTGCGTGGGTTTCCTCCGGGAACTCCGGTTTCCTCCCACATCCCAAAAACATGCATGGTAGGGTGATTGAACACTCTAAATTGTCCATAGGTGTGAGTGTGTGCGTGAATGGTTGCGTGTCTCCTTGTGCCCTGCGATTGGCTGGCAACCAATTCAGGGTGTCCCCTGCCTACTGCCCGAAGTTAGCTGGGATAGGCTCCAGCACCTCCGCGACCCTCGTGAGGAATAAGCGGCATGGAAAATGAATGAATGAATGAATTTAATGTTGGTTTTACTTCAGATGTGTTGTGGCGGGGTCATAATAACCATCAGGGACATCGTCAGCCAAACACAGGAAATTACTCCAATATCATGATTCAAAAGTTACAAATCGGGATAAAAGAAGTAGGGTGGGTTTCGAGCATTTTGCGTGGATTTCCAGCAGTGTTGAAGTGAATCAAAGCCTGCAGCTATATATAATATGAGCACATACCGCAACAGAACACATTTGTTGGTTTCGTCATACATACCTTGGTCTCATGTATGCATAATGCACATCAGGTAGAGAAGAAAAGAAACTATCGGAAACCTGCAACTCGCAACTGATGACAAGCATGACAGGCGGTGTCTTTTAAATTGAGAGCGAGTGAAACTGCTGATGCTCTCATTAAGAATGTTGAAATTTGGGAGTTATGTTAAAACATAATGTACATACAAGGTAAAAAACATCCTAAACTTCCAAAAAGATGCGCTAAATTCAGATTTTAATTCAGCACAACTGAAAGGTTTTGTTATTAATTTCTTGTTTTGAGTGTTCATAACTCAATGAACTTGATAAAATGAGTCACGCTAACTAAAATTAAAAAGTTTTAGGACAAACCTACAATTCTCAGGAAGTGGAATGTTATTTTATTCGATGTGTTATTTGATTAGGACATTGCACATTAATCAAAATGTCAGCCCAAAGCATCAATGCAAAAATACCGGCGTAAGCATACCTGCTAGCTACTTGAATTGGAAATGTAAATAGCGTACCGCACGTAACACGTCACTTTTGCCTGCTAATATTCATGACGTTAGCAACTGTTGCTAGGGGGGTCAAGCTTGCATTTGTCCCTCATGCTAGATGCACGTAAATAGTGTACGAACGAGATGTTTACTGAGCTAAACCTACCAATTCTGTCCGAAAATGATGTCCCTGGTGTCAAATTCACTGGTAAAGAACATACAAATGTTCAGTTAAAGAGATGGCTTGAGTGTCGAGGGCTGAAAAAGACGGGCAAAAGAGCCGATCTGATCCCGAGGTAGCTTTTTTATGTTTTTTATCTTTTTCTTGTGTGCATTGCCTTACGCCACTGACAATGACATTCTCCTGTTTCAACAAACTATCCTCTACCACCATATTCCCTGTCTTTCTTATGTATTACATCCTCTGGTTGTCTTAAGCAGCGATCGCAAATGCTACTCAGTGACAGCCAACGAACACTTTTAATTTTTTCATTAATAATAAATCTTAATTCAATATTTACACTTCCCCCTTACTAAAGTTGTTTCTTTACAACAGAAAAGGTAACAACAGTGGCAGTCAGATACCATTTTCATTTTTTTCAAGTCATTCATTGTCAGACTGAAGCAGCACGGTAAAACTCCACACTAAAAAATAAAATATCAAAATGGCTTACCTCTTCGGGGCAGATAATGGATCAGTATTGTGTTCTGTAGGACCATGGCCCCCAACAATATGTTTAATGCTTATTAAGGTGAATGGCTTCACTTGGCTGGCGTCAAACTGTTTCTTTGGACGTCCGCACAAGTTCATCCATTGTTCACATTTTTTCCTCTGAGTTTTTGGGTTCGGGAAACGTATGATGAAAACATCCTTCATATGTGGACGGTCGTAATGTCTAGAGGCTATTTTAAAAGTTCCTTAGCAGCAGTGTTTACTCGGCATGTTCTTTTTTGAAAGTTTACCGGCGGAAAACAAGCAGTACTAGCATGGGATGTGTGTGAGCGCGCTTCTATGTTGACCCTCTTCTGGTTTTACGATCGTGACATTACGCAGCCTAGCGATCTAAAAATACCATTTGTGTTGTACGCTATTGTGCTAACTTGAGATGTTAAATTGTCCTTACTTTAAATATTTATTGTGTTGGGGGGGAGGAATGTGTGAACATAACCCTATGCTCACTCTTAATGCCTTCAGAGCTCACTCGTCTATGTTTGTGCAGTCATTTGAGTGCAGGTATAGTTTACTAAAAAGTTTAACTTGTACTTACCAGTGGCAAATTCTGGTCTTTCAATGAGGGGAGGGTCAAAGTGTGTCCGACTTTGTGTTTTGTGAAGGTAGAGGGGCTCAGTGGCACCCGCTGCTCAGTAGGGGAAAGAAACTAGAGTTCCAGAAGTCAAGTTTCCAAACACAAGCAGCTACAATAGAAAAACACCCACCAGAACGATTATTCGCGAGTTGTTTTTGACAAAAAAAAGGTAGGATGATCATAAAAGTCTCCAATACGACAAGATCACTGATTTGCTAATTTCGCTGTTAATCAAAAAGGGATTCCGCCACAGACAGATCATCAAATCATCATGCAGAAAACCACAGCATTCGGGCCAGCTGAGCTAGGCAATGCCTATAGACCCCCAGAGACGCACGTCGTCCGATGGGCGGGATAAACCCAGATTTTAGCCAATGATTCGTCTCGTTTCGCCTTAGTGAAAAAAGTGGATTAATTCTTAATTCTGGAGAAGCACAGTGTCCACCCTATTTAAAGGACTGTGAAGATGCACGAATAAATGAAAAGCAAGCCGCATCCTATCTAGGAATAAGAAGCTAATTCTGAACAAAAGTTGAGCACATTGTAGCGTATATTTAGTCAATAACATGTACACATAACAGTATACAATTGATCACTTATTTTTTACATTTTGGGGGAAGATGAGCTTTCCCTTGCATCAAAACTTAAAAAAAATGCATTAACCTTTTCATGTTATTGTTTTAGGTCCTCCTGGTTCTCGGTTTTGTGGGGTCAGAGAAAGCAGCACGAAGATGGATAGCTCATCTTACTTTCGTCGTAAAGAGAAGAGAATTCGTTTCTTTATCCGGCGGATGGTAAAAGCACAGAGTTTCTACTGGATCGTTCTCTGTCTGGTTGGCCTGAACACTATGTGCGTGGCCATAGTCCACTATGATCAACCAGAGTGGCTTACAACAGCCCTGTGTAAGTCACGCATGGACTTTTCCTACAAATGAAAGCTACATGCAGAAACATATCAGCTTTTTAGTTCTAAAATGTATGATTTCGTCCATGTTTGCAACAGACACAGCAGAGTTTGTATTCCTGGGTTTGTTTCTCACTGAGATGACCTTAAAGATGTATGGCCTTGGACCAAGGAATTATTTCCATTCCTCCTTTAACTGCTTTGATTTCGGGGTAAAATGATGCAGTTTTAAAGTCTTAAGAGATAATGATTGAATCCACTTGTTGAAATGAAGGAACATTGAACCATGCTGCTCTTCTCTAACTTGTAGGTGATTGTGGGAAGTATTTTTGAGGTGATCTGGGACATGATCAAACCAGGAGCATCGTTTGGGATAAGTGTGTTGCGAGCTCTGAGACTGCTGAGAATCTTCAAAGTTACTAAGTGAGTTTATTCACTCTTTTAATGTCTTTGACAATGCAAGGGCGTGGGTTTGGTCTCAACATTAGTAGGGACGATATAACAGCATAACCTGCACGAACACTTTTTTCAGGAGACGGGACATTAATACGACCAAACAGTTTGGGCGAACGGGGTTCAGGGTTACATATATCTAGAATATGAACCTAATTACTTGATAGACTAAATGATCGTTGCAAAATAAATCTGTATTGACCTATCCTAACTTTCATGTGATTGGTTCAGGTGATACACCGTTCGATTCAAACCTTCGTTTCAAAAACTACTAAAGAAACAGTCTACATACTTCCAGAAAAAATATCATTAAAGTTGCAATATTTGAACATTACTTAAATTATACTACCATACAAAATAAATACAAACTTGTTAATCATCTCTTAACTATCCGGGAATGCAAAAATAAATAAATAAATAAATAAATTAAATCTAACTGAAAAAAAAAAAACTTATTTGTCAGGAAATAACAAAAATGAACTAAAATGGAGCCTTCCTTCCGATAAAACACCACTGGAGTTGAATTAACGTTAACAGTAGAAAACACATACATGAGGACAATTCTCTCTAAGCAGCTTCCTACTCAAGTTTTGCACGTTAGCAAGTTTGCCAGTTTAATGTTATGCTCACTCTGATGCAGGTCAGACTTTCAGTAGCAAAATTAGTGGTGTGTTCCCCACCTCCACAATATTGACGTCTTTTTGTATTACCTTAATTTTCGGACTATAAGCCGCTACCCACCAAATTAGACACGAAAACGACATTTGTTCATAGATAAACTGCACTGGACTATAAGCCATAGCTGTCCAAACTGTATTATGGGATATTTACACCAAAATATATTGACAGGTAACACCTGACAGCGATATCATTAGACCAAATGAATCACTGTTCCCTTGGGGAGACAGTCAACCTTTGCTGCCAACTGCTGTCAACTTTTGTCGTCCAACATGCCTCCTAGCATGCATTGCAGCGCTACAGATGTAAATAACAATTCAAATTCACGTTCTGCGCTAATTATTTCTTCAGTTACTGTTCAACTGGTTTCATTAATTGCTAGTTATGGTAATCGGTAACACTTTATTTGACAGTGGTGCCATAAAACTGTAATAAAACAATTATAATTATGATTTGAAACTGTCATGAGCATTAGTGTATGGTTATTACAGATGTCATTTGGTGTCATCGGGCAAAGTATCTTACTTTTGAATGGATTTAAAAGAGCCAAGCTAGACATAAATGGTGTTAGTGCCATAATTTGCCGGATGATACTTCATGACATCTGTCATAAGCATTCAGTAATGCCCATGATAGTGTCATGTCATAATTATGACGGTGCAGAGACTTCACCGTATTGAATGGTGAAGTCGATGGACAGTCTTATGACGCCACTGTCAAATAAAGCATTACCTATTACCGCAAATAAATCAACAAATAAGCTGCACTGGACTATACGCCGCAGGATTCAAAATGAGGGAAAATAGTAGCAGTTTATAGTCTGAAAATTACGGTACTTGCAGTGGCTGCTGCTACTGTTGCTGCTTGCTGGGCCAAAAAAACCTTCTAATATCCTTTCTCTTCGAAGGGGGTGGAGGAGGTGGCATGACATAATTCTGTCGGGGCTGTGTATGTGTTTGTGTGGTGGTGGTGGTGTGTGTGTGTGTGTGGGGGGGGGGGGGGGGGGGGGTAGTCGAAGCCATCAGCCGGTCAAACATGCGTTTGAGGGAAAAAATGAACCGGTACATTCAGCAAGTAAAGAGGGGGAATTGTACGTCTGAACATAATGAAAATAATGAACTTAATAATACTGTAGTAGGGTCAATTCTATCCTTACAACATATGTGAAGACAATCTACATTATTTATTTAACTGTACTAGTTATATAATGCAAATAAGATTGCTTAAAAGTTGGTGAGGACAATTTGAGCATCTTGAAAAGTTGGTAGTGTTATGTCTCTATGCAAACCTACACCCTTGTGACAATGATAGACATCCAATTATGTAGATCTTTTCATCGTTCTGCTGTGAATTTCAATCAGTTTGTCACTAGTAGAGATCAACCGATAAATTAATGTCTAAAGACTGATTGTCGTATAGATTTATCAGGAAGACACGTAAAAATTACAGTACAACTTACCTCTTCCTTCATGATTTGTGTGGTAGTTAGTCAAATAAGAATATTTTATATTCAAAACACCCATTAATGATACTCCAATCCATTTTGCTTGGGCAAGATCGAATGATCTTCCACTTTTGGTCAATAAATCTGTAATGTTATTCTTCTACAGTATTTTGAAAATACATCTTTTTGTTGTACCTTTACTCATTTTAGTCCTTGTCCTTTAACTTTTAAGGTATTGGAACTCTCTAAGGAACCTGGTGGTTTCCCTCCTCAATTCCATGAAGTCAATCATCAGTTTGCTTTTCCTCCTCTTCCTCTTCATCGTTGTCTTCGCTCTGCTGGGCATGCAGCTTTTTGGAGGACAGTGAGTAATACCTTTAACCTGTCCCACTCATACAGCTTGACTCATCTTTCTTTTTCATTTCCATCCAGTGCTTGATTTAATAGACATACAGACTGTGCTTGGCTCCTCTTGAGTTCCAATTAGCTCTTTCTTTGCCCCATGCACAAATACATCCACACACATAACTGTCACACGTACACAAGTGCTCAAATCCCCCACCTGACCCTTCTTGCGCACAGTCAGTGGCCCTGCATGGTGCTGGTGACAGACATGTTGGCACAGTAGGAAGCTGGCAAAGTAGTCGCACTAACTGTAGCTCTTTGATATCAATCTCAGCAAGGGCTCCATGCTTTCTAGTGATAAGAGCATTTTATAATCCAACTGGCATTTGGTCTTGAATAACTCAACTCACACGTTGTTCTACTTGTATAGTCTTGAACAGCTATAAAATAAATGGTGAGAGCTTTTGCGAAAATAGTAGTAATTTTATCAGTTCAATTAGAATGACTGCTAAAAACCTAATTGTTCTCCAAAAAGCCCCCAAAATACTTTTTTTCTTACAGCTTTTAGGTCCTTGATGAATTACATTCTGAAACGATATTGATGATGGAGAGAATGGCACCATTAGTTCAATGAAGTACACCAATAAATACCTATGATCTAACAAGTGATGAGGGAAAGTGGTCGTAAACAAGTCCACGGTTTACTTCTAAAGTACGTATTATGAAATGTGGCACTTCCAAAGCTACTCAATCCTGAGTCTGTCACACTCTTGCATAATAAACAATTATGGTCTGTCATTCAGTCAGCCAATCAAAGTCAGCAATACCCAGCCTCTCTATTTAAGGCTTTGCCAATGGTGCAGTGAGTGTATTTTTTATTTGATTTTTTTTTTAATATTCGTGTTTCAGTGCCATCGATGGCAATAAATGTCTAAATCAGTTGGATTGTATGTCACAAGTACAGATTCCCTTTCCTATTCTCCTTGAATTATGGATGAAGGCAACAAACAACTATACAAACCATATACCGTATTTTTCGGACTATGAATCGTACTTGAGCAGTGTTCCCTCTAATTTTTCATGTGTCTGAGCAGACAAGCAAGCTCCCTGAGCACACTGAGGACCACTGTGAGCAACATGCAGTATCACGCCTGTTCAAAACCTTGGATCATACCAAGTTACATGGCTTTTTCAAAGAATGAACCCAGATGGCAAAATATAACTGGAGCGGACGTGGGCCAGATGTACTGCAAATTTTGGCCCAACTTCGTAAAACAGATCCACCCCAGTGCCTTTTTGAACAATGGCACAAACGCAGTAAGGAGTCACTTGCCGGATCAGCAACCAGTTTTGGGCCAGAATTGGTTCAAAGTAGCAGACACCACATTAATGTATGGCCCGGATATGGCCCACATGTTACCCAATATGGGCCAGATTTGTATCAAAACTGTTTACAGTATTACATTTGGAGTCCATTTTGTTCAATGTATCATACTGTAATGTAATTGTAAATTAAATTTGTCTAGTAAAAGCAGTAATGATAACACTTCTTTTTAATGCCATTTAGTAATGCTAAAATATTAATGCAACATATAACAACAACATAATATGTTTTGCCAGACAAGCAGTACAGGATCTATGGGGGGAAAAACACAAAAATGAGCTCAGTATCAGACTTACAAGATTGTTTGTTAGCTGAAAGTCACATACTTGTAGGTGAGTTGTTGATCTGGCGATGATGTGAGGCCAAGGACCGGTTTAAGTAAGCTGCTGACGATGATCAGCGGCACCTGGTCCCATGCTCACCCATATGTGCAATAAAGCTGATAAATAAGGCAAAACTGTCATAATGCTGATCCGGGCAGCATCTGGCGCACTGACGTTAAGTGGCTGTGATTGCTGTACGGATCTGGCTAGCTGAGGCCAGATCCGGCACGCAGTCGCCTGCTATTGGGGAAATTACAGCAGCAATTTTCATTAGTTTAATATAATTGATTTTTACCACTTAAGTTGAAAAAGACAAAAATCTTGTTTTTCATGAGATTTGTACTACGTTATATGTGAGAGCCCTGCTTTAACCATAGGAAAAGTCTTGCTTTGGTCTGGTTAAGGTCCAGTTGTGGCACGGGTGAGTTAATTGAAAAAAAAAAAAATGAACAACCACAATGGGAGTACATTAAACTCCCACATTAAAACTGTTCAGACAATAAGGACACACAAGATTCCTATTCTCTGTGTCCTAACCGCTATACAGGACAGGTTAAAAAAATGAAATAAGATAAAATCTCTCTCAGTTTCACCGCTTGTTTCACCTTCTTAAAAGAACCACATTTCTTTTTTACTCTGGCTTGATGAGTGTAATATCGCTGCCCAGTCCTTTCGCCATGATAAGGGATTAGCTTTTGAGTCACTTAACACCGCTGCACTGTTGTTAGCTAGCTAACGTGCACGGCGTCTTTGGGTATGGCACATATGCACAACAGAGTCACTGCTATGATTGGCTCGTAGCGTAAGTGAAGCGAATTGTATCGCATTATTGGTTAGACACCTGTTGCTCATTGAGTTACGTTGCAAATGGTTTAGAAAATATTTTGGGGGTGTAATTAACTAGATTATATCAGTTCTAATATTAGATATTAATTAATACTGTAACACTTGCAAAAATTGGCAGCGGAATGTTGTTTCAGTAAATCAGCACAGGAGTCTAACTGACTTTTCACTCATTATTTTTCGCCGCCCCCATCAAGATCATGCACCTACACAACTATATACAATGGTGTTGTAGTAACCCACCAATGCAAGCGTTGTGTTGCTGTATCGAATGCATCAATAGGTGTGTCGTGCTGACACATCATTGCTGCGCTGACAGTAGTTCTAGTGATACAACAATATGTTTCTGTTGAATTTTATTTTGTGCGCTGCATAGATTTTCATTTGTGCAGAGTATGTGCAAACATTGTGCGATTGCTCATGCACGCAGCATTACATTTGCTCCGTTACATTTACTTGAATAACTTTTTGAGAAAAATGTACTTTTTACTTTTACTGGAGTAGATTTGTGAAGAAGAAACACTACTCTTACTCCGCTAATTTGGGCAACACTCGTGGTTACATTTTGCATATAAGATTTTACAGTGGTACCTCGACATACAATCACATCGACATACCTGTACAATCCTTTCGACATCTGACAGTGGCTGAACCTGTTTCGCCAACAAGACGTCGCAAAAATAATCACGACTCATTAAACAAAATATACCTTGCCGTTTTATGATCACGCCAGCTTGTTTATTAAGGCGGTGTCTTTAAAGCACCGTAAAAAATAAAGTATTTGACATAGAGCGCCGCTGTCAACATGACTCGAAAGCGCAGTCTGTAATCCCTCTCCAAGTTTTTATTTGGTACTGATTGACCACAGAAAACCGGAGCTATGATCCTTTTAGTTTCATAATAGGAAATGTGTTTTCTCCACTAGAGGGCACTCATGCTCTACGGACGAATAATGCTTAAAGGGGTATTTCGGAATTTGACATCAGGCTTAATCTTCGAGTTAGCGAGGGTTTAATTAGTCGGTGGAGTTGATTTCAACAAATCTGTGTAGTTTGTGAGTTATTTGTCTGTTTCAGGGCTCTGGAGTGGCTAAGCTAGCGTGGGTCAATTGGGCCGACCAGAGGTTGCGCTAGACTTTTTCGTTGTCTGTCATTTTGACTGACAGGGTCATAAAAATCCGGTCATAATCTATTTTTACCTGTCACTTAAATTTTTAAAATGATGATAATGACATTGTGGTGACCCTTTGTTTGGCATAATTCACCTTCCGTACTTGTGTGTCCATTTGGCCGAGCGCGTTCCCGGCTACGACAGTCACGTGACAGAGACACTTAAGGTTCAAACACACCAGCAACGTGAACGTCGCGTCAACGATCTCGCCGCGATTACGCACCAGTGACGCTCGGCGTCAATTTCCATAGGACGCGTTTCACGAGCAGCGCGTCTGTGAAGCGCCCGATCTGTTCACGCGAGGATTGCAAGATCGCGCGAGAATAGCGGGTATTTAAAGGTAATAAAACAACAACACTTTGCCTTTCAGACCCCGCGTATTGGCGAGCTTTCTTTTTGAAAGAAGAAAAAAGAAGTCATGTGCTAAAGCAAAAAGCAATCCCAATGACAAAGATTTTAACATTTTTTTTCTTATGAACATTTTTCTAAGCTTTATTGATGTTTTTTTCTCAAGTTAAAGCACCACGCAGGAATTAATTTTATTGTGTAGCAGGATTTGTGTATTATTCGTATTAATTGCAGGTGTTTTAGCTCATTTCAGTTTATTATATTTATATAGGAAGTTACGGTTGCATATTATTTTGAAAATCGACCGGATCCACCGTATTTTTACACGAGTGACTTCCGGCCTGCCCGATCCTACCTAGTAGTATTGACGAAGGGGGGCTGCGTCTCGCGTCAAAAAACAAACTCTGCTGTTCTTTTCGCGTGCGTCGCCTTTAGCGCTTCTGGGACGCGTCTAACACGCGGACACACTGCGACTGGTGTGCATTGGCTGATTGACTTTAACGGCCGCGTTTCGAAGCGTAATCGCGGCGAGATCGTTGACGCGACGTTCACGTTGCTGGTGTGTTTGAGCCTTTAAGAGCCGCGCGCGGTCCCCTCACTATCCACTCGCTCTCGCTATATGATTGGCCGAAGAGTCGAAATGCTCTCCCGTGAACTGCCTGTTTAAAAATGTTCTCGTTGTTACTTCTTGCGTTCGCTTATAAGTGCCCATTTAAAAAGGAAAAGCGATGGATGATACTACACACAGAGCGTATTATTAACAAATGTTAAAGTTGTATAATCATCTAGCGAGAATAAGGAACGTCACTGACAAGCGCAGGCCCCCACGAGTGGATAGTGAGGGGTCTAGGATAGTGCGCCTACAGCTAACAAGACTCTTAACATTGCATACCGCTTCAACATATTCAATAGTATTTAGTTTTCATTCATTTAAAATTAATATTCTGTCCGAACAAGCTTAACAGAGAATCCACACCGTGCCATCACACATCAAGCAGATGAATATGTAACTTTTTCTCCGCAGTGACAAAAACAGCTGACTGTGGCCCCAGTAGTTAGGTAGCCTACCATATGTAGCATATGGAACAATGAAATTAATAGTTCACCTGCTGTGGCCTGAACGTAGTCTCACACTTTCCTCCTGGTGCGCATGGACTTGAATTGGGTGCCCGCTTGTACAGTCCCTGTTTTTTCACCTCTTTCATCAACACCATCGTCGTTTTGGGGCTTTTTGAAGAAACTTCGGACACTCAGTTGCCTTGACAATTTTCAGAGTAAGGCCAACGACGTCATGCATCAAGAGAGACAATAGCTAATTAATATGCTCACTCGCCACCCTGTGGTCTGGGGTGTGAATTGCAACCGGTCAAAATGACGGATGGACTTCAGTTTTTTCCGTCACCGTTTTAAAAAATCGGTCAACAACGGAAAATATTCGGTTAACGCGACCCCTGGGGCCGACTTAACATGCCAATAATAAACAACATATGCACACATGAAACTCATTGATGACCCATGCAATCAATAGTGTTGGCTATGTTTTCAGGATAAAGTTATTAAAACTTACTATTGCTTGTCAATAATTGCAGTATTAACAGCAACATTTGTAATGCAGAAACTCTGCAAAGGGGCAGGGCGGAGTGATATCACATCGTTTTTTTTCACCGCTGATTTTTTATGTCGTAGCCAGCAGCAAGTAACCAGTTTGTATTGTTCCTCATTCTACATAGCGAATTTGTGGAAACTTTCCTTTGCCCATTTCTTCTGTCTGTTTCCACAGCCTCTAAATGCACATTTCACCATGTTGCCAGCCGTTAGTTAACTCTGCAGAGTGATGCGGAGTTTCCAACCGCCGATCTGAAAAAAATATCATTGGTACGCCTCCACTATTTGATCACTTACGAGAAGGCAGGTTTGCTGGAGTTCAAAATGCCTTTGATAGCCAAAATAAAAAAATAAAAAAATAAAAAAAACTGTTGCGATCAGCTGCCTTTGCTGTTTACATTCGTTTGGAACGCTTCGAGGTTGCAACTTGAACCTGAAGGAATTCGGCCTCCCGGCCAAGCCGCCAGAACCGCGACAGCCGAACCAATAGGCGTCCCGCTGGCGCAGCGCCAGCAAGTCGGCCTGGGAGGCCAAACCCCGCGGGTTCACTCCAGCATTAACCCTTTGTACTGACTCCATTTTAAACGGTTTAAAGAAAGCTCACCGAGAACAGGTTGAGAATTTATTGGTCGACAGTGATCAAAAAGCAAGGCAAAAACAGACGACGGAGACAAAATACTGGATCCAGGGTTAGCAAAACAACGGATACATCGAAATGCCCCCGAGAAGCGACATTTGTTCACTAAAAGTTCAGTCTTTTGCAAACTATTGCGGAGTGGGCAGGGCGGAAGGCATGCCTGGGTGTTGTCTTGAAATAATCCTTCTTTGGCATCTTTTGTGGCTAGAACGTGGTTGCCCCGGCAACTGAGCCATGTCTTGAAGGCTAAGGCGCCGAGCTATCAACTTGTTGTCTTGGTAGGGCGGGGGTGTTCTGACCCCATCGAAAAGATGCTGACGTCCTTTCCTTCGCTCATCATGCGAGGGCTGATAAGCTGGTACACTTAACTGTGTCAAAGGGCACGGAGTAACGTCTCCTTAAACCATGGTTAAATGCAGTACTATAATGAATGTGTTAGACTAATGCAAACAGTTATACGGTGTCTGCGAGATAGGTAATTATCCTATTCATACCCCAAATCTAACTTCCCACCTCGAATGCAGCATTAGCACGAGTGGCCGAAGCACTCCTCTCTATTGTGGTCGTATTACGCATCTAAAAAAAAATAGTACTGCAGAATGAAAGGAATTACTGCAGTTTTTTGTGACATTGTTTTAGCCCCATGGGTGTTTTGGAACAATGATCCGCATTTTGGAATTTATTTGACTATGTCGGATCTGTTCGTAGATCTGTATCGTTTTTTATTGGCATACTAAGTTGGTCCCAATGACTCGTGCTAGCTTTGCCACTCCGGAACCCTGAAACTAATAAATAACGTCCAAACTGCATGGAATTTGTTGAAATCAACTCCACCAGCTAATTTCCGTAATTTCCCGAATATAAGGCACACCCGTGTATAATGCGCACCCCAAATTTACTTGAAAAATCTAGGGGAAATTATTGTACCCGTTTATAACGCGCACCCTAAATTTAGCACCAATAAATAGAAGAATACAAGAAAACAGAGTACGTGTACAGATACAGAAATGTCATTTTACTGACTGGTGAAACACAGCACAAGCATAGCACATTGGTAGTTCAAAACATTACCATAAACTGACAATATTTACAGTAATAATATGATTTGACAACTTCTCCAACTTACCAGAATCTAGGAGAAAACAAAACAGATGTGACTTTTCTTTTAAAGGCTGCTGTATAACTTGCTCGTTTCATCATGATGAATCAATGTTTCTTCCATGGAATGTTACGGTAAAATGAAAGTGAGAACGTAAGTCGGAAATCCGTGAGAGTTCATCGCTGTCAACACGACAGTAACAATAGGAACTATTGTTATTTGGGTTTGAGTTTCCCGAAGGACCGATATAGTTGACGGACACAGGAAGTGTGTGTGCTTACGTTTGTTACGGTCCGAGTTGCGGAGCTGCAATAAACGTAGATTCAAATGAGTTCAAGAAACTAAATTCTGTGCTTTATGAAGAGTGAAAAAAGGAGAATTTAACACAGACAAAATCATTCGGCCGATTAGAGTGAAGTATTACCGAAACAGTGACGTCACATACCATAATGGTCGGCAACAGGTCTCCGCATATGTTTCTTCAACACAACGTGGCCGTGTCAATAGAAAAAAAATCGGTTTATATATATATATGTAATATGTATATATATATTTCTGTCTCCATCCATGTACCCGTTTATAATGCTTATAATGTGCACCATGATTTTACAAGTTGATTTTGGGGGGAAAAAAGTGCGCGTTATATTCGGGAAATTACAGTAAAGCCCCGCTAACTCAAAGATTAAGCCTAATGTCAAAAATTCCTCGGTGGTCACTCACTGTTGTATACGTGGCCACATACTGCTCATGCGGAGTTAGTATAGTATTCACACCTAGAGTGTGTGTAAAGCAGCCATGTATTCAGTTCCCCTTGGACTGACAGCTCTCACAAACACCACGTCTGGCTGGCTTGAAAGCAGCAGGCTGTTGCCATGGCATCAGGCCTTATATCAGTCTATGCCATCATTAGCGCCGCATCAGTCTCGTGTGATGGACAAGTGTGAGATGAGTCTGACGTCCACTCGGGGCTTTCAGCCAGCAGAGCACAACAGGCAGAAAACAATTGCGAATCATGTGAGTTTTAAAATTTCTACGATTAAAATAATCAGCACTCTAAGCTTCTTTACGAAAATGATGACAACAAAGGTTCTCTTTGCTATATGAGCAAACCCATCCACCCTCAAGAAAATGTGATGGCACAATCAAAAGCAAATAAAGAACTTATTTATCCTGAATTTATTTTTGGTTCAGAGATTATGTTCGTCTTCCCAAAACACCAAACGTCTCTTGGTAAAATTGTGAATTAAAAGATAAACAGCTTGAGGCAGTGGACCGTCTCCCTGCTGAGACTCAAAGGACATCACGTCTGTTTGTGATAAGCTTTGACGAAAAATGCAGCCTTTACAGTAACGACTAGAAAAGCAGTTTTTCTTATTTTGCTCATTTTAATAAACATACAGTACATCCTTTAGAAAGACAGAGTGAAGATGCTTTAAAAAAAGGAACAACACAGTAAATGTATTTATTCCCTTCTACAGTATACCTGTTTACATTTGTTCTAGCACCCTTGCCTGTCTGTGGTGTCATTCTTCATACTGTATATAACTGTTTTAATAGCTTTCAAAGCTGTTCCTGCACCTGTATGTTATTGTTACACTTGACATTTAAACTTTAGGCTCAGCCATTGCTAGAAAAAAAATAGTGGTTCTGCACAGTGCTTAATTTGTAAATCATAAGGTGCCGGAACGCAAAGTACATATGACAGCGCAGGGATGACCAGACGGGCAAAGGTCCCGGAACATACGCAGAAAATGGTGCTGAAAACAACGCGCAAATGCCCACTTGCCATGCTGTGGGACTTATAAGCCTCATTTTCAGATTTTTATTTAGACTATACTCTGCACAGTACACAGTCAGCAATTATTTTCTCAACAGGTCTAATTTGTAAAAAAATAAATAAAAAAAATAAAAAATCAATCAGAGATTACGATAAATAACACAAACCCATTCCTTTGCGAGTTTCATCCCCCCCGGTCTTCACTGGCCCCAAAGTTCCCTCAGACCCACAAATTGTGCAGTCCAAACCCAAAGGGTACTGGCTGCAGCTGCCCTCATCGCCGGTTGTTGCTTTTCTGACTCATTTTGAACCATCTTCCTTCTTTTTGAATCAAGACAGTAAATGCAACTGTCTTTTTGGCATGTTGAAATACTGTTTAATCCTGGCTGCTTGCTCCTCAGATGCTGCACATTTCCAAAGTTTTTTTTTTTTTTTTTTTAATGTCAGGGGCGTGATTTGTTGGTCCAGCTTTTCAGTGCATCAACAAATCTCCACTCTTTCATATGATGTTAAATTTTTATAAACAACATGCAATTTTTGGGATTTGTTCTGTAAATGAATTTATGTATATCATAAATTTATATAATTATTATAATTTTATATATATTCATATATATTTTATATAATTATTATATATAATTTTGTATTATTATTATTTTCTATACACGAGAGGTGCCACAACTGCCCAAATAAGTCCCAGAACACATGGAGGCCAAAATCAAGAGGTGCCGGATCTTGGAGCAGCAGGATCCGGCACAAATTAACCCCTGGTTCTGCAAGAGAAGGCATGCTTGAATATTTCATCAATTTTGCAGGCATGAATTCCTAAAAAAAAATAGAAAAACAAAAAAGTGTAAAGGTGTAGTGCTAAAGATTTTGAAGTTAAATCCCATGATTTAAAGAAAATGTGATCATTCTTATGTATACACACAAGATTTATATACATACAAACTTACAGTAAATGCACTATACAGCCATTTAATACTCACGGTTTGCACTCTCATGACTTGTAATTCCCCATTTGATTTAATGAAGTCTCAGTGGGTGCCATTTGGATGAGCGCTCCCAATCCCCATTATCATAGTAAACAGAGGTCAGAACTCTCATGCACAGCAGTGAACTGCCTGCAGTGGACCTGCTTATCCACAAGAAAGCAGGAAGATAGAAAGGCTAGGCGAATTAAATAGCACAATCCAACAAAAGAAATTCAATGTGCTTTGCATCATATTAAAATCAACAAGAAACAAAACAAAAACATCCCTAAAAAAATAATAATAAAGTAACAGCAAAAGTCATACATTGCAGGTTTGAGCAGTAAAAGCAGACAGGGATATGCAATCGTAAACAAATGAGTATTTAGGACCAAAAAAATTCAGCACACCTCTCAGATCTTCAGATAATTCTATCATTTGATTATGCAGTGATGTGATTTCATGACATGTCTAATATGGTCCATTTTCCTTGTATTTGTGAGGACACATACAGCAGCCTTCTGGATTAGTTGAAGCATCCCGATTGATTTTTTGTTAAACCTGTAAAAATGCTATTGGAATAATCCACTCTGCGAGGAATGAAAGCACAGATACATTTTCCACAGGTTTTTTTGTACAGAAGCCCTTTGATTATGGCTAAGCTTTTTAGATGGTAATCGGCAGATTAAGTGATAAATATTAGATTAGAATTGTGTGATAATTACTTTTTTACGAGAACCGATATCCCTTTATTGTGCAACTCCAAAAGTCCGTTACCGATATATGCGGTCATGGATTTATCATATTACAGTGCCTTGCAAAAGTATTCGGCCCCCTTGAATCTTGCAACCTTTCGCCACATTTCAGGCTTCAAACATAAAGATATGAAATTTAATTTTTTTGTCAAGAATCAACAACAAGTGGGACACAATTGTGAAGTGGAACAACATTTATTGGATAATTTAAACTTTTTTAACAAATAAAAAACTGAAAAGTGGGGGGTGCAATATTATTCGGCCCCTTTAGTTTCAGTGCATCAAACTCACTCCAGAAGTTCAGTGAGGATCTCTGAATGATCCAATGTTGTCCTAAATGACCGATGATGATAAATAGAACCCACCTGTGTGTAATCAAGTCTCCGTATAAATGCACCTGCTCTGTGATAGTCTCAGGGTTCTGTTTAAAGTGTAGAGAGCATTATGAAAACCAAGAAACACAGCAGGCAGGTCCTAGATACTGTTGTGGAGAAGTTTAAAGCCGGATTTGGATACAAAAAGATTTCCCAAGCTTTAAACATCTCAAGGAGCACTGTGCAAGCCATCATATTGAAATGGAAGGAGCATCAGACCACTGCAAATCTACCAAGACCCGGCCGTCCCTCCAAAGTTTCTTCTCAAACAAGGAGAAAACTGATCAGAGATGCAGCCAAGAGGCCCATGATCACTCTGGATGAACTGCAGAGATCTACAGCTGAGGTGGGAGAGTCTGTCCATAGGACAACAATCAGTCGTACACTGCACAAATCTGGCCTTTATGGAAGAGTGGCAAGAAGAAAGCCATTTCTCAAAGATATCCACAAAAAGTCTCGTTTAAAGTTTGCCACAAGCCACCTGGGAGACACACCAAACATGTGGAAGAAGGTGCTCTGGTCAGATGAAACCAAAATTGAACTTTTTGGCCACAATGCAAAACGATATGTTTGGCGTAAAAGCAACACAGCTCATCACCCTGAACACACCATCCCCACTGTCAAACATGGTGGTGGCAGCATCATGGTTTGGGCCTGCTTTTCTTCAGCAGGGACAGGGAAGATGGTTAAAATTGACGGGAAGATGGATGCAGCCAAATACAGGAACATTCTGGAAGAAAACCTGTTGGTATCTGCACAAGACCTGAGACTGGGACGGAGATTTATCTTCCAACAGGACAATGATCCAAAACATAAAGCCAAATCTACAATGGAATGGTTCAAAAATAAACGTATCCAGGTGTTAGAATGGCCAAGTCAAAGTCCAGACCTGAATCCAATCAAGAATCTGTGGAAAGAGCTGAAGACTGCTGTTCACAAACACTCTCCATCCAACCTCACTGAGCTCGAGCTGTTTTGCAAGGAAGAATGGGCAAGAATGTCAGTCTCTCGATGTGCAAAACTGATAGAAACATACCCCAAGCGACTTGCAGCTGTAATTGGAGCAAAAGGTGGCGCTACAAAGTATTAACGCAAGGGGGCCGAATAATATTGCACGCCCCACTTTTCAGTTTTTTATGTGTTAAAAAAGTTTAAATTATCCAATACATTTTGTTCCACTTCACGATTGTGTCCCACTTGTTGTTGATTCTTGACAAAAAATTAAAATTTTATATCTTTATGTTTGAAGCCTGAAATGTGGCGAAAGGTTGCAAGGTTCAAGGGGGCCGAATACTTTTGCAAGGCACTGTATGGCTACAGGTAGTCCCCAGGTTACGATGTACCCGACTTACGTGATTTCGAATTTACAACGCCAGAGTCTCGTCCGCCATTTTGTCTCCAGTCGTTTTTTTGTTTTGTGATGCGTGCTTTTATTTTGGCACAGGAAGCATAGAGCACGTAGTACTTTCACACGCGAGTAGGAGCGCATGTACACACAAATAAGATCGTATTTGTGGACACGAAGAGGAGCACACGCACGCAAAAGAGCGCATTTGCTTCTGTCGCGCAGGCAAGTGAGAGAGCGGGGATAGATTGCAGCTGCAAGCCTGTGTACACATTTGTTGCTTGTGAAGCAGCCACAGAGGCAACATCTGTACATAACACCTTTTGTAATTTTTATTGTACATTTTCAAATGTGGTCAAACACTTGGGGCAACTTTATGTGATTTTTTTGATGATGTGCAGATGCTGATTGATATATGCTATTCGTTTGTGCGGATTGTTATTGCTGTATCAGCAGCTAGTTATAAAAGCAAATTTTAAATGCTTTTATTGAAGATGAAACTGTTTTGATTTCATTTTTATTTAAATTTCATTCTTCAAGTGTTGATGTCAGGAGCAGCTGAATGAATTCTGCAAATCACACGGACGTCTGACATCGTCATTTCAGGGTTTAGCTCGCCGTCTGGCTAGGACTCAGTGCCAAGGTCTTGGCGAGGACAGTACAATGATTTATTGTACATGTTTTTGAATGATTATTTTGAGATTTGGAAGGTGTTTAGAGGTACTTTAAAGGTAAATTCCGTCTGAAATAGAAATTCGGGTTACGTCGCCAGCATCGGAATGGAAATCGTTTGTAAACCAGGGACTACCTGTAATTGTGTAGTGATGCACCATTGGATGCTTTGCTAATGATAATGTTCACATATAAAATCCCAAGAATCTTAGTGGTCAATAAGCATAACTTCTGTGCTAAGCTGTGACCAGCCCTAGTACAAAGGCAGAAGGCTTCCACATTCACTTTGAAGGCAACATGCATATTGGTCCATAACCGATGTCGATATCTGATATCATTTTAAAATGCTGTCATCGGCCGGTATTATCAGCTACCCGAAAATATCGGACAACTCTTCTTTAGATGACGATTGAACTTGAATATTTCTAGCTTGATTTATCACTGTCAATAACACTGAGAACATGAGCTCTGATCTTCGACCTTTCCTTGTTTGAGCCAAAAATGATCACCTCTGCCTTTCCTGTATTTAGCTGGAGAAAATTCTGGCACAGAAAAATGCAGAGTTGTGTGTCATCTGCATAAGTATAAGCAAAACAGAGAGAGCAAAAGAGAGTGTGGTGGAGGATGTCGTAATCAAACATAGGGGGAACAATGCTAGAAGGAGACGAGAATTCAGAGAGACAATGAGATGTCATACCAAGAGAGGCAAAGCTTATTGAATTAGATGCCCCTCCCCACTCCCCTCTAATTCACTTCCCTACACCCCTTTTTCCCTCATTTGCCTCATGTGATGCATGTACATTACACATGAGAGCAACGCCTTTATGGCTGGCTGATCAATGCTGGGTGCTTCTGGGTTGTTATAGATTTATCGCAATTCTATGAGAGTTTACATGAATGTACTATATGCACTTAACATGGCAAGATCTTCTTGAGAGGAAGGGTTAGGCCGGCTGCAATTTGGGGCTAATGGCCAAAGTGATCTTGTGGTAACAAAGTGCAACACATCCTCTCTTGCTTTTTATAGATTCATTCGCATCCACACATCTCCCACACATAGAGAATCTTACAACTGTATGTCTAATATAATCTTATACAGTAGTATGAAAAAGTCTCTGAACCTTTTGGAATTTCTCACATTTCTGCATAAAATTACCACCAAATGTGATCTGATCTTTGTCAAAATCACACAGATGTAAAAACAGTGTCTTCTTTAGCTAAAACCACCCAAACATTTATAGGTTTTCATATTTTAACGAGTATAGCATGCAAACAATGACAGAAGGGGGAAAATAAGTAAGGTATGTGGCTAATCACTAATGAGTGGTTATAGCTTCCCTGCCCACTATAAAACACACACCTGGTAAGAAATGTCTTGATGAGAAGCATTGTCTTATGTGCATAATGGCTCGGTCAAAAGAGCTGTCTGAAGACCTGTGATCAAGGATTGTTGATTGTATAAAAGCTGGGAAAGTATACAAAATCATCTCTAAAAGTCTGGATGTTCATCAATCCACAGTCAGATTAGTTGTCTACAAATGGAGAGAGTTTGGCACTGCTTCTCTCTCAAGGAGATGCCGTCCACCAAAGATGACGCCAAGAGTGCAGCGCAGAATACTCAGAGAGGTAGAAACCCTATAGTGTCTGCTAAAGACTTACTGAAATAACTGGCACAGTCCAATATCTCTGTGGACATATCAACTATATGTAAAACAAGTATGGTGTTCATGGGAGGACTCCACGGAGGAAGCCACTGCTGTCTGAGAAAAACATTGTTGCTCATTTAATGTTCGCAAAAAAGGCACTTGGACAATCCACAGAACTTGTGGCAAAATATTTCGTGGACTGATGAAACCAAAGTGGAATTGTTTGGGAGTAACACACAATGTCATGTGTCAAGGAAAAATGGAACAGCTCACCAACATCAACACCTCATCCCGACCGTGAAGCATGGTGGAGAGAGCATGATTTGGGGCTGTTTTGCTCCCTCAGGGCCTGGACAACTTGCAATTATAAATGGAAGAATGATTTCAAAATTTCATCAGGATGTTTTGCTGAAAAACTGGAGGCCGTCTTTCAGACAGCCGAAGCTGAAAAGAGGATGGATGCTGCAACAAGACAAGGCACAGAAGTAAATCAACTTCAGAATGGTTATAGAAGAACAAAATACACGTTCTGGAGTGGCCAAGTCAAAGTCAAGACTTGAACCCCATTAAGATGCTGTGCAATGAACTAAAGACAGTGATTCATGCCTGACATCCCAGGAATCTGAATGAACCACATCGGTTTTCTAGAGAAGAATGGGCCAAGATTAGTCCTGATCGATGTGCCAGACTGATCTGCAGCTACAGGAAGCGTCTGATTGAAGTTATTGCTGCCAAAGGGGGGATGGGGGCACAAAATAATAAATATGTTTCACTTAATTGTTTTTCCCCCTTCTGCACTGTTTGCATGCCACCCTCAATAAAATATAAAAACATATAAATGGGTGGTTTTAGTTAAAGTATACACAGTTTTTTCATCTGTGTGATTTTGACAAAGATCAGATCACATTTAAAGGTGATTTTATGCAAAAATGTGAGAAATTCAACCACTAAATTCCAATACTTTTTCATACCACTGTAGCTATATTTGATTCTCTAATCTTAACTCTTTCATGCTAGTGACGATAATAGAAGTCCAATCATGTTGCTCTTTTCATCCTTCTGCTGTGAAATTAAATGAGTATCGCTAGTGGTCGATTTTGATTTTTCAATGCTTGGTGTGATGACAGGTCCGACTTCTCTTCTTTTTTTAGGTTTAACTTTGAGGACGAAACACCAACAACAAACTTCGATACCTTCCCGGCAGCCATTCTCACTGTGTTTCAGGTGAGGCAGCCCAAGTAGAACAGCAGTAAAAGTCACACACACAGTTAATCTTGAAAATGAGAAAATCTCGACTTCGTGGAAGATGTAAGATAATTATCAGTCATGCTAATAAGAAGAAATTACTGCTCTGTGTACCTTTTTGCCTCCTGACAAGCTCACTTATAATCCCTTAATTAGCCTGTGTTCACAACCCTTTATGCTGCCAACTAATTAAGTTCTGACAAGCCAAGTGTAACTAGAGTTCTCTTGACTCTTTTAGATTTTAACCGGGGAGGACTGGAACGCCGTGATGTACCATGGCATCGAGTCACAAGGAGGTGTCCGCCGGGGGATGTTCTCTTCTGTTTACTTCATTGTCCTTACACTTTTTGGAAACTGTATCCTCTGAGAAGAAAAACTGTATTACAAATAGAGGTGTGCCAAGATATCGAAAAGGTGCTTTATCGCGATATCAGGGCTCCTACAGGTATCAGAAAATCTCATTTAACTCATTTCAATGCTTTTTTTTTTATAAAAATTTAATGCCCATGCCCGACTGCACAGTTTCACACTACGGCTGCAACTATTAATCGATTAACTCGAGTAATCGAATTTGAAGGTGTTTGCATTTAGTTGTATTGATTTGGGTGGATACACTGCCCTCTGGTCCTTCTCATTTCACAAGGGTGAATCCATCTAATCCCTGTTAAGATCAACAAGAGCTAAATTTTTGTTTGAGCTAATGTGTTTTTAAATGCATTCGCTGTTTTTTGTGGGAATATGTGTCTGAACCATTTGTTAAGAGCCTTATAAAAAAACAAAAAACAACAAAAAAAAAACATTAGCATTTAAGCTAGCAGACTTATGCTATGCAAGTCAGCCAATTGTTCTTTTGTTGTACATAGATCCTCATTTATTTTTTTCATACTGTTAGAGGTTGAGCTCAGGTATTTTTTCATGTTCCTTAACTGATTACTCAATTATTTGAACTAACTAGTTCATCGATTAATCGACTACTAAAATAATCGATAGCTGCAGTCCTATTTCACACACACAAATCGTAAGTAGAGTTGTCTGATGTAATTGTTATAACTGATATAATTATAATATCTTTATAATTGATAACCGATATCCCAATGTTGTTCATCTCGAAAAATCTGATCCAGATACCAAACTAATACCGATATATGCGGTCGTGGACGTAAAGCTACTCTATGTAATTTTTCAGTTTTGCTCGATTTTAGCAATGCCGGCGGACAAAAGCTGCCTGGCACGGCCGGACTGTTCTCCCTGTGTTTTTCAAACACTGAGATAATAGTCTGGGACCCAGCCCATTAACAGCCTCTCGAGCAAGTAGAAAATCAATCGACAAATCAGATTTGTTTATTCGCGTGACATGTTCTTAATGAGCAACGTCACTCTTCCGCGTCGAAGGTCGTCTCCACAACAACACAGATGGCGAACAGGAGAGCCGAGAATATGTTCCAATCCACGGTAAAATCAGTTTTAAATGACCAAAAACACATCGACACAAGTCATTGACAACAGTCTGTCTCGCGCTAGCCATGTTGAATAAACTCATCGTATGTTTACTTCCGCGCGCAAGTCCCTCGTCCCGCCCGTCGCTGATTGGTCCACTCCGCTGCCTGTTTGCTGTGGCTTGCTCCGCCCTGGAAATTTTATCTGCTTAGTGGTGGCCAGACTCAATAGCTGGAACAGCGGTGAGTCTGGAGTACCAGGCTAGGACAAAAGCGGTAGTGTTATGCCTCAAGGAAGACTGTGCTTCATTGTTTCAATCTCTCTACTCCAATATTTTTACATACTCTTTTTATCAAAGTATTTTTCCCCAATTGCTAAATAAATGGTATGGTCATGATAAATAACAGTCTTCTGCTAAATGGATTACGAAATATTGAAAATGCATTTATTCAGTACGACATGGCAAAATTACTCCAGAATGGTAAAAACTATCGACATTTTGCACCTCCCGAACGATATTTTATGCCACCAGAGTTAGACCGGCTTTTGTCATTTCCCTGCCCAGGTTTCGGAGAGCGTAAACAAACCAGGAGGTGTGACAGCTAGCCGACATGCTAACCCGAACCGAGCAGCGTTTCAAAGCCTTATTCTCACCTTTCGAAGCGAAAAATCACACAAAACTACCCCTGACCATGTCACACGGCGACGGAGTTGTTGATTGTCTTCACTGATCGGCAACTCCTCCGGCGGCAAGCAAGTTACAGCTTGTTGTTCCCCTGCTGCGGGCAGGAGAGCTGGTTTGCCGCGGAAGCAGCTGGAGGATGACCGGTGGACAAACCAGGCGATGTCGGAGGAGCGTGTAGCTGCCTGAGCCCAACCCGAGGAAAGTGGTCTATTGCCAGGCTTACGAAGAGGGCAGAGGGGGCTGGGAGTCTGGATGATATGGAGAACCGAATAAAACTAGTATAGCACCCTCAGCCGGGCACGCGGGCACATGAAGAGGACCGATGGGGATGTGCAATAATCCTCTGGTCATCGGCCGAGTGGCATTCTCCGTGGACAAGGAGCATTATCAGCCACAAAATGCAAGCCACCTCCATATTAAAACGTGTGCCATCATTCCAGTATTTGACATTATACAAAACACGATGGTTACTCACTTCTTCGTAAGTCCAATGGTCCCACAGTTGTCGGACTTGTTTTGGCCAATCTCGAGGTGAACAAGAACCTTTTGAAACCCAAAAAGCCTCACACACCTCTCCATGGTGCAGCAACAAAACCTTGCAGCACATTTGGCTGGATTGATGCAAAAAAAAAAAAAAAAAAAAAAAAAAAAATCCGCAAAATCAGCTGAATCTGCAGTCCAATGCTGAATTGTGAGAAGCTGACCCGGGTGACGTCACATTCGCATTCCTCCTCAAAACAACCAAAAAGATTTAATATATAAATCTATGCTTCAACACACATCCAAGCGGTCCATTTCATTCAGGAGCATAAAATACCAGGTGAAATATGAAATAAACATGCTTTTTTCTGTCATAGGCACGTTGAGCATAAAGTAAAACATTCTGAACTTCCGCTTTTTGTGATAAGTATAATGAAAAAATCTGTAGTATTTCCTGAGTCATGTTGTTCTTCAGATACCCTTCTGAACGTCTTCTTGGCTATCGCTGTTGATAACCTTGCAAATGCACAGGAGCTAACAAAGGTAGGTTCAGTCTGTTTAAAGACGATGAATAAATGCTTCACATAATACAGTAACTTGGCTAAAGGATGAAGAAGAGCAGGAAGAGGCAGCCAATAAGAAGCTTGCCCTGCAGAAGGCTCTGGAAGTAAAGGAAGTCAGTCCCATGTCTGCAGCAAACATATCAATAGCCGCGTAAGTTTCTGAACATCAACCTTATGTTATCATCTCAACCATAAGTCCAATGAAACTTTCATTGACTGTTTTCCATTCCCTCTCATGTTCTGTGTGAATTTGTGTTTTGACTGGTTTGACACATACCCACTGTCCACCTTCTTAAATGTCAGGCAATTAAGGACTCACCTGTCAATAGTGCGTGGCAGTTTGCCACTTTTTTCCTGTTTAGAGTTGTCTCTTTTTGTTGAAATTCTTCTTAATTGAAATACTGAATCCCACAACACCTTTGTTGAACAACAACACAATATAATTAATTTTGTTATGTCAATTGAAGATGCACTTGTCAAACAAACCTTGCTCATAGGTAGCAGTTGTAAAAAAAACATTACCTTTCAGAATTTTAAACAATATTTATAATGTTATATTTTGTTTCACGAGAGTTTCCAGAGAGGGTTTGTGCAATGTGAAATTTCCTTTATCAGCTTCAATTATGGACAAAATACAACAGGTCAACATTATAATAATGATATTGCTTGTGAGTCAGTTGTCTGAAAATGCCAGATGAAGGCTTGCAGGTTCAAGTCATTTTTAAGTGAATGAATAACATTTTATAGTCATTGTTACAGAGATTTAAATTACCAGGACTTTTCACAACTTTGAACTGAAGGGACTTAAAACACATTCTTGCAATTCCCCTAAGTAGTCACAGTAAAAGAGTACTACAAATAAAAAAGAGCAACATTAAAACAAATACGCCGAAATATAAAACCCCTAAACAGAGAGAACAAAGCAAAGTAAAAGCTTAGCTTCCTTGGGGCAGTTTCTGAGATATTTCTAAAATCAGTGTTGTTTTTGGCAGCTCTTTTAACTTTTTTCTTCACAACTAACTCACTCAGCTGCGCGACTTTTTCATGGGAGCAAATGCACTCTTCCTCGTGTGTGTGCGTCCCCTCTTCTTCGTGTGCGCAAATACGTTCTTCTTTGTGTGTGCATGCACTCTTACTCGCGTGCGGAAGTACTACCTGCTCTACGCTTCCTGTGCCAAAACAAAAGCGTGCATCACAAACAAAAGTCAACATTATAATTAGTGCTGTCAAATTTATCGCGTTAACGGGCGGTAATTAATTTTTAAAATTAATCATGTTAAAATATTTGACACATTTAACGCATGCGCGGAATGACCCGCTCATGCATTGCCTCATGCAGATTACAATGACACCGTTTTTTGTACATTGAGAGCTAAGAGGCTGAGAAAGGCGAGTGGACACTGGCATTCATTGGACTGCGCCGTTTATTGCCATAGGCTTCGGCAACTCCTTCACAACAAACATAAGTATCATTTAGTGAAAGCACAACAAAAATGATATTCCTATCTCTCAAAAAAATAATGTTCACAAAAAGAGAAGCGCTTAATGCAAAGAGAACTGGTATTCCCAATCAAAATAGCAATGCAAAACTTACTCAGACTTTGATCAAACTCCATTCAAACATTTCATTTAGCCCAACAAATACACTGGATGGCAACATTTAGTCACAATATACAAACTATTAGAGGTCTCAAACGTTGTGAAGCCAGCACTCAAATGATGTGGATGGACCAGTAAACATAGAACTATGGTGTCAGTCAAGGGATAAAACACACTCATTGGCTTGATTTCTCAATAATTTAAAACCTTGTGTTGTATTTCAATCACTATCTTATGTACAGTAGTTAAAGACACTGTGGAAGAACGGCAGGTAGCCCATGTGACGTCACCGCTCGGCGACGTCAACAATGGCGAGCTACTAGTTTATTTTTTGATTGAAAATTTTACAAATTTTATTAAAACTAAAACATTAAGAGGGGTTTTAATATAAAATTACTATAACTTGTACTATCATTTATATTTTAAGAACTACAAGTCTTTCTATTCCTTTAACAGAAAGAATGTTAATAATGTTAATGCCATCTTGTGGATTTATTGTTATAATAAACAAATACAGTAATTATGTACAGTATGTTGAATGTATATATCCGTCTTGTGTCTTATCTTTCCATTCCAACAATAATTTACAAAAAAATATGGCATATTTTAGTGATGGTTTGAACTGCAATTAATTACGATGAATTAATTTTTAAGCTGTGATTAACTCCATTAAAAATTCGTTTGACAGCCCTAATTATAATCAAATACACATTTCACCAAAGGGCCAGGCAACTATATTAATAAAATAAAGTAAAAAATAAGATACTGTGAGGTACAACAAGGTATTGTTTACGTAACAAAACAGAAAAAAAAATGACTGGAGTCAAAATGGCGAACGCAACTTTGGCGTCGTAAAGTCAAATTCAATTAATTGCTGTTATATCAAGCTTTATCTACACAATCATAGTCCCCAAAGTGCTTTACAGTGGTTCACATTCACCCTTTCACATACACGTATTTATGCATTGACCCTTCAGTCACTGGACAACCTCCCCGTGTTGCCTAAGATCTGCACTTTAACTCGACATCAAATAGCACATGTGATCCTGGCCCTCATTTAAACGGGAACAAAACCCAATTTAATTATTCAAATGTGCAAACTCTTCATCAGCATGTGCTATTTTTATCTTTTCACTTTCGGGAGTGTGTGAACTTTCAAGGATGTGATTTTTCTAACCCGTTCCTGACAAGAAAACAAACACACACACACACACACATAGCATGTAAATATACTATGTTGTTGTTCATATGCAGAGGCGGGTTGTAACGCGTTACATTTACTCAGTTACATTTACTTGAGGAACTTTTAGAGAAAAATGTAATCCTAAGAGTAGTTTTACTAAGCCACACTTTTTACTTTTACTTAAGTAGATTTGTGAAGAAGCACTACTCTCACTCTACTACTTTGAGCTACACTAGTCTGAACTCTTTTCCTTTTTATTCTACATACTAGATTTTCCTTTTTTTTTTTGCCAGCAATGCAAACAGTAGCTCTACCAATTTCACCAATGAGACGTCGCAACAACAATCATATGACTCCATTATATCAATCAGACTCAAGCTTGCCGTTCTATGATCACGCCAGCCTGTTCAATCAAGTGGCGTATTTAAAGCACCGTAAAAATTTAAGTATTTAAAAATAGAGTGCTGCCGTCAACATGATTCGAAAGTGCGGATTTTCACCTCTCCCAGTTTGTATTCGATGCCAAATGACCACAGAAAACTGTAGATATGATCCTTTTAATTTCATAATGGGAACTACAGGTAGTCGTCGGGTTACGACTTACGCGATTTTGACTTCTCGACGCCAAAGTCTCGGCCGCTATTTTGTCTCCAGTCTTTTTTTTTTGTTTGTTTTTTTAGTCGCATAAGCAGTACCTTATTTTACCTCACAGTGTCAATTTTTTTACTTTACTTTATAAATCTGACATGTTCTGTCCCCACTAAACGTGAAGTTGTTCAGCTTGACAGACAGCAAACAAGGCAATTGTGCTTTTTGAAGCGTTTTACTTCTTTCACCGACAATTCGTAAAGCTGTAACACACATCTGTACACTTATGTTCAAAATGACACGCATTTTAACAATCAAACACTTGACACAAAACAATTGGTTTTCAAACGTCCATCTAGTCTTATCGATATGTAAATTTAGTGGATTAAATTACCCTAAATTTTCCTAACAAAAGTCCGATAGCCTATATGCTACATATGGTAACGCATTTACAATTCTCATAGCAAATCGCTCACAAATCTCTCCTCAAACTGTAGCTATACACTTAATTATTGATGCATACCCAAACATATATTGGCTGAAAGAACTTACAGCCTTATGTGGGCAAAACTAGAGCACAGCTATCTTTTATCCATGTCAGACTTCTGAGTCTAATTCTTCGTCATACAAGGCAGCCAGACCCAACGCTGCCACCAGAAGGCAGTATATCCGCCATCATTAAACAAAATACAGTGGTATGAAAAAGTATCTGAATCTTTTGGAATTTCTCACATTTCTGCATAAAATCACCATCAAATGTGGTCTGATCTTTGTCAAAATCACACAGATAAAAAAAAAAAACTGTGTCTGCTTTAACTAAAACCACCCAAACATATATAGGTGTTCATATTTTAATGAGGATAGCATGCAAACAATGACAGAAGGGGAAAATATGTAAGTAAACCCTCTGCCTTAGGAGATTGAAACAGCAATTAAAACCAATTTTTACCAAACAATTCAAGTCAGGTGTGTGTTAAAGTGGTTTAAAGCTGCCCTGCCCACTATAAAAACACACACCTGGTAAGAATTGTCATGATGAGAGGCATTACCTGTTGTGTATCATGGCTCGGTCAAAAGAGCTGTCTGAAACCTGCGATCAAGGATTGTTGATTTGTATAAAGCTGGGAAAGGATACAAAACCATCTCTAAAAGTCTGAATGTTCCTCAATCGACAGTCAGAGAAGTTGTCTCCAAGTTTAGTACTGTTGCTCTCCCAAGGAGTGGCCATCCACCAAAGATGACGCTAAGAGTTCAGCGCAGAATACTCAGAGAGGTAAAAAAGAACCCTAGTGTGCTAAAGACCTACAGAAATTACTGGCACAGTCCAATATCTATGTGCAAACATCAACTACATGTAAAACTATGGCCAAGAATGGTGTTCATAGGAGGACTCCACAGAGGAAGCCACTGCTGTCTAAAAAAAAAAAACATTGTTGCTTGTTTATTGTTTGCAAAAAAGGCACTTGGACACTTTGTTCTGGCAAAATATTTTGTGGACTGATGAAACTAAAGTTGAATTGTTTGGGAGTAACACAAAAAGTCATGTGTGGAGGAAAAATGGAACAGCTCAACAACATCAACACCTCATTTCCACTGTGAAGAATGGTGGAGGGAGCATCATGAGGTGGGGCTGTTTTGTTGTCTCAGAGTCCTGGACAACTTGCAATCATTAATGGAAGAATGCATTCAAAAGTGTATCAGGATGTTTTGCAGGAATCTTGCATCTTTCAGACAGTTGAAGCTAAAAAGAGGGTGGATGCTGCAACAAGACAATGATCCAAAACACAGAAGTAAATCAACTTCTGAATGGTTTCAGAAGAACAAAATACATGTTCTGGACAGCAATTAATGCCAGACATCCCAGGAATCTGACTGAACTCCAGCAGTTTTGTAGAGAAAAATGGGCCAAGATTAGTCCTTATCGACGTGCCGGACTGATCTGCAGCTACAGGAAGCATGGTTGAAGTTATTGCTGCCAAGGTTGGGGGTGGGGTGGGGGGGCACAAAATATTAAATGCGATGGTTCACTTACTTATTTTTCTCCCTTCTGTTATTGTTTGCTTACATATTACTAGTGAAATATGAAAACCTCTAAATGTTGGTTTTAGGTAAAGCAGACTGTTTTTTCATCTGTGTGATTTTGACAAAGATCAGATCACATTTGATGGGGATTTTATGCAGAAATGTGAAAAATTCCAAAAGGTTCAGATACTTTTTTCATACCACTGTACAATCCTTTTTGACTTTTTGGATAGTTATTTCAAGATTTAGGGGTATTTAAAGGGTCAATTCCGACAGTACAGTGATGTGTAATACATGTTTTTGGATGGTTATTTTGAGATTTGAAAGGTATTTAGGGGAACTTCCGACTTACACGGAAATTCGGGTTAGGCCGCCAGCGTAAGAATAGAACTCGTTCGTAACCCGGGCATTACCTGTATTCAACTATTCAGATTAGGAACTATTTTCTCCCCTATAGAGCACTTATGCTCTTTGGACGAATTATGCTTCAGTTCTGTAATTTTATTTCTCTCACCGGAATTCAATGATTTTTTTTTTAGTATTCATTTGGCTAAATGTTGTTATGAAAAAAGGTTATTGTACAGTATAATAATAATAGTTCCTATACCATTGCTTCAAAAGAAAAAGAAAATAAACATCGTAAGCAGTTACTCACAATCTTAGAAATGACTTGAGTATTTTTTTCACCAAATATTATTTACTTGCACTTGAGTACGTTTTTTGGATGACTACTAGCCTATTAAGCATTACCTCAGACAATGTGATGTTCTTTGGGCCACAACCTCTCCTTAATTGCCATCCATCTCACAAAGAAATGCGCCAGCTCAACTAGAGTAAACACTGGTTAGCTGACTTCTCCCTACCTTATCACCACATTATTTTCCTGTCCGTTTTCATCCATGATCCGCCAAATGTTTGAAAGTGAATACTGTGGTAACACATTGGTTTGCTGACTCATAAACAACTGTTTTCATTTGAAATTTACTGTTTTCATTTGCAAACTCAGGGTTTCATGTCATGGCATGAAGTAATTCCAATAAAATTCCAATCTGAATCTTTTACATACCATTCCAATTTTCTATGTAAGTTAAAATGTCTTTGGAATGAAACTCCTGACTGGTTTTAAGGTTCAGTTTTTGCTTTTTTTCCCCCCTGCAAATTTCTGCTTACACAGTAGTGATGGTGTTTGCTAAGTAGTTGCACAGATTTGTTCTTTTGAGTAAATTAGAAGGAAACAGGTGGATAAACATTGGTTCCACCTGTTCCCTTCATATTTGTGTCTCATTTTTCTTTTGTTTTTTTGTTCTGCATGTACAGTTTTGTAAAGCAAAATCGAGATGCACTCTCTCGCAGGTCGTCCATCAACAGCATTCAGTCACTGTGAGTTATCACTCTCTGTTACAATATTCTCCTCCTTGTCTCCTCTGCGCTCCCCATTCAGATTTAATTATGACTTTATATAATTAACTTACTCCTGTTCTTCTCCGGGGCTTCCCAAATCACAACTGTCTGCCTTGTCCTTTTTTTCCCCTTTGGAAAATTAGTCTGTGCTTTTTAAAATACATTATTTCAAGCCACATTATTTAAAAAAAGGATATAAAATGGCTTTCCCACCCTATAAAATATAATGGCCAGGACTGTGAAATCAAACAAATATTTCTCTTGGAATATTTGAAAATGTTTTTAATGCAGCATTGTTTCCAATTCTAGCCTGCTTATTGCTTTTTGTGTAAAAAAAAAAAAAAAAAAAAAAAAAAAAAAAAACATTAAGCTCTTTGAATGTGTTACGGTAATGAAGCTGATTGACCACTCTTTGAGAAAATTAAACTAAAAACCTCTTTTACACGAGGACTGAAAATCACATGAATTTTTTAAATTTCATCAGTGTCTTTGTTACCTCCCTTTCTGGAAAGTGCAACCTTTCTATGTTGCTCTCGTGTGTTCGTGTGGAACTCTATCCTTTGTCCCTTCGTGTCTTCTGTCTGTCTGTCTGTCTTTTCTGTCTGTCTCTTAGGACTTATAGTCTCTACTCTTCCCCTGCTCGCCGAATCTTGAGGTACAGGTGGATGGAACAAACTTAACTAACCAGTAAATGATCATAAATAAATTATATTGACACAGTTAGCATAGCTTGGAGGGTGTACATAATAAAAAAGACAACACACAAAAACACCTTTTATAAATAATTTCATCCATTTGTGTTATCACTCATGATGAATACAGAATGCCATGTCTGCAACTGTTGACATATAAGATATAACTCAGTGCCATTCATGATGATAGACGTCTATAATTATGTGGTTCTTTCATCCTTCTGTTGTGAATTTAAAATGAGTTTATCACTAGTAGATGTCCAATCCATTTGAACTGGGAGGACTGCAATTAAATGAATGAATGTTTGTTATAGTTGATCAAGGGTGTAGGTTGGGTCTCAACATTAGGACGGATGATATAACGGCATAACTTGCATGTACTGTATGCCAGCACTTTTTGCTGGGAATGGGATTAATATGACCAAACAGATTATTGAATGGGGGTCAGGGCTATATTTCTCACAAATATCAACCTAATTAACCATTTAACACCTGAGCCTACTTTGTCTGAACTTGCATGCCTTTTATGTTGCCTTCATATTTCAAAGAAATAATTGTTCACAATGGCCTGGTTGGGTTTTCAGAACACCATAACCTACATGTCCAAACAATTGTTTTCTTCACTGACTAATTATAATCAACATTTTGGACCCAAAAAGACAAAAAAAAAAAAAAAAACAAATCCACAAACCGTTTTGAAGGTTGATAATATTTATTCAACTTGTTAGGATAAACATTCAACAGAAAAAATAAGACTAAATAGTTTTATACATAGACTTCATAACCTATTGACATGACACGGGAAACGCGGCCGATTCGTAGGGCCCAATTTAACATCAGAAACTTAATAATTGAGGAAAACATGCAGAATCAATCTTAAATAATATGTAAATCGATAACTGATAAATTCTTTATACAATCACAACTTATTGTAGAATACAATATCCCTTTATTATCAATATACACTATATGCTGTTAGCAAATGAGGCTAGCGGCCGCCTGGCGTAAACAGAGCTTTTCGGGTGAAAATTCTTGTGAATAAATGCTTAAATCCCCAAATTCTTCATAGATATGGACGTAAGACAGTCCCGATTCTTGGTTAAAAGCAAAGAAACCATGCAGTTAGCGTTTATTTTATGTATATTGACAAAGTACCATGCTACTATGCTAGCGAATGAGGGTAGCGGCCGCCTGGCGTAAAAGCAGCTTTTCTGGCGAAAATTCTTGTGATTAATGCATAAATCCCCGAATTTTTCATAGACATGGACGTAAGACAGTCTCGATTCTTGGTTAAAAGCAAAAAAAAACGTACAGTTAGCGGTTATTTGACGTATATTGATGAAGAACCATGCTACTATGTTAGCGAATTCTTGTGAATAAATGCATAAATCCCTGAATTCTTCATAGATATGGAGGTAAAACAATCTCGATTCTTGGTTAAAAGCAAAGAAACCGTGAAGTTAGCATTTATTTTACATACAGTTATATTGACAAGGTACAATGCTACTATATCAGGGAATGAGGCTAGCGGCCGCCTTGCGTAAAGGGAGCTTTTCTGGTGAAAATTCTTGTGAATGAATGCTTAAATCCCTGAATTCTTCATAGATATGGAGGTAAGACAGTCTCAATTATTGGTTGAAAGCAAAGAAACCGTGCAGGTAGCATTTATTTCATGTTAATATTATCAACTATGAGGCTAGTCAGTTCCATGTGTGAACAAAGAAGAAAATTCCTTCGAATAAATGCCTCAATCACGCATGCATGGTACGAAAAATATAATATTTACCTTGAATCCTCGAACAAATAACTCCAGAGACAATCCTTCCTGTTTGTATGCGGTACAGCTTTTGTAGTTATATCCAATCTTAAGTAAATCCAAGCTTAAATCCGACATGAGCGTGTGCGTCTTTGGCTATTACTAAATGAAGCTCGGCCCCCTGATAAAGCGTTGCGCAAAGAATGACGAAGTGTCAGGTCAATAGACTTTTGAAGTCCATGGTAGTGTTATATCCCTACTGTCCCTATGCAAACCTAGGCCCTTGTGGTTCATATAGTGAACTCATTGGTTGAAAGATGAACATTCAAAGCCATTCCTCCCAGTTTCAATGAATTTGACATTTATTGTTGTCAATGGCTGGCAATGAGTTAATTATAGGAGCAGGTTTATGCAGTGTCTGATAAACATTTGTATTTGGGAGGCTTTGTGAATGCCTTTTGAACAGTCCTCGCTTCGCTTCACTCTCAAAGTGTCTGAACAAAGCTATTTGGAGAAATAGTCCAAGCTTTCCCTAACCAACACAATTCGAGGCAAAGTGAAGGCAATTGGATTTGCTTTAAACTCATAAAAATCTCAAGCTGAAATACTTACACCGTAAACTTAAATTTGACCCTCAGGCAGTAAATTACTATGTTATTGTACTAGGCTGTGGATCTTTTTGGGCAGGAGGAATGTCTAAGAGTGAGTGCTGTGTGTTTTGATGAGTACACATTGTTTGCTAAAGAAAGAGAGACTTCCAATGGCTGGGGGAAGATGGAAAAGCCGGCCAAAAAGAGGTGTTTGTACGACCATGGCATCCTGGGTGCATGCACATACGCTGTAGTTTGGCAGTATATGCTCTCATTTCAATGCATTCAGGTTAGGTGCGGTTTACACTCTTAGCAGTGTTGTATTCACATTAGTGTTGCACCAATACTATTTTTTATAATCCTGATTCCGACAACCAGTTGTGTGGTATTAGCCAAAGCCAATACTATACCGATACCAGATTTTTAAATAAATACAGGTAAGTCCCCGGGTTACGAATGAGTTCTGTTCCTACGCTGGCGACGTAACCTGAATTTCCGTGCAAGTCGGAATTAACCCTTTAAGTACCCCTAAATATCCCCTAAATCTCAAAATAACTACAGGTAGTCCTCGGGTTACGACATACCAGACTTACGTGATTTCGACTTTACGTCGCCGGAGTGTCCAGTCGTTTCTTTTTTTTCAATAATGTTGACTTTGTTATGTAATGCATGCTTTTATTTTGGTGCAGGAAGCATAGAGCAGATAGTACTTCCGCACGTGCGGACAGTAACTGATACATGCTAATCTTTTGTGTGGATTGTTATTGCTGTATCAGCAGCTAGTTATAAACACAATTTTAAATAGCTGTTATTGAAGATGAAACTCATTTTATTTCATTTTTATTTTAATTTTATTCTACAAGTGTTGATGTCATGAGGAGCTTAATAAAGCCAGCAAACCACACGGACGTCTGACATTGTCATTTCGCAGCTTAGCTCGCTGTCTAGCCAGTACTGAGCTCCAACATCTTAGTGAGGACAGTACAATGACGTACAGTACATGTTTTAGGATAGTTATTTTGGGTACTTAAAGGGTTTATTCCAACTCATGCAGAAATTCGCGTTACGACGCCAGCGTAGGAACGGAACTCATTTGTTACCTGGGGACTACCTGTATCCAAAAACATGTATTGTATGTTGTTGTACTGTCCTCACCAAGATGGTGGAGTTAAGTCTTACCTAGACTAAGCTGTAATCTTTCTCTTCTGTCTCACTTGGCTGCGCGACATCTTTGTGAGAGCAAATGCACTCTTCTTCGTGTGTGCGCGTGCGCTCCTCTTTGTGTTCATGAATTTGTAGGTACATGAGGTCTTCCTCGCATGCGTACCTACTGCTCTACACTTCCTGCGCCAACATTACAATCAAAGACAAGTCTCGCCAAAGGGCATAACGGTCATATTAATTAAATAAATTAAAAGAACTGGTAAGTCCAATAAGGTACTGTTTACTCAACTAAAAAAAAGACTGAAGACAAAATGGTGGACAATACTCCGGTATCATGGAGAGTACTTATATAGTGCATTTATCTTGATTGTTACAATGCCCAAAGCGCTTTACACATTTACCGTTTCACGCACACATTCACAGACCAATGGTGCTGCCGCCATGCATGGCGCTGCCAACCCATTGGGGGCAAGTTAGGGTTCAGTGTCTTGCCCAATGGCATTTTAAGTAGTTATAGCCAGGAACCGAACCGCTGACCCTTCGTTCCCAGGACAACTCAAGCTACCAACTCCGCCATGGCCGCCCATAAAGTCATAAAGTTGAAATGACATACTGTAAGTCAGGTACGATATAACCCGGGGACTACCTGTAAATAATTATATATACACTGTACAGTATATACTCTATATACAGTGCGAGCCAAAAGTATTGGGACCCCTCCAACTCTGTCAGATAACGCTCAATTTCTCCCAGAAAATGATTGCAATTACAAATGCTTTGGTAGAAATATCTTCATTTATTTTGCTTGCAATGAAAAAACACATAAGAGAATGGGAAAAAAATAATTACCATTTTACACAAAACTTCAAAAATGGGGCTGACAACACAATTGGCACCTTTTGAAAAATAATGTGATGCTTCTCTAATTTGTGCAATTAACAGCACATGTTACTTAGCTGTGGCACATAACAGGTGGTGGCAATAACTAAATCACACTTGCAGCCAGTTAAAATGGATTAAAGTTGACTCAACCTCTGTCCTATGTGGTACCACATTGAGCATGGAGAAATGAAAGAAGACCAAAGAACTGTCTGAGGACTTGAGAAGCAAAATTGTGAGGAAGCATGGGCAGGCTCAAGGCTACAAGTCCATCTCCAAAGACCTGAATGTTCCTGTGTCTACGGTGCGCTGTGTCATCAATAGGTGTAAAGCCCATGGCACTGTGGCTAACCTCCCTAGATGTGGACGGAAAAGAAAAATTGACGAGAGATTTCAACGAAAGATTGTGCGGACGGTGGGTAAAGAACCTCGACTAACATCCAAACAAGTTCAAGCTGTCCTGCAGTCCGAGAGTACAACAGTGTCAACCCGTACTATCTGTCGGCGTCTGAATGAAAAGGGACTCTATGGTAGAATACCCAGGAAGACCCCACTTCTGACCCAGGGACATAAAAAAAGCCAGGATGGAGTTTGCCAAAACTTACCTGGGAAAGAATGTTCTCTAGTCAGATGAGACAAAAGTAGAGCTTTTTGGGAAAAGGCATCAACAGGGGAAAAAGAGGGCCTTCAAAGAAAAGAAAACGGTCCCCACAGTCAAACATGGCAGAGGTTCCCTAATGTTTTGGGGTTTGCTATGCTACTTCTGGCACTGGACTGCTTGACCATGTGCATGGCATTCTGAAGTCTGAGGACTACCAACAAATTTTGCAGCATAATGTAGGGCCCACCAAAGCTGGTTTTCCCTCAGAGGTCACGGGACTTCCAGCAGGACAATGACCCAAAACACACTTCAAAAAGCACTAGTAAATGGTTTGAGAGAAAGCACTGGATACTTTTAAAGTGGCCAGCCAGTCCAGACCTGAATCCCATAGAACACCTGTGGAGAGATCTGAAATTGGCAGTTAGGAGAAGGCACCCTTCAATTCTCGGAGACCTAGAGCAGTTGGCCAAAGAAGAATGGTCAAAAATTCCAGCAGAGCATTGTAAGAATCTCGTTGCTGGATACCGGTTGCAGTTGTTTGCAGTTATTTTTTTTAAAGGTTGTGCTACCAAGTATTAGGCTGAGGGTGCCAATACTTTTGTCCGGCTCATTTTTGGAGTTTTGTGTAAAATGATAATGATTTTTTTTTTCATTCTGTTTTGTGTTTTTTCATTGCAGGCAAAATAAATGAGGATATTACTACCAAAGCATTTGTAATTGCGATCATTTTCTGGAAGAAATTGAGAATTATCTGACAGAAGTGCATGGGTGCCAATACTTTTGGCCAGCACTGTATATGCATATATACATAAACATTATAAAGGGCGACCAGCATTTAAGAAACTAGACCTCACATAGTACATACTGCACAGTATCGGCACATTATTTTTAATGCATTGCTGGTGCTTCTGTGTTGGGCTGACGGCATAAGATGCGCCCTCGACCCTATGTCATTGACCCGTCGCCATCAACCCTACACCAGCGATTGGCATTTGAAGCTCAGCGAAAAAGTAATGCATTGCGCTTTAGTGCGCCGCCCAGTCACTAAGTGGTGTATCCTTATCTTTGTGTAGTTTCCCGGCAGAGGTTGCGCTAGACATTTTCGTTGTCTGTCATTTTGACTGACAGGGTCATAAAAATCCGGTCATAACCTATTTTTACCCGTCACTTAAATTTTTAAAATGATAATTATGACATATTCAATAGTATTTAGTTTTCATTCATTTTTAATTAATATTGTAACGCTTGCTTGGCGTAGAAAAATTAGACACGGAAGTCGTGGTATTTTTCTCCCTCTTTTTACTCTGCTTACCACCAACACCAACAAAACAACAACTCCGCCCCCAAAGAAAAAGAGGCAACTATATAGACCCCAATCACCAACGTCACACAATGATCTTAATTGTGGTTGTCATCCCAAAATCTTCTAAATATATATTAAATGCATCTTACCAGATATAAAATGACTACTACATAGTCTGTGGTGATTGTTTGGTGCCCAGATTTCTTGTCGAATTACGGCAGTCCATCTCGCTCTCCTTTTCAGGTCTCTCAGAATACGGTAGACCTTCAAGTCTCTCCGTCTATCTTCTCTGTTACTGCAACCAACCGCCACACACGCCTTCACCATTTTGATTATTAATGTTAACGAGCAGAAAAACACGCCGTAATAGGAGGCATGTACGTAGCGGTAATGTGTAAACACAGCCGACACACAATATGGCGGCTCCAGTCAGGGGGGCGTAGTTGTGACGTCATGTGATTGGGGTCTATACACAGGCGGCAATTTAGTCCACCAATTGGATGATGCGCTGGCACACCGGGCGCACCAATAAGAACCTCGCGTTGATGTGTCAATCACGGTGCCGCCGCCAGACCCCGGTGACGCTACAATATTCTGACAGAATAGCCAACGACGTCATGCATTAAGAGAGACAATAGCTAATTAATATGTTCACTCGCCACCCTGTGGTTTGGGGTGTGAATTGCAACCTGTCAAAATGACGGACGGACTTCAGTTTTTTCCGTCACCGTTTTAAAAAACCGTTCAACGACGGAAAATATTCGGTTAACGCGACCCCTGTTTCCCGGGCTAGTTCACCCACGGAGGAGCATGGAAAATTAGATGCACATTCGATATTTTCAGATGTCAGGGGGCAGATTTGACAATCTTTGCCAAATTCAACCTTTAATATCACACCAGCAAACACACAGCATGCCTGTTGATGTTGCCCAGAGATTGATGGCGATGTTAAGTATTTCAGCCTTTGGTAGAAGCTAACAAGTTGTGGCGGCTAGCTACAAGCTAGCGTCGTTTTTTGTGGACTGGTCCTTGCTGTTCACGTAGCAATTCATCACCGCGGCGAGGATTTTTGGGAGGCTTACGCAAGGCTACGGCGTAGGGTCCAAGCAGAGTACACCGTCGACGGCGTAGCTACGGTGTTAGGTCTAAATTTACTTGTATCTAGCAAAATAACACAGACCTAGAGGAGGACGAAGGCAAGGATCAGACAGGAGACGGAATCTTGAGTTTCACCGGCGGCCACCAGGGAGAGAGCTGACAGGGTAATACGCTCGTTCGCAAGGTCAGTGTGTCTCTCTCAGCCCCCTCCCTGGGGGTCGTGTGTTTTATTGACAAGTGGGAGAGCATTCATTGCACATGCGTAAGTTTCGTTTACCGAGAGATAGCTGTTATGGTATCGTTTACTGAGAACAGAAACCGTGAATGAAACATTATGGTGACGTTTACTGAAAACAGAAACCTTACTCTTTTCATTGTATAAGCACTAAAGCACAAGCGAATAGACTGTTACATGAGAAAACATAATCATAACACCTAGTTTTAAACACACATAATTGGTTTAATTATTGTAAATACTGTTAGTGTGCAAAAGCATTAAAGCACATCTTACATACGGCATCACCGCAACGCAGAAGCACAACTGCCACTTTAATACTCCCTGCTGTATTGGTAATATCGGTATCGGTGCAACACTAATTGACATTTTATACAAGCATGGTTACTCAACACTATCATGGTGGATATTTGTGCTCTGCATCACAGATCATTTAGTGACATGCTTGTATGTTAGGTTATTGATGGGATTCTAAGTAGTATTCAATATGGATCATAATAAATTAAATAATAGCAGTTAACCTTGCTTTGTGTCAAATGAAAATTGTTCAAAGCAGAATGAATCGGAAATTTAGAAAAAGGGAGAAAAATTGAAAGATTTTGTGTTAATTGTGACATTTTCGTGTGGGGTTTTTTGTGTCTCAGCAAGGAACAGCAACGGACAGCCAAAACCATGTCAGTGTGGGAGCAAAGGACAAACCAGCTGAGGAGACACAACGTGAGAGCAAGCAGTGAAGCTTTGTTTAACGAGCTCGACCCTGAGGAGCGCCTACGACTGTCCTCTGCCCTCCATCTTCATCCTGACATGAAGACCCACCTGGACAGGCCCCTTGTGGTGGAGTCCAACAGGCCTCCCGAGGAAGGTCAGCAAGACGGCACGGGAGACATCCTCCATTCGCACACCAGGAAGCACCACAGACATCGGGACAGGAACGGTGAGGGCAGGGATGGAGGTGACGGCCGTCCAGCGAGGCATCACACCCATCACAGCCGGAGCAAAGATCATAATAGCAATGGAGGTCAGACTAAAGAGAGAAGAGGGGAGAGTTGCGGTCACAGCCGAGATGAGGGTCAGAGACGCAGGCGGCATCATCATACAGGCTCCCCGGAAGAAGACGTCTCTGATGTACGGGCAGGAGGGGAAGAGAGGGGCCATCGCCATCACCATTCACACCGGACGCCAAAAGAGGGAAATGGGACATTAGCGAATGGTTCCCATGGAGAGCGCAGGGGCCGAGGAAGAGGAGGCGAGGGTAATGGAGAAAGGAAAGGCCGATGCTCTCGAATGGTCAGAGCGCAGTCGACTCTGGATGGGGATGAAAGCAAAAAGTGCAAGAAAAATCATAGGTAAGAATACGATATCAGCAATTGTGTTGCAGGATGCGTCAGGTTGAGGGTCCAACCAATGGCAATGGCCACCAATGAATAAAGTAAAAAGCACCTCGAAAGTATGGTCCCATCGGATAAAATCTACACCTTTTTCTCCAGGGAGATGCAGTCTGATGGTGAGGAAGAGGTTCTTGCTACCAGTCCTCTGAGTCTTGGAGACAAGCAGGAGGATGCTGACAACCAAAAGAATTCCACTAGAGCCAGCCAGGCTGGCCTTAACAGCAACACCATTCACATCCCTGTCACCATAACAGCCCCACCCGGAGAGACAACCGTGATTCCCAGTGAGGAGAAACTTTATCACATTATTACGTAGATTTTTCTAGTAACATTATGGTGTGAGAAATAGGCACTTTGAGTGAAGGTTTGGTCAAGGATGTAATGAATGCTTGAAGTAAACATGATGGCAAATTTATCCTTTGCTGAAAATAACCACATATTTTGCAAGAAATTACTGCGACAAAAATGATGCAGCACACGAAAGTTCTCTCTCAGCGCATCTTCCCCGTGCCATTTTTTTCCCTTTTTTTTTTAAACGCTGTATTCATGTTGCAGAAGTATGTTTATGATGCAACTTGTTTAAATAGGGTTAAAGATGCTAAACAAAGTCCAACTGAACAGCATCAGTACTTGAGAATGAACGACTATTGAACACTGCTCACAACAGCTAGAATAGATGCGTTCACAGTAACATTCATGAGACAAAAATATGATGCGTTCAGTTCACGTTCGCCAAAAATATGAATGTGTCCATGAACGATTGTTCATTGAACGCGTTCATGGACACCATAGATAAAATATCAAGTAGGGAAACCATTTCTTTTCAAATATTTAGGAGCAACCTCAAAGTGTGATAACCTTTGGCTTACTACTCCAACGTATTTTAATATTCGCCCTGATCATGGTTTTTCCTGTAAATTTTTTGAGAACCTCTGATACAGTGAAAGTATTTCAGTTGTGAGAGCTATGATGTATTTTCTGCACTAGTGAACAACATTGACTGCAGCAACTTAACAGTCAACGAGGAGAAGAAAGCCCTAGAAGAGGACGATGCTGCAAATAGGCCGCGGCAGATTCTCCCCTATAGTTCCATGTTCATTTTTGGACAAACAAATCCGTAAGTCATTGGGTAATAACTGGCTAGATATTGGACTTGGGTTAAAAATGTAGTTTGTTAGCTAATATAATTAGATTTTTTTTTTTCAATCAACAATTTGCAATTCTTTTGCTACACTTAATGTCTTTATGGTACATAAGAATCATGCAGTCTATTGCTTCTTAATTTGTTTAAATGCTTCATAGATATCGTGACAGACCGGATGAATCATTTTGACAGCAAGTAAAATGCTTATAGTTCATGGCTCGTCTGAGAACGTGTCGCTTGAACATTAGCTGTCTCTTCATTGTATACTCACGGAAATTCCATGCGTGTGTTGTTGCAGGGTGCGGCGGCTGTGTCATTACGTGGTCAACCTACGCTACTTTGAAATGTGCATCCTGATGGTCATTACCATGAGTAGCATTGCCCTGGCAGCTGAGGATCCTGTGCAGTCTAATGCACCCCGCAACAACGTGAGTTTGTGGCAACCTATTTCTCCTTTTATATATATCGTTTTTTAACCATGATACAGGAGAATAAACTGAATGTGCAGCCTAAAACGTCTATAGAGTCTCGTTGGTAAAGTCATGCATGTGTAGTTTCCCGTCTTATTTGTGGGCCTCTAAATATATCATTTAGGACAGGACAACGGTAACTTAGTGATGATAATAAACTCTCAGCAGGAAAACACTACGTTATTTTCATTAATTAGCCGAGAATTTAAGACGACGCTCGCCAGGCTAAATGCTAATTGCTAACGTGGATGCTATGATAACACTGTGTTACATTTAGTGTGTGATGATCACTCAACATAGACCTTTAAGGGCTAAAGCAACATTGCATTTTTTCTCTTGCCAAGATAAGAAAACAAATCTTACCGTGTTTCAAAACAAGCAAGCCTGGAGCAAAGTTTGAAGCACATTCTAGCACTGCTCTGATGCAGGCTGACATGCTCCACATACCATATGAAAATGTCACGCATTGTGAATATATGACAGAAACTCCACTTTCATGTCGTTGTCGTCTCTTAAGACAAAAACTGCCATTCGTCTCGTTATGTTTTAGTCTCCCAAGACACGTTTTTAGCGATAACGAAAAAATAGCTTAAAGAATCACTAGGTAACCTTTCAACTAGTGATGCACGATAATACATTTTTCAACCGATACAGATAACCGATAATTTCCTCCTCATGCCAACCGATAAACGATAATGTCAAGCTGATAATTCTATTAAAAGATTTATGTAAAATTTTAAAGTATACACAAAAAAAATATTGCTGTACAAAAATATAATTTATTGCTCTTTTTTTCAACATAAAATATGAACAAGTCGTCAATTCAAACATCTAAATAATGACAGATTGTCTGACATTGTGTAATGGTAAACTTTTGGCAACAATTACTTACAGAGTACATACCTAAGTTGCACAAAAATGCCTTTAAAAGTAAGCCATTCCTAACATATATAACATTAATACACTGCAAAACACACCTTCTTAAAACTAGTCAGTTTTAAGTGTAAATCTATTGGCAATAAGTGAAATTATCTGCCATCGCTTCAAGTGTATTTCTCTCAGATTTCTTGGAAGAAAAATAGCTAGCTGAAAATAATCTTAACAGCCTTGTTTTAAGCAATACATTATTATACTTAATCCTAAAAAAAAAAAAAAAAAAACTTGGAAGAAGGAAAGATTTTGAATAATATTTGTGGCTACAGAATGTTGATTTAAGAATTTGATTATCTACTGTTACTGTAATAGATCAGAGAAATAAGTTAAATAATTTGAAAAGTGATTAACTTATATGCTTTGTTGCACACTGTGAAAATGATTAACTCAAAAGAGAGAGATGTCATGTACCCATTCTGCAGCGCTTTGTTTACATTTGCGGCTTTCACGACATTTGCTTTACAGCAGCTAAACTGATACACTGCAGTACTATTTGGATGGAGTTGGAGCTCGCATCCGCGTGCGTGTTGTTTTGTGCCTGAGTTTTGTTAAGCCGAAAATAAAGGCCGCTCGTCATTTTACATACTGAATGCATTATTGACTGGCTGAATTCATTTTCTCCATGTTTAAATTATCATCTAACCACTGTGCCGTCATGATAAGCTTGCTTACTGGACATCACTTTTTCATGAAGAACGGTGGTCGTATAAACTGCATTATTTTTTTATCCAGGGCTTTGGTTCTCGGGTAATTTAGGTAAAAAAAAAAAAAAAAACGTGTCTTGTCTCGGCGGCGGCGGCAGATACGTTTGTACCGGATAATCTGCCCGCCCCAGCCAGTTCGCCGCGGCGTATTCGGGTCCTGGCTCTCCTCGTACGCCGTGGGGGAACGCTCGAGAAACCGGGGTGTTCGCCAGAGGGAGGTCCCGAAGCCGGGGAACCGGGCTCGGCCTGCCGGACCGGCCAGAGCGGCAGGCTCCGTCGGAAGACGGCTACTTGCCGACTATCGGTCTCCAGTCGTGCCGGTGTTTAGCCTTAGATGCGAATTTACCACCCGCCTTGGGCTGCATTCCCAAACAGTCCGACTCTGTATTGTCACAAGCCCCGTAGTTTAGCTTGTGTTTACAATAGCCTTAGCATTATCGATAGCAGCAGCCTCGTATTCGTTCCAAAAATCTTTGTGATGCAGTTTTATATGGCTGATGGGTTAGTTGTTTTGAATGAGGACGCTTTCTTTCTGCCTCGTGGAACTTCTACGGTACATGTTTCGCAGATGGCGAGAGCGTGGTTTTTTTAGTAACAGCCGCCATAATATTTAACTACTTCTTGTCATGTAACTCTGCCTCCTCAACCCCTCCTCCTTTATGGGCTCAGGGGCTTCAGAGAGGTGAGGGGTTGAGGAGGCGGCGTGCTGAATTCTTCGGTTGTGCACATTTGGAGGCTAAATCAAGTATATAATTATCGGATTGCATTATCGGTTGAATTTTTTTATTATCTGGATTATCTGTGTGACGTCATAATTGCCGTTATCGGCCGATAATTATCTGTGGCCGATATTATCGTGTATCTTTACTTTCAACCTTTATAAAATATTTTCATAACATGTGATGATATGTCGACTGGCAACTAGTTGAATGACACCTCTTTGATAACTTGAGTGGGTCTGTGTTGCTTTCATCAACACTAATTAACTTTGACAAAAAAAAAAAAACGCAAATGTGCAAACTGCTTTACAGCATACATCACTTAGCCCTTCCATTGTATTCAATGCGAATACTTTTGTGCGACTTCTGCGGCTTTCACTCGCTGACGTGACGATCCCCTCAACCGAACTCGTCTGCGCTGACGGGTTTTTAGCGACACTAAGCCACACAGTTGCTAACCATCATATGCTAATGTTTAGTCACAACTTGATTCATTACCTTATTATTATTCCTAGATCACACAGCCGTTGGAAACAGAAATGTTGTTTAATCCATCTGCAGGCAACCGGGAGATCATCCTTTTATGACACTATACGGGCGTGCGCTGGTCTTAATGGGAAACGCAGTCTTCCTAAAGGCAAAACACTACCGCTTTTGTCCACTGGCGTCGCTAAAATCTACCAAACCCGAAAAGTGACCTAGTGTGGCTTTAAATCGATGCCATGCCACAGTTCTCCGGGCCAACGCACACAAAAATGGCTTCTTTATTTTTACGCACAATTAACTATAATCTTGCAGCAACTGCTATCCAAGTTGATTGACACCTGTTGAGCCACAAAACCGGTGCACTCTAATTTTAGCTACACCCCAATATTTTGTCATTGGCTATAAAATATGTAAAAAGGCACCAAACTTTCATTTTATTATGAGTACATGTAGCAAAAATGGTTTGAAAATGAGCCATATAGAACTCCTAATTTGGGCCCAGGGGCCTCAATGTGAGTACACACTGGAGTCCTTTTTCTGAGAGTGAGAATTGACATTCACATGATCAACCCACCTGGAGGGAGCGAACGGGTGATGTAAAAGGTGGGGTGCTCATTGTTTTTTGCTCCAAAACCTACTTTTCAAGGAGACAACCTCCCACGATCTACCATAACAGAGGGGGGATGTGGGGTCCTAAAAATTATTATTATTACTTTTTAAATATACATAGTTACCTACAGTGCTGGCCAAAAGTATTGGCACCCCTGCAATTCTGTCAGATAATGCTCAATTTCTCCCAGAAAATGATTGCAATTACAAATGCTTTGGTAGTAATATCTTCATTTATTTTGCTTGCAATGAAAAAACACAAAGAGAATGTGGGAAAAAAAAAATCATTATCATTTTACACAAAACTCCAAAAACGGGCCAGACAAAAGTATTGGCACCCTTTGAAAAATCTCGTGATGCTTCTGTAATTTGTGTAATTGACAGTACCTGTTACTTACCTGTGGCACATAACAGGTGTTGGCAACAACTAAATCACACTTACAGCCAGTTAAAATGGATTAAATTTGACTCAACCTCTGTCCTCTGTCCTGTGTCCTTTTGTGTACCACAATGAGCATGGAGAAAAGAAAGAAAACCAAAGAACTGTCTGAGAACTTGAGAAGCAAAATAATGAGGAAGCATGGGCAATCTCTAGGCTGTAACTCCATCTCCAAAGGCCTGAATGTTCCTGTGTCTATCATGCGCAGTGTTATCAATAAGTGTAAAGCCCACGGCACTGTGGCTAACCTCCCTAGATGTAGACGCAAAAAAAAATTGACGAGGGAGATTTCAAGGAGATTGTGCGGATGGTGGATAAAGAACCTTGACTACATCCAAACAAGTTCAAGCTGTCCTGCAGTCTGAAGGTACAACAGTGTCCACCTGTACTATCCGTCGACGTCTGAATCTAAAGGGACTTGTTGGGAAGATACGCAGGAAGACCCCATTTCTGACCCAGAAACATAAAACAGCCAGGCTGGAGTTTGCCAAAACTTACCTGAGAAAGCCAAAAACATTTTGGAAGAATGTTCTCTGGTCAGATGAGACAAAAGTAGAGGATTTGGGGAAAAGGCATCAACATAGAGTTTATAGGAAAAAAAAAACAAAAAACAAGGCCTTCAAAGAAAAGAACACGGTCCCCACAGTCAAACATGGCAGAGGTTCTCTGATGTTTTGGGGTTGCTTTGCTGCCTCTGCCACTGGACTGCTTGACCGTGGGCGTGGCATTATGAAGTCTGAATTGTTCTCAGTTATTTTGTCTAAAGGTTGTACTACCACGCTGAAGTGCCAATACTTTTGTCCGGCCCAGTTTTGGAGTTTTGTGTAAAATGATAACGATTTCATATTTTTTCATTCTCTTTTGTGTTATTTCATTGCAAGCAAAATTAACGAAGATATTAGTGCCAAAGCATTTGTAATTGCATTCATTTTCTTGGAGAAATTGAGCATTATCTGACAGAATTGCAGGGGTGCCAATACTTTTGACCAGTGAGCAACATATTAGGTTATGTTGCTTTTTTCTGATGCCACGAGCTACTGGTTGATCGTAACGCTAGTGTGGGTAGTAATGGCAACGTAATGGGCACCTGTGACATAGGATGTTCAAATATTTCCTATTACAGTATTTTATTTCTAACTCGCTCTGTTTTGTAGGTCCTCAAGTATCTTGATTATGTCTTCACTGGTGTGTTTACATTTGAGATGGTGATTAAGGTAACAACATTTTGTCTTAAAAATTGTCGGTTTTGTTCGTTGTCCATGGAATGAGACAAAGTTCCAAGATAGCTGTCCATTTAGTTATTCATTTTGCATACATTTACTTGTGTTCATTCTCAAGATGATTGACTTAGGACTGATCCTCCACCCCGGCGCCTATTTTCGTGATCTCTGGAACATTCTTGACTTCATCGTAGTCACTGGCGCTCTTGTGGCATTCGCCTGCTCGTAAGTAGCCATCTTTTATTCTCCTGCTGTTGTTTTGTGTGCATGTACAGTATATACAGTTCAATGTTATTTTATATTGAGTATTCATATGATTTTTTTGTATAAAAAATTGTATCATCACAGTTTTGTGTTAGAAATCACATATGAAGTGGAAAACTTTCAACTTGTTGGGCATAAGTTGCCTCACGTCAGACTTTCATGCGACCTCGAGTTAATTTGCTAACATTGATATCCAACTGCTTGGCTCCTATGTTTACCGCCATGACCCACATTTCAGATACTCTAGAGTTAGGTTTGCATGATCAAGAAGTGATTGTGGAAAATATATAATAAAAAATTGTGTCATTTTCCATTTTAATAAACTTGTAAATTTGATATCACATTTTAGATTCCAAACTTCAATACTGCCGACAAAACAATTGAAATCCAGCTGTGACATGCTTGCATATTCTAATAAAGACATATGTAAGTACCGTATTTTCTGCACTATAAGGCGCATCTAAAAGCCTTCAATTTTTGCAAAAGCAGACAGTGCGCCATATAATCCGATGCACTTTATTTTTGGATCAGCATTGGTTAATCATGGTATGACATTCCCTTTAGCGCGGCACGATCTACTGGATGTATAACACAACTTCAACCACTACAACTACTACTGCGCCTTATAATGCAGTGCGCCCTATACATACAAACCGTTTTAAACTAGGCCTTTCATTGAAGGCCTTATCCTTCAGTGGGACTTATAGTGCAGAAAATTCGGAAATTGAATAATATATTTAATGTTATAAATATAAAATTCAATAGTTGTGTTTATTTGTTAAAATTACAAGGCCCACATTTGGAGCACAGATAATGGAATATTGTTTTGTAATAGATTGATTTAAGTTTGTCACCCCAAAAAGGTTTGTCATTACAGTGACCTATCCTGTAGGTGATTTTTTTTTTTTTTGACACAAACATGTTTTGTATGAATTGTAATCCACCCATGTTAGATATACCCAGTAGCGTGCACACATAGATGCCAGGTGGTGCTCAGGCTCTTAACCGACCAAGTGCCCTTATCAAAGTTCTAAAGCCATGGTTATTATTATGTTGGTAATGCATGTGCCTTCCTAAGCGCCGCAGTCAGAATCACTGTTAGAGCACCATCTGTCCTCCAAACGCGCAAACACACGCCCTCCTGTGAGGTCCGTACCGCCCTTCATTTGTCCATGTGAAAGCGCAACGCAAACACAAACTTACGAAGGCGGAACATTAATTGCATCAGGACCTGCACGTGCAGTATCTGGCATCTTCGCCCAAGGCCTGCAGCCCCTTTGCAGAGGTAACACATAATGAATCAAATCTCGAGTGTATGTGTGTGCCCCCTCCACCTCAGTTGTTTAACTATTTTTCTTGTGAAATAGCCTTTGTCTCCGTCCAAACGACTATTTTTCTCCCGATTGGTCAGTAGGCTTATTTTTACTTACTTTTTTTTTTCTTTTTTTTTTTTTATACTGATCTAGAAATTAAGTTTTTTTTTACACTTATTTATTAACAACAACATTTTGGAACACTTAAACTCTTTCTTAAAGTACAAATAAACACGTACATAACTATAGAAAATCACAAATAAACAATGAGGTCAAATGCTGATAGCATTAACTAGTGCAAAAGGATGGAATGTAAACAGATTCAGAACATGGAATTTGCCTTTCCAGCATGATTCAAAACAATTCTTAATAAAAAAAAAATATCTAGCATTAATATTATAGTATAATGCTATATATAAAGTGATAGTAATATAATAATTATAATGATTATTCATTGTCAATCAGATTTTTCATAAAGGGTGTCATTTAAAATCTATTTTTAGTGTAGAATCGGAATTCTGAAGTACGTGAGATTACCCCAGAAATCGTTATTTATATGTTGAACATGACATGCTTTTATTTTGAAATCTTCACTGGAAGTACGTTCGCTAAACCGCTAACCGTAAGCTTTACACTCCGCAAAAAAGTGCACTTTTCGTCATTGCATGAGGTGTCAGTGATACTTTTTGTTGTTGTTTGTTTGTTTGTTTGCAAACGCTGTTTGCAAGTTTGCGTTTTGGAGAAGACTGACAAGGTTTTATAGCAGGCTAAAATGGTTAGTAGGTTGTCTTTTTCCCCATTAGCCTCAATTTAGCTATGCTAACGTTTATAGTGTTTAATATAGACGTGTTTCCTTATTGTATATGTCTGAACTTTAATTCTACGGCGTGTTGATGACCAATAAACATCTGTGAAAGGAACTGGAGTCTCATATGCCACCAACACGCACTCGCAAATGTATGCACGCATGCACGTGGCGATAAAACGCAGCCGTGAAAATTACCGCCCTCATTTTAATTTTCCGTGCGATAAGTGGACTTATTGCATATCGCGACAGCAACTTCATAAAAAAATATCGTTAGTTAGATGGACTTACGATCTGCCAGCTTGTTGTCTCCTGTCGTCTTCCAAAATTACAACTAGGTGATGGCGCTTTAGATGTTCATTCACGGCAGCCTGGTATGCAAGCTTGGCATTGAAGAGACAGGACACAACAGTTTACCCTACTTTGTTTCGTTGAAATAAGTCAACGTTTTGGCCACTCTGGTGCGCTTTCTTGGCTTTGTGCCGCTTTCGCCGCTTGCATACCGGGCGACCGCCATCCTCAACTTTCCGCGCATTTTTTAACCCTTCATTAACCACCGACTGGATGTTGTGCTCTTCAACGCATTTACGTCATCGATGACGTTGACTACTAAAACTACAGCTACTAAAATATAATGTAATACCCCTGGCTGAGGGTGAGGAAGAAGAGGAGTCAGGAATGGCTTTACTCACTTTAATGTAGCAACAATAAACATAAAATAGCGGGCTGCTGCGGAGTGCGACCGATATCACCAGCTCCCAGCCCGTTTTCTCTCACAGTCCACAAGTCCTGAGTGTCTCATAAAGGGGCCGCACATACTTACAGTGTATCACAATAGTGAGTACACCCCTCGCATTTCTGCAGATATTTAAGTATATCTTTTCATGGGACAACACTGACAAAATGACACTTTGACACATTGAAAAGTAGTCTGTGTGCAGCTTATATAATAGAGGTAATTTATTTTCCCCTCAAAATATAGTCATTAATATCTAAACCCCTGGCAACAAAAGGGTGTACACCCCGTAGAAACTACATACATCCCTAAATGTCCAAATTGAGTACTGCTTGTCAATTTCCCTCCAAAATGTCATGTGACTCGTTACAGGAGTGCTGTAAGCATTGCTGCAGAGATTGAAGAGTTGGGGTGGGGGGGTCAGCCTGTTAGTGCTCAGACCATACATCAAATTGGTGTGCATGGCTGTCACTCCAGGAGGAAGCCTCTTCTGAAGACGGTACACAAGAAAGCCTGCCCATCTTATCAGACCATAAGACAAAGTTTTAGTAATCCATGTGCTTTGTTGACATGTCTTCAGCAAACTGTTTGCGGGCTTTCTTGTGTACCGTCTTCAGAAGAGGCTTCCTCCTGGGGTGACAGCCATGCACACCAATTTGATGTAGAGTGCGGTGTATGGTCTGAGCACTAAAAGCCTGACTCCCCACCTCTTCAGTCTCTGCAGCAATGCTGACAGCACTCCTGTAACGAATCACATGACAGTTTGGAGGTAAAATGACAAGCAGTACTCAATTTGGACATTTAGGGATATACGTAGTTTCTAAGGGGTGTACTCACTTTTGTTGCCAGGGCTTTAGATATTAATGGCTAATTTTTGAGTTATTTTGAGGGGAAAATAAATTAACTCTATTATATAAGCTGCACACAGACAACTTTTGATTGTGTCAAAGTGTCATTTTGACAGTGTTGTCCCATGAAAAGATATACGTAAATATCGGCAGAAATGTGAGTGAGGGGTGTACTCACTTTTGTGATACACTGTACTTACATTACAGTATACAATTTGAAACTCACCTGGAGGAAGTAAAACTGAGTCTGTGCAGTAGAAAGTAACTAATATACTCCCAAAAAACTAGGCTCCCTCGTTTGAGTGTAGGCTCACAGAGGTGAGATACTGTTATGACAACAAATTAAAAGCAGGCTATTAGTAACATTTATTTGCTAAATGCCAAACCCAAAATTAGTTGTTTTGTTTGTGTGCGCCGTGTTGTAATGCCACCAAGCAGGCTTATTCATACAGTATATTGTTGATCATATTGTCGAGATAGCACCTTAAAGCTGAAATAAACCTCATTTGCACTGTTTGTATTTTATTGAGACTGTTGGAATGTTTTGTTGACCTTTGCTAGTTTGGAATTGTTGTTGTTCTAACAAGACAGCCAGGCTGTCAGTTATATATGCTTCAAAAGGTGCCCTTTTTTTTCCCTCGGAGCACCTGCCCCGCAAATTGTCTGTGCACGCCACTGGATATACCTGTACACCAATCAGAATTGTTTCCCTGAATTTCTACCGTCTCTCAGAATGTTTTTGAGACCTTGAAAACAAGAGTTAATGAGCCCCTTGAAGCTCTTACAGACCTGAAAATTGGCTCTCACAAGTACCAAGCTGATTTCCTATTCTTTTTCATTCTTTCTTGTCAGTTATTGCACATCTGCCATTGTTTTCTCCTGGGCTTTATGCCCAAACTCCTTGCAGATTCTTACCTTTATAATTTTCTTTTTGTGCTCTCTGTCACTCTGCTTTGGCCTTATTTTTTTCCTGACTGTAAATTGATGTTTCTTTGTCTTATACATGTTGCTGACTCTTGTGTATGTGTCCCCTTTTCTACGTTTCACCTTCTGTCCTCGGTTTCTGCCTTGGATTGCTTTCAGGAGCCTAATGGGGTAATGCCTGAACTTTCAGTCTTTCAGTGTGCTTGTCTGTGCTCTTTGGATTATTTGTTTTCCTTCCTGACTATCACTTGCAGATAGAATCAATTTATCTTGTGCAACCTTACAGCTGAATGAATGTTTTAGTCTGACTCATATCAGTCACAACCAGAGATACTGGCACACGCGCGCGTTTAGTTGTGTTCTAAAAGAGCATTTCACCTCTTTCGTTTTTATTCTTACTGGCTGAGCTGGCAGCAATGTTAAAAGTTAAGCCTTTTATAATAGCATAAACGTAGTGTTGCACTGATTTACCGATACCACACTAAAATGACATCATTCAGTATAATACAGAAATAATGTGCTGCAGCTGCGGAATATGTTAACCTAACCAAAATGGCATTTAAAAAACTAAAACAGAATGCATGTCGCCCTTCCAAAGATGATGATAGAAATCCAATTGTGTGGCATCCTGTCATCCTTCTGCTGTGAATTTTAAGTTCATTATGAGTAGACGTCCATTTCTGCCATTGAGTTAACCAGTGTCTGACCAAGCCATGATAGGATTTACTTTACATTCAAGTGTGTATGCAATAATTTAGTAATAAAAGGGAAAAATGTATATTAAATCATGGTATCGGTATCCTACATTATCAGCATTGGCTGAAACCATACGGAAATGGTACCGGGAGTAAAAAAAAAAGGCATTGTGCAACACTACATAAACGTATGATATGCAAATTTTAGGGTTTTGTCAGTATCTCTGTAACTACTAATGCACAGCCCTGCCCTCACATAGTATCATTAGTAAATTTCTAAATCACTCATGCGGGTGATCAGACCCATTCATTTCCTCGTCATTAACCAGCCTCCATTCCTTTTCAGTACTTGTCTGGTCATCATAACTTACCTCACAAAATCCTTTTTATGATGTAACCGTCTGCTTTCACGTTGCAAGACTTGAAATAAGACTTGAATTTCTGACCTACGCATTGTGTCATCATCAAAACTAAAAAACCAACAGCATTGATAGTGGCAGTTGTGGTATTGTTAGGTGCCACTTCCAAGTAGATTAAAACATATTTTTAGTTTAAATCATCTTTTTGGTCCCAACTCAATGCCGACCGAACATGAACAACATAAAACAACATAACAATCAACAACAAACAACATTAAAATGCGTAGAGGAAAATTAAACCCCGAAAAGTGACCTGCGTGGTACACTAGACAAAGAGGCACGCGATGACATTTCTGCCTGCCAAAACTGTCGAACCTTCCAGGATTGCCACTATTATGCACAAGCACTCCTGGTTGCAGCTTCCAGGAAATATACGCAGCGCCACACCATGTATTTGTATTTGTTATTTTCCAAGTGGTGAGAGCGCAACTGAGCATCGAATGTAACATCCCAAGTAACAATGTGAGGCTTTCGTTGTTATCTAAATATTTATTTCAATTACAACTCGGCGACTGCTCGTAAAAGCCGAGCGTGCTCTCCCTTCACTCTCGCTCCCATGTGATGCGTTCACGAAAAAAACAGTCATCACAAAGCGGAGTTCCTGACCCCTGGTCTAGAAGGTGTAGGAATTTCACGCTGGCGAGTAATGAGTTTCAGGTTCAAAGGTAAACCGCGCGGGTAATGATGTAACGTATGAGGCTTCTCCTGTCAACGCATGCGTTGTTTGCGCAAATGCATGCGGTTCTTGTAGAAGCTAGGGGGCCTTAAACGCACCTTAAACGTAAATGCGGCAGGTATAAATGTAGTCGGCAAAATACCCTTGAGAAAATTATCTGTCCTAATGTAGCATAGCAGTAAAATGAGGGAACGCTCAAAGTGTGGTGTGAGTGCTTTGTGACGGTGGAGCAGCACCCGCTGCTCTGTAGGGAAAGAAACTAGAATGCCAGAAATCATGTCACCAAACACGAGCAGCTGAAAAAAAAAAGACACCTGAAATAGAAGCTCAATTTTTCGCTAGGGTCGCTAGGATGATTATGAAAATCTCCAGTTCTCAGAACTCAGAACAACATAATGAAAATTGAAAAATGACTCCTGTGGATGTTAATGACACAAGATCATTTATTCGCTCATTTCGCTCTCAATCGAAAAGGGATTCAGCCACAGACATATCATCCAATCATCTTGCTGAGAACGAGTGTGTCTGGGCAAGACGAGTCCAGCCCACTACCCATAGACCCCCGGAAAGGCACAATTTCCGATGGGCCGGATAAATCCAGCCTTTTCAGCCAATGACTCATCTCGTTTTGCTGGAGAGCAGTACTTCTCAAATCGTGGGGCGCCCGAGCGCAGAGCGATGCTGGGGATAGCACATGTGACCTCGGGGAAGATACTTTTTTGGTGTACTAGAATAAAGTATTATTGCACATATACTCAGTGCATTGCAGTGGTGCTCTCCCGTCCAGAGTGTACACAGTATTTTGGAACCAAACAAGACCACACAGCAAAGAGCATTTGAGATATGAATAACTAAGACGAGGAAATTTGACGAACCGTATGTAACGCTTGGCTTTGACTTTTATTAGAGTGGTAGACAAGGAAAGACCAGTCTGTTTACAATGTCTAAAAATGTTTGCAGTGGACAGCAGGAAGCCAAATCAATTAACACGTCACTTAACGACATTAGACCCCAAACAAGTAGATAAGCCGCTTGATTTTGTTTTTTTTCAGCGTCAATCGTCCCTCTCTGTCAGTGTTACATCAGTAAACCAGCAATTAGTTAGCATGTTATAAGGTGGCATACCAAGTTGCTCAGTGCAAAATAACCCCACACCTAGGGATGGGAATTGATAAGATTTTTCCGATTCCGATTCCATTGTCGATATTGCTTAACGATTTGATTCATTATCGATTCTGTTATCGATTCTAATTTGGTTTAATGGACTGTATGCGTTTCTGGGTTCAATATGTTTTATAGGTCATTCGCCAGACAGTTTTGGATAAGTTAGAACACAAGGAGCGGAGAGTGGAGACTGTCTTTGGCACTTTTAATCCAACTTGGCAATAGCCACAACTATATACAGGCAATGGCACTTGATATGACAATAACTCAATGAGCAGATGAGAGCATGCGTGGAAAGATGTTGTTATATTTGTGTGTGTGTGGAAGAAGACTGGAATGTGTGGGCATATGTGTGGTTCTGAAAGGAAAGAAAATTACATCATATTCGTGCTGATGCAATAAACAATGCAAATTGACTGTAAAGCAGTCAATAACACACATACACGACTCGCACATTACAATGACACAAAGGTGGGGGGCGCGTGTGCACAACCCATAAGCACAAGCGACCCCAAAGTTTTGAACCGTAGTGTATCATATGGGATTTTTCATTATGTAGACTGCGGTTCAAAAGTTTGGGGTCTAAGTGACCCCAAACTTTTGAACCGCAGTCTACGGAACAGAAGTGTGTGTATATATATATGTATGTACATGTATAAATATGTATATACTGTATATATATACTGTATATATACAGTATATACAGTGGGGCAAATAAGTATTTAGTCAACCACTAATTGTGCAAGTTCTCCCACTTAAAAATATTAGAGAGGCCTGTAATTGTCAACATGGTTAAACCTCAACCATGAGAGACAGAATGTGAAAAAAAACAGGAAATCACATTGTTTGATTTTTAAATAATTTATTTGCAAATCATGGTGGAAAATAAGTATTTGGTCAATACCAAAAGTTCATCTCAATACTTTGTTATGTACCCTTTGTTGGCAATAACGGAGGCCAAACTCCAGGTCTCAACCCCATAGAAAATCTGTGGAGGGAGTTGAAAGTCCGTGTTGCCCAACGACAGACCCAAAACATCACTGCTCTAGAGGAGATCTGCATGGACGAATGGGCCAAAATACCAGCAACAGTGTGTGAAAAGCTTGTGAAGAGTTACAGAAAACGTTTGGCCTCCGTTATTGCCAACAAAGGGTACATAACAGTATTGTGATGAACTTTTGGTATAGCGCAAATACTTATTTTCCACTATGATTTGCAAATAAATTCTTTAAAAATCAAACAATGTGATTTCCTGTTTTTTTTTCCCACATTATGTCTCTCATGGTTGAGGTTTACCAACCATGGTTGACAATTACAGGCCTCTCTAATATTTTCAAGTGGGAGAACTTGCACAATTAGTGGTTGACTAAATACTTATTTGCCCCACTGTATATATATATATATATATATATATATGTTTTTTGATTTGATTTTTGTTGCAGTCAGTATCAGCTCCTTTGCTATGGTGTGGTGTTATCTTGCACTAAGCAACTTGGGATGCCACCGTCTATGATGCTGACAGTGAGTGGATGTGCAATTAAACTATATATAGTATGGCAAAAAAAAAATGTTTCCCGAGGTCACATGCGTCAACCCCGACATCGCTCTGCGCCCCCCTATTTGAGAATTACTGGTCTACACCATGTATTGTATTTTTTGGGTGATGTGTTAATAAACAAAACTAAAATATAAAGTGTTTCTAAACAGCTAAATATTTTGGAGTCAAATTATTGATTTAACAGTTGGAGTCAAATTATTGATTTAACAGTTTGAGGGGTGTTGAGTGCGGCGCTGAGGCGGAAAGGTGTCTGCTAACCAGACAGTGGCGTTACAAACTGAATTTACTCTTACTTGCAGTGTGAATGTAGTTGGTCATGCCACACATGCTTTTCCTTCACACTGTCCTTTCATTGTCAACTAATTCGGGTCATCGCATCTGCTCTCTGTCACCATTTCATGTAAATCACACATGGGTGTGAAAAGTTTCACATTTGCCTTTTCATCCACTTGAACAGCTTTTCACCTCTTTTAGTGTAGTTTGTTTGGCTTGTTTGTACTTATTTCAAACATCCATTCTCCCTGCTGTTGGTTTAAGGCCTTTTAGGGTTTGGGTGTTAATGCAATGTGTGTGTTTGTCTGCTTATCATTGCTTTTTCTCATCAGATCGCAACAAAGCGTGGCCAGGTGGGAACAGTCCTTATCTATCTTTTGCCTGTCCTCACTCCTTCCCTTCTTTCCTATATGTGAAGCAAAGATTGCTTCACTTATCCACCTATTCGGATAGTGTATTTTATGTTGGCCTCAATCCCAAGGTGCTTGGGATATGACCATGTGTCCCTTTTCCCTTGTAGAAAAAAGCTCCTGTCCCAATATTTGGACATCAGGACGAGAAGACAATATTGGGAGCTACATTTTCTAGCTTTCAGAAGGTCAACATGCAGTTTTCGCTGACAGTTCTGACACTAGACAAAAAAATTTACCGTATTTTCCGCACTATAGGGCTCACCTCAAAGCCTTCATTCTTCTTAATAGCAGACAGTGCGCTTTATAATACGATGTACAGTGGTATGATAAAGTATCTGAACCTTTTGGAATTTCTCACATCTCTGCAAAAAAATCACCGTAAATGTAATCTGACCTTTGTCAAAATCACATAGATGAAATTACAATGTCTGTTTTAACTAAAACCACCCAAACATTTATAGGGCTTCATATTTTAATGAGGGTAGCATGCAAACAATGGCAGAAGGGGGGGAAATAAGTATGTGAACCCTATGCCTAAGGAGACTTAAAGAGCAATTTTTACCATTTTACCATACATTTTAAGTCAGGAGTGTGCCCAATCACTAATGAGTGGTTTACAGCTGCTCTGCCCACTGTAAAACACACACCTGGTAAGAAATGTCTTGATGAGAAGCCTGTCTGATGTTCATCATGGCTGGGTCAAAAGAGCTGTCTGAAGACCTGCGATCAAGGATTGTTGATTTGTATAAAGCTGGGAAAAGATACAAAATCATCTTTAAAAATCTGGATGTTCATCAAACGGCAGTCAGAGAAGTTGTCGAGAAAGGGAGAGAGTTTGGCACTGTTGCTTCTCCCCTAAGGAGTGGCCGTCGACCAACGATGACGCCAAGAATTCAGCGCAAAATACTTAGAGAGGTAAAAAAGAACTCTAGAGTGTCTGCTAAAGACTTGCAGAAATCACTGGCACAGTCCAATATCTCTGTGCACACATCAGCTATATGTAAAACTATGGCTAAAAATGGTACTCATGGGAGGACTCCACAGAGGAAGCCACTGTTATCTAAAAAAAACATTGTTGCTCGTTTAATGCTCGCAAAAAGGCACTTGGACACTCCACAGAAGTCTTGCCCTAACCCTACCTACCCTAACCCTATGAAACCAAAGTTGAATTGTTTGGGAGTAACACACAATGTCATGTGTGAAGGAAAAATTGAACAGCTCACCAACATCAACACCACATCCCCACCGTGATGCATGGTGGAGGGAGCACCATGATTTGGGGCTGTTTTGCTACTTCAGGGCCTGGACAACTTGCAATTAATTATGGAAAAATTAATTCAAAATCAGGATGTTTTGCAGGAAAACCTGAGGCCGTCTGTCAGACAGTTGAAGCTTAAAAGAGGATGGATGCTGCAACAAGACAATGATCCAAAACACAGAAGTATATCAACTTCAGAATGGTTTCAGAAGAACAAAATACACATTCTGGAATGGCCAAGTCAAAGTCGAGACTTGAACCCCATTGAGATGCTGTGGCATGACCTAAAGACAAGCCAGACATCCCAGGAATCTGACTGAACTACAGCAGTTTTGGAGAGAAAAATGGGCCAAGATTAGTCCTGATTGATGTGCCATAATGATCTGCAGCTACAGGAAGCGTCTGGTTGAAGTTATTGCTGCCAAAAGGGGGGGGGGGGGCACAAAATATTAAATATGATGGTACACTTACTTATTTTTCCCCCTTCTGTCATTGTTTGCATGCTATCCTCATTAAAAAATGATAACCTATAAATGTTTGGGTGGTTTTAGTTAAAGCAGACACTGTTTTTACATCTGTGTAATTTTGACAAAGATAATGAGATGGTGATTTGTTGCACAAATGTGAGAAATGTGAGAAATTCCAAAAGGTTCCGATACTTTTTCATACCACTGTACCTTATATATAGATTAGTATTAGTTAATCATGACATGACATTCCTCATAGTGCAGCACCATCTAGTGGATGTATAATGCAACCCCAACCACCACTACTACTACTACTGCTACTGCGTCTTATAACAGTTTTAATACCGGCCATTCATTGCACCTTATACTCTGATAGTGTGGAAAATACAGTATGTCAAACAATCAAAAAGTGCTCCCACTTTTAACCCTTTCAGCTTTTATCCTATTGCTGTGAATTTAAAGGAGTATGTCACAAATGAGTTAAAGGCTGTTGAGTAGTCCACAGTCTCAAATAGTGACAACAATGCTATACACCTGGATCCTCAACTCCATTAGAAAACTCTGCTGACCTCCTGAAAGCTATTGGGAGACTGTTGTTGCCATCTCAGCGTGTTAAGGTCTTTCAATAACAAGAGCTGGCATTGTCTTTTCAGCTTGCATGCCCGGGTAGTCGAGTAATGTGAGCATGCGAGGTGCATGTCATTTAGTTAGACTGTAACCGAGGGAGTAAAATAATGGAACCATGTTTCTCCCTTTCTTTGATCCTATCTTTGGACAATGTGTTGCGACACAGGGAAAGATGCTCATCTTTGATTGCTTACGTATTATTGTAGTGCTGTTGGTAAGATTATTCAGAAAGATTGGAGGTTATATGGATCAGTGTTTTCATAATTACACTTCCTACTACTACGTCACATGTAGTAGCCGTTATTCAGTGCTTCATATATTTTTACTTGATCATGTTTGTTTGTTTGTTTGATTAGGACATTGCACATTAATAAACAAGTCAGCCCAAATCATCAATGTAATTACAGGTAGTCCCCCGGGTTACGTCGTACCGGACTTACGTGATTTCGACTACACGACGCCGGAGTCTCGTCCGCCATTTTGTCTCCAGTCCTTTTTTTTTTTTTTTTTTTTTTTAGTCACAGAAACGATATCTTTATTGTCAGAGGTGGGTAGAGTAGCCAAAAACTTTACTCAAGTTAAAGTAGCGGTACTTCAAAATAATATTGCTCAAGTGAAAGTAGTCGTCCAAAAAATTTACTCAAGTACAAGTAAAAAAGTATTTGGTGAAAAGCCTACTCAAGTAATGAGTAACATTGTGAGTAACTGCTTATATTTTTGTTGGATTTTCTTTTTTTCTTTAAACAATGGTATTTTTTTAGCACAAAGTTATCTATATGGACTATTATTATAATGATACTGTACAATAACCCATTACATAACCACATTAAGCCAAAGAAATGCAAAAAAAATATCTTTGAATTCTGACGAGACACAAAAAAATTACATAAATGAAGCATTATTGGTCCAAAGACTATGACTGCCCTCTGGTGGAGAAAATAGTTCCGATTAGAACTTGAATAGTGAAGATTTCCTTCATAATTACTTGTTTAAAATTAAAAGGATCATATCTCCGGTTTTCCGTGGTCAATCGGTGCCAAATAAAAATTGGGAGAGGTTAAAATCTGCGCTTTCGAGTCATGTTGAGGGCAACACTCTTTATCAAATACTTCATTGTTTACGGTGCTTTGAAGACACCACATTATTAAAATAGGCTGGCGTGAAGATAGAACGGCATACTTGCATCTGATTGGTATAATGGAGTCATGGGTAGAGCTACCTCGGTAATACACCAGGCACGTCTCCACTCTTGGCATCGCTAGCATAAAAAAATAATACATCTAATATGTAGAATAAAGAGGAAAAATGTAACGACTCTTGTGTAGCCCGTAGTAGCAGAGTAAGAGTAGTGTATTTTCTTCACAAACCTACTCGGGTAAAAGTAAGGAGTATATCTTCGTAAAACTACTCTTAGAAGTACATTTGTCTCAAAAAGCTACTCAAGTAAATGTAACGGAGTACATGTAACGCTTTACTACCCACTACTGCTTATTGTACCTCAGAGTGTCTTATTTTTTACTTTACTCTGTTAATATGACATGTTCTGCCCCTTGGCTTAATTTTAATGTTGACTTTTGTTTTGTGATGCATGCTTTTATTTTGGCGCAGGAAGCGTAAACCATGTGGTACTACAGCACTCGAGTAAGAGCGCATGTATACACGAAGAAGAACGTATTTGCGTCTACGAAGAAGAGCGCATGTGCACACACGAGGACGAGTGCCTTTCCTCCCCCAAAGAAGTCGAGCAGCCGAGTAAGAGAGAGAGGGGAAAGGTGACAGCTTAGCTCGCTGTCTAGGTAGGACTTAGTGCCAATGTCTTGGCGAGAACAGTACAATGACGTATAAAGTGGTACCTCTACATAAGTAAATTCGTTCCAGGACCTTGATTGTAACTCGAAATGGTCGTATGTCGAGTAGTTTTTTCCCATAAGAATACATTATAATTCCATTAATTCGTTCTACAGCCTGAAAATCTACACTAAATCCTTAATAAATAATGCTGGTACTTTTACAAATGGCAATTACACATAGCAAAACAAATCAAATATAAATAAAAATATAAATAACATTCTAATAATAATAATAATTCTTGTAATAATTTAACAAATCAGGTTCTAACGTGGCGGACGTTTTTTGCGTGCTGTACCTGAATGCATTGTGTGGCTGACGTCACTGTGGTAATGCTGGCGTCAACTGCGGCGGACAGTAGGTGTGTTGTGTTGCACAAATTGATGGAATAAATGATTGGAAACTTGATGAAGCTGCCGATTTCTTTGGCGATGTTACCATAATAATATTTGTCACCTTAACTTATAAAGACTGGCGAACGGTGGTCAGGGGAGGACCGTCGAGATCATAGACATTCTACGGCCTTATTGTTGAGCCAGTTCACAGATGCGTACACCTCGCTCATATTTTTCTATCATTTCCATCTTCATTTCAATGGTAAGCCTCACCTTTTTCCTTTTTCACCACCTGCACTAACCTTGGAACCCGTGTTTTCTCTCACAAGAAAATCCGCTGTGCGTCCATCTACCGGCAAAACAAAGAAATTGCTGCGCTGTCATAAATCGTCGTATTTCGAGTATGTCATCAGATGCAGAAACAAATGGCGAGTCAAATTTTAACCTTGGATGTCAAAAAGATCGTGCGTCGAAGCGATCATATGTCGAGGTGCCACTGTATATGTTTTTTGATAGTTATTTTGAGATTTAGGGGGTATTTCGGGATACTAAAAGTTTAATTCCGGTTCAATCTGAAATTCGGGTTTCATCGACAGCATGGGAACTGAACTCGTTCGTAACCCTGGGACTACCTGTATGCTGGAGTTAGCATAGCTGCTAATTCACATCCATTGGGCTCAGGCAGGTCAAGGACATACAAACAGTATACAGTGTATAAAAATAATTAAAACACAGTTATACACAAGTCCACATAAACGATATAAAGACAATAAATTCATATCTGTAATAAGGTCTCGTTTGCAACCAAACACTGTTGGAGGGTTGTTGTTGTTGTTTTTTTTTTTTTTAATCTAATTTTAATTAAACCTCTTTCTCTCTCTCTGTTATTTGACATCAATTTTTGAGTGGGTGATGGTTGGACATCTTTGTAGATTAAAGGGTGCAACATTAAGCCCAGCCTTACGGTAGTGGTTCCTGCAAAGAAGTCTTTACCTCGTCAAGAGGTTGATTCTTTGCTCATTTACTCTATTTTTGTGTTTTTTGTTGAACATTTAAATGTTATTCTACAGGCCCTTTATTCAAGTGTTTGCAAATGCATGTTTGCAAAATCCATTGGAGTGTAAATACAAAATTTTATTCTTCAGCATTTACTATATGTAGTAAAAACATGGTAATGAATGGGCTCTTTAACTTACCGTAAATTTTATAGTTTTCAGTTTGGTGAACTGCCTCTTGTATTACAGAAAAGTACGACAACCATACAGCATCGGTTTCTGACATTCCAAGAGCAAACCAAACGGCAACATGAAAATTGTCGTTTACATCGTCGTCCAAAATGTACAGTATTTTAAACAAGCATGGACACTGTAGAATAACATTGTCTAACACCCACTCAATTGTATTTCACTACTAACAGAGCATATATTTCTTCGTATGTGAAGCATTGACTTGATGTACCGCGGTCAGGTTCTCTTAAAGGATTGGAAGCGTGAGAGGGTTTAATGATAATGTCAACAGCTCAACTCAACAGCTCCTAAAACCTAATGTCATCTCAATCTCCACAGAGGGACAAAAGGCAAGGACATCAACACCATTAAGTCTCTGAGGGTCCTCAGAGTCTTGCGGCCACTAAAAACCATTAAACGTCTGCCCAAATTAAAGGTATAGTAGTCCTATTTCTTACCCAACATACTGGGCGGACTAGCTTTAAAGTGCCTATGACACAAAAAAGCATGTTTATTTCATATTGCACGTGATATTTTATGGTCCTGAATGAAATTGACCTCTTGGATGTGTGTGGAAGCAATCGATATATTCATTCAATTTGTTTAATCCCGCGCTACGAAAATGATGACTTCCGGCCACGGCCTCGGATTGAGGAAGAAGGTGAATGTGACGTCAGCGGACTAACCATCTTCACATTACAGCCATTAGTATTGAATGCAGAAGGACTGCGGATTCAGCTGATTTTGCGGATTAATTCGTTTTTTGCGTCACGCTAGCCCGATGTGCTGCAAGTTTTTGTTGCTACACCCAGGAGAGTAGTGTGAGGCTTTTTGGATTTCCAAAAGATCTTGTTCATCACTGGACGGATGACTAATTGAGTAAGCTACGTGTATTATGTTATGTCAAATACTGAGATCATGGCAAACGTTTTAATCAGGAGATGGCTTGCATTTTGTGTGTGACAATGCTCCCTGTCTACCGAGAAGGCCACTCGGCCGACGACCGGCTCGTCACACAGAATGGTCGCGGGCTGATAAAGGCGTTCCTCGGCTTGGGCCCGGGGAGCTCACCATTCTCGTCTTCAGTCCTCGATTGTGTCCAGACTTCCAGCCCCCACTCAGTCCTCTTTGCGTGCCCGCTGAGATAGCAATATCCTTGGCTTGGGCTCGGGGAGCCCCATGCTCTCGTCTCAGGTTCTTGTTTTTGTCCATTTTCGTGTTACACATGTATAATTATGATGTAAGTTGTTTATTTAGCACCCTTGAATAACATTGAGATTCCAACTGAACGTAAAAGTGGGCTTATTCATGGCCACCAAAGCTTTGGGACTGCAAAATTTGAGCGCCGGCAATGAGCACTGCCTGCCTGCCGGGGCCGCAGCAGAACGACGAGCCGAAAATGGCCGATCGGTGAAGACAGTCAACCCCGCCGGTTTATGTGACATGAGTCAGGGTAGTTAAGTGTGATTTTTTTGTTTTTCGAAAGACAAAGAAAAGACTTAAAAAAGCCGCTCGGTTCGGGTTAGCATGTCGCCTAGCTGTCACCCCTCCTGTTTTGTTTAAGCTCTTTCCTCTGTCTCCAAAGCAGGGACAGGGAAATGACAAAACCAGTGGCATAAAATACCGTTCGGGAGGTTTAAGAAGTCAGCAGTTTTGACCATTATGCAGTAATTTTGCCCTGTCGTACTGAATAAATGCATTTTTAATATTTCATATTCCATTTAGCACAGGACTGTTACTTGTCATGACCATACCATTTATTTAGCAATTGTGGAAAAATACATAACGGTAGATAACAAGAATATCCTTTAAAAATATTGGCGTAGAGCAGTGCATAATTTGTAAATCATAAAGTGCATAAACACAAAGTACATATGACAGCGCAGGGATGACGAGACGGGCACAGGTCCCGGAACATACGCAGAAAATGGTGCTGAAAACAACACGCAAATGCCCACTTGCCATGCTGTGGGACTTATAAGCGTCAATTTCAGATAATATCCATTGTAGAGCTGAAACAAATACTTGAGCAACTCGAGTAACTTGAGACTACAAACTGATCCGAGTAATTTTATTCACTTCTAGGAATCGTTTAATTTTACCAGCTCTAAGCATCACATTTTGCTCGGACTACTTTTAATGCCGGACAAGGCGCTGACGTCACATACGTAGAGGAAGAAGCAATCAAAAAAAACAAAATACCTTACTGTAGCTGACAGCCACTACAAACTACGCCGACGTTGCTAAAAACTACGCCCGCGTGATGCTACGGTGGTAGCAGGTAGCGTCTGATGTGTCTCACAGATATCACATGTATGTAGAAATAGATGTGAAATGACAGACTCGTTAGTCTGACAGACGTGTTAGTAAACAGCCGCTATCTTAAAGCAGTAGACTTCTCAGCGCTAATAATTAGGATTAACTGTCACTTACTCACGTAACATTAGCCCTGCGGAGGGCTAGGATTCTGTTAATTATGACCACTGTCGATGTGTGGCTAACTCTTATATACAGGCTTTATTTAATCTGTGAAAACATAGCGCTGTAGAGTGATTAGGGTTTAAAATAAAACTTAAAAATGCTAACTGTCAATTTTAGCTCAGTAGTCATTGCTGGATAAAACACTAAGTAGCACTGGTCCCTAATGTGCACCAATACAGCAGATATCCTACATTTATTTTGGACACTGCAAAAACTCAAAATCGTATCAGGACTTACAGTTTAGACTAACTTAAAACTTAACTACAACTGAAAATAGCTTGACACAAATGGAAATTCAACTGAAATGCGTGGGAAAAACACTTAACTTTTAAGTGATGTGTGTTATCAAGCGTAATGACATTTTTAGGAAAGATATATATATTTTAGGGCTGTCAAAATTATCGCGTTAACGGACGTTAATTATTTTTTTAAATTAATCACGTTAAAATATTTGACGCAATTAACCAGATGCCCCGCTCAGAGAGTTTTAAATGACAGTACACATTGAAACGCTCACTTGTAGTGTTTTATGGCGTTTTGCCGCCCTCTGCTGGCGCTTGGGTGCGACTGATTTTATAGGCATCCATGAGCTTTGAGTACAGGACTGTCTCAAAAAATTAGAATATTGTGTATTCTAATTTCCTGAGACAGTCCAGTATACTGCATACACAATGCATGCAGACGAGTATTAATAATTAAACCAATTACTTAGCAATTTTCAGATGTTTTTTTGTTTTCTCCAAGTAGGATGTAATGTTATTTTTTCTGCCATTGATTGCATTTCTTGTAAGGGGCTGGAGGGGGGCTAGGTGTTTCGATTTGATCAGGGAACATTTCCTGACTGTCTCAGGAAATTAGAATATTGTGTATTCTAATTTCCTGAGACAGTCCTGTATATATACACAGGACTGTCTCAAAAAATTAGAATATTGTGTATTCTAATTTTCTGAGACAGTCCAGTATGCTATTTGAAAACACAATAGCACTGAAAGATGGGCGTTTAAAGTGCCTGTGACAGGATAAAAAAAGTCTTAAATAGCATTATTATGTGAATTAACATCATACAGTATTTTGAGACGATTCAACAATATACAACAATTTGGCAAAGCGCAGATGACAAGAAATGAACCTTTTAATCTGCAGTTTAGCCTCGCCTGTCATCGTAGCGCTCTAGCGCTTCCAGTTGGGTGATGACGTCGGCAGAGTAACGATTTCAGCTCATTTAGAATTCAGCCCATTGAGGGGGAAGATTCAGAACGAGGAAAACGTGACGGAGAGCAGCAAAATGTCATTGTTTTAAATCTCTCTACTCCAGGGGTTAATTTGTGCCGGATCCTGCCGGAACAAGATCTGGCACCTCTTGATTTCAGCCACCCTGTGTTCCGGGACTTGTTTGGGCAGATCCAGCACCCCTCGTGTATAGAAAATAATAATATGTGGACCGGCGATTTCCGTGGCTCGTTCGTCGTCGCTCCTACGTAATCTGTTGTCAAAACATTTATACCATGGATTAGGGCTGCAGCTATCGATTATTTTAGTAATTGACTGAAAATTCTATCGATTAATCGAAACAAAATAAAACTTTTTTTTTTTTTTTTTAAGTTAAAGAGCAATTATAAATATACATGAGAAAACAAGACATTTCATCTAATATTGAACTCTTTTCAGTCAATGTCTTTTTTTTCGATGTACATTGTTGAAAACAGCCAACAATTGCATCTCAGATGTGACTAGAATAAAAAAAAAAGACTAATTGACTGCTTTCACTCAAAAAACTTCTATATCTTATAAAAAATTATATATATATATATATATATATATATGGCTGTCAAATGATTAAAATTTTTAATCGAGTTAATTACAGCTTAAAAATTAATTAATCGTAATTAATCGCAATTAATCGCAATTCAAACCATCTATAAAATATGCCATATTTTTCTGTAAATTATTGTTGGAATGGAAAGATAAGACACAAGGTGGATATATACATTCAACATACGGTAAATAAGGACTATTTGTTTATTATAACAATAAATCAACAAGATGGCATGAACATTAATAACATTCTGTTAAAGCAATCCATGGATAGAAAGACTTGTAGTTCTTAATAGAAAAATGTTGTACAAGTTAGAGAAATTTTATATTAAAACCCCACTTAATGTTTTCGTTTTAATAAAATTTGTAAAATTTTCAATCAAAAAAAAAAACTAGTAGCCCGCCATTGTTGATGTCAATAATTACTTACAGGACTGTCTCAAAAAATTAGAATATTGTGTATTCTAATTTCCTGAGACAGTCCAGTATACTGCATACACAATGCATGCAGACGAGTATTAATAATTAAACCAATTACTTAGCAATTTTCAGATGTTTTTTTGTTTTCTCCAAGTAGGATGTAATGTTATTTTTTCTGCCATTGATTGCATTTCTTGTAAGGGGCTGGAGGGGGGCTAGGTGTTTCGATTTGATCAGGGAACATTTTAGAACCAGTAGCAATTTGTGCTGAAGCTGCTCTTTATGTCCTTGCAGAAAGTAAGCACCTCAGTAGGTTGGTGTCTTTATCACATCCCCATACCTTTGTTTGCTCCATTCCCTCAGCTTGAAGTACAGTAGATATCCAACCCAAGATAGATTCATGCTATGAAGAAAATTATTACATACTGTGTGTCCTCCATAGAGCATCTTGATAAAAAATGCTCTGTTTTAGAGAACAACGTATAACATGCACATCATAGTGTGAGTCAGGATCGTGAATGTTGAAAAAATTTTATTTTACAGAAGATGATTAGAGAAGTAATAGAAAAATGAAAAATGAAGGCTGGCAGGCTGACAGGCTGACATGGTTTTCCCGATAACAAAATGATGGGCAGGCTAGAAGACGGGAGTAATTTATTTGACTCGCTCCTTGGGAGGAAAGAAAACTTGATTGTGATTATCCATCCATATTAGACCATTTATAGGTTGGATCACATATATGTCACATTGTATTCACAAAGCACTTAATCTCACAAAAAACATAGCACAAGCTTAGCATAACTCAAAGGAAAAAGACAAACATTGATGGACTATAATGTAAAGCCGGGCTATCTCTTTACTACTGATGTTTGTGTCTATTTTCCAGGCTGTGTTTGACTGTGTGGTGAATTCCCTGAAGAATGTTCTCAACATCCTCATTGTGTACATTCTCTTCATGTTCATCTTTGCGGTTATCGCTGTGCAGCTTTTTAAAGGGAAATTCTTCTACTGCACTGATGAGTCCAAGGGCCTTGAGAAAGACTGCAGGTACGCCATTTGCAGTTTCTGTGAGATACCTTTGATACCAGCTAATAAAAGGTTTCCACGACTCTTAATTGACAGTGTACCAAAGGTAGGAGTTGCCAAAAATTGTACTCAAGTAAGGGTGAGTGGTATTACTTCAAGATAATATTGGTCAAATAAAAGTAGTCATCCCCCTAAAATATTTAAGTACAAGTAAAAAAGTAACTGCTTACAATGTCTGATTTTTTAAAGGTGCTGTATATTTTTTTTTTCATCAGCACAACATCATCTATATGAATAGTTGTTATTATTATACTATACCATTGACTTCAAAATTTATTGACGGGGCGCGGGGCCAATAAATAGGGGTGCTGCATTGTTGGCGAGGCCGTCAAAGCTGAGTGGAATCACAAACAAAGAGCTTTTTTCGTTGAATAGTCTTGTGAATGAACCCCTGAATGCTTAAATCCCTGAATTCTTTATAGATATGGACATAAAACAGTCTCGATTCTGGTTAAAAGCAAAAAAAAAAAAAAAAAAAACTGTGCAGTTAGTATTTATTTTGCGCAAATATATCGAAGTACAATGCTAGTCCGTTAGTGAATGTAGCTAGCCGCCGCCTGATGTAAACAGAGCTTTTCCGATGAAAATTCTCGTGAGTAAATGCTTAAATCCCCAAATTCTTTATAGTCATGGACATAAAACAGTCTCGACTCCTGGTTAAAAGCAAAAAAAACCGTGCAGTTAGCATTAGGGCTGTCAAACGATTAAAATTTTTTAATCAAGTTAATTATAGCTTAAAAATTAATTAATCATAATTAATCGCAATTCAAACCATCCATAAAATATGTCATATTTTTCAGTTATTTATTTTTATTTTAGTTAATTATTGTTGGAATGAAAAGATAAGACACAAGACGGATATATACATTCAACATACGGTACATAAGTACTGTATTTGTTTATTAGAACAATAAATCAACAAGATGGCATTAACAGTATTAACATTCTCTTAAAGTTATCCATGGATAGAAAAACTTGTAGTTCTTAAAAGATAAATGTTAGTACAAGTTTTAGAAATTTTATATTAAAACCCCTTTTAATGTTTTTGTTTTATTAAAATTTGAAAAATTTTCAATCAAAAAATAAACTAGTAGCTCGCCATTGTTGATGTCATTACACCATGCTCACTCGCCAAACCCATAAAATCATTTGGACCCAAGCGCCAGCAGAGGGCGCCAAACAACAAAAAACAAGTAACAAGCGGACATTACACTGATGTCATTTTAATCTGAGCGGGGCATGTGCGTTAATTGCGTCAAATATTTTAACGTGATTAATTAAAAGAAGGCGGCACGGTGGCTGAGTGGTTAGCACGTCTGCCTCACAGTTCTGAGATCAAGGGTTCAATCCCGGGCTTCGGCCTTCCTGTGTAGAGTTTGCATGTTCTCCCCGTGCCTGCGTGGGTATCCTCCGGGAACTCCGGTTTCCTCCCACATCCCAAAAACATGCATGGTAGGCTGATTGAACACTCTAAATTGTCCGTAGGTGTGAGTGTGTGCGTGAATGGTTGTATGTCTCCTTGTGCCCTGCGATTGGCTGGCAACCAGTTCAGGGTGTCCCCTGCCTACTGCCCGTAGTTAGCTGGGATAGGCTCCAGCACCTCCGTGACCCTCGTGAGGAAAAGCGGCATGGAAAATGAATGAATGAATAATTAAAAGAATTAATTACTGCCCGTTAACGCGATAATTTTGACAGCCCTAGTTAGCATACATTTTATGTAAATATGTTGAAGTACAATGCTAGTCTGTTAGTGAATGTACTGTAGCTAGCAGCTGCCTGATGTAAACAGAGCTTTTCCGGTGAAAATTCTTGTGAATAGATGCTTAAATCCCCAAATTCCTTATAAATATGAATGTCAAACAGTCTCGTTTCTTGGTTAAAAGCAAAAAAAATAAATAAACGTGCAGTTAGCATTTATTTTTCGTGAATATGTCAAATTACAATGCTAGTCTGTTAGTGAATATACGTAGCTAGCAGCCCCCTGATGTAAACAGAGCTTTTCCGGTGAAAATTCTTGTGAATAAATGCTTAAATCCCCGAATTATTTATAGATATGAACGTAAAACAGTTTCGATTCTCGGTTAAAAGCAAAAAAAAAGTGCAGCATTTATTTTACGTAAATATTGCGAACTATGATGCCAATGCAGTAGCGGCTAATTTCTAACGTTTCAAAATGCATGCATGGTACGAACAATATAATAATTACCTTGAATCCTCAAAAAAATCACTCCTGAGACAATCCTTCCTGTTTGTATGCAGTACAGCTTTCGTACTTTTCTAGAGAAATCAGGCGTTAGGTCGCTGCGTGCGTTTGTGAATAGCTCCTCTTGATGTGGCCGGCCCTCCTACTTGAATGCGAGGCGCAGTGCATGACCGATCTGACCTGTCAATACATTATGAAGTCTATGTCGAGACAATGAAAAGGTAATAAGAAACTCAATAAAAACAAAAATAGTCGGTCCTTGCCACTTTTAACCGATGTACGCATGCGTGCGGATGCATGTGCAAGCGCACTGAGCTTTATGTAGCACGTCTCGCCGCATAGAAAGTAATTGCAGAACTCTGGGCCTATTTTGTCCGATTTGTATGCTTTTGATGAAGTGTTGTTTTGGGCAGCCCATTTAATTTCCATATTAATCTTAATCTTTTGGACAATAATACTTATTAGTCATATTTTAGTCATCTCAAAATGTGTTTGTCTTCATCTAGTTTTTGTTGATGAAAACTCAATACTAATTTCATCTAGTTTTAGTCGACGTGTAATAAAAATGTTAATTCAGAAATGTACTCCAAAAATAAGTAAATAATGGTTTAAAACTGATAATACACACTCAGCAGGAAAACAGTACATTGTTTTCAATTAATTATACCCACCTGGACGCCACTAACTGCGTAAAAAAAGTTGTCCGAGAGTTTAAGAGGAAGCATTGGCCTAACGCGAACCCGAATGCTATGCTAACGCTCGAGTTACATTTAGTGTGTGATGATCACTCAGCACTGACCTTAAAGACTAAAGCAACATTGCATCTTCTCTCTAGTCAAGAAAACAAATCTTACCATGTGTACAAGCCTGCATGGAGATGGCAGATGACACCTTTTTGAAGCGGGAAGGTGGGGGAGGAAGTGCAGCCTGTCACGAGTGACACAACCAGACACTGCAAGGATGCAGCTAACTACAGATAAAATGTCACACATTGTCAACGTGTGACGGAAATTATTGCTCGTCTTCGTCTCATCCGAAGAAAACTGGCATTTGTCTCGTTATGTTTTGGTCTCTCAAAACACATTTTTAGCTCATTATTGTGCCGTTATCGCCATGAAAAAAGTGTTTGTTGACGAAATATCATCAAGCATGAGTGACCTCTAGTGGAGAAAAGATTTCCTACCATGGAATTAAAATAATCATATCTCTGTATTTCCCGCGGTCTATTGGTGCCAAATAAAAACTGGGAGAGATGTTGAAATTCACGATTTGGAATAATGTGGGGGGCAGCGCTCTATTTGAAATAGTTTATTTTTACAGTGCTTTAAAGACACCACATGATTGAACTGGCCGGCATGATCATATCTTCTGACAACAAGCTTGTGTGTGGTAATGTGATCGTATTTTTACATCTGATTGGTATAATGGAGTCATGTGATTTCCCGCGGTCTATCGGTGCCAAATAAAAACTGGGAGAGATGTTGAAATTCACGATTTGGAATAATGTGGGGGGCAGCGCTCTATTTGAAATAGTTTATTTTTACAGTGCTTTAAAGACACCACATGATTGAACTGGCCGGCATGATCATATCTTCTGACAACAAGCTTGTGTGTGGTAATGTGATCGTATTTTTACATCTGATTGGTATAATGGAGTCATGTGATTATTGTTGTGACCAGTGTTGTTTTTGGCAGCTCTTTTAATTTTCGTCTTAGACTTATTAGTAGTAGTCATATTTTAGTAATTTAAAAATGTATTTGTCTTCGTCTAGGTTTTGTTGACAAAAACTCTAGGCTTAGTTGAAGGTTTTTTACGATGTTTTCGTGCTTAAAATTCATTAAAATTCAATTCAATACATTTTAGTCCAAAAATAAATGAGTAAAGGTTTCTAACAATTTCGAATGAACATTGACAGACAAGCACATATTGTAGCGTCCACAAGGACAGCACCAACTTGATAATACACACTCAGCAGGAAAACTGTACATTATTCTCAATTAACTATACCCACACGGATGCCACAAACTAAATGTAAACAATGTGACTTTAAGAGGATGTTCGCCGTTAGTATTAGCCTAAAGCTAATGTGAATGTGAACGCTATGCTAACGCTACGAGTTATATTTAGTGTGTGATGATCACTCAGCACAGACCTTTCAAAACTAGAAAACATTATGTATTCTCTCTTGCCAACATAAGAAATTTTATCATGTGTTTCAAAACAAACAAGCTTGGAGAGGAGCAAACACACAGATATAAAAATGTTACATATTGTGAACATGTGACGGAAAATTTGGCGCATTATTGTCTCATTCTCGTCTCATTAGATGAAAATTGGCATTTGTCTAGTTATGTTTTAGTCTCCCAAGACACGTTTTTAGCTTCTTATCGTCTTGTCATCGTCATGAAAAAAATTGTTCGTCGATGAAATATTTTCTTTATCGTCATTGCTGACGAAATCAACACTGGTTGTGAAATTGGTGAAAATGTGTGAAACTGTGGTCATCTCTGGCAAAAATTAAGTTAAATCTAATTTGTAGAATAAATATAACAACTCTAGTGAAGCCCAAACTAGCAGAGTAAGACTAGTGTTTCTCCTTCACAAATCATCTCAAGTAAAGGTAAAAAGTATTGTGTGGCAAAACTACTCTTACAAGTACATTTTTTTTCAAAAAGAAACTCAAGTTAATGTAACGTTTTACTACCCACTTATGCAGTTTACACTCTTTATCATGTCATCCAACTCATTCCTGAAAAGCATTTTTACCTCCTGTCTTCTTTCTCCTCTCGTTTCTCAAAGGGGTCAGTTTTTGGACTATGACAAAGTGGAACGTGGACGTGATGTCGAAGCTCAGCCCAGAGAGTGGAAGAAATACGAGTTCCACTATGACAATGTTCTTTGGGCCTTCTTAACACTATTCACCGTCTCCACAGGAGAGGGCTGGCCCCTGTAAGTGAATTTAAATCATTCTTTCATTATTTCCTATCAATCAAGCATCAAAAATCACCCAAGGCTGCTTGCTTATTTTCCGATTTTTGTTACATGATGGAAATAGTAATAAGTTTAATTAATTTAGGTTGTCATAATCACCTAAAGTCACACTCTCAATAATAGACAGTGGCAGTACAGTCACTAGAGGCCAAAACAAAAAAGTTGTTTGCTAGAGTATGTTTTTGATGGGATTTGTTTTTTTTTCCCCATAATGGATTCTTTGCCTGAATTGTACATAATGAATTGAACTACAAGCAATGAATTTATTAGTTATCTGTCATAGACTCTACTCAAATTTAAAGTCTTTAATATATGACTCTTGATAGTGTCTTGAAAAAACTACATTTAATCTGGTAATTGTTTAATTTCTTAAAACTTAAATTGCACGACAATGCATGAAATTGCAGTGGAGGGTAAAAATAAATAAATAAAACATATTGAAAAAATAGTGTATTTAACCTTAGGGATTTTATATATATATATATATATATATATATATATATATATATATATATATATATACACACATATATATACACACACACACATATATATATATATGTGTGTGTGTATATATGTGTATATGTATATGTATATATATATATATATATATATATATATATATATATATATATATATATATATATATATATATATATATATATATATATATATATATATATATATATATATATATAAATGGTCACGTTGAATAAGGCAGTATATGTGAAAAGGGGGCGTTAAACCGAGGCTTATTGGACTATTTAGTTTTCAAATGTGTTTGTGTCTCATTGCGGCATCTAGCGGGGAATTGCATTATAATACACAGGCTCTTTCATTACCATTACAAAAACTCCAACACACACTGTAGGTGAAATACTGTACAATGCTGTGTAGTACCTTAGTAGCAGTACGTAAAGTATCCAGTGTGCATGTGTACTGCCATTGTGCACGCTTTGTATGGGGAAAATTTGACAAATTTGGACCAAAACGGTTGTTTTTGGATGGGAAAAACTTAAAAGGATTCTCAGCACCCTCTGCTGTGAGTGACTTCCTGCGCCCCTGTGAAATTGCGTCTAAGAAATGTTCTGACATTACAGGATTTATTATTTTAAATTCGTTTGTCATCAGTAGATGTCCTATCCATTTGAAGTGGGAGGGTTGACAGACCTCCGAGATCAAATGGATTGCGTGTCTATTGCTGTCAGTGGTAGCCAATGTGATCAGAATAATAACAATATGCAAGGTGGCAATCACCTAAATCACGAAACAAACGCAAATATGCATCTCAGTGAAGGTAACAAACAGAATGACCCATAGGTTTATGTGCAACTCATCTTTACACAAGACGTCAAACACATTAATGGGCCAATAAACATATGGGTTTTTAAGGACCGATACCGATTATTAGTAGTTAGAGGGGCTGATTACCGATTTTTGGAGCCGATATTCATTTGCAGTAAAAGTGTAAAAATTGGGGTCAAAAAATGATGAATGAATGATGCGAACACTGAAGTTCATTGAAATGCCTAAAGGCTGTGTTATGCTTCTGCGGCAGACCTACGCCGTCAAGGCAGACCCGATTTACGACCCTCCGCCGTAGCCTGACGTGCATCTCCACAGAATCTTGAACTGGGCGTCATGTCAACACGTGGTGACGTGACGCAAATGGACTGTGATTGGTCCGCTCAGACTGTTGTTTCCGGTTCAGCGCGAAATCACCGCCGTTTTCAAACATTGTTGTGCTACACGCATCATCGAAGAGGTCCGCAAGTATGACAACCTCTACAATGTCTCATCAAGACATTATAAAGATTGCCAAATGGCAAGCAATTCGTGGAAGGAGATTGCTGAAAATATAGGCCTGGAGGTCAGTGAACGCATAAAAAAATGGAAGAATCTCCGAGATAACTATGTGCGTGTTCGGAAGCGAATTGCCACACGAAGCGGTGACCCAGCCGGCCAAAAACTGCCAGCTTTTTATCACATGGTGTCATATTTTTGCTTGGTGCACTTTATCATTTTGTGTGTACATATGTTTGCTGTGAGTCTATGACTTATATATTTTACACTTCAAGTATATGAAGAATAAAGCACAGTTTTGTTGTCAAAAGTGCCAAGAGTGCCTCGGTGCTCTTATGATAACGTGTTTACCATCAAGGCTTCCAATGCAGTTTGGAAAGTTTCATAGCCGTCAGAAATTTGCTATGGCTTCCCACTGGCTGGTTGTAGGACATGGGAAAGAAATCAGACAAAACGCTGGACAACGCAGCTTGCTGGCTTCCACCCGATGCTAGAATTCGTAATGTGACTGCCAGTCTCTGTGTGGCATCAGCAGACGGACGGACCACCTCCGCGACCGTCTTCTGCGCCGCAACAATTGTATGATCAACATTTGTTGTTCAATGTTGATGAAGATGATGAAGATCCACATTCAAGCGTTCCACCTCCGTTGGCATTGTTGTGTAACCGAAAGAAAACTAAAGGAAGTCGACAAGAGTCCCCCAAAACCGTACAAACACAACACCACACCCCTCTAGTGGCTTGGCAGTGAATTACATTGCAACGCGTTCCCCTGCAACAGAACTATCAAATGCTCTTTGATGCCGTAGGGTCTACATAGTCGCTACGCCGTCACCGCAAGGCAGAAGCATAACTCAGGCTTGAAGCATGTTTATTGAATCACACAAAAAGAAAATAGTAACTTCAGAAGTGCCTGAATTTCCCAGACTCAGAAACATTTCTTTTAAAGTTGAATAAAAGCTTAAATAGATAGCTCTCAGATTTTTTTTTACAGAAAAGAAAATCCCAATGACCTCGTCTAAGTACCCTTGAGCAAGATACTAAACCCCACGTTTCTCTTGGTGCTGTATCACTAGTAGTTAAAGGAGGATATAGTGTGAAGTGTTGAGGGCCTTATAAAGGTGGATAGGCGCAATACAAGTGTAACTCCATTTACCATTACCTTTTAACCAATCAGAGGATGGGATGAATACTAGTGCAGGAGAAAGAGGTGCTGCTGCATCTGAGCCGTAATAACCCCTTTTTAAATGGATTATTTCATATCGACTGGTCGCATTAACATAAAGGCCCATACCGATATCCTTCAAATTTCCAAATATCGCTGCCAATAATCAGTCTCGCTCTAGTATGAAACCAGAAAATTCCATACATCTAGTAATTTTAACAGGAACGTGTATAGTCATTTATTGAAATTATTTGGACGTATAAGTACAGTGGTATGAAAAAGTATCTGAACATTTTGGAATTTCTCACAGTTCTGCACAAAATCACCATAAAATGTGATCTGATCTTTGTCAAAATCACACAGATGACAATGTCTGCAATAACTAAAACCACCCAAACATTTATAGGTTTATATTTTAATGAGGATAAATAAGTAAGTGAACTCTCTGCCTAAGGAGACTTAAAGAGCAATTGAAAACAATGTTTAGCTAATATTTTAAGTCAGGTGTGTGCCCAATCACTGATGAGTGGTTTAAAGCTGTCCTGCCCACTATGAAACACACACCTGGTAAAATAATGTCTTGATGAGAAGCACTGTCTGATGTGCATCATGGCTTGATCAAAAGAGCTGTCTGAAGACCTGCGATTTGTACAAAGCTGGGAAATGATACAAAACCATCTCTAAAAGTCTGGCTGTTCATCAATCGACAGTCAGAAAAGTTGTCTACAAATGGACAGAGTTTGGCACTGATGCTTCTCTCTCATGGAGTGGCCGTCCACCAAAGATGATGCCAAGAGTTCAGCGCAGAATACACAGAGAGGTTAAAAAAGGAAAAAAAAAAAAAGAACCATAGTGTCTGCTAAAGACTTACAGAAATCACTGGCATAGTCCAATATCTTTGTGCACACATGAACTACTAGTATATGTAAAACTATGGCCAAGTATGGTGTTCATTGTAACACTCCACAGAGGAAGCCACTGCTGTGTAAAAAAAAAAAAAAAAAAAAAAAAAAAACATTGTTGCTGGTTTAATGTTTTCAAAAAGGCACTTGGACACTCCACAGAAGTTTTGGCAAAATATTTTGTGGACTGATGAAACCAAAGTTCAATTGTTTGGGAGTAACACACAATGTAATTTGTGAAAGAAAAATAGAACAGCTCACCAACATCAACACTTCATCCCCACCGTGAAGCATGGTGGACGGAGCATCATGATTTGGGGCTGTTTTGCTACCTCAGGGCCTGGACAACTTGCAATCATTAATGGAAGAATTAATTCAAAGGTTTATCAGGATGTTTGCAGGAATACCTGAGGCCGTCTGTCAGACAGTTGAAGCTAAAAAGAAGATGGATGCCACAAGACAATGATCCAAAACACAGAAGTAAATCAGAAGAACAAAATGCACCTTCTGGAGTGGCCAAGTCAAAGTCCAGACTTGAACCCCATTGAGGTGCTGTGGCATGACCTAAAGATAGCGATTAATGCCAGACATCCCAGGAATCTGACTGAACTACAGCTGTTTTGTAGTGTAGAATGGGCCAGGATTAGTCCTGATCGATGTGCCAGAATGATCTGCAGCTGCAGGAAGCATCACATTGATTGGGGGGGGGGGGCACAAAATATTAAATATGATGTTTCACTTACTTATTTTCCCCCCTTTTGTCATTGTTTGCATACAACCCTCATTAAAACATGAAAACCTATAAATGTTTGGGTGGTTTTAGTTAAAGCAGACACTGTTTTTTCATCTGTGTGATTTTGACAAAGATAAGATCACATTTGATGATAATTTTATGCAAAGATGTGAGAAAAAAGTTCAGATACTTTTTCATACCACTGTCTATGTGCAGTTTATTTCTACATGGCTAGTGTGTATGAATCCTCACTTTAAATTCCATGACTTGCTTTTAGGGTGCTGAAGCACTCAGTGGATGCCACCTATGAAGACCAGGGGCCCAGCCCAGGTTTCCGCATGGAGACGTCCATCTTCTATGTGGTGTACTTTGTGGTCTTCCCTTTCTTCTTTGTCAACATATTTGTCGCTTTGATTATCATCACCTTCCAGGAGCAGGGAGACAAAGCCATGTCTGAGTGTAGCTTGGAAAAGAATGAGGTATACGAGTGAATGTTTTGATCTGCTTGTCCAAAGTAATACAAACAAACAAAAATGCGCAGTACAATGTATTGGACTGTTACAATTTGTGCACATAAGCCACATCACAAAATGAGGTTCGCTTCTGTGCTCTCATCCTCTCTTCACAAGACCTTGCTTGTACAGAAGCGCTTTTGTTTCTGCTTTACTGTCTTGTGATCACAGAGTATTTGCAGTTTTGTCTTTTATATAACAACATATGGAAAAAAAAAGAGCCAATTATTTGCTTCTCTTGTTTTGAAATGCTGAATAGGGATAAAGCTCCTGCTGTGTAAAAAGAATAGCAGTTTATTTCTGTTTTATTTCCCTATCAAACAGAGGGCTTGCATTGACTTCGCCATTAATGCCAAGCCGCTGACAAGATACATGCCAGAGAACAAGCAATCCTTCCAGTATAAGATGTGGAAATTTGTGGTGTCGCCTCCATTTGAATATGCCATTATGACTTTAATTGCCCTCAACACCGTGGTGCTGATGATGAAGGTGAGTTATATGTTACACTGTACTCATCAGAGAGAAAACGGTTACCGTATTTTCCAGACTATAGTTCGCATGTTTTTTTCATAATTTGCCTGGGCCTGCAACTTAAAGGGCAGCTGAAGAGCTTTTCTGATGAGTGTTTTACTCAGTTAAATTGGCCTGAATGCATCATTCGCTGCCTCAAAACTCACATTACCCAAATTTTTTTGGAATTGACCATGTTCCTTTTGAGTTACTGCCATAGTAACACCTTAGCAATGAGGTATGCGCCTCGCTGCCAGCTGCTACCTGATGATGTCATTTCCTCAAAACCTCACCAGGACTCCAATACGAAAGAATAGAACGCTATCCCCGCCATATATTGCAAACATTTTCTGGGTTTTACTCAGGAGATTCGTCATGCCATCTCAATGTGTAGCGATTAATTGCTCACACGGAGGCACGAGACTCTATAAGTGGCCCAAAAAAAAACCTTCTTCTGCAAGGATTTGGACATCTTTTGTGAGAGTCAAGCGAAAAATATTCTCCCAGGGTCCTCGATCGCGTCTTTGTTCACAACATTTCAGTGACGATGTCAGGGTGCGGTGGCAAGTGGACCCCAAAGCAGACAAAGAGAATAACTGTGCTGGTATGCAACGTTTATTTCGCACGAGGCTTGGAGCAGGGCACGTGAACGCCAGGTTGTAGCTTTCAGTTGACGGGCGGTCAATCAGGCAACGGTGCAGCTCGGGATCAGGCACGGGAAATCCTGGGATGGAACAACATACTGTACCTGTCAACCCGAGGCCATTGGCAATCTTACAAATAGTGACGTATGCCCTTACAAATTGGTGACTAATCTTACAACGTCGTATATTGCGTGCAATATGAAACAAAAATAAAACTCAATTTTTAAAATAATAAGAAAATATTGGTAATATTGTCACATATAACCTGGTACAATCAAAGAACAATCAATATCTTCAGCTACATCATGATTACTAAAATTTAATAGTGACTTTTGTTATAAATGTATGTAGCACTTTTGGCAATTTCTATCATGTCTTTTGATGGCTGCACTTCATGGCAATTCAGTTTGACTTGAAGGTAGTTCGTTAGTTTGTCTAATTATAAATTAAAAAGGTCAATTGATAAAATTAACTTACCGATGCAATCTTTGAGTCAGGGAACATTTCTTTTGCTAATTCTGAGAAGTGATCAGCAATAGTTGTGAGCAAATTGTGTTCGGCAACAAATTGGCGAATAAAATCTCCGCTTTTGTCACTTTTCATTCTGCAGACTTCAACTTCATAACCAGTGTTGTAAATCTTACTGGTAAAAAGTAATTAATTACAGTTACAAATTACTTCTACCTAAAAGTTTTTGAGTTAGTAACTCAGTTTCCTGAATGTAAGAGTAATTAGTTACTCGGCAAAGTAATTGGTGTTACCTTTCATGTTTTAAAAAAAAATTTTTTTTTTAATTTAAAATTTTTTTTCAAAACAAACAAAAACAAAACAAAACAACATAGTAACCTTTGCTATGTTTGGAGGTCATTTAATGTGTATCAACCGTTAAAGTTGTTAAAATTGCTCCAGTTTTTGCATTAGTTCCCTTCTGTCTACTTTCGACATGTGAAAGTTTTAAAACGGTTTCATCTTTTAAAGATAGATTCAAGTCAAGATTTTGCCGATTTAGGAGTATTTTAGATAAAAAGTTACTTAGGTTAGCTAGGAAGGTTCACAACAACAGAGCCTTTCTGAGAAGTCTACTGCTTTAAAATGGCTGCTGTTTTCCAACGCCGCCGAGTCTGTCATTTTGCATGTAGTTCTATATGCATGTGATATCTAGGCGTAGATTGTAGGCTGTCGGCTACAGTCAGGAAAAAATGGAGCCACCTAGGCTAGCATCACGTTTGCTACAGCGTCACAACAAACTCTTCTCTCTCCGTGTCTCTGACTTTTCTCGCGTCATTCAACCAACATAACGCATAGTAACGCACATTGTCTCGTTGCCGAAACGGTGACAAAATCCGAATGGAGAAAAAAAACGTAATGCACGAAAAACGTACAGATTTTGAACATACGGCGTACACATTTAAACATATTTCAGTGGTCACTTGTACAAATTACGCCAAAACCGTACAACTTGACAGGTATGGAACAAGAAGTCAAATTAGCCGGGTGCGATATAATATGAGAAATACCTGAATGCTGGAGGTGAATGACGGGTATGCCGAAAGTGTTGGTCTGGCGACAAGCAGCAATGACAAGAAGGCTTATTAAGGTGGCTGATTGTGATGGGTCGCAGCTGACATCGTTCCCCCGTCTGACCTCCAGCCGGCAATCGGGGAGCCCTAACAGACTAGTCTAAGAGGATACAACGTAAGTAGACCCCTACTGACAATTTGATACGTTTATTACTTGATCGCCACCTGTTTTTTTGTTGTTGTTTCTTGCCTGTCATAAGACAGTTAACAGGTTGTCTATTCATGTCAATTTGATACATTTATTAGTAGATCTATATAACTACTAGTTTTTTTTTTTTTTGCAATTACTGATAATTATATCACACACTGACTGGGGAAAGAAAGGTTCAGAGAGAAATCACGATGCTAGATGCCTACCACTCTTTCGAGAAGTGTCGAGCTCCCAATTGGCATCATCACAAATGTCTGCTGTGCTGAATAAATCGTCGTCATCTGACGCCTCAGGTCCAAACATGTAGGAATTAATTGGAGATCATCTTTCCTGGCAGCCTTGGCCATCGTTAGTGTCACGAAAGTCCGATCCGGAATGGTTACTTTAGGTGGAAATATCCCTGATATCGTTGTTGCCGCTATGCTTGCTGTGGATAGTCTTCGGTTGCGTTGGGAAATTTGGGTCACACTTCCGGGTTTGGGAAGGGCCTATTAACGGATTGCACAAAACCTAAAAAAAAAAAAAAAAAAATGCAAATTATCCTCGCAGTTATGCGTTAAAAATGACATGGTTGTTTTGACGAACTCGTCCAAAGTTTGTATTCGTTAAATTACACCGAAAACCGAAAAGCTCTTCAGCTGCTCTTTATGGCCTTTTCACACTAGCATCAGCCCAGTGTGAAGAGCGGTCCACTGCAAAGCGCAAAATGGGAGGAGCCACGTGGCCTGACGTAGACACTGTCAGGAAGTGAAAAGCGGCAAGCAAATTTACTGAAGTCCCAAGCACCAATGTGTTTGTTTTTCATTGTTGCAAAAGAAAACAACTTTTCCTATTTCAGGCAGTTGAATTATAATAGCCGTGTAGTTATACTAATTTCGGTGAGAAGGTGAATAGTTTTTTTATGTTGTTCGTGAACTCCATTTCCACACAAGGCACATCGAGGCACCATTTAGCTGAGCAAGGAAAGGTATGAGTCATTTTTCGAGTGTCCCAGAGCTTGCGAAACTTTTTATTAAGCATTCATCACGGTTTCGTCGGCCGTGGTTTGTGTGTATCCGTCTGCCGAAGCAGCCTGATAGCACAGATATGAGTACGCCTGCCCCTCTGCTATTGGATGCATTGTTAACGTCAGCGCAGCGGCGCTGGGCCCCACCTCTTGGCGCAAATTCATTCAAACTTGCCGTTCCACTCCCCTACTACATACACAATTTGGTGTATGTAGTTTGAGGCTGAACCCTTCACTCTAGGCTGGCGCTAGTTTGAATCGCCTTTATACTCAGGTGCGACTTATATATTGATACAGTGGTACCTCTACTTACAAACGTCTCTACAAATGTTATTTTCAGGTTACAACACGTTTAAACGTGAGAATATTGCTTCTTGTAAAGAAATTTCAGGTTACGAGAGGCAAAATACTATACAATAGTGTACACAATATGTATGTACTTTTTACTCTCTGCTTTAAATTTCGCGCCATAAGATCCTGCTGCCCTATTGGTCATAAAATTTCCTATCTTGCTTTACGCTCTCCTATTGGCCTATTGTTGATGACATTTTAATTTGGGTGTCACAGTATAATAACGTGCACAGGCGCGACGGTGTTATTGTTTACAAGTAGACCCCGGGTCACGAACGACTTCCGTTCCTATGCAAGCGACGTAACCCGAATTTCCGCGTAAGTCGGATATAACCCTTTCAGTACCCCTAAATCTCAAAATATCTCTTTGTGTGAATGTACTGTATTGTATTTTGTTTAATGATGGATGATACACTGCCCTCTGGTGGCAGTGTTGGGTCGGGCTGGACTCTCGTCTCATATTGACTGAGGAGCAGACTCTGCGTACTGATTTGGCCCACATATGGCAGTAAATTGTTTTAGCTTATGTATGTTTGTGTATGCATTTTAATTAAGTTCAGAGCTACATTTTGTGGAGTTATGTGTAATCGACTTGCTATGTAATAGCAACTATGAGAATTGTAAATACATTAGCATTCGTAGCAAGTAAGCTAGCGGGCTTTTGTTAGGCAAATTAGGCTAATTCAATCGACTAATTTTACATATCGATCAGACTAGTTGGACACCAGTTGTTTTGTGTCAACTTGTCAAGTGTTTTATTGTTAAAATGTGTGTTGTTTTGAACATAAGTGTACATATGCGTTACAGATTTACAAATTGTCAAAAGTGAAGAAGTCAAAAGCTTCAAAAACCACAAATGCCTTGTATGCTGTCCGTCAAGCTGAACAACTTCACGTTTAGCGAGGACAGATCACGTCATATTAATAAAATAAAGTACAAAATAAGATACTGTGAGGTACAATACAGTACTGTTTACGTGACTAAAAAGAAAAAAAATCGACTGGAGACAAAATGGCAGACGACACCTTGGCGTCTTAAAGTCCAAATCACTTATGTTGGGTACGTCGTAAAACGGGGGCTACATGTATATAACGGGTCTGAGCCAATTAGCACAAGGCTCCTAGTGTTTTTGTCTCACAAAGAGTTTTTTTTAAGCCCACAGACTTTTCATTACATTTGTAGGACATTAGAGCACAGGTTTCCTCACGTTTTTGTGTCACATAGAGTGAGATAAGCGATAGGCACCATCGATCTCGTGAAAGAGGACATTCACTCACTCGACAAGCAAGATATAATTATTTTTTTATTTGCATTTTGTTGTATTACCGTCCGTATTGGCCCGAATATAAGATGGCCCTGATTATAAGACGACCCCCTCTTTTTCAAGACTCAAGTTTGAAAGAAGACTTTTTGAACACCAAATTCATCTTTATACAGAAAATAACTACAGTAGTAAATGATTATAACAATATATTTGAGAGAAAAAGCATGTTATTTTGCCTCATTCAAATCTTAATATCTGAACATTTAGATATGTAAACTAAAGTTGAGGGCTATACAAATAAATTGAAAGTGCAATCACATTCGTACATGAATGGCTTCTGGTTTTTGAAATGTAAATAAACCAATCTATTGTGATAAAACAACAAAATTGCAATAATTGCATTAACAATCAAAGTGAAGTCTAACTGTAACTGTAGTTTTGAAACAAATCTGAATAAGGAAAAACATTGCAATAAAATAATACAAACTGGTTAAACTTGAGAGTAGCCGAGATCTGTCATGGCAGAACATTACTCCTTAAGTTCAGCATTCACTTCAATGATATCTGGCGCCATCTAGGGTTGTGAATGGATATAATGTCTAGACCCCGAATATAAGACGACCCCCACTTTTTCAGTCTTATTTCAATGCAAAAAAACATCTTATATTCGGGCCATTACGGTATCTACTTCATTATAGGTATTAACAGTTAAGTTAGGTATATGGAATGATTCAAATGTGTTGGCTGTTGTTTTATTCGTGTTTTACCCCAATTATAAAATTTAATGTTGCGTGTCAGTAGTGCTAAGAACGGATCAGGGCATTTTCATGTAAAACACATCTCTATTTACGAAATTTTGGGGTTACGAGACTACTTCCAGAACCGATTAATTTTGTAAGTAGAGGTGTCACTGTACGTATAATCGAGGCATGCCCTCTATTTAGATTTGGTGCAGTTGTTCAAGTGATACTGAAGATAAAGACTTGAATGGATATGTTTTTTCCCTCTTCATTGTCCATTTTGGCTGGTATGGCTTATAGTCAGAAAAATACGGTGCATCACACAAACTTTTTACTACAGTTATATATAAGAGCGTGTGAGTGAAGATTAAGAACGTACACTAGAATATGCAGTATAGAACATACCTCACAAAAATGATATGTTAGAATGTTGCAGTTAATGTCCAGATTGAGTTACCTACTTTCTGCCGTAATGTGGCAGAGCAGTTGTCCCTTGAAATCTTTCTTTAAGTGTTTGTGCTCTTTGCCTTTTTTTCTCCACAGTTTTATGGAGCCCCAGACCTATATGAGTCCATGCTGAAATACTTGAACATCGTCTTCACTGCCCTTTTCACACTGGAGTGCATCCTTAAGATTATTGCCTTCGGTCCATTGGTGAGTATGTGCTTTTTTGGTTTCTGCAAACACTTATCCAAGTTTTTTACAGCAATCCTTGTGTTTAATAAAATCAGCTCTTTTGAATCTGAATTTTAAAACAACTTAGCAGATGAGGATTCCGCTACTTGGGGAAACATCATTTTAAAATACTGCACTTAGATTTAATAAGCAGAGGTGAGAGGAGTGGCCAAAATGTTTGCTCAAGTAAGAGTAGCGCTACTTCTAAATAATATTACAAAAAGTAGTCATCGTAAAAATGTACTCAAGTACAAGTAAAAAAAAGTATTTGGTTGAAAGAATACTCAAGTAATGAGTAACATTCTAAGTAATTGTTGTTTGATGTTTGATTTTTTTCTTTTCAATAATGATATTTTTATACATGTGAACTGTTATTATCATACTTTGAAGAAGAAGACTAAAACCTAAACATAACCACATTAAGCCAAAGGGGGTTGGGGGGATCATTTAATTTCGGTTAGAAAAAAAATAATACAAAAACAGAAATGAAGCGTCATTCATCCAAAGAGCATGAGTGCTCTCTAGTAGAAAATCATATTTCTTATTATGAAACTAAATGGATCATATCTTCGTTTTTCCGTGGCCAATCGGTGCCAAATAAAAACCGGGAGAGAGGTTAAAATCCATGCTTTCGAGTCATGTTGATGGCAGAGCAGGCCAAAAGTTTGGACACATCTTATTCAACGCAACACAAATACAGGTCTCAACCCCATTCATAAAGCAATAAATTCCCTGATGAACTCCGATAAGGCATACCCGTGAAGTCAAAAACAATTTTAGGTGACTTCCTCTAGAAGCTGATCAAGAGGATGGCAAGAGTGTGCAAAAAAGTAATCCGAACAAAGCAACTTTGAAGATACTAGAATATTATACGTACTTTTAGTTATTTTGCCATTTTTTTTTCTAAGTACTTAATTCCACATGTGTTCATTCATAGTTTTATTGTATATTTTGTATATTCATTCACTGTATATTTATTAGGACTGTCAAACGATTAAAATGTTTAATCTAGATAATCACAGCAAAAAATAATTAACCGTAATTAATTGCAATTCAAACCATCTCTAAAATATGCCGTTTTTTTTCTGATAAGACACAAGACGGATATATACATTCAACATACTGTACATAAGTACTGTATTTGTTTATTATAGCCATAAATCCACAAGATGACATTAACATTATTAACACTATTTCTGTTAAACGAATCCGCGGATAGAAAGACTTGTAGTTCTTAAAAGATAAATGTTAGTACAAGTTTATAGTAATTTTATATTAAAACCCCTCTCATTGTTTTCGTTTTAATAAAATTTGTAAAATTTTCAATCAAAAAATAAACTAGTAGCTCGCCATTGTTGATGTCGCCGAGCGGTGACGTCACACTCCCGGCTCCCAACGGCTCCCTGCCGTTCTTCCACAGTGTCTTTAACTACGTAAGGTAGTGATTGAAAAACACCACAAGGTGTCAGTGGCGAGTTTTAAATTACTTAGAAATAAAGCCAATGAGTGTGTTTTTGTCCCTCGACTGACGCAGTAGTTCCCTGTTTACTGGTCCATCCACGTCATTTGAGTGCTGGCTTCACAATGTATGAGACTTCTGATAGTTTGTATATTGTGACTAAATATTATCATCCAGTGTATTTGTTGAGCTAAATGAAATGTTTCAATAGAGTTTGACCAAAGTCTGAGTAAGTTGTATGTGTATTTTGCATAGCTAATTTGATTGGAAATACCAGTTCTCTTTGCATTGAGCGCTTTTCTTTTTGTGAACATTACTTTTTTTTTAGAGATAGGAATATTATTTTTGTTGTGCTTTCACTAAATGATACTGTAGCGACTTAACTGTTCCGCCCAACTGCATGATGCAAAGTTGGGCAACCATGACTGTCAGTGGTGGCTGCAAATGGTATATGTTCTGCATTGAATTCAATAAAGCGCGCTATATCTTGGAGTCGTGCAATGTATGGGGCACAAGTGCAGCAAGTGTTAAGAAAAAGATCATCTGCTGTCATTCTTCCCCACGTCGCTCGCCACAATACTTACAGTTGTGGTCAAAAGTTTACATACACTTGTGAAGAACATAATGTCATGACTCTCTTGAGTTTCCAGTTATTTCTATAACTCTGATTTTTCTCTGATAGAGTGATTGGAACAGTTACTTCTTTGTCACAAAAAACATTCATGAAGTTTGGTTCTTTTATGACTTTATTATGGGTGAACAGAAAGCCGAAGCCTATGCCAATGAACGGCGCGGTCCAATGAACGCCTGTGTCCACTTGCCTTTCTCTGCCTCTTAGATCTCAATGTGCAAAAAACGGCGTCGATGACATCTGTTTGAGGCAATGCATGAGTGGGTCGTTCCGCGCATGCGTTAAATGCGTCAAATATTTTAACGTGATTAATTAAAAAAATAATAATTACTGCCCGTTAACGCGATAAATTTTACAGCACCAATATTTATTTAATGTACTGAAAATGCATGAATGAGAAGGTGAGTCCAAACTTTTGGCATGCACTGTATGTCAAATAATACATTTTTTAAGATGTTTTCAAGACACCATGTGATTGAACAGGTCGGCATACTGATCACAGATTGGCTTGCTTAGAAGCTTGAGTCCGACTGGTATCATGGAGTCACATGATTATTGTTGCGACGGCTCATTGGTGAAACTGGTAGCGCCACTGTTAGTGTCTTTGGCAATTTTTTTTTAAAAAAGGTTAAATCTAATATGGAGACTAACGAGGACAAATCTCATAACTAGGGTCGACCGATATATCAGGCCGATATTTGGACATTTTTTCCAACATCCACCATTGACCAATTAACAAAGAAAATAAGCCGATAAAAAAGATCTGTGTGGGCAACTGTGGCCGCCACTGACTGACGGTAGGACCTCAAAAGGACCCTGCAGCAGCTTGAAGGCAAGCTGCTATAAGAAGCTTCAGGATTGCCTATTTTGTAAATATTATAATGTTTATTTTTTAATCTTGCATCAGAGAATATGCAACGTGGCTTGAGCCTTCAAAGGTGTTCACTGAGTTATCCTTACACTTTAAATGTAACTCGTAGCCATAGTGTAGCATTCATTTTAGCATTAGCATGACGAGCATCCTCTTAAACTCTTACTCTCATCTCGTCGTGACATCCTGTTGGGTTTAATTATTTGAAAATACAGTTCTAGCTGAGTCTGGATAATCATAAAAAGAAGTGTGGTGTTCGTTGATTTGGTTTCACTAGACCAGATTAATCCTTTAAGTCTCAGGTCATCATTGTAAATTTGAAGCTGTTGAAAAACAGTGTTGTTAATAACGGCCTTAGAGTATAACGGCGTCACTAATGGTGTTATTTTCTTCAGTAGTGAGTAATCTAATTACTTTTCTCATCATGGCAACGGCGTTACTGAGGATATAAAGGCGTGCGTTATGCGCTACTACGTTGGCTGAATGACGCGAGAAAAGTCTGTGTGAGACACGGACTCACGGAGACGAGAGAGCAGAGCGGGAGTGGGGAGGAGGAAAGGGACTTGTGACGCGTTTGCAAACGCGATGCTAGGTGACTCCAGTAATACCTGACTGTAGCCGATAGCCTACAAACTACGCTCAGATGATGCTACGGTATATATCACATATATATAGAACTATAACTAGATGACAGACAAGGCGGCGTTAGCACATGTATCGATAACTAGATGCGAAATGATCGACTCACCGGCGTTAGTAAACAGCTGCCATCTTAGAGCAGTAGACTTCTCAGGAAAGGCTCCGTTGTACAGAACCTTTCTAGCGAACCTAAGTAACTTTTTATCTAAAATACTCCCAAATTGGCAAAGACATTGACTTGACTCTATGAGTTTAAAACTTTCACATGTTGAAAGTAGACAGAAGGGAACTAATGCAATAACGGGAGCAATTTTAACAACTTTAACGATTGATTCACAACATTAAATGACTTCCAAACTTCCCAAAGGTTACTATTTTTTTTTGTGTTATGGGAAAAAAACATGAGAGGTAACATCAGTTACTTTGCCAAGTAACTAATTACTCTAACATCCAGTTAACTGAGTTATTAACTCAAATACTTTATGGGAGAAGTAATTAGTAACTCTAATTAATTACTTTTTAAAAGTAAGATTAACAACACTGTTGAAGATTTTTTTTAATTGCCTTTTATAATGTAGGAGCTTTAAAAAAAAAATGTAAAAAGTAAAAATTAATAAAAAATGTAATTTAAAAAAAGTATTTCTGCCCCAAATATCGGCTTACAAAATCGGCTCTGGATGTCGGCAGTCAGCTTTTTTTTTTTTTTTGGCATCGGTATTGGCATCAGCATTTGAAAATCCCATATCGGTTGAACTCTAGTCATGACTGGTGTAGCCCAAAGTAGCGGAGTAAGAGAAGCGTTTCTTCTTCACAAATCTAATCAAGGAAAAAGTATGGCTTAGTAAAACTACTGTTAGAAGTAAATTTTTCTGAAAAAGTTATCCAAGTAAATATCACATGTAACGCGTTGCTACCCACTTCTGCTAATAAGCACATTTAAGAGTAGGAGTCAGACACCACATGGAGCCATCTGGTCTGCACAAGGTGTTTCATCTCAAGCGTAGTTCCATTTCTTAATTAGATTTTATTTTTTTTACACATCATTTAGCTCCACCTGTTTTGTTAGACTTTAGTTTGCGGAATGTATTCAGCCTCTCCCTCCAGGGACTGTATCTACAATGGCAGTCTCCACTTTCATTTTGCTCGAAGCATTTACGAATCATTTTGTATGAAAATTATTTTTATTATTATTATTATTATTATTATTATGAGTCACCAACCGAACCTGAATGAGACTCTTATGAAAACATTAATAAAGATTTCAGTTGGGAGCTGTCATACTCAGCCATTAAATACTCAATGTGACTCTTTCTAGATTAACTGTTCACTGCAAAATTGTTTCAATTATAGAATTACCTGAAAGCAGCCTGGAATGTGTTTGACTTTGTGACGGTCCTGGGAAGCATAACAGACATCCTGGTGACGGAGATTAAGGTAAGACCTGCACCACATCGTGTGATTCTATCAGCATCACCAATCCCTCAATGGTGACTTATTAGTATACTATGCCTGTCTGCAGTAGAAATTCGCCCTTTGCAGAAAGATGTACATGAAATGTAGATAGCTGTTCATCTTGGATGGCAGCATATGTTGCATCAAAGCCTGTATGAACCTTTCAGGATTAATAGTACGCTCGCAGATGTGCAAGTTACCCCTGCCATGGGCATCTGCCCCCCCCCCCCCCCCCCCCCCCACCGTACCATTGCAAAGGATGGCTTTTAAACTGATAACAATCTGGATGGTCCTTTTCCTCCTTTGCCCAGAGACCACAGAATATAACACCTCATATACACTATATGGAATATTCTTCGTCCTTTTCAGTTGAGTTAAGGAAGGTCAGCCGGTCTACCGGATGATTCCATTTACGGGTGAATCGAGTTGCACGATACAGTGGTATGAAAAAGTATCGGAACCTTATGGAATTTCTCACATTTCTGCCCAAAATCACCATCAAATGTGATCTGATCTTTGTCAAAATCACACAGATGAAAAAAACAGTGTCTGCTTCAACTGAAACCACCCAAACATTTATAGGTTTTCATATTTTATATAGGATAACACGCAAACAATGACAGAAGGGGGAATAATGAGTAAGTGAACCCTCTCTCTCAGGAGACTTAAAGAGCAATTGAAACACATTTTACCTAACAATTTAAGTCTGGTGTGTGCCCAATCACTGATGAGTGGTTTAAAGCTGCACTGCCTACTATAAAATACACACCTGGTAAGAAATGTCTTGATGAGAAGCATTGTCTGATGCATCACAGCTCGGTCAAAAGAGCTGTCTGAAGACCTGCGATCAAGGATTGTTGATTTGTATAACGCTCGGAAAGTCTGGATTTTCATCAATCGACTGTCAGAGAAGTTGTCTAGAAATGGAGAGATTATGGCACTGTTGCTTCTCTCCCAAGGAGTGGCCGTCCACCAAAGATGAGGCCAAGAGTTCAGCGCATAATACTCATGGAGGTAAAAAAGAACCCTAGAGTGTCTGCTAAAGACTTACAGTAATCACTGGCCACACAAAAATACACACGGTCTCAGGCTTCAACTGGGACCGTGTGCTTTGGTCAAATGAGACCAAGATTAAGCTTTTTGGCAACAAACACTCAAAGTGGGTCTGACGTGCCACGAAAGATGCACATGCTGAAAAGCACCTCATACCCACTGTGAAGTATGAGGGTGGGTCAGTGATGCTGTTTCGCTTCCAAAGGCCCTGGGAACCTTGTTAGGGTGCATGGCATCATGGATGCTTTGAATACCAGGACATTTTAAATCAAAATCTGTTGTACTCTGCCCAAAAGCTGAAGATGGGTCATCACTGGGTCTTTCAGCAAGACAATGACCCTAAACATATGATCAAATCTACACAGAAATGGTTCACCAGACACAAAATCAAGCTCCTCCCATGGCCATCTCAGTCCCCAGATCTTGTTTTGTTGGCAAAAGGTGGTTGTACAAAGTATTAACTAAAAATTGTGACACACATTATTTGATGTCAAATATTTTTTTCTTTATGTGGGATTTTTTCCCCACTGAATGAATGCACTTGTATTGAAGGTTGGATTTTTCTCTTTTTTTCCATTATGGTCCCATATTATTTGAATAAAAAGAAAATATATTAGAATCTAAAAAACACATCTTTTTCAGGGGTGCCAATAATTATGGAGGGCACTGTAAATATTTTGTGGACTGATTAAACCAAAGTTAAATTGTTTGAGAGTAACACAAAACGACATGTGTGGAGGAAAAATAGAACATCTCACCAACATCAACACCTCATCCCCACCTTGAAGCGTGGTGGAGGGAGCATCATGATTTGGGGCAGTTTTGCTGCCTTAGGGCCTGGAAAACTTGCAATTATTAATAGAAGAATGAATTCAAAAGTTGATCTGGTATTTTTGCAAGAAAACTTGAGACAGTCTGTCAGACAGTTGAAGTTAATAATAGGATGGATGCTGCAACAAGACAATGATCCAAAACACAGAAGTAAATCAACTTCAGAATGGGTTTAGACGAAGAAAATACACGTTCTGGAGTGGCCAAGTCAAAGTCCAGACTTGAATCCCATTGAGATGCTGTGGCATGAGCTAAAGACAGAGATTCATGCCAGACATCTCAGGAATCTGACTGAACTACAGTAGTTTTGTAGAGAAGAGTGGGCCAACATTAGTAGTGATCGATGTGCCAGACTGATGTGCAGCTACAGAAAACGTCTGGTTGAAGTTATTGCTGCCAAAGGGGGGGCGGCACAAAATATTAAATGTAATGGTTCACTTACTCATTTTTCCCCTTCTGTCATTTTTTACATTGTATCCTCATTAAAATATGTAAACCTATAAATATTTGGGTGTTTTTAGTCAAAGCAGACACTGTTTTTTCATTTGTGTGATTTTGACAAAGATCAGATTGATGGTGATTTTCTCGAGAAATGTGAGAAATTTGAAAAGGTTCAGATACTTTTTTACCACCGTAGCTAACATTTTACAGTTATTATTACTTCACGTTTTTGTCAAGGATTGCGGAAGTGTTCAAGAGCCGCAGGGTTAAAGACTGGTCTCACTAAGAAACAAGTCAACAACTTCCGGGTCACAACACATTGAAAATGATACAGAACAAGAACGAATAGAAAAAAAAAAATACCATCATACCATAATAATTCTCTCATATTCTATTTTTAACCCTCCTGTTACCCGAATTTTGCCGGGTCAGTTTGAACCAAGGATGCGCAATGTGCAAGTGTAAAAAAAATATTTAAAAGGTTAAGCTCAAACTAATTGGCTGCTATTGACGGCAATAGACGTTCGATCCATTTTGACTGTCAAAATGGATCGGACGTCTATGGCCATTATTGGAAATGAAAGTTAAATGTGTCAGAAGCGAAATTTTTAAAACTTTAATCTAATTGTGCCACTAACCTTGATTAAGCCAAGAACAACATTTTTAATACCCAAAAATACCTACTTTTCTTTCCAAAAAGCTGGGTCAATTTGACTTCTAGCATTAAATATCCTCATATAAAATAACCCCGCTAATAATTTCATTTAAAAAAAAAAAAAAATGTGTTACTATGTTTAATAAATAAAAAAAAAAGATGATTTAAAACAGGAAAAAAACAGCTCAATTTGATCTCTGTGAGTAAACGTCCAGATGAAAAAAAAAAAATCACAGCTAGCATTTTCACTTTAAAAGATGTGTTCAAATTTAAAACGGATCAATGTGACCATTCGATGTAACAGGAGCAGTTTTGTTTTTGGCAGCCATTTTAATTTTAGTCTTAGTCTTTTGGACAAAATCACACATACTTATTAGTCTTAGGCATATTTTAGTAATTTCAAAATGTATTAGCTTTAGTCTAGTTTTAGTAGACGAAAACTCAAAAAATTTAAGACTAGTATTGGTTGACAGATACACAAAGTTAAAAAGAAAAAAAAAAAAATGTTCCAGCAATTTCGAATGAACATTGGCAGTCAAAAGTAAGCACTTATTTTCCACAACACTAGCTTTATTTAGTAAGATTTACACAATGAATGCAGTAAAATAATATTCCTGCTGTGCAGGAAGGTACAAGTCATATGTACGTAGCTTACAATTTTATAAAGAACTTAAGGAAACATACCTACATAACATGTTTGGAAATTAAAATGGGCTAAGCCCCGAAAACTGTAAAACATCACAAAACTAATAACCAATCCCTGGCCCACTTAGAACACATCCAAATTGAATTGCACTGTGTAACCCTTCTCCCCATGTGAAAAAAAAAACAGCCTGCATGAAACGTGAAGGGTCGTTACGCAAAGTGCAAAACAATACAATATACACAGCAGTAATGGGCTAGCCGAATTAAAAAAAAAAACAAGAATATATATTGGACTCGACTATAGTCAACACTATTATTACTGTTACAAGCACAGTTCATGTGCTAATGCTAAATTGAAAAGTTCACTAAAACACTTTTTTTTCCCACCACTCTTCAACATAACTGAAATAACAACAGAACTCTTATCACAAATCTTTGTCCATAACAGTATTGTCCTGGCTGGTTTAGTAATTTTACGTGTGGAATTTTCCACATTGTTTAGCGCACATCAAACACGAACTCAATTTAGCACATATAGGAAACTCACCAGGAAACTTTCCTCCCCTTAGCTCAATACGCACTGGACTCGTCTCTAACACCTTCTAGCTTAAAATAAAATGTGAATGACTGACGTTAAATTATCAGGGAGTGTTATTTTTCTTAGACAACTTACTTGGAAGCTTCTGGAAGTTTTTTTTACCATCTAAAGTCTACCTCTAGGTATTTTCTCCCCCCGGGGGGCGTGCACAAATCACGTGAATGATGGCTCGAAAGCAGGCTGACAGCACCAAAAAAAAAAAAAAAACATGCACAACTATCAAGTGTCACAAATTGTGAATACAGCACATTTTCATGTCAATTGGCAATCTTTTCGTCACATTAGACGCGTTTTCGGTCCGTCATCATGAAAGAAATGTTTTCACTGTCGTCATCGTTGACGAAAACAACACTGAACAGGAGGGTTAATTTAAAAACACAATCAAGACAGCGAAAAATAGGCCGCCGTTATTTGTATTCTGATTTTTGATTTGAAACGAGAAATGAAATAACATATACCATTTCCCGATTTTGGATTTTAAACAAGTCAAAATGACACTCAGTAGTGTGTATGACCTCCGTGTGCCTGTATGACCTCCCTAAAATGCCTTGGTATGCTCCTGATGATGTGACGGATGTTCTCCTGAGGGATCTTCTCCCAGATCTAGACGAGGGCATCAGTGAGCTCCTGGACAGTCTAAGGAGCAACTTGGCAGCCTGTAGGAGATTCCACGAGACAGTTAGTTACTCCAGGAGAGCTGGAGAGGGCCATAGAACGTCCTTGAACCCTCAGTAGGATCAGTATCCACTCCTTCGTTCAAGGAGGAACAGGGTGAGCGCTGCCAGAACCCTACAAAATAACCTCCAGCAGGCCATTGGTGTGAATGTTTCTGACCAAACAATTAGGAACGGGCTCCATGAGGATGGCCTGAGGGCCTGACATCCTGTCGTGAGCCCCATGCTCACTGCCCATCACAGTAGAGCTCAATTGGCATTGGCCATAGGCCACCAGAATTTGCAACTACACCACTGGCTCTGTGCTCTTAACCGATGAAAGTAGGTTCAATCTGAGCGCATGCGACAGACGTGAAAGGGTCCAGAGATGCCCTGGGAGAACGTTATGCCGCCTGTCAAATTCAAATACGAATCCTTCGGAGGACATTTATACACATTACATAAAATAAGGAGAGAAGGCACTCAAATTAATTGAACAGGTTGCAAGGAGAGCGGAGGGAAGCTATACGATGCATAATATATGATGAATAAACGTTGATTTTCTATCAAAATCATCAATATGGTTGACATCGAAATTTTCGACGTCAAGTGACGTTGAAACAACGTTGTTCTATGATATGTCAGGCGATGGTTGAGTTAACATTGTTTTATAGTTGATGAACTCATGTTGACAAATAGTAGATTTATGATTGACCGGGAAATATGATTGAAAAGTCATTGAATTATGGATGAGCGGGCGTTTTGTTCGAAAACATAGCCTTTACTCAGCGTTGTTCCAATATTATTAATAATCGAAATGACGTTTAGGTTTTGTAAGGATTTCAATGTTGAAACAACATTAAATGAGGGTGCAAAAGTGACGTTTATTCCACGATATAAGGTCGACAGTGGAATGTTGATGCTATCTGGGAATTATCAACATAGCAAGCTGGAAATAGCTTAATCAAACTGAAAACATAACCCAATTAAATTGCTAATGGATTGTAAAGCCTAGGAAGAGAGTCCATCGTCCATCTTTGGAAATGTGTGGTTTATTTTGTTGCCGATGTTAGGGTCCGCAAATGCGGAAACAAGGTTGTACCTCAAAGCAAAAAACAACAGAGGGATGCATTTAAGTTTAATAAATACAAACAAAAATACACGTGATCGAGAAAAAGTGGGAACAACACAATGGGTCTGTGACAGTAGGTCGATGGGGATCAATATTAATAACCTAAGCGGTAGTCAGAGAGCCGATAAGACAGCAAAACAAATACACTCAAATACCAGCACAACGTAGAGGATTTCAAAACAAGGGGGCCAGACGAACACGCTTGCAAATGCACGAAATTCGAGAGGTGTCGAATAGCTCCCAGCAAGTTAATATGTCGGCACCCTTCTTTTGGATCGCCTGGGCTCAAATACAGGCTCAATGAGCTTGAATTGGCTGCAGTTAAGACGTCGGGAGTGCTCCTACAACGCTAGCAGCCCTCCCAGCAAAGAAACAGCCAGTGGGCTATACGGGACAATTCTGTGAAAGTGTCCAACCCGCGTCATTTCCGGGATATCTCTCCATACGTGAAATCAATGACGCGAATAAATCCTTCGTCACCTTACACGGGAGTTTACCTGGATATCTGTGTGAAAGTGGCTTATGTGTGTGCTATAGGTGAAATTAATACAGGCGTTTCAAAGCATTTAGACCAGGGGTGCCCAATCCCGGTCCTCGAGAGCCCCTATCCAGCTTGTTTTCCGTGTCTCACTCCTTTAACACACCTGAATCAAATGATCAGCAAGCTCTGGAGCAGCCTGATAACGATTCTGATTAGTTGATTCAGGTGTGTTAAGTGGAGGGAGACATGGAAAACAAGCTGGATAGGGGCTCTCGAGGACTGGGATTGGGCACCCCTGATTTAGACATAGCGAGACTGGTCCTGAGCAGGCCAGTTGGTAAAACAAAACAAAACAAAACATTTCTTCATTGCGAGGCAAGACAAGCAAAGTATTATTCATTGCGTGCAGCAATTGATGTAAAGCAAATACATAATAAACATCTCAATAATCGCCACATCACTGCCTGCAACTTCATTCAGCATGACCGGTGTGGTGGTGGGTCAGTGGTCATGGGAGGCATATCCCTTGAAGGACATACAGACCTCTACAGGTTAGATAAATGCACCCTTACTGCAATTGGGTTTCGGGATGAAATCCTTGGACCCATTGTGCAGTGGGACCTAGGTTCCTCCAGGTCCATGACAATGTCCTACTCATGTGGCTGGAGTTTGCAAGCAGTTCCTGAAGAAAGAAGGAATTGATAACATTCACCGGCCCCCATGTTCACTTGATCTAAACCCAGTGGAACACCTCTGGGACCTTATGTTTTGGTCCATCTGGCACAGCCAGGTTGCTCCTCAGACTGTCCAAGACCTCAGTGATGCCCTGGTCCAGATCTGGGAGGAGATGCCCCAGGACACACTCCGTCATTTAATTAGAAGCATGCCCAGACATTGTAGGGAGGTCATAAAGGCACGCGTAGGCCACACACACCACTGAGCCTCATTTTGACTTGTGTGACATTACATCAAAGTTGGATCAGCCTGGTGTGTGTTTTTCCACTTTCATTTTGAGTAGCACTCCAAATCCAGACCTCCATGGGTTGATACATTTGATTTTCATTGATAATTTTTGTGTGATTATTTTGTCAGCACATTCAACTATGGAAAGAACAACGTATTTCATAAAAATATTTCATTCATTCATATCTACAATGTGTTGCTTTAGTGTTCCCTTTTTTAGCAGTATAGTTGGGTTGCATTTATTCAACATTGCATTTTATTTTGATACTGTATATGTTTTACTAAGCATATCAACATGGTCTGAACTATGCACCTACAGAAGTTTTCTATAAATTGGACCATGTCAACTCTTAAAATCTTCCTTTTGGCCACTTGTTGAAAATAACCACTTTTAGCATTCATCATATGTGTATTTCAATATGGCCGTCTCCCCTAATTCACTGAGTTAAGAAAGGCAGTATATTAGAACTGAACCAATTTTTGGACCGATTAATGGATTGGAGGACTTTATTGTGGCTTTCTGTGTGGCAAATGCAGTTTCTATCTTTGTGTGCCTTTCTCATCATGTGATTGTGGTCTGCACTCTGTCTCTTTTCCCTCCCATTCCTTTCTCCGTTTCTCTTTGTCACTCTATCCATCCTCTGCTACGTCTTTCCTGGCGCCTGTGCCTTCACTCTGCCCTCCCTGTCACAACTGACACAGACGGTAAGTGGCTTTTCTTGTCAGCTATTGGCGCTTCAATTTTTCTTCCAGTGGTTTGTTTTTATCTTGCTTTAAAAAGTCAAGTGTTTTCTCAGTGTGAGATATTACTGAGAAATAAGAGATGACAATGTGATGGATCCCAATTTGATGAACGTAATAAGCGAGCTATGGAAGGCCAACTAAAAAGCATTGCAAAAGGACAGTTGGCCAAGTCTCATATTTATTTTGTTCTGTTTAAAACTTAGAAAAATTAACACTGAAATTAAAATGTGAAATACATTTTAGGGGAATCACTCGATATATGATGATCAGGGAGAAAAAAATACATTAGCGGCTCGCTCCACGTGCACAGTAGGATCGCGACAGATGGATGAGTACTTATGTGAATCTACACACTTACCTTTGACGATGACAGTCTGACACAGTTGAAGTCCCAACAAATCCATTTTACTCAACTACAGCAGGCATTGTTTTCACATCACTTCCAGTCTGCTGCTGAGAATGTTTTGGCCCAAAATGACATTGCCTGTACACTGATGAATTATTAAATTTGGATGAATCAGAGTACTGTGTTATGACTAGTGATGGCACATACAGTGGTACCTCTACTTATGAACGTCTCTACATACAGAATTTTCAGGTTAAGACATGCCTCGACGGGAAAATATTGCCTCTTGTTACGGACGAAATTTCAGGATTCGAAAGGCAAAAATACAGTATGGCTGGTACTCGCAGCTAACATACATATAGCTGCTCTGTCGTTGACTATTGCCTAGCATTCCTGGCATATACTTGGCTAAGAGGGAGCTCTACTGTAATTGTATGTGTGTATCTCAGCGTCCTCTTCATTCGCCCCTCGTGTTCCGACGGCTTTACATCAGTGTATTAACTTTTACTCTTTATTCTTTTTTTTCTTACATTATGCACAACTCTGATTATATGTTTATTGTAGGGCTGTCAAACGATTACATTTTTTAATCGAGTTAATCACAGCTTAAAAATTAATCAATCGTAATTAATCACAATTCAAACCATCTCTAAAATATGCCATATTTTTCTGTAAATTACTGTTGAAATGGAAAGATAAGACACAAGACGGATATATACGTACATACAACATACTGTACATAAGTACTGTGTTTGTTTGATATAACAATAAATCCACAAGATGGCATTAACAATATTAACATTATTTCTGTTAAAGGGATCCACAGATAGAAAGACTTGTAGTTCTTAAAAGATAAATGTTAGTACAAGTTATAGTAATTTTATATTAAAACCCCTTTTAAGGTTTTCGTTTTAATAAAATTTGTAAAATTTTCAATCAAAATATAAACTAGTAGCATGCCATTGTTGACGTCGCCGAGTGGTGACGTCACATGGGCTCCGTGCAGTTCTTCCACAGTGTCTTTAACTACGTAAGATAGAGATTGAAATACACCACAAGGTGTACATGGCGAAATTTAAATTAGTTAGAGATCTAGCCAACGAGTGCGTTTTGCCCCTCGACTGACGTCGTAGTTCCCGGGTTCATTGTATCTTGCGTTCATTTGAGTGTTGGCTTCGCAACGTACGAGACCTCTGACGGTTTATATATTGTGACTAAATATTGCCATCCAGTGTATTTGTTGAGCTAAACGAAATGTTTGAATAGAATTTGATCAAAGTCTGAGTAAGTTTTATGTGTATTTCGCATAGCTATTTGGATTGGGAATGCCAGTTCACTTTGCATTGTTGTTTAACTGTGTGAGAATAGGGCCTCATTAATACAGATTGAGGCGCTTTTCTTTTTGTGAACATTATTTTTATTTATTTTTTTGAGAGATAGGAATATTATTTTGTTGTGCTTTCACTAAATAATACTTATGTTTGTTGTGAAGGAGTTGCCGAAGCTTATACCAATAAATGGAGCGGTCCAATGAATGCCTGTGTCCACTCGCCTTTCTATGCGTCTTATTATGTGCAAAAAACGGCGTCATTGTAATCTGTTTGAGGCAATGCTTGAGTGGGTCATTCCACGCGCGCATTAAATGTGTCAAATGTTTTAACGTGATTCATTTAAAAAATTAATTACTGCCCGTTAAAGTGATAAATTTGGCAGCACTAGTTTATTGTGCAATAATCTGACTGTAAGATGTATTTGTTACATGTTTTGATGCATTTTTATGCATTATAAAAGATTTACAGTCATGTGAAAAAATTAGGACACCCCATTAAATATTAAGTTCTTTATGAAGAAATGTTCATATATCAGTGTCTGATGTTGTTTTTCTTTATCTCTAGAAAAGAAATTGATTTAATTGCAGGTAAACAATAAAAATTTACATTTTTTACTCATAAAACCAAATTTATCAACAAAAACGCATATTCTAACTAAGGAAAAAGTTAGGACACCCTACCGCCTATTAGCTATTGTTACCCCCTTTGGCTGCAATAACTTCAGTGAGCTTTTTGTAGCCATCTACCAGTCTTTGACATCGGTCTGAAGAAAGTTTGCCCCACTCCTCAACGCAGAATACTTTCAACGGTGACTGACTGTTGGAGTGAAAACACCATAGTCAGATCAAAGGAGCTGTCTGAGGCCTTCAGAAAGAAGATTGTAGAAGCTTATAAGTCTGGTAAGGGATTTCAAAAGATCTCAAAAGAATATAAAATCAGCCATTCCTCTGTCCAGAAAATAGTCTACAAGTGGAGGACATTCATAACAACTGCCAACATGCCTAGGTCTGGCCGTTCAAGCAACTTCACCCCGAGAGCAGACCGCAAGATTCTAAAAGGATTCTCCTAAAACCCTAAAATGTCATCACGGGACCTACAGCAGGCTCTTGCTAATGTTGATGTGAATGTGCATGCCTCTATTAAAAAAGAGGCTTCACAAGTTTAACCTTCATGGGAGGTGTTCAAGGAGGAAACCTTTGCTCTCCAAGAAGAACATGAAGGCCAGACTGAAGTTTGCCTGAGTGAATGTAGACAAAGACCAGCACTTCTGGATAAATGTTCTTTGGACAGATGAATCTAAAATTTAATTATTTGGACACCAGAACAGAGGACATGTTTGGCGTAAACCCAATACAGCATTCCAGGAAAAGAACTTCATACCAACTGTGAAGCATGGAGGTGGTAGTGTCATGGTTTGGGGATGCTTTGCTACAGCAGGACCTGGCCAGCTCACCATCACAAATTCCACCATGAATTCTATGGTGTATCAGAGGGTGCTTGAGGAACATGAGAGATCATCTGTGAAAAAAATTAAAGCTGAAGCAAAACCGGACCCTGCAACATGACAATGACCAAAAACATGTCGGTAAATCCACTCTGGACTGGCTGAAAAGGAAGAAATTAGTCCTGGAATGGCGGAGTCAAAGCCCAGATCTTAATCCTACTGAGATGCTGTGGGGTGACTTCAAACGGGCTGTAAATGCAAGAAACCCCTCAAACATCCCTCAGTGTATTCTGCGTTGAGGAGTGGGGGAAACTTTCTTCAGACTGATGTCAAAGACTGGCAGATGGCTACAAACTGCGTGTCACTGAAGTTATTTCAGCCAAAGGAGGTAACACTAGCTACTACGACTAGGTGGTAGGGTGTCCTAACTTTTTCCTTAGTTAGAATATGCATTTTTGTTGATCAATTTGGTTTAATGAGTAAAACAATGTTAATTTTTGTTGTTTACATGCTATTAAATCACTTGATTTGCTATTAAATCACTTTATTTTCCAGAGATCAAGAAAAACAAGATCAGACATTGATATGTGAACATTTCTTAATAATAAAGAATTGAATATTTTATGGGGTGTCCTAATTTTTTACATGACTGTATGGCTGAATTTTGGGGTTCTAGAAAAAGATTAGGGCATATACAGTAAATTGAAAACGCGTCTCTACTTACAGAATTTTGAAGTTACGAAACTACTTCCAGAACCAATTAATTTCGTAAGTAGAGGTACCACTGGATGTGCATTCTTAAAAAAAATAAAATAAAGAGAATAGAATAAAAGAGAATAAAAAAGAAAAGACGATTTAACTAATCTTTTAGCTAGCAATAGTGCTAATGCCAGGGTTTTCGAAGCTATATTAAACTTTCCATGCACAGCGTTTATTATATAGAATTACATTATCAATATAGTTGTCCGATAATTACTTTTCAACCGACAACCGATATCCAACTCCAAAAACCCGATACCGATATATGTGGTCATGGACATATTATTATACCTGATTGTACTGTGATGCCCCAGTAGATGCTTTAATAATGATAATGCTCACATAACAAATCCCATTAGTTTGTAGACATCTAATTGTCACTAATCATAACTGCTGTGCTAAGCTGTGACCAGATGTTGTACAAAGGCAGAAGGCCTCTACATTCACTTTGAAGGCAACGTGCATATTGGCCCAAAACTGATCATGAAAAACTGATGTTGATATTATCCAACGTCATTTTAAAGTGCTTTAATCAAATTTATCAACAACTCTAATTTACGGAAGCGCAGAGCTGCCAGTGTTAGTAAAACATTTCTACCAGGGCTTTCTCATTTTTACGTATTGACAACTCGTTTCAACCAATTGCTAACCTCATTTTAACGTATTGATAACCTCGTCTTAATGAAGAGCCAATTCGTTTCAACATATTTGCAAACTTGTTTCAACGACTAGTTAGTGGTGAAGGCTAAATGCTAAAAACATTACCTTTTCCCATAGTTCCTCAGGATTTGGGCATGCACAGTTGTACTCAGTTAAGGTAGCGCCTCTCCGTCATGTTGTCATAAGCATGCTGCATTCGAGGAAGGTGGAAAGCCGGAGTTTTTCAACCTCCAACCAGGAAAAATATAATTGGAACACCACTCGAACAGGGAGATCCTATACAGTGAATCAGCTTAAAGAATTTACAGATATTTTTATAATGACTTTCAGCAAGGATGTAAGTACAGAAGCAGTTTACAGTGTGTGCTATTTATCTCAGCGGTCATTTTTCCTGAACTATTTGATCACTAACGAGAAGGCAGGTTTCCCAGAGATCAAAATGTCTTTTAATGGCCAAGATAAAAAACAACATGTCACGATCAAACATATTTGTTGTTTACATTTGCCTGGCATGCTTTGAGGTCGCACTTCCCACCTTCCTTGAATGCAATATTTTTCCTGCACCTGCTGTGTACAACGGCGTTTGCCCAAACCCTGAAAACCTATGGGAAAAGGTAATGTTTTTAGCATTTAGCATTCGCTACTAACTAGTCGCTGAAACCAGTTTACCAATATGTTGAAACAAGGTTGGCACTTCATTAACAAGAGGTTATCAATACGTTAAAATGAGATGTTAATACATTAAAACGAGGTTAGCAATACATTAATACAAGTTTAGCAATAGGTTGAAATGAGTTGTCAATAGTTTGAAAGGAGCTGGCAACACGTTGAAACGAGAAAGCCCTGGTAGAAATTCCGTACTATTTACACCAGGGGTGCTCAAGTCCAGTTCTCGAGAGCCCCTATCCAGCTTGTTTTCCATTTCTCCCTCCTCCAACACACCTGACTCAAATAATCAGAATCATTATCAGGCTCCTTCAGAGCTTGCTGATGAGCTGATAATTTTGATTCAGGTGTGTTCAAGGAGGGAGACATGGAAAACAAGCTGGATAGGGGCTCTCGAGGACCGGACTTGGGCACCCCGATTTACACCATGTAACACATATTTTGTTCCCAGGTTCTAGGTGGTATTTCCTAGTTTGTTACGTTGCATTGACATATAAAACCACTTTTGTTTCCTCCAAAAGTTTGGTTTTGTGGTCATGACTTTGAACTTCTATTTTCTACTTTTCTTTACTGTTGTACTTTCGAATGCTTTTACTGTATATGTGTATACATGTAGATTTCCCTCCTTGTTTTATGGACTTAGTTTGACCTGAAACACGAAGAAATTACATTTAACAAACATTTTCTGCCCAACTAGGACGTAAAATGGGAAATTTTGGAAATAGTCTCTAATTTTAGCAAAATCAATGTTTTCCCTTTAGTGCTACTTTTTCATTTATGTTAGACCCAAGCAACATAAATGAAATGATTACAAGCCAGGAACAAAAATTTTTTTTTGTAACATGGTGTTATTAGTGTTTAGCTTACAGTGGGATGAAAAAGTATCTACCTTTTGGAATTTCTCATATTTCTGCCTAATATCACCATCAAAAGTGATCTAATCTTTGTCAAAATCACACAGATGAAAAAAGTGTCTGCTTTAACTAAAACCACCCAAACATTTATAGGTTTTCATATTTTAATGAGGATAGCATGCAAATAATGACAGGAGGAGGAACATAAGTAAGTGAACCCTCTGCCTAAGGAGCCTTAAACAGCAATTGAAACCAATTTTTACCAAACATTTTAAGTCAGGTGTGTCCCCAATCACTGATGAGTGGTTTAAAGCTGCCCTGCCCACTATAAAACACACACACCTGAGACGAAATATCTAGATGAGAAGTGTTGTCTGATGTGCATCATGGCTCGGTCTAAAGAGCTGTCTCAAGACCTGCTACAGAGGATTGCTGATTTTTATAAATGGTGGCGGTGTTATACTTATATAGCGCTTTTCCACCTTTTCAAGGCGCTCAAAGCGCTTTACACTATCTCGCCATCTACCTACTGGTGACGCAGCACCAGGAGCAACGTGGGGTTCAGTATCTTGCTCAAGGACACTTAGACGAGTTCATCAGGGCGGAGAATCGAACCCACAACCTCTGGTTTGGGGGACAACTACTCTACCACTGAGCCACGCCACCCCCATAATTATAAAGCTGGGAAAGGATATAAAACCATCTAAAGTTTGGTTGTTCATCAATCGACAGCCAGAGAAGTTGTCTACAAATGGAGAGAGTTTGGCACTTTTGCTTCTCTCCCAAGGAGTGGCCGTCTACCAAAGATGACGCATAGAGTTCAGCGCAGAATACTCAGAGAGGTAAAAAAGAACCCTAGAGTGTCCGCAAGAGAGATACAGAAATCACTGGCACAGTCCAATAGCTCTGTGCACACATCAACTATATGTAAAACTATGGCCAAGAATGGTGTTCGTGGGAGGACTCCACGGAGGAAGCCACTGTTGTCTAAAATAAACTTTATTGCTCGTTTAATGTTCGCAAAGAGACACTCCAAAGAAGTTTTGGCAAAATATTTTGTGGACTGATTAAACCAAAGTTGAATTGTTTGGGAGTAACACACAACATCATGTGTGGAGGAAAAATGGAACAGCTCACCAACACAACACCTCATCTCCACCGTAAAGCATGGTGGAGGGAGCATCATGATTTGGGGCTGTTTGCTACCTCCGGGCCTGGACAATAAGCAAACATTAATGGAAGAATGAATTCAAAATTTCATCAGGATGTTTTGCAGGAAAACCTGAGACCGTCTGTCAGACAGATGAAGCTAAAAAGAGGATGGATGCTGCAACAAGCCAATGATCCAAAAACAGAAGTACATCAACTTCAGAATGGTTTCAGAAGAACAAAATACACGTTCTGGAGTGGCCAGTCAAAGTCCAGACTTGAGCCCCATTGAGATGCTGTGGCATGACCTAAAAACAGCAATTAATGCCAGAAATCCCAGGAGTCTGATTGAACTGCAGCAGTTTTGCAGAGAAGAATGGGCAGAGATTAGTCCTGATTGATGTGCAAGACTGATCTGCAGCTACAGGAAGCGTCTGTTTGAAGTTATTCCTTCCAAAGGGTTAAACCCACAAGATGTTAAATGTGATGGTTCACTTACCGTATTTTTTTGGACTACAAGTTGCACCTGAGTATAAGTCGCACCAGCCATAAAATGCCCAACGAAGAGAAAAAAAACATATACAAGTCGCACCAGAGTATAAGTCGCATTTTGGGGGGAAATTTACTTGATAAAATCCAAAACATAGAACAGACATGTCATCTTAAAAGGCAATTTAATATAAAAATACAATAGAGAACAACATGCTGAATAAGTGTACAATGCATGAACAACGAAATGCGAATATACTGTCCTCACCAGAACGCTACGGCTCGATCCTGGCTATTCAGCAGGCTAAACTCCCAAATGACGATGCTGGATGTCCGTATAATTTGCTGAATCAATTTCGTCCTCGATACCAAACAGGTTCGCATCGAAGTAAATAAATGATAATTAGGTGCTTTTACAGCAATGACATGACACAAACGGGTAGCATGCGTTCGCTAGCATTAGCACATGGTTCAAACAACCACACAATTGGCTCCAAGTGTCGGATCGTGGGTGGAAAACACACAACAACAACAGAAAAGATGATACACACAGGCGTTGCCACTGTAGAGATATTTTACAAGCATTTACAAAGAACGTAGGTTCGCAGCAGTGTTTCTCTCTCGCTAACTCGCCCACTCAGGCAGAGCTACGTAGCTGTCGGTCTTCTTCTGGCATGTGAGCGCTCTTCTTCACGTAAACAAGTGCAAGTGCGCCCCCACGTGGGTGTGAAAGTGCCACAAACTAAAAGCATGCATTTCAATATAAAAAAAGTCAATAATACAATACAACACACATTGCCAAAGGCAGAACGCGAACACGGCCATAGCTATTAAGAGGTATTCAAATAACTATAGCATAAAGAACATGCTAACACGTTTACCAAACCATCAGTGTCACTCCAAAACACCACAATAACATGTGAAATGATATCATAATGTGTTAATAATTCCACACATAAGTCGCTCCTGAGTCTCACTCCCAGCCAAACTATGAAAAAAACTGCGACTTACAGTCCGAAAAATACGGTACTTATTTTCCCCCTTCTGTCATTGTTTGCATACTACACTCATTAAAATATGAAAACCTATCAATGTTTGAGTGGTTTTAGTTAAAGCAGACCGTTTTTTCATCCGTGTGATTTTGACAAAAAACACATCACACTTGATGGTGATTTTATGCAGAACTGTGAGAAATTCCAAAAGGTTCAGATACTTCTTCATAACACTGTATATGTCATGTCATTGCCCAGCTTCTAAGTATTTCCGAATTAAAATGCTCCGTTTATTTTCATTATATTATTTTCAGTAGCTTGAAGGTAATCCATACTTTACAAATAAAGGGAAATGTATTTGTCCTAAGGTTGTTTCTCTGTAAACATTTTCCTTTTCCCATTCATCTCCTCCAGGACAAGATGATTAACCTGAGCTTCCTGAGGCTGTTCCGAGCGGCTCGGCTCATCAAACTGCTACGGCAGGGCTACACCATTCGCATTTTGCTGTGGACGTTTGTTCAGTCCTTCAAGGTGAGCAAACAAGCCCAAATAACAATCAGTTATATCACATCCACATTTTAAACGGAGAGGAAATGCAGATTGTATGATGTTTCTCTCATGACATTCAGAATAGAGATACAAGGAAGATGAATGTTTCCTAAAGATAAGAAAGCAACTCCACCAGTTTATGTACCCATTGTGATTCTTATACAGATAAACATCACAAGTAACAGAGAAATAGAAGGCTAAAAGCTTGCAGAGGCACACTGCAAGCTATGTTCACCTTATAAAGTCACAAACTAGTTTTGACAAGACTACAGCTGGATTTTCAGTCAGTGGTAGCTTTCCCTTTTAAATCCCTGAGGAAGTTAAATGCAAAGTGCATGGCTACAGCTGAGGGAATTTATAGCAGGTTTAATGTCGGCGGTGACGGCTTTTATGCTGAATATAAATGGACAGAAGCTGCACTAATAATTACAGCAAATGTCTCCCTTTTCCTAAATGTATATTGAAAAGATTTAAAAAGGCAGGTAAGAGTGAATGTTTGGATTGTTAACGAAGAATGGTCATGTGCAGAATAGATTCCTGGTAACCTGCCGAGAAAGTAGGATCAAATTTACTGTATGTGCGAAAAAAGATGCATGTAGAGCAGGGTTGTTTTGGCAGCTCTTTTAATTTTTGTTATAGTTTTAGTCTTTTGGACGAAAATACTTATTAGTATTGGTTATATTTTAGTCATTTCAAAATTTCTTCGTCCTCGTCTAGTTTTACTCGACAAAATCTCATACAAATTTAGTTTTAGTCGAAAGTTACTCAAAATGTTTTCGTCTGTAAAATTAAAAGGTTTTAGTAAAAAAAAATAAATAAATAAACGTTTCCAATAATTCTGAATGAACACAGACAGACGAGCACATATTGTAGCGTCTACACGGACAACGCTACCTTGGTGAGGATAATACACACTCAGCAGGAAAAACAGTAAATCATTTTCAACTAGAAATTGCAATTTCTGGAGAAATTTTTCTGGGTCTTTGCTGTGTGGAGATACAGATCTTTTCCCTGCCCAGGTTGGTTTGGGGAAATTTCGGGAACAATATCAGGTCATTTCCTGTTGATTTGGGGACATTTGGAGGACACGTCCTGGTCATAGCATGTCGCTTCCTGTTGATTTGAGGACATTTCGGGGATGTGTCCGGGTCATTTGGGGACATTTGGGGGGGGGCGTGTCCTGATCATATCAGGTAATTTGGGGACATTTGGGGGGCGTGTCCCAGTCATATCAGGTCATTTGGGGACATTTGGGGGCGTGGCCTAGACATATTAGGTTATTTGGGGACAATTGGTGGGCGTGGCCTGGTCATATCAGGTCATTTGGGGACATTGGGGTGTGTGGCCTGGTCATATCAGGTCATTTGGGGACATTTGGCAGGCGTGTCCTAGTCATATCAGGTCATTTGGGGACATTTGGGGGGCGTGGCCTAGTCATATCAGGTAATTTGGGGACAGTTGGGGTTGCATGGCCTGGTCATATCAGGTCATTTGGGGACATTTGGGGTTGCATGGCCTGGTCATATCAGGTCATTTGGAGACATTTCAGGGACATGACCTTTGAAAAATTCCCTGTGTTGCACAAAAATTCCGGTCGTGTCGATACTTGAATGGTGCCGATCGGTCAAACGGTTTGGGCTGTGCGGTGTAACGTTTTTCCCATGAAAAATGAATGGGCGAATGGGCATGGTTTTTGGCAAATTTCCAGGGAGCCGTCAATTTTTTCCAAATTCTGTATACAACGTTTATGCCCCTCACCGTCACGGAATTTTTGATGCCCAAATTATGTGATTTGGTCAAAAATTGTAGGACTAGATACATTTTGATTTTTTCCAAAAATCGGTTAAAAATCAACGTTTACGGGTAGACAGAAAATGTTTCCGGGTCTTTCGAAAAGTTCTCTGCGTCGTGTGAAAATTCCGGTCGTTTCGATATTTGAACTGTGCCGATCGGTCAAACGGTTCGGGCTGAAATCCCATTTAAAAAAAAGGAGCAGACATGCAGGCATGTCGGCTACACTAATCTGCCTTTTATCCGTGCAAGAATCGGATACTAAGGAAGTGACGTCATGCTGTCGCCATTTTTAGTGCAGCATGATGGCATCGTAAACAATGGAGGTGGACGATCAATACGTGCCATTCCTGCTCCACTTTTCTTTTCCACACATTTTTCTTGAACCTTCAAACTACGTCGCTATAATATGCTTCAATTCAGTGCCCATTTGTGGTCCTCCCATTGCTGATTATGCGGAGATAATTGTTTTCTTACAGTTCTTTCGCCACATCCAGGATCACTACTGTGATGCAGAAGCACTCCTAGTTGCGGCTTCCAGGAAAAATACGCAGCACCACACCATATGTTTCTATTTGTTTTTTTCCAAGTGGTGAAAGTGCAACTGAGCACCAATTGTAACATCTCAAGTAATGAAGTCAGGCTTTCGTTGTTGTTTTCTAAAGATTTATTTCGATCACAACCCCGCGACTGCTCGTAAAAGCTGAGCATGCTCTCCCTTTGCTCTCGTGTGATGTGTTCAACTGCGTTCACGAAAAAAAACAGTGATCACAAAATGGAGTTCCCGACCCCTGGTCTTGAACGTGCAGTAATTTAATTTTCTCTTTAAAATTCCTGCCGGCGAGTAATAGGTTTCCGGTTCAGAGGTAAACCGCACGGGCAATGACGTAACACATTAGGCTGCTCCTTTTTATGAATGCATACAGTGGGGAGAACAAGTATTTGATACACTGCCGATTTTGCTGGTTTTCCCACTTGCAAAGCATGTAGAGGTCTGTGATTTGTATCATAACTTCTCTTCAACTGTGAGGGACGGAATCTAATACAAAAAAAAACAGAAAATCACGGTGTATGATTTTTAAATAATAAATTTGCATTTAATTGCTTGAAATAAGTATTTGATACACTACCAACTAGTAAATATTTCGGCTCTTAGTTCTTTTTTAAGAATCCCTCCTGTTCTCCACTCATTACCGGAAGTAACTGCACCTGTTTGAACTTGTTACCTGTATAAAAGACACCTGTTCTCACATGCTCAAACAAACAAATTTCAACCTCTCCACAATGGCCAAGACCAAAGAGCTGTGTAAGGACATCAGGGATAAAATAATAGACCTGCACAAGGCTGGGATGGGCTACAGGAAAATAAGCAAGCAGCTTGGTGAGAAGATAACAACTGTTGGAGCGATTATTAGAAAATGGAAGAAGTTCAAGTTGACGGTCAATCTGCCTCGTTCTGGGGCTCCATGCAAGATCTCAAATCGTGGGGCATCACTGATCATGAGGAAGGTGAGGGATCAGCCCAGAACTACACGGCAGGACCTGGTCAATGACCTGAAGAGAGCTGGAACCACAGTCTCGAAGAAAACCATCGGAAACACATTACGCCGTCATGGATTAAAATCCTACAGCGCACGCAAGGTCCCGCTGCTGAAGCCAGTGCATGTCCAGACACGTCTGAAGTTTGCCACTGACCATCTGGATGATCCAGAGGAGCAATGGGAGAAGGTCATGTGGTCGGATGAGACCACAATTGAACTTTTTGGTCTAAACTCGGCTCGTCATGTTTGGAGGAAAAAGAAGGATGAGTACAACCCCAAGAACACCATCCGAACCGTGAAACATGGAGGAGGAAACATCATTTTGTGGGGCTGCTTCTCTGCCAAGGGTACAGGACGACTGCACCGTATTGAGGGGAGGATGGATGGGGCTATGTATCGCCAGACCTTGGCTGACAACCTCCTTCCTTCAGTGAGAGCCCTGAAGATGGGTCGTGGCTGGGTCTTCCAGCATGACAGCGACCCAAAGCACACAGCCAAGACAACTAAAGAGTGGCTCCGTAAGAAGCATCTTAAGGTCCTGGAGTGGCCTAGCCAGTCACCAGATCTGAACCCGATAGAAAATCTATGGGGGGAGCTGAAAGTCTGTGTTGCCCGGCAGCAGCCCCGAAACCTGAAGGCTCTGGAGAAGATCTGCATGGAGGAGTGGGCCAAAATCCCTGCTGCAGTGTGTGCAAACCTTGTCAAGGACTATAGGAAACGTTTGGTATCTGTAATAGCAAACAAAGGTTTCTGTAACAAATATTAAGTTCGATTTTTGTGATGTATCAAATACTTATTTCAAGCAATTAAATGCAAATGTATTATTTAAAAATCATACACCGTGATTTTCTGTTTTTTTGTATTAGATTCCGTCCCTCACAGTTGAAGAGAAGTTATGATACAAATCGCAGACCTCTACATGCTTTGCAAGTGGGAAAACCAGCAAAATCGGCAGTGTATCAAATACTTGTTCTCCCCACTGTAGTTTGTGCAAATGCAGGCGTAACTTGCAGAAGCAAGGGGGGCTTAAACACACCTTAAACGTAGTGTGGACAGGTATAAAAATATCCCAGAGAAAATTATCTGTCCTAGTGTGGACGTAGCCTTAGACACATCCTTAACACCGGTGATGAGAGTGAGGGAGAGGTGCAGCACATCTCGCATTAGTGCAGTACTTCTCAAATGGTGGGGCGCGCCCCCCCAGGGGGGCGCAGAGCGATGCCAGGGGGGGCGCGAGTGACCTCGGGGAACATGCTTTTTTTTTTTTTTTTTTTTTTTGCCGTACTAGAATAAAGTGTACTTGCACATCCACTCCGTGGGTGGCAGTGGCGCTCTCATTTTCAAAGTGCGTGCAGTATTTTTGAAGTAAGCAAGAGCACACGGAAGAGACTCATGCAGAGCTGGACTCACGCAGCGACCCACTGTCTTTCTCACGTGTCCGGCCGAGAAGTGCCGTTTTCGGCTTGGGATCGTCACGACCACCGCCCTCACCTACGGTTCTCCCTCGGCCGCCGAGAATGCGCTTTTTTCGGGCCGTTTGCCTTTGACTTTTAATATAGTGGGAAATGAGGAAAGACCACTGTTTACTGAGTCTAAAAATGATTATAGCGGAGAAGCCAAATCAGTTAAGACGCCACTTAAAGACATTAGACCTCAATCTCATTGACAAGCCGCTTGATTGTTTTTCAGCGAAAATGTGCCGAATATTGCCAATTGTCACAATCGTCCCGCTTTGTCAGTGTTATATCAGTAAACCAGTGAGCACTGTGGTGAATCAGCGAAAATAAAAACTTTCCTTCTGTCCAGAGACCTTTTTCCCCCCTTCTATTCAGTTTTGTTTTTTTTCGGTCAAATTTTTTGACATGTTGTCCTGAAGAGTAAATGTTTCTAATCAATTTGAATTTGTTATTATTTACTGATTTTATTACATTTTATTTTTCAGTATCAAATGGTCAAAAATGTACCTTGAGTGTATTTTTACAGTTTGGATGTGACTTTTTTTTTTTTTTTTTTTTTTTTTTTTTTTTTTTTAACTTCAGGCAAATTGATGCGCATTAAGTCTTTTCTGTTACAAGCAACACAATGTTAAAAAAGTTATACTTTATTATAAGTTGATCTATGTTACTTTTTTTCTTTAATAGAAAAAAAAGGACACAATGTTAGGCTGAGGCGTACTTATAATAGTAATATAGACGAATGATACTATTTACAGTGGCGGCAGAGAGTTGGGGGGGGGGCGCGAAACATTTACGTCTTCCTTGGGGGGGCGTAACAGAAAATAATTGAGAAGCACTGCATTAGTGAGTAATTTTTTTTTTTTTTTTTATTTTCAGAAATTCTTTTTTTTTTCTCACAAAACAGAGATGACTTAAATAGGAGTTTGGAAAGACTTTGGATGATTCACCATGACCACAGTGTACAGTGATCCCTTGTTTTTCGCAGTTAGTGGGAACCAGAACCGGCCACGATGAGTGAAAAATCGCAGAGCAGCGCACCCCCCAAAAAAAAAAAAAAAAAAAAAGTTTTTTTTGGTGTGTGTTCAATGTATTTATTTAGATTTAGCATTGGAAAGAGATACATATATGACAAGTTTTTTCACTTTTTTCCCCAAAGTATGATTTAAAAAAATGTATATACTAGTATATTATCTATTTTAATAAATGGTTTTTAAGAACTTCAAATTTAATAATTATAATCAGTTTTAAACATTACTCTCCCACCGAATCATTTTTTAACTAGAATAAAGTTCTGTAGTAGAAAAATGCTTGGCTTTATTAAATGTTTCTGTTTACCTACCTTGTCTTTGATTGAGTGAAATGTATGGATTAAAAACTCCTCAAGATCACTTCTAGCATTAATTGCCATGACATAACATGTCCGGCTGCCTCGAACGTCTCGACACACACACATTCATTCCAGCGCACGCTTCCTTGCGCAGCAACTATTTAACAAGTTAAACGATGATTGATGTATCAGGCGCATGTGAAGTCGGCTTCTCTGGCAAGATCGAAGACAACCATCTGTCAACATCGTTAAATTTAATAATCGAGTGCCACAGTGACTAAAGAACAAAGAGCTGGGAGAGGGAGGGAGGCTGTGAGTGCAAGACGTTTGTGAGATAAAAAAAAAAAACAAAAAAACTATTGCACGTTCTTACGATGGGACGATTGCGCATGCGCACATCGCGATGGCGATGTTTAAACGATGTATCATTTTGGCTTACTCCACATACAATATGGAAATATCACGCATTGTGAACATATGAAAGAAAGGATGTCGCATTTTTGTCTCGTTTTCGTCCCGTCAAACGAAAACGGGCATTTGTCTCGTTATGTTCTAGTCTCCCAAGCCACATTTTTAGCTCGTTATCGTCACATCATTGTCATGAAAAAATTGTTCATCAACTAAATATTTTTGTTATCATCATTGTTGATGAAAACAACGCAAGAACAACAAGAGAATGAGTGGCAGTGTAAGTGTCATTGGCAGACAACAGGGCTGGACTGGGACAAAAAATCGGCCCGGGCATTTTGAGCCGAGACCGGCCCACCAGGTATTGATGGAAAGACAATTAAGCCTATGAATGAAAACAAACTTTCTTGTGACAATGCTTTCACACTGTCTTGTTGGTGTATATATACTTTAACATAGACTTAAACATACACCATCCTTCCAGTCCCAATATTCTATACAGTACTTAGCGGATATCAAAAGGCTGCATGGTCTAGTTAACCTCCTGAACAATGTACAACGTATGATGGAATCCTGAAATTAGGACAGGGATTAATACGGAATAGAGGTGAGACATGATCATTGATGAATATATTAAAATGAATAAATGACAGATTTAGTAATTTTTTCATAGACTATTTATTTACTGCATCAATAAAAGTGCAAATAAATATATCCACAGAATAGGCCCTCAAACACGGAGACCTTTAAAAAGTGAAAGGAGACAGAGGAAGATAAGTGATAAAGAATAACACTTTATGGACTTGTATGATCACAGTACTGGTTTCTAGAAAAATCTGGGAAAATAGTTGCATCATATCCTCCATATAGTACTTACTTAGGGCAAAATCCTGAACAAACAATGAACAAAGTATGATGGGATCCTGAAAAATAGGACACAGAGTTGAGATGAATATTAAAATGTGTAAATTACAGACTGTAACTATAAAAACACTCAGAGAGCACAGACCTGTTTGTATGTCTGTACCCTCATCTGTTACCTCACTGTGTCAAAAAAATGTGATAAGCCCCTATTTTTCTCATGTACTGGATCACAGTACCCAGAATATTGGCAGAATTCAAATCATAATGTGTCATTTCTTAGCAACTACCATGGACATGTCCTGTATTTTTTTTTTTTTTTTTTTACAAGCAATCTGGGCAATTTTCTTGGGAGTTGCATACACATATGCTGAAAATCGCCCTATCCTGCAATGATAAAGAATCCTTCAAAAAAAATCCTGGATCAAGACAGTGATCCGGATCACCTCTAAATCTAAATTGAATCATCTCTTCCTTGTCCCAGAGTGGACGTTTCCTGAAAATGTCACTAAGATCCGTCCATAACTTTTTGAATTATACCGTACACAAACAAACCAACTTAGCAGAAGTAATTAAGTGATATTTTCACAGACTAATGTACTTACCATATCAATAAACAGTAACCTTGAACCTCCACTGCAGCAACACTTTGCACAGCAACACCAAATGCTTCCTCAAACATGGGAACCTTCAAAGTGAAAGGAGACAGAGGTGAAAAAGAATGTCACCTGATGGACTTGCTCTGATGATCACAGTGCTGGTATTTTTACTCAGTTGAATCATGTATTCTATACAGTACTTAGAGGAATCCAAAAGTCTGCATGGAGTGATCGACTTATCATAAATATGGTTTAACTTGGCCAATTGAGACCACTCATAAACTGTCATATAGTTGAGATTTCGCACTTTTGACAGAAGTTTGAATGGAAACTACCAGGCTAGATCTTGCCTGTGTTGTCTTACAAAAAAAAAAAAAGTTATGTGCTCGGACGCGCCGGCGCGTCCGCTCGACCTTATAAAGTTTTTAACTACCTAACAAATAGAGATAATACTTAACTAACTAAATTAATAAAATAAAGTTACTTAAGCACTAACATAATTACAACTAGAATAGCATCATAGAAACCGTCCAGCATTAGAGAAACCCCATCATGTTAGTCTGCATGCACAGCTAGCTAAATTGCTTAATGGCCTAATTATAACTACTGGCGGTGTTAAGAGTTAGCGAGCGCAATGAAAATAAACTACACCCACGCTTAATTCATATCTGAACCAGATAGACTGCAGTTCAACACTTCTTACCTGAAGTTCAGATTCCCCTCCACTCGGACCGCCGGCGGCCGCGGGTCTCTCCTCCTGCCTCCCCTTCCCCTCATCCACCTGACGGCCACCCCCGCCATCGTAACCTGCGGTTGCTGCTGTCGCTGAAGAGGAAGCTCCGCCACCGGCAACATTTAGCGGCATCCGCATGAAGGGCTTGTCTCTTTCTATCTCTAATTTTTTCCGCGCCTCCTTTCCTTTTCTTGTAGTTATCCATTTTGTTTATCTCCTCTCTCTGTATGTCTGATTAATGTATATCTGATACCTCTGATCAAGAGGGAGGGGGCATCGGCCCTCGTTTGTAATTGGTCCAGCCCATAACCAATCTTGACTGATGGGCCGATCTACCAGTTTTGTGTACCAATGTGATTAATGCTGTTAGGTAAAAAAAAATTTAAAAAAAATTCAGGACCGGCCCAAAATCGCCATCGGCCCACCGGGCAAATGCCCGGTATGCCCGATGGCCAGTCCAGCGGTGGCAGACAATATACCGTGTATCACAAAAGTGAGTACACCGCTCACATTTTTGCAGATATTTAGGTGTATCTTTCATGGGACAACACTGACAAAATGACATGTTGACACAATGAAAAGTAGTCTGTGTGCAGCTTGTATAGTAAGAGTTAATTTGTTTTCCCCTCAAAAAGACTCAAAATCTAGCCATTAATATCTAAACCCCCTGGCAACAAAAGTGAGTATGCCCGTCTCATCAGACCATAGGACATGGTTCCAGTAATCCATGTGCTTTGTTGACATTTGTTCAGCAAACTGTTTGCAGGCTTTCTTGTGTACTGTCTTCAGAAGAGGCTTCCTCCTGGGGTGACAGCCATGCACACCAATTTTATGTAGAGTGCGGAGTATGGTCTGAGCACTAACAGGCTGACCCCTCACCTCTTCAATCTCTGCAACAATGCTGAGTGACAAAATGACAAGCAGTACTCAATTTGGACATTTAGGGATGTAGTTTCTAAGGGGTGTACTCACTTTTGTTGCCAGATTTTTAGATATTAATGGCTATATTTTTAATTTTTTGGGGGGGGAAATATATGAACTCTATTATATAAGCTGCACACAGACTACTTTTCATTGTGTCAAAGTGTCATTTTGTCAGTGTTGTCCCCTGAAAAGATATACTTAAATATCTGCAGAAATGCGAGGGCTGTACTCACTTTTGTGATACACTGTATGCATAAATGTGATGAACCTTACTTAATGCCATCTTATATATATATATTTTTTTGTTTCCAGGCCCTGCCATATGTTTGCCTCCTCATTGCAATGCTCTTCTTCATCTATGCCATCATTGGAATGCAGGTGAGTTGTTATACTTGTGTTGTGCTTGAAATCACTAATGCTTAAAAATGCCAGGTTTATTCCTCACAAATGCATAGAGGAAATTGTCAAACTTATCTAAAGTGCAAGCATGTACGATATTTTTTGGATAATACTGTATGGCGTAGTTTTTTTTATAGTTTGACTGGGGGTGCGATTTATATTCTGGAGTAGGGATCTGCGCAGCTTATTGTTTAACCACTTACCCATAATTAAACGTTTCGAATTTTACTAGTCAGTTAAACGCAGCACCATACAATCTTGTGTCCCTTTCAGACATACGCTGAACTCCGGTTAAGTCCCGGGATTTAAAGTGGCAGTCCTGATGTCTAAAAGCCAATTTGCCGGGTTGACTGACACGGAGATGACATGGACATTAACTGGGTCACGTCCTAGTGTAATGTTTAGGACTTCACCGGGGCATGGCATGCATGAAAGCAGCCAGTTAATTCCCGGTCACAGTGCGAATGCTGATGACGTAAATATCATGGCGGGCAGATAATAATTTTCCTTTTCTTCGTAGTAAGACGAAAAGCAGTAAACAAACATCACGATTATCACATGGCAAACTGAAAAGACAGCAAAATTAAATTGAAATCAAGGAAATTACTTGGTAATACTTTACAAATAGGGTCCCTTAATTAACATGAGTTAATGCATTTTTAGACAATAATGTTTAAGTAACATTACAATAATTAATATAATTGCTTATCTAAAATTTATTAATATATTAATTAAATTGAGTTAATGCATTTGCTAATGCATCAGTTAATGCATAACCAGACAGTAACTAGTGGTTTGGTAAAATTAAAAAAATATATAGGCCTATATAGGGTTAGAGTTTAGGGTTTGTTAACTTAGCCATTTATAATTTCTTAGTTTACGGACACATGTGCTACACTTTACAATAAGGGTCCAAAAAGCATTCAGTAATGGTTAATAAAGACAGGGGGGGGGGGGGGGGGGGGGGGGGGGGCTTTAGCATTTATAATTTCTTAGTTAAGGGACACATGTGCTACACTTTACAATAAGGCTCCAAAAACATTCAGTAATTGTTAATTAAGGTTAAGTAATACTTATGAGCCCAGGCTTCGGCCTTCCTGTGTGGAGTTTGCATGTTCTCCCTGTGCCTGCGTGGGTTTCCTCCGGGAACTCCGTTTTCCTCCCACATCCCAAAAACATGCACGCTAGGCCGATTGAACACTCTAAATTGTCCGTAGGTATGAGTGTGTGCGTGAATGGCTGTCTGTCTCATTGTGCCCTGTGACTGGCTAGCAACCAGTTCAGGGTGGACCCTGCCTTCTGCCCGTAGTTAGCTGGGATAGGCTCAAGCACCTCCGCGACCCTCGTGAGGAAAAGCGGCATGGAAAATGAATGAATGAATGAATAATACTTATGAGGTACGTTCACGTGAAATAATACCATACTTAAGGTTAGGTTAGCAGCACCCAAGGACTAACAGAGCAATGTTTCTCATTTTAAAATAACAATCACTTACTAGTACCAGTATTCATTAACAACTATTTATTAATGCACTAATGTATATGTGAATTAATGTTAAGTAATGTATTATTTATATTATATATTATAACCTAACCTTAAGTATGGTATTATTTCACATGAACGTACCTCATACGAGTTACTTAACCTTAACCTTAATTAACCATTACTAAATGTTTTTTGGACCCTTACTGTAAAATGTAGCACACGTATCCCTTGAATAAGAAATTATAAATGCTTAGGTTACCCCCCCCCCCCCCCCCCCCTTAACCTTTACTAACCATTACTGAATGCTTTTTGGACCCTTAATGTAAAGTGTAGCACATGTGGCCCTTAACTAAGAAATTATAAATGCTTAAGTTAACAAACCCTAACCCTATATAGGCGTATATATATTTTTAATTTTACCAAACTATTAGTTACTGTCTGGTTATACATTAACTAATGCATTAACTCGTGTTAATTAATATATTAATAAATGTTAGATAAACAATTATATTAATTATTGTAATTTTACTTAAACATTAATTATTGTCTTAAAATGCATTAACTAATGCATTAACTCATGTTAATTAATATTAAAGATGCACCGATACCGATACTAGTATCAGCAGAGGGCGCCGATCCGGCCCGAAATGGTGGTATCGGTATCGGCGAGTACCAACAAAGACGGCGCCGATACCATTTACCGGTCCATTATTATAACATTTGACCGCAGCCTTTTTTTTTTCTCCTGGCGCTCACTACACTCTGTCTCTGTGTTGTGTGATGACACGTGAACACCAAGCAGCTATCGCTATTGGCCTGCTCCAGACCAATGAAAACGGGCCAATAGCCACTCCTGACCAATGACAAGGCTGCTTTTTCATATGAAGGAAAAATAAACCAGGAGAAATGAGGGCGGTCGGGAAATATTTCAAAATAGAAATCCCGTCGATAAAAATCAATGGCTGCATGCAAGATTTGAGGCCTAAAAGTTTCGAGATGTGGAGTTAAATCGGCCAGTTTCAATACCTCGAACCTGATAAAACATTTGAAGACGAAACGTGAATGAACACAACGAGTTTGAGCCTGCAAGAGCAGGACTGCTATCCAGAGGAAGGGCGCTGGACCGGTGCAACAATCTCTGGTCAGTTCACTACGTCAACTTTACTTTGTCTTTTACTTAAAGAAATGCTGCAGTAATTTGGGAACTGTTTCCAAAGTAGGGTTGCCACCTTTCAGAAATAGAAATAAGGGACTCCCCCCCCTCCCGAAAAAAGGAGGCTAATAGAGAGACGGGATGCTGTGGTCAATTATTATTACTTATAATTGTTAGCGTTTGCAAATGCGGAAACAAGGTTGGACCTCGAAGCGGACAACAAGCGGGGGATACGTACAAGGGTTTAATGATTGCAAACAAAAACATAACACGCTATCGCGGGATAGTAGAAATAACAAAAGGATCCGTGACAGCAGGTCGACGGAGCTCAATACTACAAACTCGAAGGTTAACTAAGACGATAGGCAGCGAGCCAAAAAGCCAAAATAAAAACACTCAAATACCTGCACAGGGTAGAGGTTACAAACGAGTGCAGCACACTAACAGAAAAAACCCAATGCAGGGGCGTAACAAGCAAATGTAGCGAGACTATAGTGCGAGATGTCAAATGGCGATCAGCAAAGCAAATATCTCGGCAGCCTTCTCTGAGATCACCCGTGCTTAAATGCTGCGTTGATGAGCCTGCATTGGTTTCAGGTGCGACGTCAGGAACGCCCCCACTAACAGCCCAGCAACAAAACACAATCCAACCAGCAGCAGAATGTGACAATAATTTCATGAAAGTTGCACTGTTTGGCCTTTGAGAGGTTTAAAAAAGTTTACTCAGTTCATTCAGAGTTTATCATTATTATTATGAACTTATTTTTATTTTCTTACTGTTGGGCTAGTATTATACTTTGTACTAGTCTTTTTCCTATTTTGCAAAGGTAAGCAACAGCCTGACAAAGCCTTGATAGCAATGATTTCACATCCAATTATGTAGCTCTTTGGGGGGGAAAAAAATATACATATATATATTAGAGCTGTCAAAAGTATCGCGTTAACGCACGGTAATACATTTTTTTAATTAATCACGTTAAAATATTTGACGCACATGTCCCGCTCAGACAGTATTCTGCCTTTTGGTAAGTTTTACAGCAAGGTTTTTTGTGCTGTCTAACAGCAAACTCTTGTGGTCGCTTTGCGACATGGTTTATTGCTTTCTTGCCAGTTCATTATGGCTGCACGACGTCTCGGGCTGACGCCTACGTTGTAATGTTGTGCTTTTATGATCCTTGGACAAGATTTGTCCGTAAGTATGGTTGTTGTAAAGAATGTACATATTATGTTAGTAAGCGAAATGTTATATTTTTTGTATGAGACGCTTTTTGTTTATGTTTAGTGAACCTGTATAGCGTGCTAAGCTAACGTTGTTGGTAATGCAATGCTTGTGTACTTTTTTTTGTAGTTTCAGTACGGTCTAAGGAGGACAGTGGTTTGAGGCCATTTTATTAATAAATCAGATGAAAAAGGAAGAAGTCCGATTATTAAGGCGTCGTTCACTAGCTGTCTAGCTTTGGAAAAAGTAGACGCTTCTGAGTGAGGACAGCATAGACAGATTTAAATGACAGTAGAGTGAAATGCCCACTACAGTCCTTATGTACCGTATGTTGAATGTATATATCCATCTTGTGTCTTATCTTTCCAACAAATTATTTTACAGAATATATATAATTTACAGAAAAATATGGCATATTTTATAGATGTATAATATATATATATATATATATATATATATGTATATATATATGTATATATAAATATGTATTAGGGCTGTCAAATGATTAAAATTTTTAATCGAGTTAATTACAGCTTAAAAATTAATTAATCGTAATTAATCGCAATTAATCGCTATTCAAACCATCCATTAAATATGCCATTTTTTTCTGTAAATTATATATATTCTGTAAAATAAATTGTTGGAATGGAAAGATAAGACACAAGATGGATATATACAGTGGGGAGAACAAGTATTTGATACACTGCCAATGGGAAAATCCATTGGCAGTGTATTAAATACTTGTTCTCCCCACTGTAAATTCAACATACGGTACTTAAGGACTGTAGTGGGCATTTCACTCTACTGTCATTTAAATCTGTCAATGCTGTCCTCACTCCAAAGCGTCTACTTTTTCCAAAGCTAGACAGCTAGTGAACGACGCCTTAATAATCAGACTTCTTCCTTTTTCATCTGATTTATTAATAAAATAGTCTCAAACCATTGTCCTCTTTAGACCGTCATAAAACTACAACAAAAAAAGTACACAAGCATTGCATTAGCAACAACGTTAGCTTAGCACGCTATACGGGTTCACTAAACATAAACAAAAAGCGTCCTATACAAAAAATAGAACATTTCGCTTACTAACATAATATGTACATTCTTTACAACAACCATACTTACGGACAAATCTTGTCCAAGGATCATATAAGCACAACATTACAACGTATATGAACTGGCAAGAAAAAAAATAAACCATGTCGCAAAGCGACCACAAGAGTTCGCTGTTGTGCTGCAGCACAAAAAGCCTTGCTGTGAAACTTACCAAAAGGCAGAATACTGTCTGAGCGGGACATGTGCGTTAATTACGTCAAATATTTTAACGTGATTAATTTAAAAAATTAATTACCGCGCGTTAACGCGATAATTTTGACAGCCCTAATATATATATATATATATATATATATATATATATATATATATATATATATATATAAACAGGGTGGTATCAGTATGGTATCGGTATCGGCCGATACTGCACAGCCAGGTATCGGTATCGGGGCCAAAAAATGGTATTGGTGCAACACTAATTGATATGTTAAAAATGTTAGATAAGGGATTAATTATATTATTGTCATGTTACCTAAACATGAGTTATTGTCTAAAAATGCATTAACTAATGTTGTTTAAGGGACCCTTATTGTAAAGTCTTACCAATTACTTTGCTACTGAATCTTAGAGCCGAGGAAGAAAAAGCCCATCATCCATCTTTGTAAAGTTGTGGTTTATTTTGTTGCCGATGCCGACCAAAAATGACGTGATATAGATTTTTTAAATCCTGTCCCTCACAGTCCGAGCCGAGTCGCCAACACAGAAAAAGTCTGAAAGTGTCCAACCCGTGTACATGTCCCCATGTCTGACAGCCATGACACGGGTAGATCCCGCGTCACATTACACAGGAATTTAGCAGGATATGAACATGAAAGGGGCTTTAGTCTTCGCGCCTCTGCCTCTTTGTAAACAGGCTGTGCAGCCAGGGAGAGTAATGCCTCCCTAACACACCTAAGTTTGGGGTAGCTCTGGTGATCCTATCAGAAATGTATTTCTCTTTCAAGTATTTACTTTTATTCAGTCAGTTTTTGTTACATCAATAGAATTTAAATGAACAACTTTTCCAGAATGTTTGGGCTAAAATAGCTTATGAATACACCTTTGCATTTTAAACTTTATTTAATATGTGTATTAAGTTGTGTGTTTTATTGCTTATAGACTAGTCGACTAGTCGCTAATAAAATCTGAGACTAGTCAAATTTCACATCCCTACTCTGGAGGAGGCATGTGCCGGTTGTGGGTTTCAAGGTTTACAGTGGTATTAAAACGTCACAGTTTCAAAACCACTAAAATTTTCCGGCATACCGTAGGAGGGTATTAGCTACTTTTTTTTTGTCCCAAAAATCCAGCAAGAAATGGCTTGGAGCAGCAGCACTTACCCCTGCCCCCCCCCCACTTGTTGCTCTGTCCTGTGTGTCGGTGACACTGCTGTCACTGTCAAAATTACACCTGAGCTTTTTCAAAACCCCCTCCAAAAAGTCTAGCTTAAGAGTATTTCGGATACCGAAAACAAACAGACAGCCGCGGCTTAGAGGAGGAAGGACAGCTGACATGCAGGCAACATGATTTAACATTTATTTGACCGTCATCCATCACTTTACACAAAATTTACGGTAAGTAAACGCTGTCATGAACGTTTCTCACCAGCTACGAGAGTTCATTCCAGCGTGTTTTGTATGTCTCGCGATGGTAAAACAAATACTATAACGTGAGCTTGTTAATGAGGCTGTTAACGTGGCTAGTGAGCATGCTGAGATAGCTAAATAGTTTTTCTCTTTTGTAAAGTCTTACGCCATTGTAAACATCATTTCAAAATAACATTTTCATAATCCAGCCTGTGGTGTTTTTTCTCTCTAGCGACTTTCTGTATTGAGAGAGAGTGAGTGTGTGTGTAGAATGTTTAAATAATGATACGAGTCATACACATGCGCTGTCTCATGCTCTCCCTCGCCATTAATATTCAATTAATTAAAATTAACAGTAGAAGTGTTACATGGTGTCCATAAAGTCCCTTTACCAATTCAAAAATGTATTAAAAATGCAGTTGATTAGATATTTTTTCAGATTTGTTCTATTGTATTCAGGGTTTATTGACGGTTTTTTTACCTCTTTTAATACACTTCTACCTGGGCACCATTAGTTGCACGAAGCACAAATGACGCTTCTGCAAATGTTTACCTTGACCTTTTAACTGAATACGTGGCACCACAACTAAATGACCTTTAACCAACCATCATTTTTCAGCAAGATAGTACACCACTACATTGGGGGCTGCATGTTCGTGGAGTCCTCAATCAAACATTTTCCAGACAGATGGATTGGAAGGAATGGGCCAATTCCTTGGCCGCCACGTTCACAAGATATCACTCCCCTGGACTTCTTTCTATGGGGCTATGTTCAAGATATCGTGTATCGAACAAAGATAAGGGACATTACTGACCTTAAGCGAAGGATTACTGATGCCATTGCCACAATTAATGAGGCTATGCTACTGCGAACATGGCAAGAAATCGAGTACCGTCTTGATGTGCTTCGTGCAACTAATGGTGCCCATGTAGAAGTGTATTAAAAGAGGTAAAAAAAAAAAAAACTTCAATAAACGCTGAATACAATAGAACATATCTGAAAAAATATCTGATCAATTGCATTTTTAGTAAATTTTTGAAATGGTAAAGAGACTTTATGGACACCGTGTACATTAACCCAGAAAAGGTGAACATACTCACATTCCTGCATCATAACTTGGACTGAGAGAGAAATATGTAGAAAATGAGCAAGTCTCTAAAAATATTGAGATGGAGCTTTTAAAGTCAGTGAAGTCCCTGCAATATATTTATTTTACAATTTAAAATTTTATTCAGAAGTGTGTTTACTTTTTTATGGAAAATAATTATTTTTGTTGGAATGTTTAGCAAATTGAGCTGTGGCTGTGGGTTTAGGCTATAAGTTCTATTTTTTTCTATTTTACTTAAAATATTTCATTTAATTTATTTTTTTTGTGTGTAGTTGATGTTGATGTTCCAATTTGCAAATATGTTGTGAAAAATGAAAAAAAAAATCCTGTTCATTTGAATTATTTTTTTAAAGTCATACATCTCAAAATAACACATTTTAGACTTAGAGCTATAATTGCAATACTGCGATACCGTGAAACTTATTTAACTTATTTTTACTTAAGGTTATCATACCGTCCCTCATAGTGGTACATGCCTACTCTGGAGCGACTTATGTGTAAAATCGCTAACACATTATCATGATATTTTCACATTAAACCGGAAGAGGGCACTCAAGGCCTGTGTTTCAAAATCCGCGGTAACTTATGAAAAACAACTGAGAAGCGCTGAATCTGGAGTGACACTTGAAGGAATTCGGGCTCCCAGCCAAGCCACCGGAACCGCGACAGCTGAACCAGTAGGCGTCCCGCTGGCACAGCCCCAGCAAGTCGGCCAGAAAGGCCAAACTCCGTGCGTTCACTCCAGTGTTAACCCTTTGTACTGACTCCATTTTGAACAGTTAAAGAAAGCTTACCGAGAACAGGTTGACAATTTATTTGTCGACAGTGATCAAAAAGCAAGGCAAAAACAGATGACGGAGAGGCAATGCTGGATCCAGGGTCAGCAAAACAACAGATACATTGAAATGTCCCCAAGAAGCGACAGTTGCTAGCTAAGTGTTCAGTCTTGTGATTGCTGCGATGGAGTGGGCAGGGCGAAAGGGCGGTCAAGTTCATGTGTCATCCTTCATGGCTGGGTTGTGGTTGCCATGAAAACTAAGGCATGTCTTGACGTCTAAGGCGCCGAGCTATCAACTTGTTTGCCTTGGTATGGCGAGGGTGTCCAAAGAGATGCTGACATCTTTTCCTTCGCTTATCAGGCGAGGGCTGATAAGTTGGTCCCCTTTACTGTGTCAAAGGGCATGGAGTGAAGTCTGCCTAAACTATGGTTAAATGCTTTACTATAATGAATGTGTTAGACTAATGCAAACAGTTATACGGTGTCTGGGAGAAAGGTAACTATCCCCTTCACACTAATAATTTGGTAAACTTGTTAGCATTTTCTGTGACGCTCTTGTTATCTGAATAACTCAATAGCTATGTTACGTTAACATACCGGGCACCCTTTTCAGTTATTTCTTTGTGCGTCATGTAATGTTAGCATACCGTACACTTATTCAGCTTGTTGTTCTCTATTCTATTTTTATTTTACATTGCCTTTCAAGATGACAAGTTTGTTCTTGGTGTTGGATTTTATCAAATACATTTCCCCACAAAAATGTGACTGATACTCCGGTGCGACTTATATGTTTTTTTTCCTCTTCATTGTGCATTTTTGGGCTGTTGTGACTTTTAGTCCGAAAATTACGGTAATCCAAATGCTACTCTGAAAGCAACTGTACAGTTCAGCAGATTCACTTTATTCCAGGTCTTTGGTAACATCGAGCTGAACGAGGACACAGCAATAAATCACCACAACAACTTCCAGACCTTTTTCCAGGCTTTAACCCTTCTCTTCAGGTGAACATACTGTAGACATGCTGACGTAATCGTAAATGCTGCAAAGTGTTCACATTCTGCATCTGTGTTTTGTATTGTGATTAATTTTGCAGGAGTGCCACAGGTGAAGCGTGGCATGAGATCATGCTTTCATGTCTCAGTAATCGATCATGTGACAAACTCTCAGGAACTACAGGGAAGGAGTGTGGAAGTGACTTTGCTTACTTCTACTTTGTTTCATTCATTTTTCTCTGCTCCTTTTTGGTTAGTACTCTTTTCCTTTGTTCATCACACTAACATAATGTCATCCAAAACAGATTTAAATGCAAGCTTACCCTTCATAGCATATGTAAACCTCCTGTACTGTATATGTTTCCCCTTGACCAGATGTTAAACCTATTTGTTGCTGTCATCATGGACAACTTTGAGTATTTGACCAGGGATGCCTCCATCTTGGGTCCTCATCACCTCGATGAGTTCATCCGTGTATGGGCAGAGTATGACCCCGCTGCCTGGTAGGTAACTTCAGTTGATCTCTGTTATATGGATGTGCTTCAACAGGCCACTGTGCTAAGGATCTCAGTGTTACAGCTGAATGATTCAATGCTATTGAGTGTGGAAAAAAAAAAATCCCATCTTAGCAAGAGCAGCAGGGTGAGTGACAGCCTGAGCCCTGTGCCAACTGAGAGGGGTGACAAGCCCCCAGCCAGCTCGCCTGATGCATGTAAATCCAGCAAACATCCCCTCCTTCGTGCTAAACCAAGTGCCTCGAAATATGTAGCAGTTTGAAGGGAAGACATTTTCAACTTAACATATTTTAGAGGTGAATTTCAACTAGATTTATAAGAGCCTTGTTTATGAGTCATGACAACAGCTAAGTGAGCTGTAAAACTGCCATCATCTGACGGAAATTATTGAAGTAAGGTTATTTTGTAATTCTTATTTTGTCTAGTTTAAACTGTTTGATACCAGTGACACCCTTTTTTCCCGCTTAGGCTACAGTAAATTTGGCAATCAAAACACTCAAATCAAGCTCTTGCTGTATATCATACCCTCTTTTATTTTTTTCTAAACTCCCAATGTGTATTATTTTACAGGGACTGTATCGATACGTCCCTACTTGAAAGTCAGTTTGTAATTTAAATTCATTTGGAATAGCTCCTTGAGGTGCAGCACCTGATTTTTGAGTGCGTGTAAAACTTGCTCCTTCGAACCGTTTGCTGCAATATCTTTCAGAAAAAAACTGTTGTTAAATATAGAAGCATGTCAAGTAAAATATTTTCTGCGTCACCGTTGACGTTCTGAACAGCTGGTTACATTGAAATGGCCTCTGACCTAACATCATTGATCATCTCTTATCTTTTTCAGTGGAAGGATATGCTATCAAGATATGTACAAATTGTTACGTTTTATCTCACCTCCACTTGGGCTCGGGAAGAAGTGCCCAAACAGGGTGGCCTATAAGGTTTGCACTACATCACAGTCCTTTTGTTTTCAAAAGGGCTGTGATGATTTGGACTGTGAAAGTCTGTTTTTATTTCCTGAGGTGCCAAAGAACGACATGGGCACACATGCATACAAATATGCATTGACCTTTTACTAACAAGCATGTAGCTAACCATGGCAAGTGTAAGAAACAACGCCACGATACAAGCTCATAAAAAGGCCTCAAATGTGATGTTAAAATATTTTGGGTTGGGGGGTGGGAGTGAATTCTTACACTGGTATTTGAGCTTTGTGAGCTTTGTTTCCACTTTGGTAATTGCTATTGTATTTGGGCATTAGGAGAAAGAGGGCATCTTGAATGAATACTCCACCAGCAAACTGATATTTCAGATGGGGATGTCCCCGAGCTGATGACGTAATCAGAAATTGGGGCCGATCAAGCCATTTTCAGATGATCGGAATCGGGTAAAAATCTGGGTTTCTGGGTAATCTGTGTTTAAAATTCCTTTCTTTAGTTCAATCGAAAGATTGCTGCTAGCAGTGCTCGAATGATTGCAGCTCTGCCAGTCAAAATTGAATTGGACGTCACTGTTGCCATCAATGGCAGTGGAAAATCATAACCCAATGCCAGCCTTCAGAGCTGAAATGAATTTGATGTCTATGTGAATGAGTTAAAGGCTTCAAGCAGCAAAATAATGCAAATGTATGAGGATACAGTGATCCCTCGTCCCAAATCAATGTATTTATTCAGATTTAGCATTGGAAAGAGGTACATGTAAGACATGAATTTTCCCTTTTTTTCCCCCAAAGTATAATTCTTTATTAAAGGGTACCACGGATAGATGGACATGTAGTTCTTAAAAGATAAATGTTAGTACAAGTTATAATATTTGATATTAAAACCCCTCTTAATGTTTTCGTTATAATAATAATAAAAATAAATAAATAAATAAACTAGTAGCTCGCCATTGTTGTTGATGTCGCCGGGTGGTGACGTCACATGGCCACACTGCCATACTTCACAGTGTCACACTTTAACTATGTAAGGTAGTGATTTAAATACATCGCAAGGTGTCAATGGCCAGTTTTAAATTAATAAGAGATCAAGCCAATGAGTTTGTTTTGACCCTCAACTGACACCGTAGTTTCCTTTTTAATACGGGTCCATTGTGATTTACGTTCATTTGAGTGTTGTCTTCAAAACAAACAAGACTCCTCATAATGGTTCCCAGCATCATAGTTTGTATATTGTGACTAAATATTACCATCCAGTGTATTTGTTGAGTTAAAAGAGTTGCTAAAATCTTTAAATATAGTTTGACCAAAGTCTGAGTAAGTTTTATATGTATTTTGCATATCTATTTTAATTGTGTATTTGTAAATGTCAGTTCTCTTTGCATTGATGCTTAACTGTGTGAGAATAGGGCCTCATTAATACAGATCGAATCACTTTTCTTTTTGTGGACATCATTTTTGGAGAGACATAAATATCATTTCTGTTGTATTTTCACTATATGAAACTTATGTTTGTTGTGAAGGAGTTGCCATAGCAACTACAGCCAATGTTTGAAAAGTTAACGAGGCGGCGGCCTTTGAAAGGTAGTTGTTTGGCCACTTCAAAGCACCTCCCTTGTCACTCATCATTTACTTTAACAAGCTGCAGCTACCTGGTGAAAAAGAAACGCTTCAGCAAGGAGAGTGAGAGGCTGTACATGATCGGATGGGACATCACTATAAAATCCTGCTTTTGTTTTTTAAATTGAAAAAAAAAAAATCTGCAATGGATTGAGAGCGCGATGTTTGAAGCGCGAAGTAGCGAAGGATCACTGTATTGCAAAAATAAATAATAAATAAATAAAATAAAATAAAATAATAAAATATTTAAACATAGCTTTTTTATTTATTTATTTATTTTTTATTTTTTTTCTGGCTTCATTGAAACCACCACTAATAATCCTTTTATATGGCTTTGTAGTTGGGCTAGCTTTGTACAAATTAGGAAAAAACGTATTTAGATGTGCTTCTTCCCCGTCCTTGATACATTTCTGAGGCATTGGATCGGAACTCGGTATCAGCAGATCCTCAAACTCAGAGTCATACGAAAAAATATGTGATCTGGATGTCCCTGATTTGAGCTGCAGTATTTGACATGTGCTTCTGAAAGGGTTAAAGACCATACGTTCGAAGCAGTGTTGTTTTTGCAGCCCTTTTAATTTTCGTCTTAGTCTTTTGGACGATAGTACTTATTAATCATATTTTAGCCATATCATAATGCGTTTGTCATTGTATAGTTTTTTGTTGATGAAAACTCAAGACTAATTTCGTCTACTAAAAATGTTTTTGTCTGTAAAATTAAAACAATTTACTCCAAAAATGATTAAATAAATAAAGGTTTCCAACTATTTCAAATGAACATTGAAAGACAAGCACATATCGTAGCGTCCACAAGGACAATGCCAACTTTGTGATGATAATACACACTCAGCAGGAAAAACAGTACATCATTAATTATATCTACCTGGTCGCCACAAACTGTGTGTAAAAAAAGTTGTCTAAGTTTAAGAGGAGGCTCGCAGTTAGCATAAGTGTAATACTAATGTGAATGCTATGCTAACGCTACAAGTTACATTTAGTTTGTGATGATCACTTAGCACAGACCTTTAAAGGCCAAAGCGACATTGCATATTTTCTCTGGACACAATAAGAAAACAAATCTTACCGTGTGTGCAAGCACACGCGCTGTACATCACATGAGTGACACAACCAGACACTGCTATGATGCAAGCTAACTGCACATAAAATCTCACGCATTGTGAACATGTGACGGAAACTATTGCATCCCGTCTCGTCAGATGAAAACTGGCATTTGTCTCGTTATGCTTTAGTCTTCCAAAACACGTTTTTAGCTCGTTATCCTCTCGTTGTCATCATGAGAAAATGGTTCATTGACAAAATAGCTTCGTTATAGTCATCGTTTTCGAAAAACAACACAGTTCCGAAATGGTTATATGCGATTTTAACTCATTGGCTTCCAATGGCAGTGAAAGACGTCCAATCCAATCCTTCCAGTTCAAATGGATTGGACATCCATCGTCATGAACTGAAAAGTGCAAAGCAAATACAAAGTACACGCCAGAAACAATAAACTCTCTGTGTTTAATGAAACTGCAGTTGATTAATATCTGTTTATTACACACACTGACTTCGAGTGATATGGTGGTGAGCCAGCAAACATCTGGGCAAATTAACAATTGAATGAGCAGTTTCGCAAATAAATTAAGTTCTTGGGTTTACACATTTTCTTCTGAAAACATTGGAGTATTCATTTAGCACAAAATGCACTCTATCTTCGCAATGCATAACTTTCAATGGTATCCCTCCATCCAGGTAGTTCTCCAGAACCTTCTCCCTAAAGTTCACCTCTGGGATCCATTTCTGAATCCTTCAATCAGACAAGGATTCTACATCATGATATCCTGGAAATCTTATTAACAAGGATTTCTGTGTCCCTTTCTCTTCCCCTTCCCACTCTTTTTGCCATTTTTCATTTTGTTTTGTTGGTGAAACTTTCCCCGCTCCTTCTTTGCTGTTATCATCTCACACATGGGAAACCTCCATTCCTACCTCCATGGCCTCCTACTATCCTGTCTACGGAAAGTGGGCGTATGACTTATCGTGATATGTACGAGATGCTTCGAGACATGTCCCCTCCTCTAGGTTTGGGAAAGAAATGCCCACCCCGCATCGCCTATAAGGTAGAATCCCTCCCCCCCTCATATTTTCCTTGCCTCGTTCAGTCACTGCTGGTTTCCTGCTTCTAGCTGTCAAGCACCATCCAATTTCTGTCAGTGTGTCACATTCAGAATCTTCTGGGCTGCTGATGTATCGTGTTTTCCCGTGAGGCCTCATGGCATTGTCATTCTTCGTGAGGGTTTGACATCCAGCTATGTTTAGTTTGAAAAGAATCGTTTCTGTATAGATTATCCTCGGTTTTTAATATTGAGCAGGGAAGGAACAAGAAAAATCTTAGGAAGCGTTGACTAGAACAGTTGAGGGATTTTGGAAATCTGACTATAGTCAGCCTGTGTGATGTTTGCGTGATCTATCTCTACTTGCATGGGTTTGCTGCAAGTACTTCCTCTCACATTCAAAATAAATGAGTTTTAGGTACTGTGCATTAAAGGGCAGATGAAGAGTTTGTCCCATTTCAGTGTAATTTGACGAATTTAAACACTGGACGAGTTCGTCCAAACGACTATGTCATTTCTAACGCGTAAATGTGAGAAGAATTAGCGTTTTTTTTTGTTTTTTTTTTTGTTTTGTTTTTTAGCACTCCCTCAATTCTGCCTTCCCAAATCTGGAAATGTGACGTCATTTACAGAAGGCACAGAAGGCGGACTTTATCTATAGCAGCACCAGCAATAGTGATATTTCCAACGAAAATATCCGTTCAGGATTACTTTTTCCTGACGTTAGCAATGCAAGGGCTCCCAGGAAAAATTATCTACAATTAATCCTTACATGTTTGAACCTGAGGCATCAGATGATGACAATTTACTCGTCAAAGCAGACGGTTGTGATGATGCCGACTGGCAGATCCGCACCTCATGAAAGGAAGAGTAGTAAGTAAGGGTGTAACGGCACATGTATTTGTATTGAACCGTTTCGGTACGTGGTGCTCGTTTCGGAACGGAGGCGTACCAAAGGAATTTCTGACGTAATGTAACCCTTACTTTTCGAGGCTGTGAGTCGATCGGGTTACAGTTTCTTTGTGTAGATTATAACTACTCTGTCTTCTCTACTATAATTAGGACCAACACGGTATCAATCAGCCAATGCACACCAGTCGCAGTGCGGCCGTGTGTTAGACGCTTCCCAGAAGCGGCTCACCACAACACACGTGAAAAGAACGGCAGAGTTTATTATTTGACGCAAGACGCAACCCTCCTGCGTCAATACTACTAGTAGTAGGATCGGGCAGACCGGAAGTCACTCGTGTAAAAATACGGTAGATCCGGTCGACTTTCAAACTAATATGCAATCGTAACCCACTTTTTGAGTCCATCAGATCTCTTGAGTGGTAAATCAGGGCACAGTTGACTTGTCTTTGTTGATTTACTGCTGTCTTCTCTGCTATAATAATAACCAACACGACCCCGTGTTCAATACAAAACCCTCCTACCACAACAAAACAAGTAGGAACTAATATTCACATAGGAACTAAAGTTATACAACATAAAATATACAATATAAATTAATACTACATCACATTTGTAAAATATAAACACATCATAAAATAAACAATAGCCCATTTAAATAATAAATGAGCTAAAACACCTGTAATTAAATAATAAGAATACACAGATTCAGCTTACACAATTAAATTTATTAATTTCTGTGTGGCGCTTTAACTTGAGAAAATCCACCAATAAAGCTTTTGAAAACCGTTCGTAAGAAAAAAAATATGATACTTTGAGGCATTTTATTTGTAAAATACATGTTAAAATCTTTGTCATTGGGATTGCTTTTCTCTTTAGCACAGGACTTCTTTTTTCTTCTTTCTTTCAGAAAGAAAGCTGACCAATACGCGGGGTCTGAAAGGGAAATTGTTTTTGGTTATCTTTAAATACCCACTACTTTTTGAGCAGAATTCTAGCTTTGTATAGGCTAATGTTCCTATTGTTGAAAGCACAAAGGTATGTAATAAACAACTAGCACATTTAGATTTTGCATTTTTTTTTCTTACTGTACTGAAAATGAACTGAACTGTGACCTCAAAACCGAGGTACATACCGAACCGAGATTTTTGTGTACCGTTACACCCATAGTAGTAAGCCTATGTCTAGCATCGTGATTGCTTTCTGAACCTTTCTTTCAACAGTCATTCTGTGATATAATTATCAGTAATTGTAAAAACAGACGAGTAGTTACATAGATCTAGTAATAAACGTATCAAAATTCACATGAGTAGACAACCTGTCAGCTGTCCTATCTACTTATGACTAGCGGACAACAACAACAAAAAACAGGTCGCACTTCAATGAACAGGCAGTAGGATTTGCCCTCCTACATCAACAGAATTGCAGCAAATTTTAGAATTCGAAAAGCCGGTAAGGGTCTACTTAAGTCTTTGAAAAACAAGGGTTTTATTCTCCTGGGGTTTCAAAGCTGTCGTCGCTGAAATGTTGAAATAAAAAAAGTGATCGATAAGCCGGGCAAAGATGTCCAAACGTTGCAGAAGAATGTTTTTTGGGCCACTGATTGTGTCTCTAGCCTTCGTCTGAGCAATTCATCGATAGACATCAAGATGGCATGATGAATCTTGTAAGAAAAACCCAGAAAATATTTGCATTATATGGCAAGGATAGCGTAGTGCTATACTTCCATATTGGAGTGTTGGCGAGGTCTTCTGTAAATTACGTCATAAGGTAGTAGCCGGCAGCGAGGTGCGTCTCGCGTTGCTAAGGTGTTGCTATGGCAGTAACTCAAAAAATAACGTGGTCAGTTCAATGGTTTTATTTGTAATATGCATTTTGACACAGCAAATGATGCATTCAATACAATTTAACTGGGTAAAACACTCAAGAATTGAACTCTTCATCTACCCTTTAAAGACATGTAATCACGGTCCATTTTTTGTGGTCCTCAAAAGTAAATCATGTGTGTCCACTTCATCCATCCATCCATTATCTACCGCTTAAACTGGGGTCAAGTCGCGAGGGCAGCAGCTTTAGCAGGGAAGCCCAGGGCCCAGACTTGCCTCTCCTCAGCCACTTCAACCAGCTTGTCGGCGGGATCCTAAGGCGTTCCCAAGCCAGCTGAGAGACTCTCCAGCATGTCCTGGGTCATCCCCGGGGCCACTCGCAGGAAGGACATGCTCGGAATACCTCTCCAGGGAGGAGTCCAGGAGGCATCCAAAACAGATGCCCGAGCCACCTCAGCTGGCTCCTCTCAACGTGAACTAGCAGCGGCTTGACCCTGAGTCCCTTCCGGATGACCGAGCTTCTCACCCTATCATTAAGGGAGGGCCTGCACACCTTGTGGAGAAGCTAATTTTGGCTGTTTGTATCCGGGACCTTGTTTTTTCGGTCATGACCCACAGCTCGTGACCATAGGTGAGGGCAGGAACGTAGATCCACAGGTAGATCGAGAGCTTTGCCTCTTGGCTCAGCACCTTCTTCACCACAACGGGTCAGTACAGAGTCCGCATCACTGCGGACGTCACGCCGCGCCGATCCCCCTGTCAATCTCCTGCTCCCTACTACCCTCACTGGTGAACAAGACCCCTTGAACTCCTCTACTTGGTGCAGGATCTCATCCCCGACGCCGTGAGGGCACGCCACCCTTTTCCAACTGAGGACCATGGTCTCGGATTTAGAGCTGCTGATCTTCTTCCCAACCGCTTCACACTTGCCTGCGAACTGCTCTATTGAGTCTGCTGTATGTGGTGCATAGAAGCTGCTGGCAGCCAAAGCTGCTGGCCTGGGCTTTTAGCTTAGTGGTAAGTGCGCTCTCCTGCCGTGCTGTACGTGTCGTGCGGTGTGGGTACGAGTCCTGACCTGGACGAGGGGGATGTATTGCATTGTGCAGCCCTTCTCCGTGCACACCGGTTACATTGGTGCCGTGACCTGGATTAGCATTGATGGTTTTGGGGGGGGGGTAACGGTTGCACGCAGGTCCGTTGTTTGCAGTGCATATAAACTGCCCTCCTGATGTCTTCAACAGGGCATACTGGCATCTAAAGCTACTGGCCTGAGCTTTTGGCTAAGTGGTTAGCGCGCTCGCCTGCCATGCTGGACGTGTCGTGCGGTTCGGGTACAAGTCCTGCAGACCGGTTACATATCAAAGACTATACAAATCTGAAAATATTTAAAGTTAGAGGTCCCAACTCGAAAAGACTCAAGTTTGGATGTTTAGCATCCAAAATTGTTGGCTCCGACCAGTTATGGACTCTATTATTAGAACCAATTCACTGTTAAAACCTTTAGACCATAGGATTGTTTCATGATTTTATGAGGCATGGAATATCCTATTGTTTGCCCTTTATCTGAAAGGGGCAATTTTGGGACAAAAGCAAGCTGATTTTCTTTGTGTTTACCAGGATTTGCTCAGTCAATTTTGATAGGCTGCAGGTTACTTGCATCTCAAATAAAGACCCTCTTAGCAATAATTCACTTTGAACAGTTACATGAACACCTGCACCAAATATCTAGACAGTATGACTTTAGCAGTTTGTGTAGACATAGCTCACTAGTGAAGAATCTCAAGAAAAAAGAGGAATGAACTAGTGTGACTACTGGGCAGCAAAACAGAAATATGGAACAGATAATAAGAAGTTTAACAGAAAGTTGGTCTTTGATTTTGAATCAAATACCGTGTTGCTTGCTTTAGGCAGTTTTGGAATATCCCATGTGATTTTATTGTGGGTCTTCTTATTCATTTGCATGATGCATTTCTTTCTTATCTGCCACTTGTGTCCTCAACTGACACTCTGCTGTTGTTTCTCAGAAAGAAGTGCAAGACTTTCCATACATACTCAGCACTATACATTCTTTCTCATTATTTCCCACCTCACTTCACTTTATCTCTCTCATTGTCTTTTATTTATTCTTTTCCCCGCCTGTTTCTAATGCTTCAAGGATCATTATGCAGATATGCATGTCCCACCCTGCCTGCCTCAATGTCAATGTCTGTACGATTTCAAATCTGCATGACCAGTACAATGCTTTAGTACAATGTACATAATTTGGACTCAACTCATATTTTATTGTCAAATATTCTGTGATTTTAGGATTTGTAAATTGTTGTATTTCTAACAGAAAAATATATATATATTTTTTTTAAAACATTTTGCGGTCTATCAATAACTGCTAATTCAGACATTTTCACTGTCCAGTTAAACTGTATTGCCTAATAATTTGCAACTCATGGGTAATTTTTTTTTTTTTTTTTTTTTAATATTAAAAGAATTGAAAAAAAATTCAGTGTTTATAAACCTCCCTTCTCTTTTTCTGCCACTCCTATTAGCGTTTGGTTAGGATGAACATGCCTATTGCAGATGACAATACAGTGCATTTCACCTCCACACTGATGGCCCTGATTCGCACAGCCCTGGAGATCAAACTTGCGTCGGGTAAGAGACCAGTAGTTCAACATTTCACATTTTTTTGCAGCTGGAATAACGCATATACAGTGCTGGCCAAAAGTATTGGAACCCCTGCAGTTCTGTCAGATAATGCTAAATATCTCCCAGAAAATGATTGCAATTACAAATGTTTTGGGAGTAATATCTTCATTTATTTTACTTGCAATGAAAAAAACACAAAAGAGACTGGGGAAAAAATTAAATCATGATCATTTTACACAAAAACACTCCAAAAATCGGCCAGACGAAAATATTAGTATCCTTTGAAAAATCAAGTGATGCTTCTCTAACTTGTGTAATTAACAGTACCTTTTACTTACCTGTGGCACATAACAGGTGGTGGCAATAACTAAATCACACTTACAGCCAGTTAAAATGGATTAAAGTTGACTCAACCTCTGTCCTGCGTCCTTTTGTGTACCACGTTGAGCATGGAGAAAAGAAAGAAGACCAAAGAACTGTCTGAAAACTTGAGAAGTAAAATTGTGAGGAAGCATGGGCAATCTCAATCCATTTCCAAAGACCTGAATGTTCCTGTGTCTACCGTGCGCAGTGTCATCAATAAGTGTAAAGCCCATGGCGCTGTAGCTAACCTCCCTAAATATGGACGGAAAAGAAAAATTGACGAGAGATTTCAACAAAAGATTGTGCAGATGGTGGATAAAGAACCTCGACTAACATCCAAACAAGTTCATGTCCTACTGTCCAAGGGTACAACAGTTTCAACTCGTACTATCCGTCGGCGTCTGAATGAAAAGGGACTCTATGGTAGAAGACCCAGGAAGACCCCACTTCTGACCCAGAGACGTAAAAAAGCCAGGCCGGAGTTTGCCAAAACTTATCTGAGAAAGCCAAAAAGGTTTTGGAAGAATTTTCTCTGGTCAGATTAGACAAAAGTAGAGCTTTTTGGGAAAAGGCATCAACATAGAGTTAACAGGGGGGAAAAAACGAGGCCTTCCATGAAAAGAACACGTTCCCCACAGTCAAACATGGAGGAAGTTCCCTGATGTTTTGGGGTTGCTTTGCTGCTTCTGGCACTGGACTGCTTGACCATGGCATTATGAAGTCTACCAACTACCAGACTACCAACAAATTTTGCAGCATAGTGTAGGGCCCAGTGTGACAAAGCTGGGTCTCCCTCAGAGGTCATGGGTCTTCCAGCAGGACAATGACGCAGAACACACTTCAAAAAGCACTAACAAATGGTTTGAGAGAAAGCACTGGAGACTTTCAAAGTGACCAGCAATGAGTCCAGACCTGAATCCCTTTGAACACCTGTGGATAGATCTGAAAATGGCTGTTTGGAGAAGGCACCCTTCAAATATCAGAGACCTGGAGCAGTTCACCAAAGAAGAATGGTCTAATATTCCAACAGAGCATTGTAGGAAACTTATTGATGGATACCGGAATTTGTTGTTCGCAGTTATTTTATTTAAAGGTTGTGCTACCAAACTCCAGCCTGGCTTTTTTTGTCTCTGGGTCAGAAGTGGGGTCTTCGTGGCTATCCTACCATAGAATCCCTTTTCATTCAGACGCCGACGGATAGTACGGGTTGACACTGTTGTACGCTCGGCCTGTGAGGCAGCTTGAACTTGTTTGGATGTCAGTTGAGGTTCTTTATCCACCATCCGCACAATCTTACATAGAAATCTCATCTGTTTTGGTTTTCCGTCCACATTTAGGGAGGTTAGCCCCAGTGTCATGACCTTCACACTTATTGATGACACTGTGCACGGTAGACACAGGAACATTCAGGTCTTCGGAGATGGATTTGTAGCCTTGAGATTGCCCATGCTTCCTCACAATTTTGCTTCTCAAGTCCTCAGAAAGTTCTTTGGTATTCTTTCTTTTCACCACGCTCAATGTGGTACACACAAGGACACAGGGTTGAGTCAACTTTAATCCATTTTAACAGGCTGCAAGTGTGATTTAGTTGTTGTGACCACCTGTTATGTGCCACAAATAAGTAACAGGAGAAGCATCACATGATTTTTCAAAGGGTTCCAATATTTTTGTCCGGCCCATTTTTGTGTAAAATGACAATGATTTCATTTTTTTGCCCCAATTTTCTTTTGCGTATTTTCATTGCAAGTAAAAAACAAAACTGAAGAGATTACTACCAAAGCATTTTGTAATTGCAATCATTTTCTGGGAGAAAAAGTATTATCTGGCAGAATTGCAGGGGTGCCAATACTTTTGGCCAGCATTGTATAATATTAATAATGATAATACTACTACTATTTACACTGACAATGTACAATACATTTCATGTAAACATTTTTCATTGACAGGAGTTTTGGCACAGCATTTATGTGATATTGACCTGAAAAGAGAATTAAACAGAGTATGGCCCAGTTTGTCACAGAAGACTATTGACCTTCTGGTGACGCCGCATAAATGTAAGACCAGTTCCTTTTTCTGATTCCTAGGAAACATGTTTAAAAAAAAATACTGTAGTCAATGACGTGTTAGTTTTTTTTTTTTTTTTTTTTTTTTTTTTTTTTTTTTTTTTTTGTATTCTGGCGCCATCTACTGCTAAAATACTCTTTTCCAGACAATGAGCTGACTGTGGGGAAAGTATATGCTGCTCTCATGATCTTTGACTACTATAAGCAGAATCGTGCCAAGAGACTCCAGCAGCAGCATCCTTCAGGAGGGGTTCAGGTATGTAGGTGAAAATTAATCTTATTTATTACCTATTTATAATCTATTTATTATCATGTTTGGATGTCTTCCAGAGTAAATTAGGGGCATTGTTTCGCCCTATACTTCCTCTTGGTCATATCAAAGAAGTAGAGCCTCCATTACCCAGTCCCAAACAGCTATTGCCTCTCCATCCTGAATCAGAAGCAGAAACGTCACCTCTTCCACCTATCACAACTACAGCTACCAGCTCGATAAACAGGGACACAGTGTGAGTGTTTGCAGTCAGTAACATAGTTTACATATGGTGTCATAGATATTAAATGGGCCATAGACTTCATAATGTATTGACATGATACATTCCCCATTCACTGCGTCGCACCTTCCCGAAGGCGGACGTCCCACACGCCGCTTAATTTATTACATAACCATTTATTTATAAGAATTTTCAACGCAAAAAGCTCTTTGTTGTTCTGAGGGGGCCGCTACAGTGACTTAAAGACTAGAAGCACATTCGACATATTTACGTAAAACAAATGCTAACTGCAGTTTTTTTTTTTCTTTTTTTTTTTTTTCTTTTCATTTAACCGAGAATCGAGACTGTTTAACGTCCATTTCTATAAAGAATTCAGGGATTTAAGCATTTATTCACAATAATTTTCAACGCAAAAAGCTTGTTTGCATATGGCAGCCGCTAATTTGCTTACTGAATAGCATCATAAGTTTGCAATATTTACATGAAAAAAAATGCTAACCACACATTTTTATGTTTTTTTTTTTTTTCTTTTAACCAAGAATTGAGACTGTTTTATGTCCATATCTATAAAGAATTCAGGGATTTAAGCATTTATTCAAAAAAAATTTCAACAGAAAAAGCCCTTTGTTTTCATAAGGCGGCGCCACAGTGGTTTAAAGACTAGCAGCACATTCGACATATTTACGTAAAATAAATGCTAACTGCATGTTTTTTTGCAGTTAATCAAGATTCAAGACTGTTTTACGTCCATATTTCTAAAGAATTCAGGGATTTTTTGTTTACATATGGCGGCCGCTAATTTGGTTACTGACTAGCATCATAGTTTGCAATATTCACATAACATAAATGCAAACCGCACATTTTTTTTTTTTTTTTTTGTGCTTTTAACCAAGAATTGAAACTGTTTTATGTCCTTATCTAGAAATAATTCGGGGATTTAAGTATGTATTCTAGGGCTGTCAAACGATTAAAATTTTTAATCGAGTTAATCACAACTTAAAAATTAATTAATTGTAATTAATCGCAATTCAAACCATCTCTAAAATATGCCATATTTTACTGTAAATTATTGTTGGAATGGAAAGATAAGACAAGACGGCTATATACATTCAACATACGGTAAATAAGTACTGTATTTGTTTATTGTAGCAATAAATCCACAAGATGCCATTAACATTATTAACATTCTTTCTGTGAAAGGGATCCACGGATGGAAAGACTTGTAATTCTTAAAGGATAAATGTGTGTTTGTATATTGTGACTAAATATTGCCATCTAGTGTATTTGTTGAGCTTTCAGTAAATGATACTGTAGCAACTTGACTGTTCTGCCCAAATGCATGATGGGAAGTGGTGCAACCATGACTGTGTGTGGTGGCTGCAAATGCTATATCTTCTCTGTGTTGGGTACAATACAGGGTGTTAAGAAACACTCCTGTAATTATTCCCCACGACGTTTCCCACAATATTTATAGTTGTTGTGGGAGAGACGTTAAAGCTTTTGCCAATTAAAAGAACGGTGCCAATGAATGCTTGTATCTACTCCACTCACTTGACGCTACCTCTTAGCTCTGTATATAAGTAAAACGGCGCCATTGTAGACTGTTAGCGGCAATGCGTGAGTGGGTCATGCCACGCATGCGTTAATTGCGTTAAATATTTTATTCATTCATTCATTCATTTTCCATGCCGCTTTTCCTCACGAGGGTCACAGAGGTGCTGAACCCTATCCCAGCAAACTACGGGCAGTAGGCAAACGTGATTAATTAAAAAAATTAATTACCGCCCGTTAACGAGATAAATTTGAGAGCCCTAATTTATTCGCAAGAATTTTCAACGGAAAAATTTCTTTGTTGTACTTAGGGGGCCGCCACAGTGACTTAAAGACTAGCAGCACATTCGACATACAATTCACGGTTCAAAAGTTTGGGGTCGCTCGGACTACATTTCTTACGAATATGAATCTAATTAATTGATTGGCTCAATGATAATGGAAAATAAATCTATTGACTTATACCAACTTTCATGTGTATTGGTTTAGATGATCCAAAGTTCGATTCACACCTTCGTTTTCAAAAATTACTAAAACATTTTGAAAACTTCCAGAACAAATGTCTGGATTTTATTAGCAAATTAAATTACAATATTTGAACATGAATTATATTAACATACATAATAAATACAAACTCGTTAATAATCTCTTAACTATACAACAACACCAAAAATAAGCATTTGTCTAAGACCACTTATTATTGTCTTTCCAAATAAATGAATTAAATATAACTGAAAAAGTTTCTTAGTCAGGGAATAACAAACGTAAATAAAAATGGAGCCTTCCTTCAGGTAAAACACGACTTTTGTCCACAAGCACAGTCAAACTTAACTAAAAATGAAAGCTCCTTTGGGCTGCTTTAAGACCACATAAATAAAATAAAATGAAAATTGGGGAGAACGGGGCAAACCTCGGTCCACTACATTTCGCACAGTTTAATTAACGTTAACAGTAGAAAACACATACTGAAGGACACTTCTCTCTAAGCAGATTCCTACTCGAGTTTTGCAGGTTAGCAAATTCACACAGTTTAATGTTATGCTAACTCTGACTTTCGGTTGGACTTTCAGTAGCAAAATTAATGGTTTGTTTCCAACCTCCACAACATTGATATCTTTTTACATTGCCTCCTGTCATGCCTTCATTTAAGTCCTGTCAAGTTTGTGCCTTAGCATGCCTTGTTATTGTGATTACCCATTGATTTCACCTGTTTTGCCTGCTCCTTGTGTATCCCCCTATCTGCGTCCTCTCATGCCACCCACCTGGGCCCCATTGTTTCCTTACATTGTCTGTTTATTTAAGATCCTGGTTTCTCTTCAGTCCTTGTAGCGTCATTGTCAATTTGTTGTTAAGCCCACTGTCGATTTCAGCGTCCAGCCCTCGGGTTCTTGTTCCCCAAATAAGTCAGTTTTGACCCAGTCTTTTGTTCGCCTCTTGAGTTTGGTTGTACTTTGCTTTTTGGACTCCTTTGAGTTTTGTCACTACAATTAAAACATTTTTGAGTTTATCACCACCCGGCCTTGCCTCCTTGTCCTGTGTTTGGGTTTACCTAGTCTTCAATCTCCTGATACTTACAGTGGCTGCTGCTGGCCGAAAAAACTTTAAATATCCCTCGTTTTTGAAGGGGGCGGAGGAGGCGGCATGTTGTCGACATGTTGTATTTCTGTCGGGGATGTGAGTACATGCGTGTGTGTGTGTGTCATCAGCCAATCAAACGTGTGTTGGGGGGGGGGGGGTGGACTGTCACAATCAGCAAGTAAAAAGGGTTAAATGTAAGTCTGAAAATAATGAAAAAGATTCACTTAATAATGTTAGGGTCTATTCTGTCTTTACAGCATATGGGATAACAATCTAAATTACCTACAGTACAGGCCAAAAGTTTGGACACACGTTCTCATTGGTGCGTTTTCTTTATTTTCATAATTATTTATATTGTAAATTCTCACTGAAGGGAAAAAAAAAACTAAGAAAACATGTGGAACTATGTACTTAGCAAAAAAAAAAAAAAAAGGTGAACTAACTAAAATCATGCATAATATTCTAGAATCTTCAAAGTAGCCATCTTTTAGCGGATTACTTTTTTGCACACTCTTGTTATTCTCTTGATGAGCTTCAAGAGGGAGTTACCTAAATGGCTTTTGACTTCACATTTATGCCTTTTCAGGATTGATTAGTAGAATTTATTGCTTTATCAATGGGGTTGGGACCTTCATTTGTGTTGCATTGAATGAGGTGTGTCCAAACTTTTGGAACTGAACTCATTATATAATGCAAATAAGGTTGCTTAAAAATTGGTGGGGGACAATTTGAACATCCTGAAAAGTTGGTAGTGTTATCTCCCTACCATCCTTATGCAAACCTACGCCATTGCTTTTAATGATAAAAGCTGAGGTTAGTGTGATCAGAGTACAGACATGCTGTGTTAAACAGTTCTTAATGCAGATAAATGGTTACTGCACAAGGTCCTAATTGTGTAATTTAACAAACATGGGTAAATTGCTTGGTTGCTAATTGCAAGAGTCCCCCTGGTCTTAGATGTACAGGAAAGCATTGCTTTTGAAATTGCAATAGGTCTTTGAGAACTCAGACAAGCTGGTGATACAGTAATAAATGAAAATATGGGAATGTCACATTTAATGTCAGCATTATTTGTCAAAGATTATATAATTTTTTTCACAATAGTAATTCATTTAGAGTGTTAATTCTGGCAATAACCATTGCTGTTTGTATTCATTTTAATTGTATGATTTTAATTTATATTAAGTATTTCTTAATGTGTACATACACTGCTGGCAAAAAATATTGGCACCCCTGCAATTCTGTCAGATAATGCCCAATTTCTCCCAGAAAATGATTGCAATTACAAATGCTGTGGTAGTAATGTGTTCATTTATTTTGCTTGCAATGAAAAAAACACAAAAGAGAATGAAAAAAAATAAAAAAAAAACTGGACCAGATAAAAGTATTGGCACCCTCAGCCTAATATTTGGTAGCACAAGCTTTAGACAAAATAACTGCAAACAACCGCTTCCTGTATCCATCAATTAGTTTCCTCCAATGCTATACTGGAATTTTAGACCATTCATCTTTGGCCAACTGCTCCAGGTCTCTGAGATTTGCAGGGTGCCTTCTCCAAACTGCCATTTTCAGATCTCTCGACAGGTGTTTTGTGGGATTCAGGTCTGGAGTCATTGCTGGCCACTTTAGAAGTCTCCAGTGCTTTCTCTCAAAACATTTTCTAGTGCTTTTTGAAGTGTGTTTTGGGTCATTGTCCTGCTGGAAGATCCATGACCTCTGAGGGAGACCCAGGTTTCTCACACTGGGCCCTACATTATGCTGCAAAATTTGTTGGTAGTCTTCAGACTCCATAATGCCATGCACACGGTCAAGCAGTCCAGTGGCAGAAGTAGCAAAGCAACCCCAAAACATCAGGGAGCCACTGCCATGTTTGACTGTGGGGACCGTGTTCTTTTCTTTGAAGGCCTTGTTTTTTTTTTCCTGTAAAATCTATGTTTATGCCTTTTTCCAAAAATCTATACGTTTTTCTCATCTGACCAGAGAACGTTTGTCCAAAACGTTTTTGGCTTTCTCAGGTAACAAACTCCAGCCTGGTTTTTGTATGTTGCTGGGTCAGAAGTGGGGTCTTCTTGGGTATCCGACCATAGAGTCCCTTTTCATTCAGACGCCGACGGATAGTATGGGTTGACACTGTTGTAACCTCGGACTGCAGGACAGCTTGAACTTGTTTGGATGTTAGTCGAGGTTCTTTATCCACCGTCCGCACAATCTTTCGTTGAAATCTCTCTTCAATTTTTCTTTTTCGTACAAATCTATAAAGGTTAGCCACAGTGCCATAGGCTTCCCACTTATTGGTGACACTGCGCACGGTAGACAGGAACAGTCAGGTCTTTGGATATGGGCATGTAGCCATGAGATTGACCATGCTTCCTCACAATTTTGCTTCTCAAGCCCTCAGACAGTTCTTTGGTCTTCTTTCTTTTTTCAATGCTAAATGTGGTACACACAAGGACACAGGACAGAGGTTGAGTCAACTTGAATCCATTTTAAATGGCTGCAAGTGTGATTTAGTTATTGCCACCACCTGTTATGTGCCACAGGTAAGTAACAGGTGCTGTTAATTAGACAAATTAGAGAAGCATCACATGATTTTTCAAAGAGTGCCAATACTGTTGTGCGGCCCATTTTTGGAGTTTTGTGTAAAATGATAATGATTTCACCCCCCCCTCCCCCCCACCCCATTTCTTATTGTGTTTTTTCATTGCAAGCAAAATAAATGAAGATATTATTACCAAAACATTTGTTATTGCAATCATTTTTCTGGGAAAAATTGAGCATTATATGACAGAATTGCAGGGGTGCCAATACTTTTGGCCAGCACTGTATGTTATAGCTTTTTTTTTTTTTTTAATTACCAAAAATAGTCCTATGCCATTTATATAGTTAACATGGGTGTAAAATGATGCTCAGTCCAATATTACTCCAAGGATGCTTTACACCTAAGGTCAAAAGTTTTGAGACACTCCCTCATTCTACTGAATAGTGAAGTGTCTTAAACCATTTGACCAAAGGTGTACTTACTAGCACGGTATATTCATTTACATTCTGAAGCTCCTCATATCATCTGATATGTATTGAAAAAGGACACGGCTGTAGTAGCTTTGGAAGCATTTAGCGTCGCACGATTAAAGATAACTACCAACAGCGTATATCAATGTAGCAAGACATGGTAACTCATTACTAGACAGACTATATTTGTGAGTAAAGCAATTGTCCTTGTAATAACCATTGACTGATCCCTAATTAGAAGCGCAAAAAGGGGGATTTAAAACAGCAAAATTGTACACATTCTTTCATACTATATATTAATGTGTAAGTAGGAAAAATAATAAACAGATGACCACCTGCTTAAACTGTTCTGTTTTGTACAAGTTTTCCACAGGAGTGTCAGAGATAAAATTTAAATGACCTCAGAGATAAATGGGGCAAGCTGTGATGTGTGTGAATATGTGGATAAATGAGAATCAGAAGGAGAGCGCAGGGCCATGAATCACATTCCACTTTTACAACCCACACACTATTCATACAGTCATTTTCTATACTGCTTGTCTTCATTACACGGGTACAGTAGCTGCCTGCTTTTCTTAGGAAGTACAGTACAGTTACAAGTGAGCTGTTGCTTGCTTGAGGTTTATTTGTAAAATATGCGATCATGTTTTCAGTGTTAAATATTCAATGATGCGAATCTGATTTTTGCTCTGATGAACACTCAAGAACTTATTGACAAAATATCCTATTCCAGTCACCGATTTACAACATATGACGGGTAGGCAACATTATGTGATGCTGCCAAACAAAATGTTATTGAAACAACATTTTATTTTTGTTTGTTTTATAGTCTTGACCAAAAGACTTACATAAAACATTCCCAGTCTGGAGATGTTTGTCAAGTAGCGCTAAGGCCCAAAGGGCGGAGGAAACTACAGAGAGGCCAATCTGAAGATGTGCAGTATTCTACAAGACCTCAGGTTTACACACGCTTAATGGAAAAAAACATCATCACCCAAAAAAATAGATAAATAAAGAGCCTGCTTTTGTAACGCATGTGTCATTGTGTTTTCAGGAAGTGGTTGAAATGAAGCCAGTTGAGAACATCTCAGACACAGAGATGTACCCAAGCCTGGAAGGTCACGGAAGAGCAGCTTCTCTGCCTCGTCTCAATGCAGAATACTACGTAAGCGCCTCACTATTCAGGACAATATTTCTTCACTCATTATGTTAGCAATATCAGTAATGTGAAAAGGTAGCCACTGTGGCTACTAGGTGACATTTTCCTCTAAAGATATTGGGAACAGTGAGGTCAGTTCCTTTGTAATGCTATTGACATCATAAGTGAAGAGGTAAAAATTTGAACTTTTACATCCAGGCAAGGGCGTAGGTTTTGTCTCAACATTGGTAGGGACGATAGAACAGCATAACCTGCATGTACACCTTTTGTTGGGGACAGGTCATTAATAAGACCAGATTTGGTGAACGGGCGTAAGGGCTACAGTTCTCACGAATATGAACCTAATTAATTGATGGGCTAAATGATCAATGCAAAATAAATCTGTATTGACTTATACTAACTTTAATGTGTATTGGTCCAGGTGATACAACGTTTGATTACAATGTTTATTTTCAAAAACTACTAAAGAAACATTTTGAAGTGCAATTCTATTAAAAAAACGGAGCACTATCCAAGAATGGGTCCACTTCTGGGCAAACTGGACAACCCCAAGACTCGAACCAAAGTATTCCAAATTCTGATGAGTTATTTCATTTCACAGTTTTTTTTGTTGTTGTTTTTTTTATTGTCAGTTCATGTTCATGTCAGTGTTCCCCTGATGTGGACCTGTTCTTGGATAGCTCCCCGTTTTTTTTTTTTTTTTTTTTTTTTTTTTTTAAATAAAGGGACTTGCAACATAATGCAAACAATGATCCAAATGAGGGACACTAGCTTGACTTTGTTGTTTCTTGTGGAGGCTGGCCTGACTGAAGTAGTTTAGCTGGTTAGCAATTTCACACAATTTCAGATCAGATCAGAAGTGGGTAGAGTAGCCAAAACCTTTACTCAAGTAAGAGTAGCGTTACTTTGAAATAATATTACTCAAGTAAAAGTAAAATTAGTCGTCCAAAAAATGTACTCAAATACAAGTAAAAAAAGTATTTGGTGAAAAGAATACTCAAGTAATGAGTAACATTATGAGTAACCGCTTAAGATTTCCTTTTTTTTTTTTTTTTTTTTTTTTTTTTTTTAAACAATGGTATTTTTTTCTGAGCACAAACTTATCTATATGGACTATTGTTACAATGATACTGTACTAAAACCCATCAAATAACCACATTCAGCCAAAACAAAAAAACATTGAATTCCAAGACGAGTGAAATAAAAAATTAAATAAATGAAGCATTATTCGTCCAAAGAGCATGACTGCCCTCTGGTGGAGACAATAGGTTCGAGTTGGAATAGTGAGGCGTTCCTTCATAACTACTATCTTGAAATTAAAAGGATCCGGTTTGCCGTGGTCATTCGCTGACAAATAAAAACTGGGAGAGAGGTTAAAATCGGCGCTTTCGAATCACGTTGAGGGCAGCGCTCTTTATCAAATACTTCATTTTACGGCGCTTTAAAAAGACAGCATATGATTGAATAGGCTGGTGTAAAGAACGGCAAGCTTGCGTTTGATTAGTATAATGGAATCATGTAATTATTGTTGCGACGTCTCATTGGTGAAATCGGTAGCGCTACCCCGGAAATACACCAGGCACGTCTCTACTCTTGTCATCACTAGCAAAAAAAAAAGAATCTAAAATGTAGAATAAAGAGGAAAAATTTAACTGCTCTTGTGTAGCCCAAAGTAGCGGAGTAAGAATAGCGTTTTTTCTTCACAAATCTACTCAAGTAAAAGTAAAAAGTATAGCTTAGTAAAACTACTCTTAGAAGTACATTTTCCTCAAAAAGTTACTCAGCTAAATGTATCGGGGTACGTGTAACTCGTTACTACCCACCTTTGACTCTGATGCAGGTCAGACTTTCAGTAGCAAAATTAGTGGTGCTTCCACCACCTCCACAACATTGACGTCTTTTTACATTACTTACAGTGGTTGGTACTGGCCGAAAAATATCTTCTAATATTCACTCCTTTTCGAAGGGGGCGGAGGAGGTTGTCGACATGTATCTGCCGAGGCTGAGTGAATGTGTGTGTGTCTGTGTGGCGGAAGGTGGGTGGTGGTGGGGGGGATCTAGTCATCAGCCAATCAAATCTGCGTTTCAGGGGGGAAAAATGGAGTGACGCATTCAGCAAGTGAAAAGGGATAAATGTAAGTCTGAACATAATGAAAATAATTCATTTCATAATGGTAGGTTCTATTCTGTCCTTACAACATATAGGAAGACTAATTTACCTATATAACTTAAGTCATTATATGATGCAAATAAAGGTTGCTTGAAAGTTGGTGGGGACAATTTGAGCATCCTGAAAAGTTGGTAGTGTTATGTCCCTACTGTCCCTATGCAAACCTACGCCCTTGCATCAAGATATATATATCTAGATATGATACAGTAGCAGATTACTTTGTTACAAGTCGTTTTAACAACTTTATTAGGCCTGCGATCAATTACATTACCAAACTATACCATTCTCCTTGATGCTATTCAAGGCTTTTATCTCTGGCTCTTTGAGTAGGTTTTGTTTTAGGATGTCACTTCATTAAGTGTCCTATTTAGAAGGTCAAATGCATGGTCTATAGGCTTTAACTCTTGATATTGACTTAGCCAGTCTCAAAGGTTCCACTTCTTTACCCATTTCAACTCTTTGTGTGCTTTAGGTAATTATCTTGTCAAATGATGAAGGGATTCTAAATCAGTTTGGCTGCGTTTTTTTGTTGTTGTTGAAGAAGACACCGTAATGAGCGCTTTTTTAGCGTGAAATTTACCTGCCTTCAAAGACTCTCAAAGATGAGAATCAATCAATTACTATTTTCAGTTTATTAAAAAGATGAAGGGATTCACCTCACTGTTTCAATACAATATAGAGAAGCTTAGTTTGACTGCAAGAATTCTTGGTGAAAATCCATAAATTAACTGACTGACTACCATTGACGCTGATAGACATCTAAAGTGACAATCACATTTAAATTCACAGCAGGATGAGAAGAGCCACATGACTGGATGTCTATCACTGTCACTGGCACTAAAAGAGTTAAAAACGTGTTCAATTTACAGTTGCAAATTAATTGAAATATTAAACAACATGAAGGTAAGCTAGCACTATTTGAGCGTCTTTGGAATGCACAGACAGATAAGGAACATTTTCTCCAATATTAATTCCCTACTTAATTATTTTATATTCATATTTTTCCTGGAAGTAGCAAGGAAGTGTTCATACTGAAAACTCAAGTACTCAAGTACAGTATTACAAGTTTTCATTACCGCAAGCAAGCTATGCATTTTATTTGTCATTTCCTGTCTTTTCATCAATTTGAATTGTTTGATTATTAATGCCATTCTTTGAATTGTAATAGCGTTTCTCTTTGCTGGAGACATTTAGATGTATTTTTTTATGTACATTTTTGCGACCACAGGGCGCACCGTTTTAAAAGGCGCAGGCTCGTTTTCGGGTGATATTTTTGTATTAAACACACACACAAAGCGCACCACAAAACCTGGGGCATGAAAAACAGACTACCATGTGCGCTACAGTATTTTAATTTTTAGAAAGGCAGCGGGAGCAAAACTGAGTTAAATTGTACTTTTTTAAAGAATGTAACAAAGTAATCACATCAATCTTAATCAATCCACAAATCCATTAAAGTCCTCATCTTCTGTATCCGAATTGAACAGCTGGGCTAGGTCTTCATCAAGCATGACAGGTACCCTCTAATCATTGTCAGAGTCAGTCTCCTTGCCGTGCGTCTCCTACTCCTCAGAATTGATTCCAGCTTTGGCTAAAGCACAAACAACAGCGCAAGCGGATACCTTAGCCCAGGCATCCACAATCCATTCAGAAATTGTGGCGTAACTCGCCCTGCACTGCCTCCCAGTCTATGTAAAGCTGTGTTCGCCATTCGTCATCCAATGCTGCCACGCCGCTCGCAATTTGACTTTGAATGCCCGGTTTTACCGACGTCCAGCGGTTGGAATTCCTTCGTCAAGCCTCACTGAATGATGGCAAGCTCCGAGTTCTTCAGAGGCACTTTTTCCCCAGTGGCTGTGAAATGGGCGGGCATGGACTCAGAGATGCGTGGAAAAAAACATCCGGTGTTCTGACAAATATTTGCACCCCTTCAGAAATTGCAAGTTTCCGGTTCTGCACATGTGCGTAGTGTTAAAAACGGCCGTGAATGCAGCGGTTCCTAAGTAAACACCTAAGTAAACACTACAAACTTTCTTTAAAGAAAGGAATATTTACTTGTTGACATCTTTGCCGTGTGGTTAAGCATTAATTTACACCGTATTCGTGTTGCACATGTATGTTTAAGATGTAGCTTGTTTATATAGCCCCTTTGGATAGCATAGAGAGTCCAACTGAATGTAAAAGAGGGCTTATTCACCGTTACAACAGCTTTAGGAGGAAAATATTATAAGAGTGAAAAATTTGACAGAACAACTAGGCTTTGTTAGCGCGTCTCTTCTCAGTAGATGCCATTTTGGAGGGTCTTTCACCAAACCAATGTTGCTGGGGCACGCCCCCCATCACACAGAACATTCTCCCTTTCAGGTTGTAATGCGGCGCTCATGTCCGCCCTTTCAACTGAGTACTAAGTCCACAGAATAGGCCAGCGATGGATTAAGTTTTCACTTTTTTCACTTTCACTTTGTGTAAAAGTACAGATACAAGTGCAAAAAAATACTGAAGTAAAATTACAAGTATCTAAAAAAATTACTCAAGTAAAAGTACAAAAGTACTTGCTTTAAAATGTACTTTACAAGTAAATTTTAAAAATATTTTCTCCCAATGCAAAAATGTAATATACATACTAGTACATACATAATATACATACATATATACATACGTACAGTACATACATAACATACAGTCCATCCATCCATCCGTCCATCATCTACTGCTTAATCCGCATTCAGGTCGCAGGGGCAGTAGCTTTAGCAGGGAAGCCTAGACTTCCCTCTCCCCAGCCACTTGAACCAGCTCCTCCGCCGGGATCCCAGGGCGTTCCCGGGCCAGCCGATAGACATAGTCTCTCCAGCGTGTCCTGGGTCATCCTTCGAGCCTCCCGCCGATGGGACATGTCCAGAACACCTCTCCAGGGAGGCATCCAGGGGTCAGCCAAACCAGATACCCGAGCCACCTCAACTGGCTCCTTTCAACGCTGAGGAGTAGCGGCTCGACACCGAGTCCCTCCAGAATGACCGAGCTTCTCACCCTTTACCCGTTGTATAACATACATTACATACCTAACATACAGTGTATCACAAACATGAGTACACCCTTTACATTTCTGCAGATATTTAAGTATACCTTTTCATGGGAAAACACTGACAAAGTGACACTTTGACACAATGAAAAGTAAACTGTATGCAGCTTACATAATAGAGTTAATTTATTTTCCCCTCACAATAACTCAAAATATGGCCATTAATATCTAAACCTCTGGCAATAAAAGTGAGTACATCCCTTAGAAACTACATCCCTAAATGTCCAAATTGAGTACTGCTTGTCATTTTCCCTCCAGAATTTCATGTGACCCATTAGTGTTACTAGGTCCAGGTGTGCATAGGGAGCAGGTGTGTTCAAATTTGTAGTGCAGCTCTCACAATCTCCCATACTGGTCACTGAAAGTTCCAACATGGCGCCACATGGCAAAGAACTCTCTGTGGATCTTAAAAAACGTATTTTTGCGCAACATGAAAAGGCCAAGGCTACAAGAAGATTGCCAACACCATAAAACTGAGCTGCAGCACAGTGGCCAAGATCATCCAACGTTTTAAAAGAGCGGGGTTCACTCAGAACAGGCCTCAGGTTGGTCGTCTAAAGACGTCACATCCAAATGCTTTCTTTGAATGATCGTCACAGGAGTGCTCTCAGCATTGCTGCAGAGATTGAAGAGGTGGGGGGTCAGTCTGTTAAGTGCTTAGACCATAAGCCGCACTCTACATCAAATTGGTGTGCGGGGCTGTCAACCCAGGAGGAATCCTCTTCTTTAGACGGTACACTAGAAAGCCCCCAAACAGTTTGCTGAAGACATGTCAACAAAGCACATGGATTACTGGAACCATGTCCGATTGTCTGATGAGACGAAGATAAATTTGGTTGGTACCGATGGTCTCAAGCATGTGTGGCGGCGACCAGGTAAGGAGTACAAAGATAAGTGTGTCATGCCTACAGTCAATCATGGTGGTGGGAATGCCATGGTCTGGGGCTGCATGAGTGCTGCAGGTGTTTGAGAGTTACATTACATTGAGGGAAACATGAACTAAGCCATGTACTGTGCAATACTGCAGCAGAGCATGATCCCCTCCCTCGAAAAACTGGATCGAAGGGCAGTGTTCCAGCATGACAATGAGCCCAAACATACCTCCAAGATGACCACTGCTTTACTGAAGAGGCTTAGGGTAAAGGTGATGGACTGGCCAAGCATGTCTCCAGACTTGAACCCAATAGAACATCTTGGGGGAGTGGAGGTGCGCAAAGTCTCAAATATCCGGCAGCTCCGCAACGTCGTCATGGAGGAGTGGAAGAGCATTCCAGTGGCAACCTGTGAAGCTCTGGTCAACTCCATGCCTAGGAGAGTAAAAGGCAGTACTGGATAATGGTGGTGGCCACACAAAATATCGACAGTTGACATGTTTAATGTTAATATTGACAACTTTCACAAAGGGGTGTACTCACTTTTGTTGCCAAGGGTTTTGAGATTAATTGCTATATTTTTAGTTCTTTTGAGGGGAAAATAAATTATCATATAAACTGCACACAGACTACTTTTCATTGTGTCAAATTGTCATTTTGTCAGTGTTGTCCCATGAAAAGATATTCTTAAATATCTGTAGTGGTGTACTCACTTTTGTGATACACTGTACATACATACAAGCAATAAAATTGACAGCACTGTAAACAGAAGCTTAACAAGCTCAATAACTCATTCATTCATTCATTTTGGAGCCACTTATCCTCACGAGGGTCACGGGGTTGCTGGAGCCAATCCCAGATAACTATGGCCAGCAGGCGGAGTTCCCATTGGTTCCCAGCTAATTGCAAGGAGATAAAAACCTTGTACTCGTTTTGCTGCCGCTCGTTTGCACCAGAGGCATGAAAACGAAACTATCAATTCACAATGAGGAAAAAAAACAAATCAAACAAAAGTAATGTGTAACACAGGCGACATTTTGAAAAGTAGTGGCGTAAAGAGTACAGATACCTGCTTTAAAATGTAGCGAAGTAAAAGTAATATGTAGCACTTTATATATGTACTCAAGTAAAGTACAGACACACAAAAATGTGCTTACCGTAAGTACAGTAATGAAGTACTTCGCTACATTCAACCGCTGCAATAGGCGCACCACATTTTCAGATGCACCGTCCATTTTGGAGATTTTTTTTTTTTTTACTTTTAGGTGCGCCTTATGGTCGTGAAAATGCATGATTTATTTATTTATTTTCTCTAGCTAGTTCATATTACGCTTTCTGTCTCCCTGCTCTCCCGCGTCACCTTACATGCACGTTTCCTATGTTTATGTTGCATTTGGGCTTGTTGGAAGAGGAGGTTGGCATTGTATGGGAAACGGAAAAAGAGTGTAAGACAGAGCCAAGGATTGAATACAAAGATCATACAGTATTTATAATTACACTACATTGAAATTATTTTTGCATCATTTGTCTCTCATTGTACCCGCTTTATGCTCACTCCAGCCCATTGCAGGTCGATAAATTATATCTTAATCTTATAAGAATCTGTAAGATTGTTATACTAGCAAATGAACATGCCTAATTAGGTGTGTGTGTACTTCTATGACGGGAAGTGACTTTTCAGGCTTTACACATTGAGAACTTCACATGGTCGTCATTTATCTTTAAAAAAAAAAAAAAAAACATGAGCTACTGCCAACCTTTAACTTCATCAGTCCCTCCTCCTCTGCCTTTTCGCTTTTTCCCTAATTTGGATGCTCATTGCTAATATTTTGCCCAACTCCCTTTTGTGTGTGCTGTCTGATAGCGGAGCCACCCTCGCCACGCCCCTGGGACCCACCTGGCAGTATGTACCACCTGTTGTGCCACCTCTCTGTTCCTCTCCTTTCTCCTCTAATGTCTGTCTTTGTGTCTGTAAGCTTTTGTCATCCCAGTGACACGGCTATTTGCAGCATTATTGCCCTGATAGCATACAGAAAAACAACCAACAAATACATTTAAGACTTAATCTTCAGCCATTTGTGCTGGTTTTCAGCAATTAACTGCAATAGTGCAATTTTGTTTGAGGTATGTGTGCGCGGTGGTGTGTGTGAAAATAGTAGCATGTAGTTTTCTGTGAATCTTTTGTGTATTTGTGTGTGACTGAACCAAAGCAGGGGCAGTGACCCTGCTTTCCTGCTTTGGAATAACAATTTCCTCTAATTTACTGCTCAGTAAGCAGGCAAAGTTGATCTTTCTTTAAATCATGTTTTTCTGCAACATAAAACAAAAAGTCATTTAAGTTCATTCCGAATTTTGTGACCGTGCATCTATGTGTTTTCCCAGTAGAATCATTTTAGACAACACTGAAGGTATAATTACTTATGTTTCTCTGTGTTGTACTATTGTTGTCCCTGAATGTCTGTACTGGTTGTACTTTGGACTGGGAACATTTGGAAAAACAGAAAAAAACAAATGTACCTACAGTATATATACTAGAAGCACTGTATGGAATATTCAACATTAAATTACCATTACGCACCTTCCCAAAAAACAAGGTGTTGTACAGTATTTATTTTATTTTTGGGAGGATATAAGTGACCATAAAGTTTATTTTGTAGGAATATAGAGACATACAGTGGAATGAAAAAGTATCTGAATAATTTGGAATTTTTCACATTCCTGCACAAAATCACCATCAAATGTGATCTGACCTTTGTCAAAATCACACAGATGAAAAAAACCAGCGTCTGGTTCAACTAAAACCACTCAAACATTTGTAGGTTTTCATATTTTAATGACGATAACATGCAAACAATGACAAAAGGGGGAATAATAAGTCACCGAACCCTCTGCCTCAGGAGACTTAAAGAGCAATTGAAACAAATTTTTACCAAACAATTTAAGTCAGGTGTGTGCCCAATCACTGATGAGTGGTTTAAAGCTGCCCTGCCCACTATAAAACACACACCTGGTAAGAATTGTCTTGATGAGAAGCGTTTTTTTATGGGCATCATGGCTCGGTCAAAACAGCTGTCTGAAGACCTGTAGTCAAAGATTGTTGATTTGAATAAAGCTGGGAAAGCATACAAAACCAACTGTAAAAGTGTGAATGTTCATCAGTCGACAGTCAGAGAAGTTGTCTACAAATGGAGTTTGGCACTAAAGCTTCTCTCCCAAGGGATGGCCGTCCACCAATGATGTTGCCAAGAATTCAGCGCAGAATACTCAGAGAGGTAAAAAAAACAACCCGAGATTGTCTGCTAAAGACTTACAGAAATCACTGGCACAGTCCAATATTATGTGCACACATCAACTATATGTAAAACTATGGCTAAGAAAGTGTTCATGGGAGGACTCCACGGAGGAAGCCACTGCTTAAAAAAAAACAAACAAACAAAAACAAAAAAACGTTGTTCGTTTAAGGTTCGCAAAAAGGCACTTGGACACTTCACAGAAGTTTTGGCAAATTATTTTGTGGACTGATGAAACCAAAGTTGAATTCTTTGGGTGTAACACACAACGTCGTGTGTGGAGGAAATATGGAACAGCTCACCAACATCAACACCTCATCCCCACCATGAAGCATGGTAAACGGAGCATCAATTATTTGGGGCTGTTTTGCTGCCTCTGGGCCTGGACAACTTGCAATCATTAAAGGAAGAATGAATTCAAAAGTTTATCAGGATGTTTTGCAGGAAAACCTGAGGCCGTCTGTCAGACAGTTGAAGTTAAAAAGAGGAAAGATGCTGCAACAAGACAATGATCCAAAACACAGAAGTAAATCAACTTCAGAATGGTTTCAGAAGAACAAAATACACTTTCTGGAGTGGCCAAGTCAAAGTCCAGACTTGAACCCCATTGAGATGCTGTGGTATGACCTAAAGACAGTAATACATGCCAGACATCCCAGGAATCTGAATGAACTACAGCAGTTTTGTAGAGGAGAATGGGCCAATATTAGTCCTGATCGATATGCCAGACTGATCTGCAGCTACAGGAAGCGTCTTGTTGAAGTTATTGCTGCCTAAGGGTGGGGGGTGGGGGGCACAAAATATTAAATGTGATGGTTCACTTACTTATTTTTACCCCTACTGTCATTGTTTGCATACTATTCTCATTAAAATATGAAAACCTATAAATATATGGGTGGTTTTAGTTAAAGCAGACATTTTTTTTTAATCTGTGTGATTTTGACAAAGATCAGATCTTATTTGATGGTGATTTTATGCAGAAATGTGATCAATTCGAAAAGGTTCAGATACTTTTTCATTTTCACTGTATTTTTGTGTTTGTGCTTGGAAATGACTTGGTACATATCAGCTGTTAAAATTCTGTTACCATTACTTCTTCTTTAAGAGTTTAAATAATAAACTGTTTCTGTCTGTATATTGAAAAATCTAAAATATATCCCTAGAGTCCATTTTGATATAAGTCAGCACTGTGCAAGTGATTGAAAGCAAATCCACTACTCTCAGTCATGCACTTAATCAGAACCATGTTTGCTATTTTAAGAAGTTTCATTAAATTAACCTGATCTGATCTGCGGGTGAAACTTATCGTTAAACTTATATTGAAATATAATGAGTACAGTGGAACCTCTACTTACGAAATTAATTGGTTCTGGACGTAGTTCACTTGAAAATTCTGTAAGTAGAGACGGGTTTTCTATGTAAATGCCCTAATCCATTCCAAGTAGGGTTGTGCATCAAGGATTGACGGGATCCTGGACTAACACTCCAGTTTGCCTAGAACCTTTCGAATTTTTTAATTTCGATTCTAAGTTTCAATGCCCTGACCCTTCGACCGGAAAAAAATAGCTGCCGAACACCACGAAGAAGCAGCCACGTGAAGACTAGCTGCGTTATGAGCAAATCATATGAAGTGGCTAATTTAGCTAAGTACAAAAACGTGTTGCTTCGCTTTACATAAATGACAACATAGTAACAGAATACACACACTGAAATTATATTAAACTAAAGTAATAAGTTCTTTTTGCCTGATGCTTCCAGTTAATGACCACTACCGAGAGCCAAGCGCACATAGCAAAACCAAAGAAAACTGTAGAGTCCAGAGTTACAATAGTTACATCTTGTGGACAGATGAACAATATATCAATTTAGACAGAAATCAGACTTAAAAAGTAGTCAACTTAAGATCGAGGGACAAAACACTCCCAGCCTCAGCCCTTAACTAACTTGTAGAAATATCACCTAAAACAAACGATGCAATGCAATAAATGCCTGCAGCATAAGACACTCTAAAACATAGGCAAAAGAATATGTGTAAATGTTTTCACCGTTAGCTTTTGAAAAATAAACATCTTTGTGAAAGTGCACTCCTGTGGAAAGAAACTTCATCATATTCAAGTTCAAAGACTGATATTTATATACAAGTTAGAAGTTAAGATATTAATATAATCGATGCAATTTTTTGACCCTGCCTGTTAAAAGAATTGGAATCGCGAATCGTTTGGAACCGAAATTGAAACGTGGAATCGGAATAGGAGCCGGAACCGTTCAAATTAAAAATAATGCCCAACCCTATTTCCAAGCCCCACAAATTCAGACATAAATATTTTATAATGCATAAAAATTCATCAAAACATGTAACAAGTACATGTTACAATTAGATTATTTCACAATAAACATAAAATCAGAGTTGTGCATAGTGTAAAAAACCAAGAATAGAGTAAAGAATAAAAGTTAATACACTCAGGTAAAGCTGTCGGAAGACGAGGGGCGAATGAAGAGGACACTGAAATACACACATGCAGTAGAGGTCCCTCTTTGCCAATTGGATATCAGGAAGGCTAGGCAATAATCAATGGCAGAGCAGCCATAAGTATGTATGTTCAGTAAATTCTGGGAGCTGCGAGTTCTAGCCAAACAGTATTTTTGCCTATCATATCCTGAAATTTCTTTCGTAACAGAGGCAATATCTTCCCGTTGAGGCGTGTCTTAACCTGAAAATTCTGTATGTAGAGACATTCCTAAGTAGAGGTACCACTGTAATAAAAGAAAGAAAAATCAGTGCCCACCAGGTAGTCAGACATTTATTTGACACACCATCACTCTACATTCTCTAAATGGTATCTGCACCATTTCCATTTTCAGCCAATTGTTGACCTTAGTCCCATAAGACGCTCAGCTTCGTCACTGACCCCACAGCACAACCAGGAGGTTGTTCTTCAGGAATATAACCTGATACGACCAACCCAGCATCAATCATCAGCGGGTACTGGACCAGTCCAAGGCCAGGACCGTGTCCATCACCATCATCACCACCACCGCTGCCACAGACGCAGGGACAAGGACAAGGATAAAGACAAAAAGCAGAAATCCCTTGATAGAGCAACTTCAGCGCAGCAGCAGAGTGCTGTTGGTAAGTCAAAAATATAGATTGTTTTCTTCCTTTCTTTTTTTGTTTTAATGAGAATAGTTTGAATTCCTTTGTTTGTGGAAGATTTAACCTCTTCCATTCAAAATAATCAATTCCAAAAGTAGAGAGCAAGAACGAGCAATTTTGGCAGACACTTCGTACATGTCCCAACTGCCTAAGCAGCTAAAATTCAAATCATCGCCATTTTCTGACCTTTTACCCGAGACCCATTCTCTTTCCATCATATCAGTTAAATAGGCTAATACGTTATCAGGTTTTCTCAAAATTCTTTCTCTGACCTTTGTGACCTTTAACCTTTCACCTCAATATCCCAAAATTCCATATTACAAACATATCTTGTAAGTTTTATGTCTAATTGCCCCATTTTTGCCCTTGAGTTATCTTAACTCATTCACTCCCAGCCATTTTCACCAGAGCAAGGCCCTTCGCTCCCAGCCGTTTTACTGGATTTTGACTGATTTTGCAAAGCCCACAGAAAATTATTTTCTATTGCTATATACTGTAAACATGGAACCCACCAAAAGAAAGATTAGACTCTCTTCTTTCAGCAGAAAAAAGTAAGTTCCAGACCAAACCAGATGCCTTATCTCGGTGTCCTTCACTGGATGCAAAAGCATGGAGTGCAGAGCCCTTTGCTGCTTGTTATTGTAGTGCACCTGTGGAATGTTTTCCGCTAACCCAGGAGCAATTGCAACAAAAAATTCATTAAAATTATTTGCAATGTCATCTATATTAGTTATCTCCAAGTCATTAGCATAAAAGTAATCTGAATACGATGGTTCAAACTTTTTGTTTTTTATAATTTCAATCATGATTTTCCATAATCTGCAAGTGTAGTCTCTGTTATCTTCCAATAATTTTGTATAATACTGTTTTTTACAAGCTCTCAAAATAGAGTTTAATTTATTTCGATATTTTTTGTACCTAACCTCTGCCTGTTTTGTCTTTTGGGTAATGAAAATTTTGTATAAAATATTATTTTTTCTGCAAGAATTTATAAGAGACTTAGTCATCCAAGGTTTATTTTGAGAATTTCGTTGTCTGTGAATTAACTTCATAGGACAGAGTTTATCATATAGTTGTTCTAGTTTTTTTATGAAACAGCCATACGCTGTATTTACATCATTTGTATGACAGGCACAGTCCCAGCTTTGAGTTAACAAGTCTTTTTAATTCTGTGATATTTTGCTCAGATCTAAGCCTCCCATAAATTGTCTGAGTTTGAGTTGTGGTTTTTGAGTGCAGAGTGTAATTAGTGAAAATTGGTAGGTGGTCCATAATATCATTAATTACCACTTTGGGTCTCACTCAGCATGACATTAGTAAAGATACTGTCTAATAGGTCGCACTGTGCGTCGTAATTATTAGTGGATGCAGCCCTAATGTATACATAGTACTAGTAAAATCCTCAATATGTAAATTCTTGTTAGGATTTAAAAGATCAATGTTCAAGTCTCCACAAACAAAGACATGCTTATTATTAGTTTTCAACAGAAGTTTTCCTACACATTCAGTGAAAAGTTCAACATTGGAGTCGGGAGCGCGATAAATACAACTTATGATTCTATTTTCACCTTTTGAGAGGAGTTCAATTGTAATGCATTCCATAAGATTCTCAAATTTAGTAGACATGTTGTCTATTATACCAAACTTAAGGTTCTCATCATATCATCTAACCTGCAAATCTAGGTTCAATAGGCTAATCCGTTATCAAGTTATTGCGAAATTCCTTTTGTGACCTCTTTGAACTTCAACATTATGACATTAAACTTGATCAGCTCTTTTGTTCCATCCATCCATCCATCCATCCATCCATCCATCTAACCGTCCGTCCGTCCATCCATTCATCCATCCATCCATCCATCCAGCCATTTCTGAATGAGGACCATGGTCTTTAATTTGGAGGTGCTGATCTTCTGCAGTGTTGTTAATAACGGCGTTACTAATGGCGTTATTTTTTTCAGTAGTGAGTTATTTTATTAATGGCTTTTCTCATCTTAGCAACGCCGTAACCGTTACTGAGGATGTAAAAGCATGCGTTACTATGCTTGTGACGCCGTTGCAAACGCGATGCTAGCGCCAATGCCAATAATACCTGACTGTAGCCGATAGCCTACAAACTACGCCCAAATTATGCTAAGGTAGATATTATATGTATACAGTGGGGCAAATAAGTATTTAGTCAACCACTAATTGTGCAAGTTTTCCCACTTGAAAATATTACAGAGGCCTGTAATTGTCAACATGGTTAAACCTCAACCATGAGAGACAGAATGTGGAAAAAAACAAAACAAAAACAAAAAACTGAAAATCGCATTGTTTGATTTTTAAAGAATTTATTTGCAAATCATGGTGGAAAATAAATATTTGGTCAATACGAAAAGTTTATCTCAATACTTTGTTATTTACCCTTTGTTGGCAATAACAGAGGCCAAACGTTTTCTGTAACTCTTCATAAGCTTTTAACACACTGTTGCTGGTATTTTGGCCCATTCCTCCATGCAGATCTCCTCTAGAAGAGTGATGTTTTGGGGCTGTCGTTGGACTTTCAACTCCCTCCACAGATTTTCTACGGGGTTGAGACCTGGAGACTGGCTAGGCCACTCCAGGACCTTGAAATGCTTCTTACGAAGCCACTCCTTTGTTGCCCTGTCTGTGTGTTTGGGATCATTGTCATGCTGAAAGACTCAGCCACGTCTCATCTTCAATGCCCATGCTGATGGAAGGAGATTTTCACTCAAAATTAGTCATCCAAGGAGATTTCCACTCAAAATCTCTCGATACATGGGCCCAGTCATTCTTTCCTTTACACAGATCAGTCGTCCTGGTCCCTTTGCAGAAAAACAGCCCCAAAGCATGATGTTTCCACCCCCATGCTTCACTCTGGGTATGATGTTCTTCGGATGCAATTCAGTATTCTTTCTCCTCCAAACACAAAAACCTGTGTTTCTACCAAAAAGTTCTATTTTGGTTTCATCTGACCATAACACATTCACCGTCCTCTTCTGGATCATCCAAATGCTTTCTAGCGAATCGCAGATGGGCCTGGACGTGTACTTTCTTCAGCAGGGGGGGCACGTCTGGCAGTGCAGGATTTGTGTCCCTGGCGGCGCATTCTGTTACTGATAGTAGCCTTTGTTACTGTGGCCCCAGCTCTCTGTAGGTCATTCAGTAGGTCCCCCCGTGTGGTTCTGGGATTTTTGCTCCCCGTTCTTGTTATCATTTTGACGCAACGGGATGAGGAGGGAGTTGAAAGTCCGTTTTGCCCAACGACAGCCCCAAAACATCACTGCTCTAGAGGAGATCTGCATGGAGGAATGGGCCAAAATACCAGCAACATTGTGTGAAAAGCTTGTAAAGAGTTACAGAAAACGTTTGGCCTCCGTTATTGCCAACAAAAGGTACATAACAAAGTATTGAGAAGAACTTTTGGTATTTTCCACCATGATTTGCAAATAAATTCTTTAAAAGTCAAACAATGTGATTTTCTGTGTTTTTTTTTTCCACATTCTGTCTCTCATGGTTGAGGTTTACCCATGTTGACAATTACAGGCCTCTCTAATATTTTCAAGTAGGAGAACTTGCACAATTAGTGGTTGACTAAATACTTATTTGCCCCACTGTATATAACTAGATGCGAAATGACAGACACGGTGGTGTTAGCACGTGTATAGAGAACTAGATGCAAAATGATCGACTCACCGGCGTTGGTAAACAGCCGCCATCTTAAAGCTGTAGATTCTCAGGAAGGCTCTGTTGTAAAGAACCTTCCTAGTGAACATAAGTAACTTTTTGTATAAAATACTCCGAAATGGGCAAAATCTTGACTTGAATCTATCTTTAAATGATGAAACAGTTTTAAAACTTTCACATGTTGAAAGTAGACAGAAGGGAACTAATCCAATAACGGGAGCAATTTTAACAACTTTAACGGTTGATTCACAGCATTAAATGACTTCCAAACAAAGCAAAGGTTACTATGTTTTGATGAAAAAAAAACCTGAGAGGTAACACCAGTTACTTTGCCAAGTAACTAATTACTCTTACATTCAGTTAACTGAGATACTAACTCAATTACTTTTTGGGAGAAGTCATTTGCAACTGTAACTAATCACGTTTTTAAAAATTAACAACACTGTATTTTAGTCAATTCAAAATGTGTTTGTCTTCGTCTAGTTTTAGTCGACGAAATCTCATACAAATTTCATCTAGTTTCAGTCGACAGTTACTCAAAATGTTTTCGTCTGTAAAATTCCAAAGTTTTAGTCCAAAAATAAATAAAGGTTTCCAACAATTTTGAATAAACATAGACGGACGAGCACATATTGTAGCGTCTACAAGGACAACTTGGTGATGATAATACACACTAACCAGGAAAAGCAGGACTTAATTTTCAATTAAACCCACCTGGAAGCCTCAAACTGTATGTTAAAAAAAATGTCCGAGGGTTTAACACTGGAAGTCTGGGATTTCTTTTGCTATTCTTAGTCTAGCCAGAAGTTGCAAGGCATCAGTATTTCCCAGTAATTGCTCATTTACCAAACAAAACAGTTGACGCTGGCTATTAGCAAAATGCCATTTCACCAACTGGCTCTCTAGATTTACTGACCAGAAAAGCCAAGTGGCTCTGCTTTAGACTGGCCAGTTTTTGAAGAGGAAGCTTGCCATTCTGAAGCTAATACTAATGTGAACAAGAATGCTAACACTAGGAGTTACATTTAGCGTCTGATGATCACTCAGCACAGACCTTTAAAAGGTTAAAGCAGCACTGCATGTTCTCTTTTGTAAAGTAAGATTAACAACACTGATCTTCAGCCCGTCGCTTCACACTTGGCTGCGAACCGCTCCAGTGAGAGTTGGAGATCACAGCATAATCAAGCAAACAGCACCACAACATCTGCACAAAGCATAGATGCAAGGCCGAGGCCATCAAACCGGGCCCCCTCAACGCTTCAACTGCACCTAGAAATTCTGTCTACAAAAGTTATGAACAGAATCGTTGACAAAGGGCAACTTTGGTGGAGTCCAACCCTCACTGGGAACGAATCTGAATTACAGCTGGCATTTCGGACAAAACTCTGGTACTGGTTGTACAGGGACCAAGCAGCCCTTACCAGAGGGATCGGTACTCCATACTCCTGAATCACCCCCCCATAGGAATCCCTGACGGACACGGTCAGACGCCTTCTCCAAATCAACAAAACACATGTAGACCGATTGGGCAAACTTCCATGCACCCTCGAGGACCGTGCAGAAGGAGTAGAGGTGGCTGGTGGCTGTTCCACTGCCTGGACGAAAACCAATCTTTTGTTTCATTTTTTTTTTTAAATCCTTCAAGTTTGATAATAATCCCTTTGTTTGCTTTTTAGTTATCTTGAATACAAAGATATAAACTAAACAATATAGAGAAACAGACAATACCTAATGCAGAGGTAATAAAGTGCAGTTGATGCGAACTGTGAACCTTGGTGGCAATATTGACTTTACAATTTTAGTTGTCGGAGTAGTATTACATAATGTTATCTATCTTATATTTTATAGATAGATAGACTAACAGGCAGACAGTACTCTTATTAAATCTGCCATTAATGTAACAGCATTTCGAAATTACCATTTGAAAAATGCATTCCATGTATGTTTATCTTTGCCTGAGTTATATTTCTTTGATCATCTTCAACATTAAAGTAGGGACTAAATGCAAAAGAATAGTTGAAAAGGAGGGGAGGGGGTTCATGGCACTGTTGATATGGATTCTGCACTTTATCTAATGAACCAAATTACAAAACTGATAATAGCCCTTTTGTTTTTTTTTTGTCATAACCTCTGCTTTATTTCAAGTACGCATATTGTGTGGTCTGTTCTGCACTTGCTGAGTAAGTTTATAGCATTGTCGTCTATACAGTATATTGTGGTTCTCAGCACGGCTGTCCTGAGGGACACCAGCATGAATGTTAACATCGTCAACAAACACCAGACAGTAAAGGTCAATAAACTTTAAGAACACAAGCCAAATTTTTACATGTGGTATTGTACTTACAGCGTATGTTTTCCCTCCCCAAATCTGTACCTTACAATTCATGCCTATATAAAAAAAAAAAACGAAATCTAGAAGACAATTTATCTTGTAACAGGCGAAACATGGATTAGAATTTGAGTATTACGTTAAATGCATGAATAAGAATTCATATATTACTCAAATATAGTTTGATAAATTTTGTTCACTTGTCTCCATTTGATTGACTGCTTGGCATGATGATGCAGCATTTCTTTCTTGTTCCCAATCATAGTTTAGGCCAGTGTTGTTTTTGTCAACAATGACGATAACGGAACTATTTCGTCGACATTTTTTCATGACGTTGACGTCACAATTACGAGCTAAAAACGTGGCTTGGGAGACTAGAAAATAATGAGACAAATGCCAGTTTTTGTCTGACGAGACGACAACGAGACGAAAATGCGACATAGTTTCTGTCATATGTTCACAATGCGTGACATTTTCACATTTACATCCAGTACGTCAGGTTGCATCGTAGCAGTGTTTGGGTCGTGTCACTTATGCGAGATGTACTACGCCTCTCCCTCACTCTCACCGGATTTATGGATGTGTTTAAAGCTAGGCTGCGCTCCATCTTTCTTGTAGACATGGTAAGATTTGTTTTTTTCATCTTGGCAAGAGAGAATATGCAGTCCTGCTTTCAGAGTGCTGAGTTATCATTAGATGTTAAATGTAACTTCTAGCGTTAGCATTTGTGTTCACGTTAGCATTAGCTCCAGAATGGGGAGCGTCCTCTTAAAAAAACTGGCCAGTCTAAACCAGAGCCACTTGGCTTTTCTGGTCAGTAAATCTAAAGGACAGCCAGTTAGTGAAATGGCATTTTTCTCATAGCACGCGTCGGCTGTTTGTTTGGTAAATGAGCAATTACTGGGAAATACTGATTGCTTGTGACTTCTGGCTAGACTCTAAGAATAGCAAAAGAAATCACAGACTTCCCTGTGTTAAACGCTCGGAAAACATTTTTTTAACATACAGTTCGTGGCTTCTAGGTGGGTTTAATTGAAAATGATGTCCTGCTTATCCCGGTGAGAGTGTATTATCATCACCAGGTTGGCATTGTCCATGTAGACGCTACAATATGTGCTCGTCCGTCTAAGTTTATTCATGATTGTTGGAACCTTTATTTATTTTTGGACGAACACCTTTGAATTTTACAGACGAAAACATTTTAAGTAACTGTCGGCTAAAATTAGACAAAATTTTTATGAGATTTCGTCGACTAAGACTAGACGAAGACGAACGCATTTTGACATGACTGAAATACAGTGTTGTAATCTTTCTTTATAAAAGTAGTACGTTACAGTTACAAAATACCTTTCCCAAAAAGTAATTGAATTAGTAACTCAGTTACCTAATTGTTTGAGTAATTAGTTACTCAGCAAAGTAATTGACGTTACTTTTCGCATTTGGTTTGGAGGATAACTCTTTGTGAAGTTAGGTGTTGTACCATCACCTTATCAAAAGTATATACGTACATGCAATCAAGCTTCTCGAACACACATCTACATAAAAATTGAAAAGATTATAGTGAAGAAAAAATATATATAAATTGAAAAAAAGTATTTTAAAAAATATTGACAAGTAGTTCAGTTCAATTCTAATTTTTCAGGCATGCGACCCAATAAAGTTTTTTTTTTTTTTTTTTTGTGCACTCAATAAAGCTTCTTGAACAGGTCACGGAGCTGCGTCACACACAACATCACACAGCCTACTCTTTCGCCGTTTGCGCGCTGCTGTCACTTCTACTCGCCGAGACCCCGACTCATCCAAAGAAAACAAGGACAAATACGGCTCATCTTCTTCCTTGAGTTAATGAAATAATGCATTAGCTTGCGCTAAATGTAGTTTTAGATTCATTCTGCACGTTTCAAAGTCGCTCGCTCAAACCAACCGGCCGTTGCTTGCTTCGCATGCCTCCCTTTCATTAGTTGGCGCCTCGCTCGGAAATTTATTAAAAATGATCACATTCGGTTCGTCCTTCTTGTAAAGACAACGGCTCTTGGGATATGTAGTCTTTTGTGCTGCTTTCGGTTTTGAAAAAAGACAAGAAATGATGGAAATATGGAGATAGATACATTGTCCATGCAGCGTTTTAATGCATATTTATGAGTGCAATAAAACTATAAAACTCAAATGACATTATCTCCAGTTTTTCTTGGTCGATTGACTTCAAATAAAAACTGGTGTGGACATCAACTTCCACACTTTCAAATCAGACCAATGATCGACAAGTGGGTGACGTAATTACAACGTGACAAAGCTTAAAAAACGATATGCGTAAACGCGTCGCTACCGACACGTTCCGTGTTAAAGGGTTAACTGATTGAATTGAACTGATTTTACGTACATACAGAACTGTGACTTGTGTGTACCGTCACACCCCTAATATACAGTATATAGATATATTTTTTGATATGCGGGCGAGGCACTGAATCTCCTGCCTCTCCTATCTTTGCACTAGTTGTTTTGATTTAACATATCATGGATATGTTGTCAAAGAAAAGTTTAGGGCAAGTGACTATTTTTGGTAATTAAAAAATATATATATATTATTGTATTGTAACGTCTACAAGGACAACGCCAACTTGGTGACGATAATGCACACTCAGCAGGAAAACAGTACATTATTTTCAATTAATCGTATCTACCTGCACGCGAGGGAAGGACGGTATGGCCTTAAGCACGTATCACGATAAATTGAGCAGATTTACCTCGCTAACGATAAATGACGATAAATTCGCCCAAGCGGACTGTTATATAATTTGAAAATCTGAATCAATACATGAAATACAGATTAACTGTTTCTCGTTGATTTATTTACCGGCTTTCAATGTAATATATTTAACAATTGTACATGCAGTCTAAACATTAAGTATATAAAAATTTATTGTAAACAATAAGAATTCAAGTATGAATATTTATAACAGCTTGTATGGCTTGAACAATGTACATTGTCAAAATCAATATGCCTGTGCAAACATGTCATTTTAACACAAATGACTTACAGCTTGAACAGTACACTTCAAAAAGACAACTTATTGTTAATGGCTGCTGTGACATAATTACTCAACACAAGTGTTTACTTCATGGTTTCAGGTCCCCACCCCCACCCCCGTGCATTTTTTAATACATGCACGCACACATGAACCCCCAAACAGACACACACACATGAAAGCTATATTTATCTTCTGCAAATGAAACATTTAAGATTTTATGATGGCAGTGATGACACAGAATTAAGCACATAAAGAAAAATAGCTGGGGCTATTAAACGGTCATATTATAAGTTTCACTGTTGGATTGTACTTTATGCTGAATGCATTACCATCACAAAAGCTATCAGAGAAATCACACACAGACAGATACAAAACAACGCAACATACTAATTGCTAGGTGCAGTACGTGCCCAATCCACTCATTAAGTTCAGCCGTTTCGACAAGGTTAGAGCCGCTATCTGACTTCATCACATTCATTCGTAGCGTGAACAGCTAGCGTTAGCCGCTAGCGTTAGCATGTGGCCTGGCTACCGTAGAAAGCACTGAAAGCACCCTTTCCGAAAAGCGTGAGAACAAGCGAGGACAGCGGGTGAAAGCCCGTCTGGATGCCGCCAAGAGTCGACTTAATGTCGGGCTAAAGTTTGGCAAACCTCCCTTAAGCCACACTCCATCACGTTTGCTTGTAGCGTTAGCCGCTAGCGTTAGCCTACCGGGCTTCTGTTTGTTTGGCTTCCTGTTAACCACGTGACTCCCTACTTAGGCACGCTGACTGCTTTCTTAAACGGGAATGAACATAGACGAACAACACAAAGTGGGATGAAAGACTTTTTTTTTCTTGTTATATTAAATGACCGAATTTACCGACATGGTCAAAATTACCTCGGTCATTGTCAAGAATTTCTGTGACGGTAAATTTTCGGTTTACCGCCCTGCTCTACTGGACGCCATGAACCGTATGTAAAAAAAGTTGCCTGAGAGTTTAATACAACGCTAAATGCTAATGCTCACGAGAACGCGGATGCTGTGCTAACGCTTCACGCCACCTAGCGTTTGTAATGGTGTCACTACCACCCCTGCCAACCCCCACCTCCCACTCTACTCTTTCCTCGCCAGGTAGCTGTGACAAAATCAGACAAACCGAGTTCATTCAACCAAATTGTAGTAACGCGCCCCTTCACATCCTCAGTAACGGTAATGGCGTTGCATGATGGGAAAAGTAATTAGATTACTCACTACTGAAAAAAAAAATAACGCCGTTATTCTCTAAAGCCGTTATCAACATCTCTGCTAAAATATGACTAAGACTAATAAGTATTTTCGTCCAACAGACTAAGACTGAAACAAAATTTAAATGGACTGCCAAAAACAACACCGGTTTAGGCTTTCACTTTTGAATAGTCTAGTTATTGTTCTTAGTGCATAACACTGCTGGTTTTGTCTTTGTAAATAGGGATGTGCATTTATCAGGTTGGGAAGACATAAAACAGAGACTCTTTTATGCACTATATGAAGGTGCAGGGAGGGGAGTGACCTGGATAGGATGTTGAGGCTGATAAATAAGGTGTCATTCTGTCATCACAGGTGGTCATTGGTATGCGGGCCGAGACTTTTTAACTTACCTCGAAATGACCCTTACCTTGGTGATGCTCATACACTGCTGGCCAAAAGTACTGGCATCCCTGTAATTCTGTTAGATAATGCTCAATTTCTCCCAGAAAATGATTACAATTACAAATGCTTTGAAACTAATAGCTTTATTTATTTTGCTTGCAATAAAAAAAAAAACACACACAAAAGAGAATGAAAATAAATAAATAAATCATTATCAGTTTACATAAAAAAAGGAAAAAAATGGGCCAGACAACAGTACTGGCACCCTCAGCCTAATATTTGGTAGCACAAGCTTTAGACAAAATAACTGCAAACAACCGCTTCCGGTATCCATCAATTAGTTTCCTCCAATTATATGCTTGAATTTTAGACCATTTGTCTTTGGCCAACTGCTCCATGTGTCAGAGATTTGAAGGGTGCCTTCTCCAAACTGCCATTTTCAGATCTCTCGACAGGTGTTTTGTGGGATTCAGGTCTGGACTCATTGCTGGCCACTGACAAAGTCTCCAGTGCTTTCTCTCAAAACATTTTCTAGTGCTTTTTGATGTGTGTTTTGGGTCATTGTCCTGCTGGAAGATCCATGACCTCTGAGGGAGACCCAGGATTTTCACACTGGGCCCTACATTAGACTTCATAATGCAATGCACACGGTCAAGCAGTCCAGTGCCAGAGGTAGCAATGCAACCCCAAAACATCAGGGAACCTCCGCCATGTTTGACTGTGGGGACCGTGTTCTTATCTGCAAACTCCAGCCTGGCTTTTTTATGTCTCTGGGTCAGAAGTGGGGTCTTCCTGGGTATCCTACCATAGTCATTCAGACGCCGACGGGTAGTACAGGTTGACACTGTTGTACCCTTGGACAGCAGGACAGCTTGCACTTGTTTGGATATTAGTCGAGGTCCTTTATCCACCATCCGCACAATCGTTCGTTGAAATCTCTCGTCAATTTTTATTTTCCGTCCACATCTAGGGAGGTTAGCCACATTGCCATGGGCATTACACTTATTGATGACACTGTGCACGGTAGACATAGGAACATTCAGGTCTTTGGAGATGGACTTGTAGCCTTGAGATTGCCCATGCTTCCGCCTAATTTTGTTTCTCAAGTCATCAGACCGTTCTTTGGTCTTCTTTCTTTTCTCCATGCTCAATGTTGTACACACAAGGACACAGGACAGAAGTTGAGTCAACTTTAATCCATTTTATCTGGCTGCAAGTGTGATTTAGTTATTGCCACCACCTGTTATGTGCCACAGGTAAGTAACATGTGCTGTTAATTACACAAATTAGAGAAGCATCACATGATTTTTCAAAGGGTGCCAATACTTTTGTCCGGCCCATTTTTGGAGTTTTGTGTAAAATGATAATGATTTTTTTCCCCCATTCTCTTTTTTGTTTTTTCATTGCAAGATATTACTACCAAAGCATTTGTAATTGCAATCATTCATGGGAGAAATTCAGCATTATCTGACAGAATTGCAGGGGTGCCAATAGTTTTGGCCAGCAGTGTATAGATATTTTTTTTTGTGCTGCGTGAAATTATTTACATATGATATAGACCTTGTTTGTGTATAGAACCGTAAGACATCAGCTGTGTGCAGGACATCTGTTTTGTTTCTCGATATCATCGGTTACTGGGCATTACCTTGGAGAACCGGAATGTTTTACTGCTCGTCCAACGTACATATTTTACAGCAAGGTCAAAATTACAATATGAAAGCCTAGTCAACATCCTTTCTGGGTCTTCACTGTTAAGTTATATTGCTAATTTGACAGTCTGGTACAAGTCTGGACCTTTGTGGTTTCCAGTCGTATACTTTGCTGTCAGTTTCGTTATTGTTCTTACGACCACATGTCTGTACCTTTTGGCCGATTTAGTACAGGGGTAGACGTCCAATATGCTTACTAGGAAACTGACTTGTGCTCTCCATCTTTGAACCAATAAAATTCTACTGAGGATCATTAGCTTTCAAAGTGTTCACATTCCACAGTTCATTTTTTTATGTTCTAAAGTGTTTTAGTTGTTATTCAGTGAAATAAACAAAAAAATCTACTAATAAACTATTGGTGTAGACAGTTCTATTTTTTCTTTCTTTCACAATTTAGAGTAAAGGAGGGACATTGCTAACTAATAAAAGGGAGATAACATTTAAACAGTGAGATTCAAGTCATAATATTGTGAGAATGAAACGGAACAAGTTCTTTGTTGGAAACTGGGTTTAGTGACCGAGCTCAACTAAGAAGAAAACTGGGATACTTTCAAAAGACATGAGATGAAGCTACTATTTTGTATTTTTTTTGTGTGTGTTTCTTCCCTTAGGCTCATTCACAGACCCCTCAGCTGAAGGTATGTCTAGAGAACGAGCAAGGGAGCGTGACCGGAGTCGCCCACACGAGAGAAGGCATCATTCCTCTGCAGGGGAAAAGCAACGCTACTACTCCTGTGAGCGTTATGGCTCCCAGGAGACAGGCCATGCCAAGTCAGCCGGTCCAAGCCGATCTACGTCTCCTGGGGAGGAACAAGACACCTCTGTACTTAAACAAGTGAGTGACTTGTAAGACACCAAACACGCTTTCTAGAGCAGCTCAACGTTTATCTGAAAGACGAGAAACTTGTTTGCCCAGTAGAAGGTTGACACACCCTTGCTAACAAGGAGTATAAGCAAATGGGCAACCCAATGCAACCTAATGGGCAGCATAGACTTCATAACGATATTGGCGGGGCCGATTAATAGGGGGCCTGCATTGCAGTGGTAAAACGTTTTTTTCTTTCTGACAACTGTTTGTTGAGAAAGAGAGTGTGTGTGTAATGTAAACATGATACGAGTCATATACACGCGCTTTAAATGGAAAACAATTCAGATATTTTTATTCTGATGATAATGTTAAGCTATGGCTGTGGGTTTACGCTCACCTAAAGGACTGCTTTTATTTTTATTTTATTTAGAATAGTTTGTATTTTTATTTATTTATTTTTTATTTTTTAACTTTAAAAATAAAAATCCTGTTCGTTTTTTTTTTTTTTTTTAACCCAGATATCTTTAAGTAACACATTTTAGAGCTGTAATTGCAATACTGTGATACCGTGAAACCGTGACATTTTTGCTTAAGGTCATCATTAAGTCAGTATCCCATACCGGCACATGCCTAAATACGACAATTTATGACAGCGTCGCAATTTCATTGTTTTCACGCAAGAAAGATGCACGGCGGATTTTCTTGTGAGAGAAATCAACATCGTTCTCAAGAAGGTTAGTGCAGGTGGTGAAAAAAAGGGGGAGAAGAAAAAAAAAAAAAGGAAACTAAGCCGGAAATGATAGAAAAATATGAGCGTGGTGTGCACGTCAGTGAACTGGCTCAACAAACTGGCCGTAATATGTCTACAATCTCAAAGATGACTCTCATTATTATTGTTATCATTATTATTATTATTATTATTGTAACATTGGCAAGGAAGTCACCAGATTCGTCAGGTTTTTAATCATTTATTTCGGAACTTGTGCAACACAACACGGCTACTGTTCGCCATAGTCGACGCCAACAACAACAGAACATTGAAAGAGAAAGTAAAAATGCACCTCTCTCACTATCTCGTCAGTCACCAGGTGCGTTCAGGAGCAGCATGCAAAAACCAACCGCCACATTAGAACCCAATTCGTTACATTATTATTATAATTCTGATTTGTGTTTATAATTTATTTGTTTTGCTATGTGTAATTGCTATGTGTAATTGTATCTGCAGTATTTATTAAAGATTTGGTGAAGGTTTATGGGCTGTGGAATGAATTAATCGAATTATAATGTATTTATGGGAAAATCCTACTCGACATACAACCATTTTGACATAAAAACCAGGTCCGAATTAAAATCTGTATTTAAGGGTACCACTGTATTTCGAATTTAATTGTAAAATCCGACTTACGTGGAAATTCGGGTTACGTCGCCAGCGTAGGAAACAATCTCGTTCATAACTTGAGGACTCCCTGTAAGGCCAAAAAAATTCACTACAGTCAATGCGTCACCAGGACCAATTTCAAATTGTTAATACAGGTAGTCCCCAGGTTACAAACGAGTTGCGTTCCTAGGTTGGCGATGAAACCACAATTTCCGCGTTGGTCGAAATAACACTTTAAGTACCTCTAAATACAAATGAACTGTCCAAAAACATGCATTATACATCATATTAATAAGATCAAGTAAAAAATAAGATACTGTGAGGTACCTTGTGTTAAATGTCGTTATATTGAATGACTATTTGGGCTTTAAAAAATATATATATTTGGGTTTTACTCGTGAGTGAGTCGCTTTACCGAGACAAAAGGGCGCTTGAGAAAGAGAAGGGAGGCGAGAGAGGGGGTATATCATGGCCACTCAGGTCGCCTCTCTAAACGCGAGCCCGCCGTTCGAGCTCAGAAAACTGGATAGGGACTCGGCCAGGGAAGAACCGGTGGTTGGGGTGGGTGTCATCAATCCCCCAAGCCAAAAAGGGCGCTTCTCGGGCAGACACAGATGAGATGAGATGAGACACAGATGAGAACCACAGATGACAGAGGATGGTTGCTGGAGCCCAGTCCAAAAAAGGTGCATTGTCGGGGGCCAGGGAAGAACTGGAGGTTTGGGCAGGCATCATGACTCTCCCAGGTAAAAAAGGGTGCTTCTCGGGCAGACACATGAGAACTGGAGATGACAGTAGGTGGCTGCTTGAGCCCAGTCTGAAAAGGCGCTTTGTCATCGGTCAGAGGAGAACCGGAGGTTGAGGCAGGCGTCATGCCGCTCCCAAGCTGAATAGTGCGCTTCTCGGGTGGACACTTGAGAACTGAAGATGACAGCGGGTGGGACTTGACGCCGTCAGGAACTGATGGACGGTGCTGACGCTACTGGGGGAGTAGACGTGGGAAGAACTAGGTACTGTTTACGTAACTAAAAAGAAAAGAAAAAAACACAACTGGAGACAACGGCGGACGAGACTTCGGCGTCATAAAGTCGATCTCGCATAAATCGGGTACATAGTAACCCAGGGACTACCTGTATTTATTTTGTTTTTGTGTATTAACTGACTGTAAATATAATTTTGTTTATTTTCAGCATGGTAGCACTGGGGGTAAACCTGCCCCCTCTGGATCAAGCACACCCGTCCGTGGTCGCAGACAACTCCCCCAAACGCCCCTCACCCCACGTCCTGCCGTGGCCTACAAGACTGCAAACTCCTCCCCTCTCTCTTCTGCAGCCAGCACCACCATAGCCGGACAACACGCTCGTGTCAGTCGCGGCTGTTCAGAACACGAGCACTTGCACGGGGACAACGACCGCTCCCCGATACCGGTCACCTGCATTGGTTCTGACCCAAATTTAAACCGGCAACTGCAGGGAAGTTCTCAACAAGCGCTAATCGAAGAGACAGAGGACTTCCAGGATGCCGTTAGCAGCCAAGTTTTGCCACACAGAGCGGGTGCCTCCTCAACATCCTCATCTTCACACGATCCCACTGCTGTGCCCGTCACAGCGGCGGCCACACAAGGGCGTGCAGATGTGGTACCTAATGGGTACCACTTCACTTTTGGGGTAAATTCTGCATCAAACAGCAGAGGAACAGGAAGCCTCAGGGAGAGAGATGATGAGGACTGGTGCTAACATGTTGAGAAAATTAGGAGGTTTGTCTGAGTCACTGATGAAGAAGCAGCTTGCCTGTGTTGCTCATGTCAGGTCGCTTGAGCTGGTCAAAAGTGGAGAAGTAGCCGATTGAAAGTGCTATCAACGGGGTCCATCGCTGCATTCTAATGTTACTCTCCTTCACACGCAAAAAACTGTTGAAGGAAACGGAATGCTGACTTTTTCTACCCCCCTCGCACCCAAATGCGTTTGGAAACCCCTGCAGTATTTTTTTTGCCTTGGCCAGTGGTGTTGAAGACTAAAGCCAAAATCTTGAAGAGCTATGTTTTGCCTCATTCTCGATCTACCTGGATGCTTTATTTAGTCTGGACTAGAGGTCGACCGATATGGGATTTTCATATGCCAAGGCTGATACCGATATCCCAAAAAAATTTCAACTGACTGCCGATATCCAAAGCTGGTTTTGTAAGCCAAAATTTGAGGCCGATATACTTTTTTTAAGCACGTAGATTATGAAAGGCAAAAAAAAAAAAAAAAAATACTTCAACATGACCTCAGACATAGGATTATTGTAGTGCTAGCAAACCAACAAACACAGCACACACACTCAGCAAGAACAGTACATCATTTTCAAATTATTAAACGCACCAGGACGTCACGACAAGATGTAAACAAGTGAGAGTGAGTTTAATAGGATGTTTGCCATGCTAAACCTAAAGCTAACGTGATTGCTACGCTAATTATGAGTTACATTTATAGTCTAAGGCTCATCAGTAAACACCTTAAAAGCTTAAAACAACATTACATATTCTATCATGCAAGATTGAAAAAATCTTACAATTTTTACAAAACAAAGCTTCCTGTTGTAGCCTGCCTTCAAGCTGCTGCAGGGTCTTTCCGGAGTCCGACCGTCAGTCAGCGGCGGCCACAATAGCGTACCGCACGTAGCACATCACCTTTGCTCATTAATATTCAAGACGTTAGCAACTGTTGCTAGGGAGGGTCAAACTCATCCCTCATGCTAAATGCATGTAAATAGTGTACGAACGAGATGTTTACTGAGCTAAACCTACCAATTCTGTCCGAAAATGATGACCCTGCTGCCAAATTCACTGGTAAAGATGTGGAAGAACATACAAATGTTCAGTTAATGAGATGGCCTGAGTGTCGAGGGCTGAAAAAGACGGGAAAAAGCGCCGACCTGATCCAGAGGTACCTTTTTTATCGACACCTTTTTCTTGTGTGCATTGCCTAAAGCAACTGACAATGACATTCTCCTGTTTCAACAAGCTTTTACCACCATATGCCTTGTCTTTCTTATATTTTATATCCTCTGGTTGTCTTACGTCTCTGACCGTTTTTGGGGTTAATCTATATTGCTATTTTTGTGTAGCGATCGCAAATGCTACTCAGTGACAGCCAAGGAACACTTTTCATTTTTTCCATTGATAACAAATCTTGATTCTATTAATTTATTTACACTTCCCCCTTACTAAGGTTCTTTATTTTCAACAGAAAAAAAAAGAAAAAAGCTGTTAGATCTAGAGCCGACCTGTAGGCATGAACAGGCTTACTAAAAAAAGACCAAGGCCAAACATGGCTAATTTATTTAAATATCCGTATTAAATAGGCCTACATGACTGTTGCGATATATAAATGTCAGTCAAAGCAGTAGTACCACCTTCAAGTAACTAGGTAGGAGGCCATATAATATGTATATATAAAAAGATTGTTCATAAATATGATGATGGATATTTGAGTCAACACACGTCAAAACGCCACGCTAAAAAAATAAGTAAAAATATCAAAATGGATCACCCCTTCGGGGCAGGCTGTGGCAGGCAATGGATCAAGATTGTCATCTGTAGGACCATGGCCACCAACAAAATGTTTTACTGCATATGAAGGTAAATGGCCTCACCTAACTGGCGTTAAACTCATCTTCTAGATGTGCGCACAAGTTGATCCATTGTTGACATTTTTTCCTCTGAGTTTTTGGGTTTGGAAAACGTATGAAGAAAATATCCTTCATATGTGGACGGTCGTAATGTCTAGAGTCATTTCTAAAAGTTCCATAACAGCAGTGTCTAATCGGCATGTTCTTTTTTGAAAGGTTACTGGCAGAAAACAAGCAGTACTAACATGGGTCGTATGCGAGCGCGCTTCTATGTTGACCCCCTTCCACTTTACGAAGGTGACGTCACGCAGCCTTGGGGTCTAAAAATAGCATTCACGCGGTACGCTATTGCCCGCACAGATGCCTGATCAAAAAACTTCAGTCAAACAACGGCGTATTTATTGGGGTTAATTGGCCGATGGCCAAGTTTGGAAAAAAGTCCATATATCGGCCCAATATATCGGTTGACCTCTATCCTGGACCTATAGGTCAGCGGTTTCGATGTTGCTAGCACCAAAACGTCTGATTGATTAAGATAAATTTTTTGTTGTCTGTCTTGGAACTTTTCTGATTAACACAAAGATCAACAAGTGTCACTTTGAGGCGAAAGAAGCAAACCCAAGCCATTTTCATGGCCAAGTTTTGTTTAAATTGGGGATTGGGGGATGCACGCAGGGACTAAGACAACAATTTTACAACAACATGTGGCCGAATACTAAGTGCCTCATTTTACAAGATGTGAGCCGGAGTCTGGCTTATTGAGTGGGTGGTCTGTGTCGACACAGTCAAGCATGTAAGTGTGTACACAGCTGAGAAAAACTGGACAACATAAAGCTGTCTGAGCAGTCATAATGGTATAAATGAAAAGTTAACAAAAAAAAAAAAAAAATCCAGAAAAAGGAAGATAATTTTTGATATACTGAGTCTTGTTGTTGCTGAATCCAAATGAAAAATCCAAAGTCAGCAATGTAGTGCATGCCGAGATGTTGAACATGTAAAAAAAAAAAGAAAAAAAAGGTGTCAGTACTTTATTTAAGGGTGTGTGCTCAACATTTGCCTTTTTCTTCAGATACACTGCCAGTCCATTGCTAATTAACAGCCTCCATATGGATAAAAGTGCCATTTAAAAATATATATATATATCAACATTTAACTCAAAAAGAAGTGATTTATATTCAAGGATGCACAAAACTGTTGTTGTTTTTATATGTTCTAGCTCTAATACCTTTGATTTGCTTTTAGTCCTCATTATCCTTCATTCTTCAATACCTTCAAGTAATGCCCTCAGGATGAACAAAATAAAACAAATACAGGAACACTTCCACACAATCAATGCAACTAAACAATAAGTCTTTGAAGCCACAGAGTACGTGCACTTTCTAAACACTGATGAAACAAACATACCAACTACAACTCCTGAAACAACTAATTGAATTGCAGCTTATCAAGGATTGACCCTGACTGTTTCATGCAAACACCAGAGGTGGGTAGAAATGCTACTTGAGTAACTATTTGAGAAAAATGTACTTCTTAGATTAGTTTTACCAAGCTGTACTGTATGTGTGTATCCTAGCATCCTCTCCATTCACCCCTCGTGATCCGACAGCTTTTTATGAGTGTATTAACTTTTATTCTTTCCTCTATTCTTGTTCTTTACATTATGCACAACTTGGATTTTATTTTTGTTGTGCTATTATCTCATTGTAACATGTATTTTTATAACGTTTTGATGCATTTTGATGCATTATAAAAGATGTCTGAATTTTGTGGGCTGGGAACAGATTAGGCCATTTTACATGGGAAAAGCGTCTCTACTTACAGAATTTTCAAGTAAAGAAACTACTTCCAGAACTAATTTTGAAAGTAGAGGTACCACTGTGTACTATAAAAGAAAACAATAAAACAAAGACAATGCAAGCAGTTACTCACAATGTTACTCATTACTTGAGTATTCTCGTACTTGAGAATTTTTTGGATGGCTACTTTTACTTTTACTTGAGTAAGATTATTTAGAAGTAACACTACTTATACTTGAGTAAACGTTTTGGCTACTCTACCCACCTCTGGCAAACACTGAAGATATATTACTCCCCTCTTTGCAGAGTTCTCCACACGTACTTGGGTTTCCTCCTGCATTCCAAAAATTTACATGTTTAATTAAAGAGTGTATTTTGCGTAGTAGGAAATGAAGACAAGTGCTGTAGGTCAGATCTTTATGATTTGGGCAAATTCTGTGCATCCCTGATCGTAATATTTTTGGGACATTACCCTGAATAAGTTAGGTTTCTTTATTCATCCATTTCCTCAGAAATTTTAAAGCCTAATTTATACAATATTTGGTCTATTACAGGAATATGCAGTCTTTATGAATCTGCAGGCATTCTCAGATATAGCACCCAAACTAACGACTCAGTATGATGTGGATTATTTTTTTGTTTTGTTTTTTTATTTGTAGAGCCATCAAATTTTGATTGTTTTGTTGAATGTTAGGTATTGTATGTACAGTATGTCAGGACCTTAAACAAAGATCCAAAGGATCCAGTGTCTTAGTAGAATTTCAATCACAAAATGTTTTTCAAATCCTTAAAAAAAAAAGAAAGAAAGAAAAATGCTTTATCAGTTTATGTGTGTAATTATGTTGCATGCATCCACCTTTGCAAATCTCTAACTTCTTTAAAATGACTGTTGTTCATCTTTAACTTGTCATTATGGGTATATAAACATTGGATAATAGTTCTTTGTTCCACTTTATTTCTGTCACATTATAACATACTGAATCTTGTCAAGAATTCTCAGGGTAAATGAGGCACATCAACTCACAGGGGTAGACAATAAGGGAAATTAGCTCTTTTGAAGTCCACTGGTCCCACTACAAATAAACACATCAGTGATCTATCCCAATAATCACGAAAAAGAACAATTTGCTTCAATAACATGAATAGCATTTTTTAAAGGTAGATTTAATGAAAAGTGCAGAAAAAACAGTGCAAAAACATGAATCTAGTGCAAATAATCCAAATTCCAATTCCATCATCACAGCCATAATTCATAATCACTCCAGTATAGTATATAGTACAGTGATCCCTTGTTTTTCGCGGTAAGGGGGGGAACGCCCCCCCCCCCACACACACACACACACACACAACCAGGTGAAAATAGAAAATCGTCAAAGTAGAGACGGAGCGTATTTTTATTATTCATTTTTTGGGGTGTGTGTTCAATGTATTTATTCAGATTCAACAATATTGAAAGGAAATACAAAAAAGTATTTTTCCTCTTTTCTCCCCAACGTATAATAAACAAAGTAAAATTAACAACAAAAATCCTTATACAGTATGTAAATGTATAGTTTAATGTTTTTTTAAGCACTGCAAATGTAATACTTATGATATAAATGAGATATATACAGAAAACAATGATTTGTACATGTATACAATCATATATCAGAACATTTTTAAATAAAATACTGTTTTTTTTTAAATTGAAAATAAAAAAAATTCAGGACTTCTATAGACTGAGGGCGTGAAGTTTGAAGCGCGATATAGCGAAGGATCACTGTAGTATAGTATAGTATAGTATAGTATAGTATAGTATAGTATAGTATAGTATAGTATAGTATAGTGTAGTATATTACAGTATAGTATAGTATAGTATAGTAGATGATGAACAAGAAACATTTTTTTAAATAAGCAAATCTCACATCTGCTGATGATTATTTGTTAATATATAAAACTAATAACTACATTTCTATAAAGAAAGTGACTATAGTTGATTACCTATTTAGAAATTGTATCATAATAATCCCAAGATATTAATAAAAATATCATTTCAAACATTGATATAGCATACAGTTTTAATATTTAACAGACATTTGCTCCAAAGAGGTGTAAAATGTACAAACAAGAGGCGTAGCCTAACTCATGCAGCCAGTGGAATGCTGTCATCCCACCAAGATTTTGAATCCATTGGTCACGTGACCAGGGAGTTTTTGTGCTAAAATGATGTTTATAATTCTTAGTATTTTTGTGTAATGTCGGCGTGTAACAAACTAACATGTGGGGTAAGCATTTACCCGTTTTCAACTTTACAGGGTGCACCAACCCAGAACACGAAAAACCCAACCAGAAACATGAATGAACCCAAATGGACTCCACTGACCACTTACACATATCAAATTTTAATCTTTTCATGACACAAACACATACACACAAAAAATACGTATTTTCTTGGGAACGCCAGGGGGAGGCAACCTGCGAGAGAGCCCTGTACCTAGGCGAAGCTTTCGTGTGTTCCCCTTACCGCCCTCTTAAATCCTCCCCGGCTCCGTTGACGTGGCAACAATTTAGAAGTCTAAGAGATGACTAAGGCAATTATGGCTAACAATTTTCAAGCTAAACCATCGTAATGACGATATTATTTTCTCCGTAGTCACGCACATATGACTTACCACATGTTATGTTCATACCATAAGTTTCTTGAAAGGTGGAAAAGCGCTATATACGTAATTATAACACCAGGTCAAGTCAAGTCATACTCGTTAACTTTTCTCTAACTTGCATGTCTGCATATGTAGGCTTTGATCTGCGTTCCTCACAGTAACCCTCGTTTTTTTTCTCATCGTAGCCAAGCAGGGCGCTGGAAGTCACTCACAGCAGAGGGTGCTAAGGATCTTCTTTAGTTTTTCCCCATCTAAAAACAGCCGTTTCGGTCCAAATTTGTCATGCTCGCACATTTTCTTCAAATAAGACGTGCACAATGGCAGTGCACATGCATGCTGGATAGTTTGCATACTAGTACTAGGCTACTACAAAGACAGCATTCTATTTCACCTACAGTATTATCAGTGTTGTTAATCTTTTTTTTCATTCCCTCAAAAAACATAGGTCACACTATGTGAAGTTCAAAGGGTTTTTGGGACAACTGACCCTAGCCCAATTCTTTACCCTAAACTTAACTAGACACAGGGTTATTGCTGATATTGCGATAACTAGATAGTAACCTTTGCTATGTTTGGAAGTCATTTGATGTTGTTAATCAACCATTAAAGTAAAAGTTACGTCAGAGTAACCATAAAAAAATTGCTCCCGTTATTGCATTAGTTCCCTTCTGTCTACTTTTGACATGTGAAAGTTTTTAAACTCTTTCATCATTTAAAGATAAATTCAAGTCAAGATTTTCCCTATTTAGGAGTATTTTAGATAAAAAATTTACTTAGGTTCGCTAGGAAGGTCCTCTACAACAGAGCCTTCCCGAGAAGTCTACTGCTTTAAGATGGCGGCTGTTTACTAATGCCAGCAAGTCTATCATTTTGTATCTAGTTCTCTATACATGTGCTAACGCCGTCGAGTCTGTCATTTCCCATCTAGTTCTATATACTGTACATGTGATATCTACCGTAGCATCATGTGGGTGTAGTTTTTAGGCTATCAGCTACAGTCAGGTATTATTGGAGCCACCTAGAGTCGCGTTTGCAACGGCGTCACAACTCCTTTCCCTCCTCCCACTCCCGCGCTGCTCTCTCCGTGAGTCAGTGTCTCTAGACTTTTCTCGCGTCATTCAACCAACGTGGTAACGCATAGTAAAGCACGCCTTTACATCTTCAGTAACGGTAACGGTGCAGCAAAGATTAGAAAAGTAATTAATCAGATTACTCACTGCTGAAAAAAATAACGCCTTATTAACGCCATTATACTCCAATGCCGTTATTAACAACACTGATTACCATGCAATATTACCATGCAAATCCCCTGCAACCAGACGGTGCAAACACATTTGAAATCACATTTAAAAACTAAAAGGGCTACTAAGCTTCTGTTCATCTTTTCACAACACTAAAATACATTGCTCACAAATATCCAACAGCGCTCTGCACAGCGGCAGCTAAACAGCATCAACAAACAATTTGGCTACAAAGCAAGCATGTCTTACCTATTTGAAGACAACAAAGGACAATCATCTTGATTTTTCGAACACAAATTGAATTTTAGAAAATGTCAGTTTTTGTAAAGCAAAAAAATCATTAATTCATTTTTGCGCCATGTTAACTTCTCCAATGTCAACAGTTTACTTTTCCATGGCAATGGAGCCTTATTCAACATGACCCGGCAGGAAGCAAAGTAGATGTTATTAACAAAAAAGCTTTTTGAACATATATTTAATCCCCATAGTTAAATGTTCTTTTGTTACAATATGTTTCATTCATTTATTTAAAAATAAAAATCTTCCAAAACATAATTTTTCCCTCCCCAACACCAGGGGTGCTACAGCATTCTCAGCAACCCACTTCCCGTGCCACTGTAGCTGAGCCAATTCCAGCGGTCTTGCGACTGGGGCTGAAACTTTCCCTCCCTTTTCGTTTGATAATGGATGTCGCTTTCCCTCAACTCCTCTGGTGACTTTCTTTTTCCCCGGTGCTTGGCCAGGTGCTGGGGGTTACAGAAACATGTTGTCTTGTACTATAACGTTACGTGGGTACTGAAATACTGACAATCAATCAGCAGCAGTAATCAGGATGCGTACGCTTAAGCAATTTATATTGTCAACCCCTGACTCGAATCAGTCGTAGCGAAAGCCCATTTTAAGAATTAGCGTAACCTTCCTCAGTAACTGCCCGGCTAAACGAAAACTCCATCAAGACAAACACTGGAATAGGCCACGTTAGTTTAATGACTTAATATATTTAACTTTTGACCTGTTCTGTGAGAATATTCAAATGTGTGGTAAAGTTTAGGAAAATTGAGCTGTATGATAAGTGCCAGCGCCCCCAATTAAAAAAAAAAAAAAATTATATAGTAAAAGCTACTGTGTTAAGCAAGACAAAACTGCAGGATGCAGTACACTGTTGGATAATGCGCAATGGATGTGTTTATAGTGAGAAACCACAAGAAAAAGATTTGTTTGGGTGTAATATCACATTTTACCATGTCACCACCCCAGAAATCAATCTCATACATTATGTGTTTATCATTACTGACTGTGTTGGGAGTTGTGCTGAGTCAGAAACGCCCGTCTCCTTCTTACAAAGATTGGCTGTCACCCAGTAAGGATCCAAGGTTGTGTTGGATTTGTGCTTCAAAGATACTTCGACCTCAGATATGAAGCCCGTGCCAAATGTCTTTAATCATCATTTCCTCCGGCTTTCCCATTGGACATTTACTGTTTGCATGTTATGAAAAAAATGTGCATGTGCAATTTTTTTTAAAAACAAAAAAAAAAAAAGTTTGACTACAATAAGTCCATGACTTTGATAATTTGCCTGTTGTATTTCTGACACTTTACACAACCGGAGTGTAAACTTAATGAACTTGAATACCATTGTCACAAGGTTTCCACACGACCCCACCCTCCCAAAAAAGTGGAAATCTTTTTGCAGAGTGGTTCTAAAGTGTCTCAATCCTTTGCTGCCTGATCTGTTACTTGACTGTCTCCTGCTCAGACGGTCAGTCTAACTGTACCAATTTTGTATGAGTATAAATCCTTGAATAAAGAATGATTACGAAATAGCCGACTTAAATTCCTGCAGATGGCAAGATCACATTTATTCCATCAGTCAAAGTTCAATGACAGATTTTCTTGTTTGAAGGTGTACGGGCGTCTCCTAGTTTGAATATGGGTGAGGATGCAACATGAGGTAAACTGAAAGGAGACCCAACGGCAGGCACCACCAGCTGTAATTTACATTTTTGGTTTAACCCTTTGGTTTACCCCACTACAGTGGAAAGCTATTCAAAAGATGGCACTTTAACAATATATAGGGCAGGCATTTTTGGTTGTTAAAAATTTATATATTAGTAATTATATATACAGTCATGTGAAAAAATTAGGACACGCCATGAAATAGTCATCTTCTTTATTAAGAAATCTTCACATATCAATGTCTGCTCTTGTTTTTCTTTATCTCTGGAAAAGAAAGTGAATTAATTGCAGGTAAACAACAACAACAAAAAATATTTGTTTTACTCATTGAACCAAATATACGTATCAACAAAAATGTATATTTTAACTGAGGAAAAAGTTAGTTACCCCCTTTTGTTGAAATAACTTCAGTGAGACGTTTTTTGTAGCCATTTACCAGTCTTTGACATGGGTCTGAAGAAAGTTTGCCCTACTTCTCAAAGCAGAATACTTTCAACTGTGACTGACTGTTGAAGTGAGAGAAAACACCATGGTGATATCAAAGGAGCTGTCTGGGGCCTTCAGAAAGAAGGTTGTAGAAGCTTATGAGTATGGTAATGGATTTTAAAAGATCTCAAAAGAATATAAAACCAGTCATTCCACTGTCCAGAAAATAGTCTACAAATGGAGGACATTCAATACAAATGCCAACATGCCCAGGTCTGGCCGTCCAAGCTTCCATGTTCAAGTTTACCCCGAGAGCAGAATGCAAGATGTTAAAAGAAGTCTCCAAAAACCCTAAAATGTCATCGAGGGACCTACAGCAGGCTCTTGCTCCACTTGATGTGAAAGTGCATGCCTCTACAATCAGAAAGAGATACATAAGTTTAACCTTCATTGAATGTGGAGGACGCTTGGGGTAAATGGAGACCGCTATGCCTAACGTCCCTCCTGATAGAAGACGCTGAAGATGTGTACATCTTTGGCACACTGCTGGCGCTTGCCTTCCTGATGCTACTGGCTGCTCTCTGGGTTCGTCGCTTCTCGATCAGGATGAAAAACCAACTCCACGACGCAGCTGAGATTGTTCGACGCAACGGCGACCAGTTGGCCCAGTTAATGAAGGAACAGGCGATGCTAAGCGACGCTGCCACACGACTGGCCGCAAAGATTGACGTGGAGCTGCGTGATCAAGAGAGATTCGCTCGTGCCAACCGGGCCAGAGATGACGATGACTAAACTCCTAAGGGGATGCTGACAACAAATCAACGTGGACGCAACTCAGGCGGGCCTCCACAACACCCCTAGCTGTCACCACTCACCAATCAAGGACATGGACTGATTGAAGTTACATAAATTTAATTGTGAAATTGCCATGCAAATTAATGACTTTTTGAACAATAGGCGCTAGACTGTCATTGGACTGATCATGAGCTGTTGCTTGTGCGACCTTGGTGGAAGGGGGACGGGTCCCGATAAGCTTTGGCTTTTTTTCCGTTCCCTTTGTCATGTCTCTTTTCATCTTCTGGGAGAAACAATATTTTTTATCTTTTTTTCTTCCTTTCATTTCTTCCCTTATTACATGATTTAATGCTGATGATGATGATGTTGATGTGATGATGATGATGACAAATGACAATGACAATAAATTCAAATTCAATTCAATGTGTGCAAGGAGGTAACCTTTGCTCTCCGAGAAGAACATGAAGGCCAGTTTGCCAGAGTACATAGACAAAGACCAGGAATTCTGGAATAATGTTCTTTGGACAGATGAATCTAAAATTGTGTGGACACCAGAACAGAGGACATGTTTGGCGTAAACCCAAAACAGCATTCCAGGAAAAGAACCTCATGCCAACTGTGAAGCATGGAGGGGGAAGTGTCATGGTTTGGGGATGCTTTGCTAAAACAGGACCTGGCCAGCTCACCATCATAGAATCCACCATGAATTCTATCGTGTATCAGAGGTTGCTTGAGGAACATGTGATCATCTGTGAAAAAATTAAAGTTGAAGCGAAACTGGACCCTGCAACATTTCAATGACCCAAAACATACCAGTAAATCCAAGGAGTGGCTAAAAATGAAAAATGGAGTCCTGGTATGGCTGAGTCAAAGCCCAGATCTTAAGCCCATAGAGATGCTGTGGGGTGACTTGAAACGGGCTGTACATACAAGAAACCCTTCAAACAACTCACAGCTGAAAGTATTCTGCCTTGAGGAGTGTGGCACTTTCTTCAGACCGATGGCTTCGAAAAATGTCTCACTGAAGTTATTTCAGTCAAAGGGGGTAACACTAGCTACTAGGTGGTATGGTGTCCTAACGTTTTCCTCTGTTAGAATATGCTATGCTATGCTATATGTTAGAATTTTTGTTGATATATTTGGTTTAATGAGTAAAACAATGTTAATTTTTGTTGTTTACCAGCAATTAAATCACTTTCTTTCATATATATATATAAGTATTCGGCCCCCTTGAATCTTGCAACCTTTCGCCACATTTCAGGCTTCAAACATAAAGATATGAAATTTAATTTTTTTGTCAAGAATCAACAACAAGTGGGACACAATCGTGAAGTGGAACAACATTTATTGGATAATTTAAACTTTTTTAACAAATAAAAAACTGAAAAGTGGGGCGTGCATTATTATTCGGCCCACTTGCGTTAATACTTTGTAGCGCCACCTTTTGCTCCAATTACAGCTGCAAGTCGCTTGGGGTATGTTTCTATCAGTTCTACACATCGAGAGACTGACATTCTTGCCCATTCTTCCTTGCAAAACAGCTCGAGCTCAGTGAGGTTGGATGGAGAGTGTTTGTGAACAGCAGTCTTCAGCTCTTTCCACAGATTCTCGATTGGATTTAGGTCTGGACTTTGACTTGGCCATTTTAACACCTGGATACGTTTATTTTTGAACCAGTTCATTGTAGATTTGGCTTTATGTTTTGGATCATTGTCCTGTTGGATGATAAATCTCCGTCCCAGTCTCAGGTCTTGTGCAGATACCAACAGGTTTTCTTCCAGAATGTTCCTGTATTTGGCTGCATCCATCTTCCCGTCAATTTTAACCATCTTCCCTGTCCCTGCTGAAGAAAAGCAGGCCCAGACCATGATGCTGACACCACCATGTTTGACAGTGGAGATGGTGTGTTCAGGGTGATGTGCTGTGTTGCTTTTACGCCGAACACATCGTTTTGCATTGTGGCCAAAAAGTTCAATTTTGGTTTCATCTGACCAGAGCGCCTTCTTCCACATGTTTGGTGTGTCTCCCAGGTGGCTTGTGGCAAACTTTAAACGAGACTTTTTATGGATATCTTTGAGAAATGGCTTTCTTCTTGCCACTCTTCCATAAAGGCCAGATTTGTGCAGTGTACGACTGATTGTTGTCCTATGGACAGACTCTCCCACCTCAGCTGTAGATCTCTGCAGTTCATCCAGAGTGATCATGGGCCTCTTGGCTGCATCTCTGATCAGTTTTCTCCTTGTTTGAGAAGAAATTTTGGAAGGACGGCCGGGTCTTGGTAGATTTGCAGTGGTGTGATGCTCCTTCCATTTCAATATGATGGCTTGCACAGTGCTCCTTGAGATGTTTAAAGCTTGGGAAATCTTTTTGTATCCAAATCCGGCTTTAAACTTCTCCACAACAGTATCTCGGACCTGCTTGGTGTGTTCCTTGGTTTTCATAATGCTCTCTGCACTTTAAACAGAACCCTGAGACTATCACAGAGCAGGTGCATTTATACGGAGACTTGATTACACACATTTGGATTCTATTTATCATCATCGGTCATTTAGGACAACATTGGATCATTCAGAGATCCTCACTGAACTTCTGGAGTGAGTTTGCTGCTCTAAAAGTAAGTAAGTAAGAAGGGTTGCAAGATTCAAGGGGGCCGAATACTTTTGCAAGGCACTGTATATATATATATATATATATATATATATATATATATATATATATATATATATATATATATATATATGTATATATATATACTGCTGACAACAAAGTCACACATAAATTATCCATGAAAATCAAATGTACTAGGAAAGTATGGATTTGGAGATATACCTAAAATGAAAGTGGAAAAACACAATACAGGGTGATCCAACTTTGATGTAAAGTCCTTTAAACAAGTCATAATGAGGCTCAGTAGTGTGTGTGGCCTCAACGTGTCTGTATGACCTCTCTACAAAGCCTCGGCTTGCTCCTGATGAGGTGGCGAATGTTCTTTTGAAGGATCTCTTCCCAAATCTGGACCAGGGCATCACTGACCTCCTGGACAGTCCGCTGAGCCACCTGGCGGTCTGTAGGAGTTTCCAGGAGATGGGTAGTTACTCCATGAGAGCTGAAGAGGACCGTAGTAGGTCATTAAAACCTCAGCAGGATGCTGCTCTGTTCAAGCAGAAACAGGATGGGCACTGCCAGAGCCATACAAAATGACAAACAATTAAAATGAATGCAAGGAACAAAAAATATTTTCTGTAATGGGTCAAAATTATTTTTCAAACAGATCATGGGACTAGCCCCTTAGATCCCCCAGAAAAAACCTGAGGACAAAATAGGCTAGATGCACATATGTAATTTTTTCCAAACCTAAGCTTTCAAAAGCGACAACTACTGAGCGAGAACCAAAGATTGAAGATGTGGACCATGAAACGCCGGAGAGCACTGCCAAAATGGTGAGCGGAGAATCTGTTTGCTCCACTAAAATTGTTAACCCTCAAAAATTAATGATGGGAAACAAAAAAACAAAAACAAAACAAAACAAAAAAAAAAAACACAGATTTTCAACGTATCATTATAAATGTTCCTGGCTGGAATATTCGGTCAAAATGGATGTGGCGTCTACTCTTCCACTAGCTAAGATAGTAAAAAGCATGCACGCACAAACATGCGGATTTTCAGCACCCCCGGTGGCCAAAAACTCTCATTGCATGTAATTGACTTTCTTATACAGTATATGATTTTAAAATGAAGAATTTTCCAGTAAAATACTGTCTATAAAAGGTGTGAAGCAATAAAACAAAAAAAAAGAGTAACATGTACAGAAAAAGGTATTTTTATAAGAGGTCAAAATTATTTTTCAAGCAGATTATGTGACTAGCACCTTAGGCGGTCATTTGCTTTGCTTAGCCAAAACCACCCGAGGACCGAAAAGGCAAGATGAAAATACGTAATTTTTTTCAAACCTAAGCTTTCAAAAGCGACAACAACTACTGAGCAAGAACGCAGAATAGAAAATGTGGACCATGAAACGCTAGAGACCACTGTCAAAATGGTGATCGGAGTTTCAATTTGCCTCACTAAAGAAGCTAATTATACAACAGAGCCACAACCGGTGTCTTGCCAATTTAGTTACCCCCATCAAAAATTGTGTCCCCTGGCTGCGGGAGCGTGCACACACACATTAGTTATGAGGGTTGTCGACTTAAGCAATTAATTGAAGCAAGAAAAGAACCACAGTTATATATTTTAGACATCGACGTTTACTAAACTGGAGAAACTCCATACAGGACTTGAATTACAGTAAGAACTGTTATGGGTAGGCTTGCCCCCCCCATCCCTTGAAATACGGAATCATTCCGTAATTGGGAATTAAAAGTTGCGTTCCGTATTGAACCAATACGTAACGCCGTTTATTCCGTATTTCACAATTGTCCCATGGGGCGACCCTGCGCGACCCTCGGCTCCGGTGGCGGGCGGCGGTGCGCCCAGCCCATGCACGTCTGTCACACACAAACAAACACCTCCTGTGCTCATGAGTGACCACTGAGCCAACAATAATGAACAAAAAGGGCAGGAGATATTAAAGACAGCAAAATAGTTATCTGCCTGCCCACGGCTGTCTGCCCTGCACTGCGCTCAGTTTCCGGGTTCGTTGCCTAGTTACCTCGCTCGCTCTGTCTGCCCTGCGCGTTTTCAAAACAAAAATTTCTTCTTCAGCAGCAGAAGCTCAGGACATCCCACCTCATCCTCAAAAGGGGAAATGTCTCCAAAAAATAGAGTGGAGTGGGAAGAGGGGAACCCGTGGCTCGATAGAGTCACTGATGATGATTATAAAGCGAACTGCAACGCAGGCAGGAAAGTTTTTGCAGCGTCTCACGGAAGTGTAAAACAGCATGCTGCAGGGGACCTCCACAAACGGAACATAAGATCCCAGAAGAGCCTTCGTCACAATTATTTGTACCTGAAACATCCCCTGAGCTTGATTTGGTATGTTATTATGCTCTTGTATATGAATAACATATAGGCTATATTTATATTTACCTTCATACATCTTGCATTGATAGGAGCATAGCTAGGCTATTTCAGTTGCTACTATGGGTGATTATTTTTAGGAATGTAGATTTTTTTTTTTTTGTGAAACATGCATTTATTATCAATCAATATGGAATGAATTTATGTACCCATAAAGAACATGTTATTTTGTTACGCTAACTAATGCTACTCATTTGGAATTATTCCTAATAGATTAACAGCAAATAAACAGTGAATAAATAGTCCTACTGCGGATATATACTATCTATTGATTGATTGATAGTGAATTTGACATCATCCCACTCCTACCCTCTAAATTACTGCAGCTGAGGTGATACAGGTATACCACACAGTAAAACGCAGCCAGCCAGAGCTACAATAGTGCTGACTGTGGACACAGGCTCAATCAGAAGATTTTTATGTGATTCCAAAATGGTGAAGAAAATGACTTTGGGGAGAACAAAGCAAGAGGCACTGTTGAAATAAGTCCTGGGTCCAAACGCAATGGGTGATGTGCTCAAGATCTTAACGTCACCCATCCCATTCTCCATACAGACCGATGCCTCGAATAAATTGAGCAGGAAGATGCTTCCCCTTGCTGTCCAGAGTCTGGGGTCACCAACAAAATGCTGGACTTCATTGATAATGCAGACGAGTCAGCTGCTGGAATTGTAGCTCTCCTGGAACATTCCCTTAAGAAATTTGGCTTGTCAATGGATCACGTGACCGGATTCAGTGCCGACAACACAAATGTTGATTACGATATTCACAACTTCGTTTTCACTAACCTGCGGAAAAAACCAAAACAATCTGCTGCAAGGAAACTGCCATGCCCACATAGTGCACAATACAGTTTTCTCATCTAAAAATAGATACAATTCTATGCAATTTAGGAGTTTTGGGGATGCCCCTTTTTTTCCGCCCGTAAGGCTTAAGGCGCGAGGGGGGCGTCTCTTATTTCTATTTCTGAAAGGCGGCAACCCTAGTTATGGGTCAGCCTACGGGAAACAGTAAAACATTGCCTTTTTTAACGTTCAGTATGCATGTTACGTTATATGGCAGAATTTTTTTTTTTTTTTTTTTTTATGTTTGTGCCATGTTTTAAAACCTCACCAAAACACAGAAATCAAGCAAATCAGTGCAGTTCAGAGGCTCCACCCAGACTGGGGTAACTACATTGGCACGACACCGGTGGGCGTACCATATTCAATGGATGATGATCTTGGCGAAAAGTATAGCCTAAGCAGCTTCAACTTATTATTATAACTATTCTTGTAAGTTAATTTTATTGCTGACACTGCGTTTCGGGGTCATCAACGTATTGTGCTCCTCCTGCCCCAAAAGTCAAACTCCGCCTATAGACGCTGCGTTTCGGGGTCATCAACATTTTTGCCCCCCTGTTACAAAGTCAAACTCCGCCTATGGAAATATACAGTATATCTACAATACACTGCAAAAGGTACCCCATTTTTCCCCTTCTGAGCACCTACCCTCCAAATTGTTAGTGCACGCCACTGATTTCAGATGTACTGAACTGTAAACTTTTTAAACGTTTTTTCATGCATTCACACTTTACTTTAGTATTTTCCTGATTCTTCCATTTACTGAATTAAGCACAGATTAGTTAGCATTTTTAGTGTTTCACACAAATGTACTATTACATAATTATTAATAGTGACAAATGTTCTGAAATCCTGAACTGACCCGTAGTTAAATTAGCGAAAAAAGGGGAAAAAAGCAGGGTTCTGATTGGCCACTTAGAAACGAGCAGGCGGGTCATTTTTGTGGTTTGGCTTCATGATTTGATGTCCGACAATGCATGCGAACTGAATGGGGGAGGACGAGGAGGACAGGTGAAAAAGAAGAGTGACTTTTTTTAAATTACTGATAAACACATTAATTTCCTCAACGCACATTGGAAACATAATTCATGAGGAAGATTATGTGCTGGTGGTCTCAGTGGACACTTTGCCTCCTCGGGTTAATTATCACGTGCGCAGCGGGCACCCGTCAAAATGATGAAGACGAAGGCGAGTCCGGCTCCGGGATGCTTCAAACCGGTAAGGGGAGCCTCATTCACTAGTTTATAGCGCGGTACACCTTTAAAAATTGCATTGCCTAATCTCAATGACCGTATTTGACAATGACAGACAATTTCTGTAATCTGGGAGAATGTGAATGCTTATCTTTCAATACCGGTGACGGCGTGAGAAGTCATCTGAAAGCCTCTCCCGGTCAAAATGAATTGGACGTCTATCTCTGTCAATGGCAGCCAATGAGTTTTGACTCATTCACTGTTATTGGCGGTGATAGGCATCAAATATGTTACAATTTAGATGGCTGGCAGTGAGTGATCGTTTCACCTTTATTGATGGGTAGGTCTGGCAGCCCCCTAATCAAAAATGGATTAGACGTCTATCACTGTCAGAGGTGGGTAGCCAAAACATTTTCCTCAAGTAAGAGTAGCCTTATTTCTAAATATTACCCAAGTAAAAGTAGTAATCAAAACCTTTACTCAAGTACAAGTACAAAAGTATTTGTTGAAAAGAATACTCAGAAAAAACAAATATGTCTGGAGCCGCAAAAAATTAAAAGCTTCATAATGAAGGCAACACATGGTTTATGTATCTGTATTAGCTGTATTATCCTACTGTCAAAATGGCTAAGTTGGCTACAAATACATAATGAGCCGTCATGATTAAATGCTTATTTTCCCTGCAGTGCATCCTATAGAGCAGGGATCTGCAACCCATGGCTCTGGAGCCACATGTGGCTCTTTAAACCCTCTGATGCGGCTCAGTATTATATTGAATAAATAATTATTTGTTTCAAATTTATTCTGGTGCTTGCGAGATTTAAGTAAGCAGTTTAACTTCCTTTTAGTAGGCAGATCAGGACAGGACCGTTTTGTGTGTTTGTTACTAGAACACTCACGGATGAATCCACCAACTATGTAAAGTTAACAATTGCAACTCGGAAAGTGTACGTCTTTGCACCATTCACAGGAGCAAAGACCTGTGGGTATAGGACTTGTATGGACTTGTGGAATAGGAATCGTGACCCTACATAGTTTAGTAATGCAGCTCATAAATTCACCAACTGTGTAAAGTCACGGTTATCACTCAGCCTACTAAAAGGAGTCAAATATATATATTTCCCTTCCCCATCTTTTTTCATTTTCAAACATTTTTGAAAATGCTCCAGGGAGCCACTAGGGCAGCGCTAAAGAGCCGCCGTTTGCTGACCCCTGATCTATATGAACTGTTATTGTTATACTGTATTATAACATTACATTACCATATTAGGCCAAAAAGATGACACAAAAATCATCTAAATCAGGCCAGAACAACACAGCATGAGTTCTCTCTAGTGGAGAATTAACATTGTTACTTCTGAATGGTACACTGGAGTCATGGTTATTGTTGCGATGCCTCATTGGTGAGACAGACAGCCACTGTCGGCATCTCTGGCAAAAATAAAGTCAATATGTAGAATAAAGAGGAAAAATGTAACGATGAAGCAATACTCCGCCACTTTGGGCTTCACTAGCCCAAAGTAGCAGGGTATTGGTTCTTCTTCACCAATCTACTCTAGTAAAAGTAAAAATTATTGCATGGTAAAACTACTCTAAGAAGTACATTTTTCTCAAAAACTTACTCAAGTAAATGTAATGGAGTAAATGTAACGCTCTACTGCTAGGCATGTGTAGGTATGAGATTTTGACTGTATGATAACCTTAAGCAAAAATACCATGGTTTCACGGTATTGCAATTATAGCTCCAAAATGTGTTATTTTGAGAAGGGTTTAAAAAAAACAAAAAAAAACTTTTCCATTGGACAGGATTTTTTTTTCCCCCACAACATATTTGCAAGTTGAAATATTAACATGAATATAATGTTAAAATAAATAAATAAATTAACAAAAAATAATTGACAAATATTTTAAATAAAACTGAAATAAATAAAACATATAGACTAAACCCACAGCCACAGCTCAAGTTGCTCAACTTTAAAACAAGAACCCTTACTAATATAGAACTGGACTTAATATATGATCAAATCGATTTTATGTAAAACACATACCACGACTACTATTAATATTTATGAGTTGAATAATAATGGAGAGAGAGAGAGAGAGAGAGAGAGAGAGAGAGAGAGAGAGAGAGAGAGAGAGAGAGAGAGAGAGAGAGAGAGAGAGAGAGAGAGAGAGAGAGAGAGAAAAACAGTACGTGTGTGTATGACTCGTATCATTATTTACAAGTTATACACGCCCTCTCTCAACACAGAAAATCGCCAGAGAGAAAAAATCCGCACAGGCTGCATTATGAAAATGTTATTTTGGACCGATGTTTACAATGGCGGGAGACTAATGGTTGAAAGGAAACTAGTTAGCCATATTGCATGCTTATTAACCACGTTATCTGCCTCATAACAAGCTTACGTGATAGTATTTGTTTTACTATCGCTAGAAACACTAAACATGCTGGAGTGAACTCTCATATCTGGTGGAAAATGTTCATGACAGCGTTTACTGACCTAAAATTTTGTGTTAAGTGATGAAGGATTTTCCCCTGGCAACCACCCTCCGTAAGCATGGCGGCTCTCCTTCTTCCTCTAAGCCGTCTGTTTCTTTTCGCTAGCCGAAGTGCTCCCATACTAGCGACTTTGGCTTTTTTGAGGGGGGAAAAAGCTCAGGTGTATTGTCACCGGCAGACACAGGACAGAGCAACAACCGGAGGGGGAGGAGTGAGCGCTGCCACACCAAGCTACCGATTTCTCCTTACATTTTTGGGACATAAAAAGTAGCTAATACCGTACGACGGTATGACGGAAAATTTTTGTGGTTTCGAAACCGTGACATTTTCATACCTTGGTAAACCTTCAACCTGGTAACTGGCACATACCTAGTTACTACCCACCTCTGATCACTATCAATGGCAGCCATTGAGTTTGATTAATTTTCTTGATATTTTTTTTGTATTGATCACTATTTAGGAGGTTATTTTTTTTTATTGTTCAATCACTTCCAGTCAAATTGGATTGGACGTCTTTCGCCATCAATGGCAGCCAATGAGTTAACACTAGGGCTGCAGCTATCGATTATTTAACTAATCGATTAATCTATCAATTAGTTCGAGTTATTGGGTAAGGAACGTTGCAGAATAAATTTTAGGAGATGTAAAACAAAGGCCCTCTAAAATCGCACTTCCAAAAGAGCATTACATGCGAATAAGAAATAAAATTCCCGAGTGTTTTTTCAAACCATTCAGCAGTGTTGTTTTCGTCAATGATGACTATTACGAAAATGTTTCGTCAACAAACAATTTTTTCATGACGATGAAGAGACGATAACAAGCTAAAAACGTGTCTTGGGAGACTAAAACATAATGATGCAAATGCCAGCTTTCGTCTGACGATACGAGAACGAGACGAAAATGCTCCATAGTTTTTGTCACATGTTCACAATGTGTGTCTGGTTGTGTCACTCATGTGACATGCTGCGAATACCCCCCCCCCCCCCCCCCACGCCAATTCACCTGCTAGTGTCCTCTCTAGTCTTCCCCTTGAGATTTGTCTTTTCTTGGCAAGAAGGGAGAATTTGTAATGTTGCTTTAGCCTTGAAAGGTCTGCCGGGTGATCATCACACATTAGTGTTAGCATAGCATTCACGTTCAAGTTAGTATTAGGTTATTGCTAACAGCGAGCGTCCTCTTAAACTGTCAGACAACTATTTTTTTTTACCTAAAGTTCGTGGAGTCCAGGTGGGTACAATTATTATTTTTTTCATTTTACAGATGAAAACATTTTTATTAAACGTCCACTAAAATTAGACAAAATTAGTCTTGACTTTTCGTCTACAAAAACTAGACGAAGACAAACACATTTTGAGATGACTAAGACTAATAAGTATTGTCGTCCAAAAGACTAAGACGAAAAGTAAAAGGGCTGTCAAAAACAACAATGCTATGCAGAATTGCACTTTCATTTCACAAGAGCAACAAGTGCATTTAAAAATGTATTAAAATACATGAGCCCAGCTTCAAAAGGAAATATATTAATTAATATTTTAAATATTAATAAATGAAGACGAAGTACAACAAAAGAACAATTGGCTAACTTGCATAGGAAAAGTCCGCTAGCTTGAATGCTATAAAATGCAAACTTTTTTTTTTTAAACTATACTCTCAACAAATTGTTCAAAAACATATTCCAAAAAAGAACTGCTAAAAATACCTCTAAACTAAATAACGAATGCATTAACAATATTATAAAACAATCATATTATTCAAACAAAAACTTACAACCTGATGTTTGTCTTAACCGTGAGCAGCTGGATCCAGCCATGTTAGATGAGTTACATCATTCGCTGTTGCCACTCAAATGAATACAACTAAAGGCAAACACTTTCAAAACAATCAATTACAACACTATTCCAATTCAACCTGAAAGCTCTTTTCTAATCGAATTACTTGAGTTAATCGATTAATCATTGCTGCACTAGTTAATACGTCCTAACATTACATAAAGCTTTCAATAATGACTAATTCAAAATTGGAATAGAATTAAAAAATCAATTCAAATACAAAATATTTATTTATTTTTAATCTTTGGTATCCAATTTGTAAAATATTATAAGGTGGCTTGCAAATTAATCATCGCAATATACAGTACCGTATAATCATTTGGGTGGAAGAAGTGCCTGATAGTCTTTTATACGCCGTGTCTTTGGAAATTATTTTACATGAATGATCATGAGTCAAGCGAAAAGTGAGTTGTCCTCTTTTTTGCTCTGTATGCACACTTTTCATTTGCATAGCCTAAATGTAGAAACAGGCACAATAGCAACTGTATTCAAATCCAATCTATACGTATTAGATCTCACGCAAGGATTTCCATGTGCCATCTAGACTAAGTTAAACACAACATCCCAGCGGCTTTACTCTCTCATCAGCGTTTGTTTTCTCAGGATTGTTGATAGAGTGACAGAAGAGCACATGCTGTTGGGTTTACATTGTGTTGAACTTCTATAATCCTTTCATGACCTGCTGAAATTGATCTCAGATTGGCACTGTGCCAGGCGCCTGAGTAAGTTACGTCTGAATTCCACAGCAGCACACTGTTTATTTTGCCGCTTGCTTTGCTGCACATTTCATCTTTCGTGTCATCTTTTGTTAGAAAGCCAGCAGATGGAATAAGATTCAGAACTATTATGTCCTCGATTGAACATTACAGTCTTCAGTTTAACGACAACCTGATGGTTATGTAATGTAGAGTAATTGCCTCCAATGGTCTGTGCTGACCAGATATAACTTGGTTAGTGATAATTTGTCAATGCAAATAAACACTTTGCACTGGCCAGCACAATTCCTGAATTGACATCCAGTGGTATGAAAAAGTATCTGAACCTTTTGGAATTTGTCACATTTCTGCATAAAATCACAATCAAATGTGATCATATCTTTGTCAAAATCACACAGATGAAAGTACAGTGTCTGCTTAAACTAAACCCACCCAAATATTTATAGGTTTTCATATTTTAATGAGGATAGTATGCAAACAATGACAAAAGGGGGAAAATACGTAAGTGAAACCTATGCCTAAGGAAACTTAAAGAGCAATTGAAACCAATTTTTACCAAACATTTTAAGCCAGGTGTGTGCCCAATCAGTGATGAGTGGTTTAAAGCTGACCTGCCCACTATAAAACACACACCTGGTAAGAAATGTCTTGATAAGAAGCATTGTCTGATGTGCATCATGGCTCGGTCAAAAGAGCTGTCTGAAGACCTGCGATCAAGGATTGTTGATTTGTATAAAGCTAGGAAAAATCAACTCTAAAAGTCTGGATGTTCATCAATCGGAAGTCAGAGAAGTTGTCTACAAATGGAGAGAGTCTGGCACCGTTGCTTCTCTACCAAGGAGTGGCCGTCCACCAAAGATGACGCCAAGAGTTCAGCGCGGATTACTCTGACAGGTAAAAATGAACCCTAGAGTATCTGCGAAAGACTTGCAGAAATCAAGGGCACAATCCAATATCTCTGTGCACACATCAACTATATATAAAACTATGGCCAAGAATAGTTCATGTGAGGACTTTACGGAGAAAGCCATTGCTGTCTTAAAAAAACATTGTTGTTCGGAAAAAGGCACTTGGACACTCCAGAAAAGTTTTGGCAAATTATTTTGTAGAATGATGAAACCAAAGCTGAATTGTTTGGGAGTAACACACAACGTCACGTGTGAAGGAAAAATGGAAAAGCTGACCAACATCAACACCTCATCCCCACCGTGAACCATGGTGGTGGGAGCATCATGCTTTGGGGCTGTTTTGCTTCCTCATGGCCTGGACAACTTGCAATCATTAATGGAAGAATAAATTCAAAAGTCTATCAGGATGTTTTGCTGAAAAACCTGAGGCTGTCTGTCAGACAGTTGAAGCTAAAAAGAGGATGGATGCTACAACAAGACAATGATCCAAAACACAGAAGTAAATCAACTTCAGAATGGTTTCAGCAGAACAAATACACGTTCTGGAGTATCTAAGTCAAAGTCCAGACTTGAACCCCATTGACATGCTGTGGCATGACCCAAAGACAGCTATTCATGCCAGACATCCCAGGTATTTTACTGAACTACAGCACTTTTGGAGAGAAGAATGGGCCAAGATTAGTTTTGATCGATGTGCCAGACTGATCTGCAGCTACATAAAGCATGACGTCTGGTTGAAGTTATTGCTGCCAAAGGGGCGGGGGGCAGAAAATATTAAATGAGATGGTTCATTTACTTATTTTCCCCCTTCTGTCATTGTTTGCATACTATCCTTATTAGAATATTTGCCACAGCTGCTTGAGGAGAGGTGGGCTGCGCTGGCTCTCCCCAGATTGGTTGGGGCGGCACCCATGCAGCATTTCATCTTTTCTGCAGGACAATCACACTTCGGAGGGGGTTCACGCATAACTAGATGCAATTAGACACATTTAGGTAGAGAGCTTGTTAGTGCCAGGATTAGACAGCGAAATCAGAAGACTGCCATAAGACGACTACTAATTTACTTATTTATGTATTTATTTTAGGGCTGTCAAACGATTAACATTTTTAATCAAGTTAATTGCAGCTTAAAAATTAATTAATCGTAATTAATCGCAATTCAACCCATCTATAAAATATGCCATATTTTTCTGTAAATTATTGTTGGAATGAAAAGGTAAGACAAAAGACGGATATATACATTCAACATACGTTACATAAGTACTGTATTAGTTTATTATAACAATAAATCAACAAGATGGCATTAACATTATTAACATTCTCTTAAAGCGATCCATGGATAGAAAAACTTGTAGTTCTTAAAAGATAAATGTTAGTACAAGTTATATAAATTTTATATTAAAATCCCTTTTAATGTTTTCGTTTTATTAAAATTTGTAAAATTTTCAATCAAAAAATAAACTAGTAGCTCGCCATTGTTGATGACATTACACCATGCTCACTCCCCAAACCCATAAAATCATTTGGACCCAAGCGCCAGCAGAGGGCGCCAAACAACAAAAAACAGTAGTAACAAGTGGACATTACACTGCTGTCATTTTAATCTGAGCAGGGCATGTGCGTTAATTGCATCAAATATTTTAACGTGATTAATTAAAAAAAATTAATTACCACCCATTAACGCGATAATTTTGACAGCCCTAATTTATTTCTACCACTGTCATGGGCATTAATGAATGTATATGGCAGATGTCTGGCAGATGTCATTAAGTATCATACGGCAAATTAGGTCACTAACTCCATTTATGTCCAGCTTGGACCTTTTACATCCATTGAAAAGTGAGATAATTTGCCGGATGACACAAAATGACACCTGTCATAAAGCGTTCATTAATGCTCATGGCAGTGTCCTGTCGTAATTATGATGGTCTTATGGGCCACAGTCAAATGTTTTCCCAAAATACCATAACTAGCAGTTAATGAAACAAATGGAACAGTAACTGAAAAGTAATTAGCACAGAAAATGAATTTTGATTCTTATTTACATCTGTAGTGCTGCAATGCATGCTAGGAGGCATGCCAATCACACATCAGGCACCTCACTAAAATCTCCTTCTTTCATCTCCGCAACATCGCCCGCATCCGTCCCTCCCTCTCCCAAGCCACAGCTGAAATACTCATTCATGCCTTCATCACATCCAGACTCGACTACTGCAACAGTCTCCTCTATGGTCTTCCATCTTCTCATCTCCAAAAGCTGCAATACGTGCAGAACTCTGCCGCCCGCCTCCTCACCCACACCCGCTCCAGAGAGCACATCACCCCCATCCTCCAACAGCTTCACTGGCTTCCAATCTCATACCGGATTCAGTACAAACTCCTCCTCCTCACCTGCAAGTCCCTCCATAACCTGGCCCCTTCCTACCTCACTGACTTTCTACAGCAGCACTGTCCCTCCTGCCGCCTACGTTCTGCCGACTCCAATCTCCTCACACCCATCACTCGCACTAAGCTCCGAACCTTGGGGGACCGAGCCTTCGCTGCTGCTGCTCCCTCACTCTGGAACTCACTCCCAAAACCCATCAGGAACTCGGACTCATTACAAAACTTCAAATCACTCCTTAAAACCCACCTGTTCAAACTAGCTTTTCCCACCTCTTAATTCTTGATTCTGTCTTTGTGTTATGTTATGTAAAGCGTCTTTGAGTGTCCAAAAAAGCGCTATACAAGTTTGAGGTATTATTATTATTATTATGTTGGATGACAATAGTGTTGACAGCAGGTGGCAGCAGAGGTTGACTGTCTTTGGATGACAAAAGTGTTGACAGCAAGTGGCAGCAGAGGTTGACTGTCTCCCCCAAGGGAGCAGTGATGGCCAAATGAAGCTTGTTGACACAATTAAGCTTTGCAGCCAATTGGTTTAACGCTTCATGGTGGTTCAATTGGTCCTATGACAGTCTTCGGATGCCACTGACAAATAAAGTGCTCCCGGCTAACATCTTTTGGTGTAAATAACCCATAAAGCGGTGAGAACAGCTGCGGCTAATAGTCCAGTGCGGCTTATCTATGAACAAAAGCCGTTTTCTTGTTTAATTTGGTGGGTGGCAGCTTATAATCAGGTGCGCCTAATAGTCCAGAAATTACGGTATATAATATGTAAATAATGATACGAGTCATACTCATGCGCGCTGTCTCTTGCTCTCGCTCTACATTAATATTCAGCTAATTAATATCAATAGTAGTAGTGGTATGTGTTTTACATAAAATCAATTTGATCATATATTGTTTAAATCCAGTTCTTTTTTTTTTTCTTTTTTTTTTTTTTTCTTGTTGAGCAACTTGAGCTTTGGCTGTGGGTTTAGTCTATAAGTTCTATTTATTTCAATTTTATTTCAAATATTTCAGTTATTTATTTTTTGTTTTTGTATTTACCTTAACATTATATTCATGTTGATGTTCCAATTTGTTGTGAAAAATAATCCTGTACAATTGCTTTTTTTTAAATCCCATACATCTCAAAATAACACATTTTAGAGCTATAACTCCAATAACATCATACCGTGAAACCGCAGTATTTTTGCTTACGGTTATCATACCGTCAAAATCTCATACCGGCACATGCCTAATTTCATGTTGTTGTTTGTTCTTCTCCTCTTCTGTCTGCCACCTTCCTTGCTGTCCCCCTATAATCCCTTCCTGTTTGATGATTTCTCCTAATGAATAAAACAATAAACAACCACAATGGGAGTATATCAAACTCCCATGATACATTAAAACTCTTCAGACCAAAGGACACTCAGATTTCCGTTCTCTGTGTCTAAGCAGCTGAACAGGACAGGTTTAAAAAAAAAAAAAAAAAAAAAAAAAAAGAATTTTAGGAAGATAGGAGAAGAAAATGGACACCCTGAAATTGTTTGGACAAATAATGCAATCCTAGGAAAAAAAACTTTAGCTATTCCTAACAGAAATCCCAACTTTACACTAGGTATTTCTATTCACTCTGTGTTAATAAAATTGATTAAGACCATTTACTTGTGGACTCTTAAAGAAATATTCCACCGCCATGATTTACTCTACCTTAAGCATTGCGGTAATAAAACAGCTTTGACTGGGCTTAATATAAAACTGTACAACAATCAACAAACCACTCCTGTCTTTCATTCATCTGGAGTGAGTCTGAAGTTTCTCGAGCCTCTGTGAGGTACAGTATCAACAAGAGTCAGAACATATGTGGAGAGTTATTTTTCAGTAGAAACCTTAGAAAACATTTTGTCAGATAGAAATGCAGACCCCCAAAAACTTTCAAAGAAATACAATTCTCACGATCTGAAAAGTTCATATCCTTCTTTTCTGTTAAGCATAATCCATGACCTCACATTCTTATCAGATATGAAAACCCCACATGGGACAGTTTAAGATTGGTGGATATATTCTACACTTTATCAAATGGCTATATTGCAAATCAAGCCAATGACAACAAGTTTGTCATTATTGGCAAACCGCAGCATGAGAGTTTTAATGGTCTGTCAAAAAATTATTAGACAAGCTCTGTAAATCATGAAGTGGACATGAATAGTCTTCTTATGCCTGTTAAAACAACAGATTTTTGTGATTCTTTTTCCATTATTAATGTGAACTTAATGTTTTAAAACTGTTGCGGTGACAATACACATAGTCCCGAGGTTACGAAAGAGTTCCGTTCCTACGCACTTAGAGGTTTTAAGTACGCTGAAATACCTCCCTAAATCTCAAAATGACTATCCAAAAACATGTTAGCGCCAAGACATTGGCGCTAAGCCCTAGCTAGCGAGCTAAGCTCCGAAATGACGATGTGAGACGTCCATGTGGTTTGCTGACTTCATTCAGCTGCTCATGACATCAACACTTGCAGGATGAAACTAAAATAAAAATAAAGTTAAATCAGTTTCAGCTTCAATAACAGCAATTCATATTTGCGTTTATAACTAGCTGCTGATACAGCTATAACAATCCACACACACGATTGGCATGTAATAGTTCGCGTCCACACATCATAAAAAACAATCACATAAACTCACCCCAAACATTTGACCACAATTGAAAATGCACAATAAACAGTACAAAAGGTGTTATATACAGGTGTTGCCTTTGTGGATGCTTCACAAGCAACAAATGTGTGTGCAGGCTTGCAGCTGTATTCTTTCCCCTCTCTGGGGAAAGAGAGGCACAACATGTTGATGACCACAAAACGCAGTGTCAGCAATAAAATTAACTTACAAGAATATTTATAATAAGTTGAAAATGAGCATTTTTTTTTGTTTTCCATCATTCTTGAGGGGAATTCCAAGTCAGGCTGCTTAGGCTATACTTTTCGTCAAGATCAACATCCATTGAATATGGTACGCCCGCCGGTGTCGTGCCAATGTAGTAACCTCAGTCAAAAATTGTGTCCCCCTAGGCGGAACCACTGCGCTGCACTGATTTGCTTGATTTCCGTGTTTTGGTGATGTAGTTATCTACGAGATTTTAAAACATGGCACATCCATCAAAAAAAAACCCAACCTTTTTTTTTCTGTCGTGTAACGTAACTAACGTAAAGAACGTAAAAAAGGCAATGTTTCACAGTTTTACTCGTATGATGACCCATAACTGTTATTACTGTAATTGAAGTCCTGCTTGGAGTTTCTCCAGTTTAATAAACGTCGATGTCCAAAATATATAACTGTGGTTATTTTCTGGCTTCAATTAATTGTTTAAGTCAACATAACTATATAATTTATGTAATTTTTGATGTGGGTAACTACATTGGCAAGACTCTGTTATACAATTAGTTTCTTTAGTGGGGCTAATTGAAACTCACCATTTTGTCGGTGGTCTCTAGCGTTTCATGGTCCACATTTTCAATCCTTCAAGCTTAGGTTTGAAAAAAAATTACGTATATCCATCTTTCCTCTTCACTCCTTGGGCGGTTTTGCCTAAGCAAAGCAAACGACCGTCTAAGGTGCTAGTCACATGATCTGTTCGAAAAATAATTCTGATCCATTATAAAAATATCTTTTTTTCTTAATTCCATTCATTTTGTTGTTTGTTTTATTGCGTTATAACTTTTATAGACAATATTTTACCGAAAAATTCTTAATTTTGAAGTCATGTACTGTATAGACCCTACCCACGTGACGTCACAACTCCGCTCTCCTGAATGGTACCGCCCACTTGTCCGTCAAAACATAGTGTTAACCTGTTACGGCTACGTACATTTCTCCTATTTACGGCGTGTTTTTCTGCTCCTTAACATTAATAATCAAAATGGTGAAGGCGTGTGTGGCTGTTGGTTGCACTAACAGAGAAGATGGAAGGAGAGACTTGAAGTTTTACCGTATTCCGAGGGATCCAAAGAGAGCGAAATGGACGGCTGCAATTCGACGTGAAAACTGGGCACCAAAAATCACCACAGACTATGTAGTAGTCATTTTATATCCGGTAAGATGCATTTAAGATATACTTAGAGGGTTTTGGGCTGACAAATAACCACAATTAAGATCATTGCGAGGCTAATCGCCGACAACATACGACGTAGTACGACATAGTTTCAAATTCAAGATGTTTGTGACTTCCCTTTCTTCCACCATCATTATTTTTTGAATAATATTTAGCTGGTACCAAGTGAAAGAAACTGGCCTCGTCTACGGGGCTGACAAATAACCACAATTAACATCATTGCGAGGCTAATCGCCGACAACATACGACGTAGTACGACATAGTTTCAAATTCAAGATGTTTGTGACTTCCCTTTCTTCCACCATTGTTATTTTTTGAATAATATTTAGCTGGTACCAAGTGAAAGAAACTGGCCTCGTCTACGGGGCTGACAAATAACCACAATTAAGATCATTGCTAGGCTAATCGCCGACAACATACTCGTATGTATGTAGTGAGAGTGCTATCGCTAAACCATATAAACATCAAAAGCCTTAACTCCATTGACAAACGACATGAAATACATTAGACTTGACAGTGGATGTTAGCAATAACAAAAGATTTTCAATTGAAAATTTCGTAACTCACCTTTCCAAGCACAAGATAGATTCCTGCCGAATTTTCGTGGACGAGGACCTGTTTCACCCAACCAGCAACGAAGTATTTATAAGCCTCCAAGCTCTTGAAGTTTTTCATATTTTCGTGAGAATAGGCTGATTTAGTGTGGACAAGATAATTGTAAATATCTGCGTAGCAGATGTCAGGCAGACAGGGCGAAGACAGTGAGTCGAAAAACATCAATTTGGGCATCATATATGGATCTGGCGACTGTATAGAACGAAGCTTTTCCTCATAACGCCTTTTATGCAACAGATCCAGTGAGTTTGCGGCATCAGAAAGCACCGGGTCTTCCATGAAATGCATTTTAAATTCCGCCATCAATTGAAAACAATGCTAATACAGAGTCAAAATGACGGACAAGTGGGCGGAACCATACAGCGAGCACGTGGTTTTGTGACGTAGGTGGGTAGGGTCTATAGGAAAGTCAGTTACATGCAATGACCCTTTTTCGGCCACCGGGGGGGCTCCCCCCCCTGAAAATCCGCTTATGAGTACAAAAGGTGTTATATACAAGTGTTGCCTCTGTGGATGCTTCACAAGCAACAAATGTGTGCTCAGGCTTGCAGCTGTATTCTTTCTCCTCTCTCTCACACTCAGCTGCACGACCTCTTCGGGGGAGCAAATACATTCTTCTTCGCGTGTACATGTGCTCTTACTCACGTGCCATTAGTACTACCTGCTGATACAGCAATAACAGTCTACACAAACGATTAGCATGTATAAGTTAGCGTCCGCGCATCATCAAAAACAATCACTTAAACTTGCCCCAAGTATTTGACCTTAATTGAAAACGCACAATAAACAGTACAAAAGGTGTTATGTACAGTGTTGTTAATCTTGCTTTAAAAAAGTAATTAGTTACAGTTACGAGTTACTTCTCCCAAAAAGTAATTGAGTTAGTAACTTAGTTATCTCATTGTAAGAGTAATTAATTACACAGCAAAGGAACTGACATTACTTTTCATGTTCTACATATTATTAGATGTTACATTCTATAACATCTTTCACGTCAACATTCTATAACATTTTTGACATCAAATATGTTTATATTAACTGACTGAAATGTGTGATTTGACAAAGATCAGATCACATTTGATGGTGATTTTATGCAGAAATGCGAGAAATTCCAAAAGGTTCAGATACTTTTTCTTACCACTATAGGGGTATATTGACTCTCATTTAATATGGTTTTGTGTTGAGTTTAAAAAAAAAAAAAAAAATGTTAAACCCTCTGTATTTACTGCTTTTCCCCCAATTGAGTTGTACAATATAGGACAGCTGTGGGATTAACCTTAACCATTCAAATTGTTAAATATGTGGATATGTACACACTTAATTACTGTGGACTCAAATACATTTTGACAATCTTTGACATGTCAAGTCAGTCTAAAAAGAAAATTTTGACTCGCTTTAAACGTTGACATTGAAATGAAAGGCTGGAAGCCAAGACAAACCAGATCAAAAACTCAGCGACACACAATTCCCCCCAAGCAGAGTGTGATTATGATGTCATTGCCAGTATAATGCCAGCTGCATGTATAGGCATCTGCATCCAATGAAATGATGGAATGGTAATTCTTGTTTCACCGCAAAGCGGTGATCTGCAGCTCATTAACTCATAATAATATACTTGTAGTATGTGGTATATTGTAACCAAGGCAGACTGGGTCATTGGTCTACGATCTAGGGATGTGGGGGTGTGTGCTTGTGTATGTGTGTGTGTTTTCGCCTCATTTATTTAATCACGTGTACGAATTACCGTGTTTTAAATCCTGATAGTTATGTAGTTTACTCTTGTCAGGACACTGAAATTTTGAACTTAATATCGATACAAAAAACAATACTCGATACCATTTTAAATATTACATACATAAAAACTTTTAGTGTTAACGTTATTGTTGTTGTTAACGGAAAAAAAACCCGAATTGTCCCACAAGTAAAAGGAAGTGAAAAAGAGAAAAAATCAACAGACCTGTAAGGGCCACAAAATGAACAGTGACCTGAAATCGACAGAAAGTGACTTGTTCTTGTTCTTAGAATTGTTAGAAATTTCCTCTGAAATGCCCTAAAACCATCAGAAAATATACAAAATGGACAGAAAGTGACCCCGCAAGTGATCCAAAATTGTTGGGAAGTGACCAGTATGTACCCTAAAAACATAAGGAAGTGCCCAAAATTAAGTGATTGCCTCCAATTGTTCACAATAGATTTCCAATTCATTCAAATTTGGAAGACTGGCTGTGAATGCTCATCTTTCAGTTGCCATTGACGGCGCTAGACTTCCATTTCATTGACTGGTAGGGGCGAATGAACATTCGTAGAGTGAAAATGAATTGGACGTCTAGCGCCGTCAGTTGCCACGTTTACATGGAGCCAAATATTCCAATTACAATCGGAATATTTGTTCAAACCGAATAAATGTGTTCCATATAAACACCTCATTCAGAATGAGCAGGCCCAAACCGAATGGAATTTCATTCCGATTCACAGGGGTGGAATATTCCTTTTCCCAAACCGATTAGAAGTAAAATTATATCATGTAAACAGGGAAGCGGAATGGTGTCTGGTTGCGTTCTTTCTGCGCATGCTCCGTACTGACGTGGTGACGTCACTTGGTGACGTAAGTAACGTCACTTGCAACATGGCTTCCAAGTACACGAACAGCGCACCCACACAACTTTTTAAATGAACGGCGTATCATTCTGAAGTTTTGTTTCCACTCGAAAAGTTAAAACAGCAGCTGATCTGACGATCGATCTCCATGTTTTGCAACGTGACGCTTTGTTTTGATTAATCTGCGCATGTCAGACGGCAGTTGTCAAACGTCCTTTCGGAATAAGGCAGTCACATGTAAACGCTGGATCGGAATTGATGAAGTGACATGTAAACAGCTGATGTGAAATTTCCATTCGGAATGATTTGAATCGGTATGAATAAAAGTCAGCATGTAAACGTGGCTACTGGCAGCCTATGAGTTAAGGAAAATCCCAAAAATGTTCCTCTATTACTGTCCCTATTCTGAGTATTAAATCAAATTTGCCCCATGATAACACATTTCTGCTTGTTGTAGTGCAAAAAAACAAACAAATACTTGAGTATCGATGCTTTTTCCATCAACAATTCACGAACATGACAAAACAGATCAATCAATTACTAAAATTATTGTAAATTGCAGCCTCACATGCATCAAATTGGTCGATGCTTCAATGGAGGCATGCGCCGCCCACTATTAGTCACTTCACAGCCTTCAAATTAAACACTAATGCCATGCTTCCCACAAAGAAGTGTAAAACAAAACAGCATACTTATTAGGGGTGCAACGGTTCAGTTAGCCCATGGTTCTTTTTGAACCTCGGTTTTGGGATCACGGTTTCGGTTTGCATTTTGCTTTTTTTTCTTTTTTTTAAACTGCCTTTATTTTGCTTTTTTTTAAAAATGAAATAAACACTTAAAATGTAAACATTTTCGACTGTTAAAATGCCTCTTAGCTCTTTGGCTAGTGTAGTGACTGAAATACACACACAGTAGTGAAAAGGTTACTGGGCAAAGTAACTGGTGATACCTTTGTGTGTGTTTTTTTTTTTTTTCATTTAAAAAAAAAAAAAAAGAAAAAAAAAACATAGTAACCTTTGCTATGTTTGGAGGTCATTTAATGTTGTGAATCAACCGTTAAAGTTGATAAAATTGCTCCCGTTTTTGCATTAGTTACCTTCTGTCTACTTTCGACATGTGAACATTTTAAAACTGTTTCATCCTTTAAAGATAGACTAAGGCTACGTTCATAATACAGGTCTTAATGCACGAATCCGATTTTTTGTCATATCCGTTTTTTTGGCGTGCCCGTTCAGACTGCTTTTATCCATTGAGACCGTTCAAGTATCACGCATGCGCACTAATTCGCAGTCCGACACGCGCTAAGCAAGAAGACCCGCATGCGCAGAAGCATCAAAACAAATGACACACGTCATCCGTCATTCCAGGGATATCATGTTTTGCTTTTCAAAAGGAGGACACAAATAACAGACATAAATAATCCCCGTTTAGGCTTATATTCAAAGTTTATATGGATCGATAGCATGCACGCACTGTCCGTGCACGTCACACACATATGGGCAGTTTGCCCCGACTCTCTCTCGGCCGTGTAAGCAATGTTGAAATATTGCTCACTTGTAACAGAGAAAACTGAGCATTCTCAGGCTTATCCTCAACCCATTTTTATTTTTTATGACTGTTGTGAAGCCCAGCCCTTCCCCGAAAGCCGTGTTCACTGCAAGCTAGGCGCTAATAACGCACAGGTGCATCGCTACGGTAACGGCTCTCTCGCTATTTGATGACGTAATTGCTGCATGAAATCCGATTTGCGGGACTGGACAGTACAGACCGCCGCGACAGTCAGGAAAAATGTGGCCCAGATCGGATTTAGACCACATACGAAAGTGACCCAGATCGGATTTGAAATGGTCCCGTTCTATGCGACTTGTCACGTTCAGACCGTCAAGTTAATGCCTCACTCGAGTCGGAAAAACACGAAAAAATCGGATTCGTGCATTAAGACCTGTAGTATGAACATAGCCTAAGTCAAGATTTTGCCGATTTAGGAGTATTTTAGATAAAAAGTTGCTTAGGTTCGCTCGTAAGGTTTACTACAACTGAGCCTTTCTGAGAAGTTTACTGCTCTAAGATGGCGGCTGTTTACTAACGCTGCCGAGTCTGTCATTTCGCATGTAGTTCTATATGCATGAGATATCTAGGCGTAGATTGTATATTGTTGGCTAAGTCAGGTAAAATTGGAGCCACCTAGCCTAGCATCGCGTTTGCTACAGCGTCTCAACAAACACTCTTCCCTCTCCGAGTCTCTGACTTTTCTCGAGTCATTCAACCAACGCATTGTCTCGTTGCAGAAATGGTGACCAAATCCGAAAGGATGAAAATAAAAAACGTAATGCACAAAAAACGCGCAGATTTCGAACGTAATGTACGGCGTACACATTTAAAAATGAGTGCTCACTTGTACAAATTACGACGAGACCGTACAATTTGACAGGTATGAATTATAGTGGACTGTCACAGTTAGGTAGTAGCACTCTGTAGCACGGGATGTCCAACTTCCAACTATCAGTGGTCAGGGCGAAACTATGTGCTTTAGCGAAATCATCTTCGATGGCTTTGCGTGCCATTTCATAAATGTCGGGGATTACGTTATTGGAGAAATATGTCCGTGAGGGAACAATGTAACGCGGGTCAAGCGTTGCAAATAAATTAACGAAGCCCGCCGTCTCGGGGTTGTCCTACCCTGAGAAAGTGATATATGTGGGTGATGCTAGCTGATGTGGCGGAGTCATATTATAAAAGTGTTGCCATTAGCATGGGGAACAAGCGCTGAGCAATGCTTGCAATTTTTTTCTTCTTCAATATTTTCTCTCCCTCCGCATTGTAATCCACGGGGAAACCAAAATGTTGCCACACCACAGATTTGAAAGAAGCCGGGGCTTCCTCAAAATTCTCTCCACTCGCCGCTCGCTATTTGTTTTCTTTCTTGTTTCACTTTCACTTCGCTCGTAAGCGAGAGAGGGCGTTACTCGGCTTCTACTACACAGGTGCTTGACAGTGATCCGACATTTACTTGCGGGGCGGGAATTTCTCCACAGCGGTGCTTCACGTCACACACAGGAACACAGAGCTCGATCAATTCATTCCACAAGCGTTCGAAATACATTAATTGCAAAACCGAAAAGGTGCGGTTCATAGAGGCGTATTGAACCGTACAGGGCGAACCGAATGGTTCGGCTTTGAACCGCAAACCGTTGCACCGCTAATACTTATATATGATATTTTGTCCAGATTTTCCTTTGAAGGGCCTGAAGTTAGCAGTGTTTCGTGTCGACAATATAAATGGCCCGGTGGCCCGGACATTCTTTTAAAACCGTCAAGGCCACCAGAATGCTGTTTCAACCACTGGTGCGGTGTGGCCAAGTAGATGTGTTGATTAAAAAAAAAAAAAAAAAAAAAAAAAAAGAAATACTTATTTCCCATTATTTCCCAGTTGTTCCGTGTTTTGATGACGTTACGCTATCAAAGACCATCTTAATGTCTACGCAGCCAGCCATTTTACATGCGCAACCTGATTACTGCTGCTGATTTATTGTCAGTATCTCAGTACTCACTTAATGTTATACTACAAGACGACATGTTTCTGAAACCTCCAGCTCCCGCCCAAGCACCGGGGAGAAAAAGACCACTCAAGAAAGAGAATGTCACTGGAGGAGTTGAGGGAAAGTGAAATCCAATATGAAAAAAAAAGGGAGAGAAAGTTTCAGCCCCAGTGGCGAGACCGCTGGAATTGGCTCGGCTATGATGAGATAAGAAATGAGGTTTACTGTCAGGTGTGCAAATCAATGCCCACGTATGCAGACAAGTAAGTTAGAGAAAAGTTGACGAGTATGAAACCGATGGTATGAACTTGACTTTATAATTAATCCGAGTGATTACAGAGGAAAAGTTGACGAGTATGAAACCGATGGTATGAATTGACTTTGTAATTAATCTGAGTGATTACAGAGGAAAAGTTGACGAGTATGAAACCGATGGTATGAACTTGACTTTATAATTAATCCGAGTGATTACAGAGAAAAAAATGTAGTCATAACCATGGTCTTGCTTGAAAATCGTTAGCCATAATGGATCTATCGCAAAAAACCTCAGTCAACCTAAGGCTCTGTCATATTCTCTGTGACAGTGATTGAGTAAGCGAATGATTTAGGGATGATGGCAGGTAGGGAAGGGAATCGAGAACCGGTTCCTATGAAGAACCGATTCCATGTGTTTCAATTCCACGGAATCGTTTGGCAGTTTATCTAACGATTCTCTTATAGATTCCAACCAACACAATTTACGTCACGTAACATACGCATGTTACACACATTCGATTCAGCGAATAAGACTAGATGATTACTCAAAGAGGGATCACGCACTAAGTATAATCTGGAGAATCATCGCCAAGTGATTTTGCATTGCTTTTCACAGGCGATGTCGTCATTATTCATGAGACCACTTAAAGAAATGGCAATTTTTCCAAAAAAAAGTTTATTAATGGGTCTATCATATTCCTCGTCGAATACTCTATAAGAAAAATATAACATACAGTATATGCATCTAAAATAATCCTAAATGACTTTATTAGCAATTTTTTTGCTCCTGTTAGAAAGGTTGCTTGAGTATGCGTTTGTTCCCATAGCAACCAGTCAGTTACTTCCTGTTAATGTCCTACATTACACGTGCTGCGTATTCTGGGACCAAGAATTGGCAAAAGGTGCGCAAATGCGCATTTCGAGCAGAGTGCGGCCACCTGGTATAATGTGTGCGAGGAAGTGTTAATCTGTGTGCGTCCATGAACGAATGTATTTCCTCTTCATGTCATAAAGTTCTTATGCTAAGTTAGAGCCGTAATCAGCGCGACCGTTTCGTGTTTTTACTGTTACGTCGGCTGGTTGCTCCCGCTCGTCCTCGCTGCGTCTCCCCCTCGTCCTCGCGTTGTTTACATTATATTTGCGTTGCACAATTTGTGAAGAGGGAATGTGTTTTAGCATCTTAAGATGATGTTGTACATCAATATGAGTGTAAAGTGCTTAGTTTTCACCACTTCTATGGCCAAGATGACCACACGTGCACGCAGCGTGCTTCCGGGTTGTGCGTGTGCACTTGCGCCCTCCCCACTTTTGTGTTCATTATACTGTGCGAGTCACGCATGTGTGTTATTGACTGCTTTACAGTCTATTTGCATTGTTTATTGCATCAGCACTAATATGGTGTAATTTTCTTTCCTTTCAGAACCACACATACTGTATACCCACACATGCCAGTCTTCTTCCACACACATACAAATACATCAAAATCTTTCCACGCATGATCTCATCTGCTCATTGAGTGATTCTCATATCAAGTGCCATTGCCTGAATATACGTAGTTGTGCCTGTTGCCAAGTTGGATAAAAAGTGCCAAAGACCAACTCCACTTTCCGCTCATTGTGTTCTAACTGACACCCCGAGGCGAATGAACCATAAAACATATTGAACCTAGAACCTCATACAATCCATTAGTCCAAATTAGAATCGATAAAAGAATCGATAAAAAATCGAATTGTTAAGCAATATCGATTAATGGATTCGGAATCATAAAAGTCTTATCAATTCCCATCCCTAATGGCAGGGATTCATATTTTTTTTTTTTTTTTTTTTTAATGAAATGGGTTTTGTACGGTTATTTTTTTATTTATTTTTATTTTTATTATCATTTTTTAATGAATTTCGTCTAGAAGCAGACAGAGAGGGTTGCAGTATGCGTTACAGCGGTGTGTCCATGGTCATGAACTTTACAGAAAGGAGGCCATTATTATAATCGAGACGAAATTCTACACTCACAACTTAAAATCGAGAAACCCAACAGGCTGAATATCTATCTAGCTATAGACAAATTTCTAAGGTACTTCCACTTTACTTCCTTATGTCTGCTAGCAACTTCCGTTTTAGAATTTCTCCATCCAAAACAACAGTGGAGCTGGAATAACATTACTCATCAAAATCCCTAAAAAAAAAAGACAATTTGGAAATACCGCATCCATCTGCCATCATCACGACAGGGGACAAAAACATGTTTGTGAAGGCAGATGTGGAACCAAGCACATGCCACCACAAAGACCGGGTGTTTTTATAGCCATGTTGCCGCTGTGTTATGGAAGGTATTTTCTTCCTATCCCCGTATTTTCATGCTCAAAAAATACTTAAGCTAAAATCTTGCGCGTGAAACGACTTGTTGCCTTTGATACTGTTATTACGATGATGATTGTAATTATGATGATCTTTAATATTATATACTACAACTACTGTATCTGCTGCTAGTCTGTTGCTAATCAGTACGTGTAGATGGCACAATTATGTCAACGCATAAATGCAGGTGTTTCAAGTTTTCTGTTCGTTTGTTAAGAAGTGGAAAACACTGTTAGGCAAGGGAAGATACGTTGATGTGCCTCACAGCAACACATACTGTACGTTGATGGACATTATTGAGACTACGTGCATTCTACCTGGGGGCAACTGAGTGGCAGGGGCTGGAGGCAGTGGCTCTCCTCGCAGTGGAACGTCAGCTCGATCCCGAGATCCAACTACGATCTTTTTAACTGCAGCAACTTTAAGATACGCTAATAGAGCTGGAATTGTCGTAATATCGGGTTAAAGTTTGGCGAGGCTCCGGAGCTCTGCTCTCTGATATCACATTCTCGTATTTTTGCAATAATTTTATAAATTGTGATTGAAGGAATTTAGTCCTCCCAGCCCAAACTGCACGGGGAGGCCGGCAACAGAACGGAAATGTGCTCCGTCGCTGACGCCCCCGCAGAGCCAGGCGGGAGGAAGCTAAACTCCGCGCGTTCCTGTGTTAACCCTTTGCACACTGACTCCATGTTTCAAAACCTTGAAGAACACTCGCCGAAAACAGGTTGACAATTTATTCGTCGACAATGGTAAAAAACAAGGCAAAAACAGACGACGGAGGGACAATTCTGGATCTAAAACAAGGCTACATGTTTCCGAGCAGAAGAAATCTGTCTTATCTCAGTGTTCAGTCTTTTTGAAGTCTTTGCTGACGCGGGTCTTGTCGAAGGCGTTTCTGGGCGTTGCTTTTGGTCCACCCCTTGTTGGCCGGTTTGAGGCGGCTTAGGTTCGTGCGCGGATTGGGACGCCCGCTATCAACTTTGCTGTCCGGGCTGGTTGAGCTTGTTTTAGGACAAAGCGCTTTGTCCTTGGAGTTTGCTGGGAGAGCAGATTACCCGAGTATGTGCGTCACTCTTGTGATAAGACGGCATTGTGTATCTCTATTTCTTCTCATTAAACTATGGTGTGCTATTTATTTTATATTAGTAGTGTAGTCCTACCGTAAATATGAAAATGATACTATTTCCTGATTAATTATATTACGTGTGTTAGCCTAATGCAAACAGTTAGAAGGTGCCTACGAAAACCTGTACCATATGTATGTGTTAGACTATATATGTGTTAGACTAATGCAAACAGTTGTATGGTGTGTGCGATGACGATATCGTTTCCCCTTCATGATTCATTGACCTGTTTTGCACATGCACCAATCGTTTTAAATATAACAAGAAAGGGAATCATGTTGTCCAAATGTTTTATTGTGATTAATATCTGCATTTAAATATAAAAAAGAATGACATACTATTTTTGTCTATATTGACATACCTTGTAATATTTCCTTGTAACAACAAAATCAGTGTCAGCCCTTCTTCATTTGGCAAATGTATTATTATTTGTAATTTCCCATCATTTTGGTCACGCAAGTGGCCGGCATATCAATCTACACCTCAGGTCAACACAGGCTGACAGGTTGTTATAATTTTGTCCACGAATGATCAATGAAGTCATAAGAACATAGATACAATCTTTTTGGTATATCCGTAGGTTGAAAGCACATCCTTAACTTATTGTCTGCAGCTGGTTTCGATTTAAGGCGTATGGCGAGTTAGATCCACACTGGCGCTTTGAAGCTGGACGCTGTTCAAAACAACCATGTTTCCATGTTGAAACCATGTTTCATTTCTTGTGTACCGTCTTCAGAAGAGGCTTCCTCCTGGGGTGACAGCCATGCACACCAATTTGATCTAGAGTACGGCGTATGGTCTGAGCACTAACAGGCTGACCCCCCCACCTCTTCAATCTCTGCAGCAATGCTGACAGCACTCCTGTAACGAGTCACGTAACATTTTGGAGGGAAAATGATAAGCAGTACTCAATTTGGACATTTAGGGATGTAGGCCTACGCAGTTTCTAAGGGGTACTCACTTTTGTTGCCAGGGGTTTAGATATTATTGGCTAGATATTAGATATTAGTTATTTTGAGGGGAAAATAAATTAACTCTATTAAATAAGCTGCACACAGACTACTTTTCATTATGTCAAAGTGTCATTTTGTCAGTGTTGTCCCATGAAAAGATGCGAAGGGTGTACTCACTTTTGTGATACACTATATTCCAAACATATGTATAGGCGCTCCCAGGAGTTCACGTACAGCACAGTAAGTCTCGGAGTCTCATCTACGTTGTGCTGAATCCATTTTTGAAAGTTCTGTGGGTTCCTCTGGTTTGATTTTGCAGTTTTAACTTTGTCAGCACACTGCTTACTTCAACCGCAATTGATGTTGTTTTTCTAAAGCGGAAGTTCGAAGCAGACATTTTCCAAGATGAGGCCGCCCATGTTTTGCTCAAGAAACTTGTCTATATAACTTTAAAATGGTTTTATTGGCCGATATTATCGTCTACCTGATAATATTGAACAACTGTAATTGACAGTGATAGGCGTCCAGTCATGCGGTTGGATTCGTCCTTATTCTCTGAATTTACATTCACATGCCACTTGTAGATGTCCAGCGAATAAACAAATGTTCATTCGCTGCCATACTCGCATTTCAAATGGAAAGGACGTGTAGTGCCGTCAATGACAGCTATTTGTTAACAGTTTTAAATTGGAATGGTTTGAACTGGTCAAGATCTCAATTTTGTGGGGGTGAAGGGGCTGTGGCATTTTGAAGAATGTAAAACTTTGAAGAGTTGAGCAGCTTCACTTTAAAAGTGACTTGTTAATTGGTTTGATGGTCAATGAAAAACCCATCTTTCTTGCCCATGTGATCAGTCCACAGCTCCTTCGTACTGTTATGGATTTGCTTAACTAGTATGAACACAGACAGCCTAATTGAGATAAATAACCAACTTGAATGGCAGCCACTGTCTGCTGTGGGGTTCAAAATGCCTGAAGCGATTCTGATCTTTCATCATATGATTACTGCTATTCAGTTCTTGAGTGCTTCTATTGAATTTCCACACTGGGGAGTTGAACAGACCTAGGCAAGTGTTGATTGGCACTCTTCTGCTGTTCATCTTTCTGAAGTTCTAGCAGGTTTTCACGTTTTTTTTTTTTTTTTTACCGATTGGAAAATAATTCAGGAGGTGTGTTTTTCAATGTGAATTAATGAAGATGCAAAGTTGCACTCTGACAGTTTTCCATTTCAGTAGAACAGTGAACACTATGCTACAATAGAAATTGGTGAGATTTTTTTTTGCACAGCAACTGTAAATGATTAGACATGATGGGCTTTATTTTCAAAGACACACAGGCAGAAATGCTGGCACATCCTGGCTTTTAGACTTGCTGGCTGCCTGAATAAAAATAAAGGATAGTTTCCTGATCTGACCACACCCTTACCTGGTAAATTATCACAAATTTACTTGGTGATTACTTATTAGCAAATAAGATAAATGGTTCTGGTTTTGGCTTTAAATCCTTCATTTAATTGTTTAATCCCCGAAACATTGAATATTTTACAGTAACCCAGACTTGTAGTATACTGTATATAAAATACAGTGAGTGACATGTAAAAGAAATTTAGAGGTGAACCCACATATGCACATCTCATTACTTCGACCCTGCAAATGCAATGCTACTTTGAGCAATAAAGCTGTGTGGATAATACTTAGGTCATGTTTATTTTTCTTGTAACTGTTCAAGTGGTCTTAAATGATATTGTTAATGGATTGGATTGATAACCAAACAACATAACAATATGACAGATGGTAGGCCTGCACAATATACTGGACTGTCTCAGGAAATTAGAATACACAATATTCTAATTTTTTGAGACAGTCCTGTGTATATATACAGGACTGTCTCAGGAAATTAGAATACACAATATTCTAATTTCCTGACTGTCTCAGGAAATTAGAATATTGTGTATTCTAATTTCCTGAGACAGTCCAGTATTGTTTGAAAATCGCCATCGCATTGTACGCATGCGCAATAGTCACATTGCAGGACGTTGAAAGAATCTGACCTTTTAGCCAGATTGCCGGAATCACGCCAGCCGAACCACTGGACCGAAGCTGGTGCAACTCCAACGACCCGGGCCAGCGAGACCCCGACAACCCGGCCAAAAGGCCAAACTTTGTGCGTTCACCTTAGTCTTAACCCCTTGTTCTGACTCCATTTCGAAAGCTGAAAAAAGGCTCCGAAACACAAGTTGACAATTTATTTAGGCCAACAGCGATCAAACGGCATGGAAAAACTGCAACTGACCAAGGCGAGGAAACAGACTGGTTCCAGGGTCGCCATATCAAAAGTCACCGAAAGATTCCAGTGAAAAAATGACAACAAGTAGTTAAACATCAAGTCTTTTTGAAGGCTCTTGCGGAGCGGGCCGTGGGCAGGAAGATTTGGGCAGTCAAGTTCATGTGTCACCATTGCTGGGTCATGGTTATTGAGGCAACTGAGGTAGAAGATTCGGCACGCCTCACCGTTTGAGAGGCGCCGAGCTATCAAACTTGTAGTTCTTATTGTTGCCATATGTTCTAGACTGTCCTGAAGAGCTGATTGCGGGATTTGTTTTTGCATACATGGGCTTGTAGATGTCTTGCCTATCACCTGGTAGTCAGCGTCAATCTTGCTCAGTCAGCTGCATGACGCACACATTGCGCTTCCGTGGTCAGAAGGCGTCATGTATCTCATATGCCCTATGTCAAATATATTCTGCTTGTTTTCCTTAAACTATCATATAAATGCTATTTATTTTATATTGGGTACGTTAGAGTAATACAAACAGTCAAACAGTAAGTGCGAGAAAAGATACAATTCCTTCATTGTGCAATTGTTTTTTATTTATTTTTTTAAACATGTTAACATGTTTAGTTTTTTAAACATGTTAACATGTTTAGTTTTACTTCATAAAAGCAGCAAGTACACAGATCTTGGATCATTTTCATCTACAGCAAGCCTGGATTAATCCCTGATCCAATCATGCGATCAGAAATCTGGCAGATTGCGCCATTTTTCAGAGGATCGTAATCGAGTGAAAATAATCAAGTTTTTAATTTGAAAAATATATTTGTTTTTCTGCTTAGTGCTCGTACAGTACCACTCCTCTCACTCTCCCTCCTGCTAAGCAGTGCGACCAAACTGTTTTCTTGGTCACCAGTGCAGCTGGCGTTTGGTACTAAACATTAACGTTGATTGACAAGTTTGTAACTTTGATCCGGCCAGAGAAGCCTCGGTAGCTCTACGATCAAAGGTGCAAATGTGTTAATCATCGTTAAACTTGTGGCCCAGTCTGAAGTGTGCTTTGCCCACTCATTCATTGTGTAAGTGAGAGGCTGTTCTCGGCAATGTGAGCGTCAAATCGTCAGTGAATTTAGCCCTTTTCACACTCATATCCGGGGAAATTCCCATGTAAGGTGACGCAGGATTTACTCGCGTAATTGTTTTCACACATGTAGAGATGTCCAGAGAATGACATGGGTTGGACACCTTCATAGACTTGTGGGCACACTGGCTCTCAGTGTTTCTGGTCGGCATCGGTTGTCACAGTGTTGGTCAAATCGCGTTTTGTTCCAGAGTGAGCGTTCCCGACGTCGTAACTGCAGCCAATTCAAGCTCATCATGACTGTATTTAAGCCCAGGTGATCCAAGAGAAGGGTGTGCAGATATTACTTGCTGGGCGCTATACGACACCTCTGCCGCCCTTGTTTTGAAATCCCCTATGTTGTGCTAGTATTTGCGTGTACTGTATTTGTTTTGTTGTCTTATCGGCTCTCTGCCTATCACTGAGGTTAGTATTATGATTGAAATAAATTGTTCAAAACCTGAAGAAGCTGGCGACTCCCTTGCCTATATTACAATAAGAACGGGTCTTCGCACTTTGGCACAACTCGGACGTCACGCAAACTTGGACAGCACGCAGGTCGGGGTGGTGGCAGACAGCCCCCCTCTAATCATCTAATGAGAACCTAACATGCTTGTAACTCGCCTCTTTTTTGGGATGAGAATTTGTTTTGAGTTTACGAGCATGTAAAGGCCCCAAATTCTGCTGCCACTAGTTGGCGCTAAAGAGTTGATGCAAATGACCACCACTGGACTCTTCAGGGTAAGACTCTCACCAAGCACAGGAAGTTTGGAGCAGATATCTTGTATATCTGCCAAGTTATGACTGTTCAGAATGTGTGGAGAGACAAAATGGTGACAGGCACTATCACTTTTCTGTTGGACCCTTCTGCTTCAACCAAACCTCAATAATTTTCATCAGGCCTCTGAACACATGTCTTAAGGCTCCCCTTATGCAGGTTTGAGGTCAATGGATTTTTTTCCCTCAGAGGACGAGTGTGTCCCGTAAAAAAGGGCATTTCCTGTTCGCAGGCGCCAGGCACAATTGGTAATATTTCAATCCAGTCCTATTCAGGCTGGGATACCTCACACACATGCCAGATTTAAAATATATTGAAAGTTGTATGAGGGAGTCATTAGTCATTTGAATTTGGTGTTTTGACGAAAAAATGGCCGACTTTGGCACCCCGCCCAGGTCAGGCCCGTGAATGAAAACACATCATTTTGATAACTTAAGATTTAATATGCCTCATGAACAGTCTCGCCAATTTTGAGGATGATCCAACTAATTCCCCAGGTGCCAAGGTCTCAAATGTGCACCCTGTAAATCGATAAAAAAATTCACATTCAATCCAAAATACCGGATTTCCTGCTGGGTTTGGAATATGCGTGCAAGAGGCTTTTTGGAGCAGTTTTGCACAACGTATCAACTGCCGGAATTGCATTACTCTACGTTGAAAAAACCTAAATGGAGAGGTCTTTTTGGAAAATTCAAGGGGGCGCCACTGAGCCATTTTGTTACATTTTTCGTAACGCTGCAAGTTTATCAAAATTTACGCATTTATGTGCAAAATTTGGTGAGTTTTCGTGCATGTTCAGGCCTCCAAATGTAAACTGTACTATAAATTGATAAAAATTTCACATTCGATCCAAAATACCCGATTTCCTGTTGGATTTGGAAAATGGGTGCAAGAGACTTTTTGGAGCAGTTTTGCATAGGGTATGGACTCCCCAAATTTCATTGCTCTACGTTGAAAAAACCCAATAGGAGAGGGCCCCTTGAACCTTGCAACCTTTCGCCACATTTCAGGCTTCAAACATAAAGATATTAAATTTAATTTTTTTGTCAAGAATCAACAACAAGTGGGACACAATCGTGAAGTGGAACAACATTTATTGGATAATTTAAACTTTTTTAACAAATAAAAAACTGAAAAGTGGAGCGTGCAATATTATTCGGCCCCTTTACTTTCAGTGCAGCAAACTCACTCCAGAAGTTCAGTGAGGATCTCTGAATTATCCAATGTTGTCCTAAATGACCGATGATGATAAATAGAATCCAAATGTGTGTAATCAAGTCTCCGTATAAATGCACCTGCTCTGTGATAGTCTCAGGGTTCTGTTTAAAGTGCAGAGAGCATTATGAAAACCAAGGAACACACCAGGCAGGTCCGAGATACTGTTGTGGAGAAGTTTAAAGCCGGATTTGGATACAAAAAGATTTCCCAAGCTTTAAACATCTCAAGGAGCTCTGTGCAAGCCATCATATTGAAATGGAAGGAGCATCAGACCACTGCAAATCTACCAAGACCTGGCCGTCCTTCCAAACTTTCTTCTCAAACAAGGAGAAAACTGATCAGAGATGCAGCCAAGAGGCCCATGATCACTCTGGATGAACTGCAGAGATCTACAGCTGAGGTGGGAGAGTCTGTCCATAGGACAACAATCAGTCGTACACTGCACAAATCTGGCCTTTATGGAAGAGTGGCAAGAAGAAAGCCATTTCTCAAAGATATCCATAAAAAGTCTCGTTTAAAGTTTGCCACAAGCCACCTGGGAGACACACCAAACATGTGGAAGAAGGTGCTCTGGTCAGATGAAACCAAAATTGAACGTTTTGGCCACAATGCAAAAGGATATGTTTGGCGTAAAAGCAACACAGCTCATCACCCTGAACACACCATCCCCACTGTCAAACATGGTGGTGGCAGCATCATGGTTTGGGCCTGCTTTTCTTCAGCAGGGACAGGGAAGATGGTTAAAATTGACGGGAAGATGGATGCAGCCAAATACAGGAACATTCTGGAAGAAAACCTGTTGGTATCTGCACAAGACCTGAGACTGGGACGGAGATTTATCTTCCAACAGGACAATGATCCAAAACATAAAGCCAAATCTACAATGGAATGGTTCAAAAATAAACTTATCCAGGTGTTAGAATGGCCAAGTCAAAGTCCAGACCTGAATCCAATCGAGAATCTGTGGAAAGAGCTGAAGACTGCTGTTCACAAACACTCTCCACCCAACCTCACTGAGCTCGAACTGTTTTGCAAGGAAGAATGGGCAAGAATGTCAGTCTCTCGATGTGCAAAACTGATAGAAACATACCCCAAGCGACTTGCAGCTGTAATTGGAGCAAAAGGTGGCGCTACAAAGTATTAACGCAAGGGGGCCGAATAATATTGCATGCCTCACTTTTCAGTTTTTTATTTGTTAAAAAAGTTGAAATTATCCAATAAATTTTGTTCCACTTCACGATTGTGTCCCACTTGTTGTTGATTCTTGACAAAAAATTAAAATTTTATATCTTTATGTTTGAAGCCTGAAATGTGGCGAAAGGTTGCAAGGTTCAAGGGGGCCGAATACTTTTGCAAGGCACTGTATGTCGAGGTGCCATTGTATTTAACAAAAAACCTTTAACATGGAATGAGAAAGATATTAGTCATGTCCTGCATACATAGGAGTGAGCTACGGCCAAACATAACTGAGCGAGGCATTTCTGTTTTTCATTTAATTTCATATTAGTCATGACTTCATGGCAAAAAATAATGGATATAAGTAAATGGGCTTTAACATTAAAGGACATCAGAGAGTTGCAAATAATGCTTGTCCAATGACTTCACTTTATTGCCTGGATACTTAATGGGTCTTTGGCTTAATATAAAGATAGCTTAATCAGTGAATTGTATTTGTATACTTATGATGTCTAGATGCTCAAATTTCACATTAATTAAAGGTGTTGATGTCGAGCGGTGAAAACATCTGAGGAAAGTTTGATTTGAAAAAAACAATTGCAGTAGTTGAACGCTACACCTCACGTATTTTAAAGGGTACCACAGATATAAAGACTAGTTCTTAAAAGATAAATATTAGTACGAATCATAATAATTTGATATTAAACTCACTCTTAATATTTTCGTTTTAATAAAATTTGTAAAATTATTCTAACTTAACTAGTAGGTCAGCATTGTTTTTGACGTCCCAGGGCGGTGACGACACATGCATACGCTGCCGGACTTCCACAGTGTCAGTCTTTAACTACATAAACATGTCATCAGTTCTGCCCTTTCAATTTGAACCCGAGTGGAACATTAATGAGAAGGACAGCAAACGCAAAATTAACAGGAAAGACGGGATGAGACAAGTAGCATTTATGTGTCAAGTTCGTTAGTGACAGCACTCTCCTGCTCTCGTCACTAGAGCAGTAGAGTGTTTGATGTCAAAAACTGTTTGCAGATCTTCACGGTAAACTATTGTGCCATCCAACTTATTCCAATATTATTATAAAGATAGTTAGCATCCAGAGCTGCCGTGTGCTTTACAGTGAAACACAACAGTTTGATTATTGGTGCATCACAGCATACAAAAACGTTGATGCAGTTTGTCTTTACTGAGACGTCTAATAGCGTCTAAAGATGTCTTACCTTATTTTTGTCACGTAAAAGCGCTGTCCAGTTCGATCATCGTCTTGCTTGTGTTCTCATATTTATTAGTGTTGCTTTCCGGTGAATAAGCGACACGGAAAACATATAAATGTATTCAACTTCGTTTGATTGCTGGCTGTTCATATCATTTTCGGTCAAACAGATTATAATGATGCCTTATTTTGCACATTGAGATCTAAGAGGCAGAGAAAGGTGAATGGACACAGGCGTCAGATTCGTAGCTTGGACCGCTCCGTTGACTGGCATAAGGTTCGGCAACTCCTTCACAACATGTCAGGAATGAGCGGGCAGGCAGGTAGGTTGTGTGGACCCAATTGCAGGGAAACAAAAAAGGCAGCGAGGCAGGTGGAGGAGAACTCAAAACACGTTTTAATAACAACTAACCAAAAGCACAAAGTACAAACAAAAGGACTAGGGATCAAAAAGGCAATGTTCAAACCAAAACTTACTTAAGCAGAGGGACTGGTACACGAGGGCGTGGAACGGACTCGACTTTGGCAAAGACGGACATAGACACTGACATAGACAATGACGCAACAAGGAGTGACAAGAAACTGGGTCATTATATACGCAGACAAGGGGTAACGAGACGAGGAACAGCTGGGTAACACAGGTGGATGCAGATTGCAGGATACACTGGGAAAACACACACAGGTGAGAGCAATGGGTAATCACAGGGACAAGTCACACTAGGAGAAACCAAACACAAAACCTAACACAACATACAATTAAACATAAGTATCATTAGCATCTCGAGTGTTTGCAGGGCAGAGCTGCCTTGGCTTTGTCGGACAATGGATCGCTCAGGCAGGCAATCGGGCGGACAACCTTTTTTACGTATTCCAAAAGCTGCAGTTTGCCTACTACAAGGGATGGTGTAATAAAAAAACAAAACATTTTTTATGTGGTGACATATGACACTTCCACTTTTCCTACGGCTAGGTGTTGGAGGTTGTTGCCGAAGCAATTTTTCCTTCTGAACCTTCTTTGCGCCCATATGAGAGTGAGCCTAAGTAAGACCCACCAAGAAGTCCACCCGTCTCTCTTGCCTTCCAGTGCATGCCTGATACAACACAAAAGCATTAAGTTCTGCCATGTCAATCATATTGGCCATCTCCGTGTTTGACAAAGCCAAGGGAGCCCTGAATTTGCAAATATTTGAGATACTAATTGCAGCTATCCAGAGTGAAACGCCCCCCCTTCACACCTAGGCAGCGACTCCACAGGAGTGTGAAGGGGGGTTGTCTGCGTGATTCCTTGTTTGAGTGGTCTAATGTTTGACAAAACCGAGTAATCAGTTTGGTTTTGGGGTCATTTGACGCCTTTCTGGTCTTTCTTTATAGCCAAAAAAAGATCGGGACTTCCAATGTTAAAACTACATGTCTCTCTATCCGTGGTACCTTTTAAATGTTTGTGTGTGCACTTTTTATGTATGCAATGATGGGTATACATCACAGATTAAAATATTTTGACTATGTCAGACTTGCTTTGACAGGATATAGCTGATGCATCAGTTCACTCTACATTCCTCTTGGCAGATGTCTAATGCTTATTGGATTTGTATTCCTTTACCGCATATCAATCAAAACATGACAGGACCACCTTTGATAGTGTGTGCCGTTATCTTACTGGACACAAATGAAGCCCTTTCCTCCCTGTAGGACAGTTACTTTTTGTGATGTTGTGGATGAGTACATTTTGAAGATTTTCGAGGCAACGGTACATTCCGCCTGGTGCCAATAGATTCACTGGGCCTTGTTACAAGAAACAGCTGTGATATTCATTTAATAGGTATGTCCTCACAGGTTTTTATATACACTCCCCTTGTAGGGACACACTGTGGCAACACTACGTCTAAGGCTGTATAGAAGGTATATCATGTACAGTGATGAGGTGGGGCATCTGTAAGTGATTTAGAGTGTTTTCTTTAAGTAAAACTCAACATGGCCGTAGCTGTGTTCATCACTAAGAGCTTTAGTGGTGATACTGATGTACAATACCTTCTTATCTGAGCTGGTGATACTTGGTGAGGATGCTGATCTTTTTCCATCCGAGTAGGTGGAAGTCATTAATCATCTTCCCATTTGGGTTTCCTTCATCTCTCCAAGCAGGGTCCACTAATTGGACCAGCACTGTAACGACATTATCTGTCACTCCATCATGCAGGCTATTAGAGTAAGAATATCTTGCCACAGGACGGAATGGAAGCTAACGCGGTTCTCCTGTTTTATGACTGCTGTATTATGTCTGGCCGAAAGTGTTTGGGCGCTCATGGAAAAAAGTTTTCAGTCTCAACATTAACTATTGATGCATAACATATGAAAAACACATTTAAAAATACTCATATATATAGTATACTCCAAATGGGTTAACAGGGGTAGACAAAAAGGGAAATTAGTTAAAGTTCACCGGCCCCACTATCAAAACCAGTGGCCCACGATAACACATCAGTTAGTGATCCCAATAATCAAGAAAAAGATCAATTTGCTTGAATAATTTTTTTTTGTTAGAAATATTTAATGAAAAGTGCAGCAAAACTGAGCAAAAACATGAATCTAATGCAAATAATCATTTTCCAATACCATAATCACTCCAGGATAACCAACAATTTTTCTTGGGAGCTTCAGGGGGAGGCGGCCTTGCGGGAGAGCCCTGTGCCTGGGCGAAGCTTTCCTGTCTTCCCCTTACCACCCTCTGGTAGCCTCCCCCGGCTCGGGCGTTTTGGCAACCATTTGGAAGTCAAAGAGATGGCAATTAAAGCTAACAATTTTCAAGCTAGAACATCGTTATGAAGGTATTATTTTATTCATAGTCACACAGATGAATTATCACATGTCACATATGTTGGCATTGTTGGCATGGGGGACGGGTTTCGATAAGCATCTGCTTTTCCCGTCTTTCCTTGTCTGTCTTTGTCTTTCCTTCGGGTAAAATTCCACACTCTGAAACTGTCAATGATTTTTTGATGATGATGACAATGACAATAAAATTCATTCAAACTGATCTGCTCATCTCAGAGTAAACCTCATTTTTTGTATCACTGTAGCCGAGTCAATTCCAGTGGTCTCGCAACTCGGGCTGAAACTTTCACTCCTTTTTTTTTTTTTTTTTTTTTTTTTTTTTTTTTTTTTTTTTTTTACTTATTGGATTTTGTTTTCCTTCAACTCCTCCAGTGACTTTCTCTTTCTTGAGTGGTATTTTTTTCGCCGTTGCTTGGCAAGGTGCTGAGGGTTTCAGAAACATGCCGTCTTGTACTACATTAGGTAGGTACTTAGATACTGACAATCGATCAGCAGCAGCAATCAGGTTGCGCACGTTCATGCGGGAGCGAACGAGCATACGAGGTGTCTTTACATCCCATGGAGAACAACGGCTGCAGCATAGACTGTATGGTTGTCTTTGATCGTGATAGCGTCACATGGTGGAAACACTGAACCACTGAGAATTAATGTGAAATAACATTTATTAATTTATTTATTTGTAATCGACGCATTATTTTGGTTGGCGCATTCTGGTGGCCCTGAGGGTTTTAAAATTATGTCCGGGCCATTTGTATTGTTGACCCCTAGTTACCCATTTCTTAGGCAAATGTCCGGCAATGTACACACTTTGAAAAGGGCTTTCTGTGCATTCTCCATTTAATGGAAAGAAGGAGGAATGCAAAACGCTTTTGGAGTGAGGAGAAAATCAATTACTTCATCTGTGTAGTGAACGATTAAGTCGTTAAGTCAATAAGAAGTACAGTGATCCCTCGTTTTTCGCGGTTAATGGGGACCAGAACCGCCGCGATAAGTGAAAAACCGAGAAGTAGAATTTTTTTTTTTTTGAACTTGTGTTCAATGTATTTTTTCAGATTTAGCATTGGAAAGAGATACAGATAAGACATACATTTTCACTTTTTTACCCAAAGTATAATTTAAAAAGAAAAGTATAGTTATATATTTGTTTTGATAAATGATTTTTAAGCACTTCAAATGTAATAATTATAATAGGTTTTAAACATATTACTGTCCTACCGAATTATTTTTAAACAAGAATAAACTACTGTATTGTAGTACAAAAATGCTGGGCTTTATTAAGTGCTTCTATTATCTCCCTTAGCTGTGACTCTTAGAGTGACATGTGGAAATTACAAACTTCTTAGGATCACTTTTAACATGTAGTGTTTATTGCCGTGAACACAACACGTCCGGCTGCCTCGAACATCCCGACACACACACATTCATTCCAGCGTGCTTCCTTATCCCCCCGCCTGTGCAATGCGCACAAAGTGCCTGTCTCTTCCAAGGCAGCACTTCATTGAGTGAGTCTACTTAAATCCTCTCACTCACACACAATGAGTTGCCACAGGAAATGTTTAACAAGTTAAACGATGATTGACGCATGCAGCGCTTTTGTAGCCCATGACTCGCAAGATCAAACATCTGTCAACATCATTAACTTTAATAAGTAACTCTTGTGCACGTGCACTGCATGCCTGGGGAACAAAGAGCAGGGAGAGCAAGGGAGGGAGGGCGCGAGAGTGAGACTAAGTGATCGGCTCGGGACAGCTCATCTATATTTTTTTTCTCTAATTAAAAAAAAATCTGCGATGAACTGAGGGCACGAAGTTTGAAGTGCGACGTAGCGAGGGATCACTGTACTGGGATAGCGAGAAACAAGAAGAGTGAAAAGTTACGAGTTTGCAGGTTTATTGGTGTGTGGAAATGAAGTGATTTGTGAAAAGGATCGGTGACTGAGTTACAACTAGGAGTGGGAACCTCTGGGTACTTCACTATAGTTACAATTTGCGGTACAAGGCCCACAATAATGATGATCTTACAATATGGCCATTCAACAATTATCTATATACTGTATGGGTCAGGAAATCATTCTAGTATATTCTACAAAACAACTAATAAACAGAAAAACAAGCCATTCTACTGTGAATTGGAATGAGTTTATCAGTGGTACATGTCCAATCCATTTGAATTGGAAGGGTGGCAGCGAATAGTCCAAGTGACTCAAGAATTCCTCCAAAGGAATACAAAGTGACTCAAAATCAACAGGAAGTTACCTGTAAACGCCCACAAAAGACTGGCTGTGAATGCTCTGGTTTCAGTGCCATTGGCTGCACTAGATGTCTATTCCAGTGAAAATGAACTGGATGTCTTGCGCTGTCAATTGCAGCCAGTGCGCTAACATAGAAACTATTCTATTCTACTCCATTTTTTTTTTTTTTTTTTTTACTGTGACACGTTTTCAAAATATTAATATGAATCTGAATATTAAATGCATGTAAAAAGTAACCAGTGTTTTTGTACTTTATGTGTATGAATCAGAATTAAAACAGACCGGTCCTGAAAATTCCTATCTTCACAGATCTCACCCATGTACCACATCTGTTTTACTTTACAACAACACTTAACAGACATGACTGGCAGACCCTCCGCTGTCCCATCACATTTTACTTCTTTTCATCTTAATAGCTTGATCCTTTGATTTTTACGCTTGAGGAAAAGCACAAGTCTCTTCCGTAAGGGCCATGGTGACGAAATGCTCATTCAGGAATTGTGCTATGTGGGTTGTGCTTTGTGAAAATAACCTGCACCATTCACATAAGTTATTGTTATTTATTTCAAGTGTTGTAGGCTTTGAAATAACACTCAATTACTTTATCTGTTTCTCAATCGTCAACAATCCCGTTTGTCTATGTTGTTAACAATTGTGGAGTAGTTTATTCATCAATAAATTAGTGCTGTCAAATTTATCGCGTTAACAGGCAGTATTTAATTTTTCTAATTAATCACGTTAAAATATTTGACACATTTGACGCATGCGCGGAATGACCCGCATTGCTTCAAACAGATTACAATGGCGCCTTTTTTTTTGCACATTGACAGCTAAGAAGCAGAATGATCTGAATGAATGAACCGCGCCATTTATTGGCATAAGCTTCGGCAACTCCTTCACGACAACATAAGTATCATTTGGTAAAAGCACAACAAAAATAATATTCCTATCTCTCAAAAAAAAAAAAAAAAAAAGTTCATTCCCATTTAAAATAGCTATGCAAAATACACATAAAACTTACTCAGACTTTGGTGAAACTCTATTCAAACATTTCGTTTAGCACATCAAATACACTGGATGGTAATATTTAGTCATAATATACAAACTATCAGAGGTCTCGTACGTTGTGAAGCCAAGCACTCAAATGACTGTGTACAATGTATGGACCAGTAGACAGGGAACTACGGCGTCAGTCGAGGGACAAAACGCAGTCATTGGCTTGAATTCTAAGTAATTTAAAACTCGCCATTGACACCTTGTGGTGTATTTCAATCACTATCTTACGTAGTTAAAGACACTATGGAAGAATGGCGACGTCAGCAATGGCGAACTATTAGTTTATTTTTTTATTGAAAATTTTACCCATTTTATTAAAACGAAAACATTAAGAGGGGTTTTAATATGAAATTACTATAACTTGTACTAACATTTATCTTTTAAGAACTACAGGACTTTCTGTTCGTGGATCCTTTTAACAGAAAGAATGTTATTAATGTTAATTCCATCTTGTGGATTTATCGTTGTAATAAACAAATGTAGTACTTAGGTACAGTATGTTGAATGTATATCACTTTTTTTCTGTTCACCCATAATAAAGTCATAAAAGAACCAAACTTCATGAATGTTTTTTGTGACAAAGTATCTGTTCCAATCACTCTATCGGAGAAAAATCCGAGTTGTAGAAATAACTGGAAACTCAAGAGAGCCATGACATTATGTTCTTCACAAGTGTATGTAAACTTTTGACCACAACTGTATCTTTCCATTCCAACAATAATTTACAGAAAACATGGCATATTTTTGAGATGTTTGAATTGCAATTAATTATGATTAACTAATTTTTAAGCTGTGATTAACTCGATTAAAATTTTTAATCGTTTGACAGTCCTACAATAAACCTCTAATTTACCATTTTAAAACAATGCTCTCCATCCATTATTCCTTTTTTTTAAACCTGTCCTGTTCTGCTGCTTTGTCACGGAGAATGGGAATCTTAAGTGTCCTGATGGTCTGAGCAGTTTTAATATATCACATGGGAGTATGTTATACTCCCATTGTGATTATTAATTGTGTTTCGTTTATTAGGAGGGAGCAGCGACCGGGAAGGGGCTATGGGCGGACAGATAGGAAAATAGAAGAGGAGAGACAGAGGAGGATAAGAACAAACAACAACAAGAAATACATTGAATGCCTACAATACCTATGAATATAGACAAGTTTCCTGAGCAAAATATGGGTGGCGCCATCTCTGAAAATGTCTGCTCCGAACATCCGTTTAGAAAGAACAACATGAATTGCGGTTGAAGTAAGCAGTGTGTTGACAAAGTTACAACTGCAAAATCAAACCAGAGAACCCCACGGAATCTCCAAAAAGGGATTCAGCACAACGTAGATGACACTCTGAGACTTTCTGTGCTGTGCGTCAACTCCTGGAAGCGCCTATATATATATGGTTTGAAATGGAATGTTTTGAACAGCCTCCAGCTTCAACGCGCCAGTATGGATCTATCTCGCCAAACGCCTTAATCGAAACCAGCCGCAGACAAGAAGTTAAGGATGTGAAACTTTCACCCGACATTACAGAGACCCTCGGCGGCCTCCAGACAGACTTTTTCCCGCTGTCCTCCGTAATTCCAGCTCCAATAGCGTGTCTTAATGTTGCTGCAGTTAAAAAGCTCGCAGTTGGATCTCGGGATTGAGCTGGCGGTCCACCGCGCCTCCCAGGCCCAGCCTCTCGGCCGACCTCGGGTAGAACACACATAGTCTCGATATTTGTCAACGTACAGTAAGTGTTGTTGTGAGGCACATCAACTTGTCTTCGCTTGCCTAACAGCTTCCACCTGTAAATAAACAAACAAAAAACTTGTAACACTTGCATTTATGCATTGACATAATTGTGCTATCCAACACGTACTGATTAGCAACAGGCTAGCAGCAGATACAGTAGTTGCAATGAATAAAATTAAAGATCATCACAATTACTATCATCATCATAATAACAATATTTAAGGCAACAAGTCTTTTCATGCGCAAGATTTTAGCTTTAGTATTTCTTGAGCACCGGACTCATGAAATAGGAAAAACATGCCTTCCATAACGCAGTGGCAACATGGCTACAAAAACACCCGGTCTTTGTCGTGGCACGGGCTTAGTTCCACATCTGCCACATCTGCCTTCATGAACATGTTGTCCTCCTCTGTCGTGATGATGGCAGATTGATGTTACTCCAGCTCCACTGTTGTTTTGGATGGAGAAATTCTAAAACTGAAGTTGCGAGGAGACATGCGGAAGAACCTCGGAAATTTTCTATAGTGGTGCCATCGTTAGCTAATTGTATTTCCCGTGGACACCATGTGGGGGGCTGAGGAGAAAGAGGAGTGGGGTGAGTCAAAAAGAGATGTGTTTTGGTCGGGTGGAGCGCACACTAATCAGATATGTGAGGTGTCGAACCCAGTATTATGTGAATCACTTGTACGTGTGGATATGTTGCCATCCTATTCTATGCTGCCTGAGCGCTAATCCTGGCACCGACACTCTCTCTACTTGAGTGTGTATAATTGCACCTATTCATGTATGAATCCCATCAGACCTGTTATAGTCCTGCAGACAAGTGGAAATGCTGCACGGGGGCTGCCGCAGGGCCAGGCCTCTCCGCAGCCATTCGGGGGGGGTGAGTCAGCCCATACCTTCTCCTGCAGCTCCAGCAAGGGGGCCGCCATCATCCCCCTGGGACCCAGGGTGGACCATCCGCATGACCATTAACCAGCCTTCAGGGAAGAGATGAGGTGATATGCCTGGCAGCCATTACCCAGCACTGTGATGGGATTGTGTGGGGAGGGAAGTGCAGTGTATGGCCTAAAATAGGAGAGCCCGGGTGAGGGCAGTGGGACCGCCGCATGGAGGTTCTTCCCAGTCCCACATCCCATTGCCCCTCGCTGAGGACCCCTTATGGAGTATAATGTATGTTGTGTGTTAATGGCGGAGCCGGCAGCACGGAGGCAACCCCCCTAAAACCGGTCACAGCCACCCCACATCCTCTTTGTATGATGCCTTAAAATCTCTCTCTTCTATTCCTTGCTCCTCATCCAGCCCTTTGAAAATTCCTGGTAAGTTAGTATGAGGAATTTTTATTGTGACCTAAAATATGTTCTGTCAATGCCATTCCTCTGGGCTGCAGACTGTGACCACAGAGAGACCTATGTGTTGAAGGCATATTTCTGGCAAGGCTGCCAGGATGTATAAAAAGTAAATAGCTGACAGATTTGGATTCAGTTACGAATGGTGGCTTCTCTGAGGTCAAAAGTTGCTGGTACTGTTTCTTTTTTTTAAAGAGGTAATGTACATTAAACTACCAGTGTTGACAATTACTGAACGGTGCTGAGTTTTATTCTTTGAATATAGATAAGAACAGAAATACATGTAGTCCCCGGGTTACGAGTTACGGCATATTCGACTTCCGTAATTTCGACTTTGCAACGCCGGAGTCTTATCTGCCCATTTTTTAAAAAAATTTTTTAGTCAATCATTCAAACCTGATTGTAAGTTGCACCAGCCATAAAATGCCCAATGAAGAGGAAAAAAAAATATATAAGTTGCACCGGAGTATAAGACGCATTTTTGGGGGAAATTTACATGATAAAATCCATCACCTAGAACAGATATGTCATCTTGAAAGGCAATTTAAAATACAATAGAGAACAACATGCTGAATAAGTGTACAGTATGATAATGTTATATGACGCATGAACAACAAAATGCGAACATGGCCAGTATGTTAACGTAACATAGCTATTACGTTAGTCAGGTAACTATAGCATAGAGAACATGCAGTTTACCAAATCATCAGTGTGACCACCAAACACCAAAATAACATGTGAAATGACATGTTGATATATTAATAATTTCACAAATAAGACGCTCCAGAGTATAAGTCACACCCGAGCCAAAATATGGAAAAAAAACTGCGACTTATAGTACGAAAAATATGGTGTATAGCCCCTTACAAAACACGAAAGGTCCTCAAAGTGCTTTACAACAAAGACAAACATGGCTCAAGATAAATTAAAGACAGGAATTATTATACAATGACATTAAGAAAAAACGAAATGAAACAAATACGGCGCATCGCGATAAAAGTCAGACAACAAATAGGTTACGGAGGGTTAAAATTTTTGATAAATAAGAAGGAGCCTGGCTATTAATAGAATTTAAAACAAAACAGTAAAAGTTTGAAATCAATTCTTAAAGAAGTAGTAGCAGTAGTATATTCAAGTAAACAGTACCTTATTGTACCTCACAGTATCATATTTTTTTTTACCTTACTTAATTAATATGACGTCTTTTGTCCTCACTAAACATGAAGTTGTTCAGCTTGACAGACAAACAAACAAGGCAGCAAACAAGGCAAATGTGGTTTTTGAATCTTTTTACTTCTTTTTGTAAAGCTGTAACACACATTTGTACACTTATGTTCAAAGCGATGCAAATTTTAACAATAAAATACTTGACACGAAACAATTGGTGTTCAAACGTCCATCTAGTTTGATCAATATGTAAATTTTGTAGCTTAAATAAGACTAATATGCCAAACAATAGTCCGCTATCTTAAATGCTATGAATGCTAACGTATTTACAATTCCCATAGCAAATAGCTCACACATAACTCCACAAACTGTAGCGCTAAACTTAAATACAAATGCATCCACAAACATGGCGGAAAGCACTCAGGTGACTTATAGTTTAGCTCTGAGACCCCCAATTTGGCCAATTTTCAAAATTGGCCGATATGCATGTGTGATACATCATTGGAAAGCTTAAAATCTCAATTTTCTGGGGGAAGAAAACTTTTGAACAGGAAGGCATTTAAAAAAGATAAATAAATAAACAGCAAAACGCTAACTGGAGGTGAGAGCACGCAAGAGCAGAATTACAGACGCCATGACTTTAACGAGATATTATCGCGTCTTCACCTTGTTTCAATCCAAAAACTTCATGTAGCATGTATCACCGAGTGTCAGGACACAGCTTTGAACGGCTACAGCTGGATTTTTGGGGGATTTTATGGGTGAAACATGGTAATATAACAAGGGTAGCAATGCAGAAATTGCAGACAACAAGGAGTGGTCGAGATGTTCTTTTTCATATATTTACCCTTTTAAACTTTTCTTTCAATTTTTCTTTGTTTGGATAAATTATTTATCATCTAACATATCGGAAAAAAATACGACAGTAAGAAAAAAAAAAATACAATTTAGCGATAGTTATGATGTAGATATCTTTGAATTTTTTACAGACGCCATTTTTTTCATTGTGACGTAATTTGTTTAAAAGTTTGAAATATGCGAGTGAATAATGATTTAAAGTTTTTTTTTTTTTTTTAAACGAAATATTAGACATCAATTAATGATTCAATGCTAAAAATGACAGACATTTTGAAAAATAAATATAATTAAATACCCTTCGTTTTATGACTGGGTTGAAACAAAAGCGGTTGCGCGATGTCTGTAAACAGGGGTTTCCAGGGTAAAACGGACAAATTAAAAATAGTTTGAGGGGTTAATGCCCCATGAATCTGCTATGGCAGCATATAGACATATTGTTCTATCAAACGCAACAGTTGTTTTGGCTTAAAATACAGCAGTTTCTTTTAAAGAGGAGTGCAAGAGCAGAAGCTGCTTTTTTAGTCTTGTCTGTGTTTTCCGCCATATACTAGCTAAAACAACATACAGCTTAATGTGGGCCAAACCAGAGCGCAGCTGTCCTTTACCCATGTCAGACGAGTTTGCTCCTCAGTCATACAAGGTGACATTCCAGCCAGACCCAACGCTGCCACCAGAGGGCAGTGTATCCTCCATCATTAAACAAAATACAATACTTTTGGACTTTTGCACAGTTATTTTGAGATTTAGGCATACAAAAAGGTGAATTCCGACTTACACGGAAATTCAGGTTACGTTGCCAGCGTAGGAAGAGAACCTGTTTAGAACCCGGTGGCTAGTTGTATAGTCTTTAATCTAAATTTTCCAATATCATAAAGTACAGGAAGTAATACACAAACAAACTGGACAGGAAAAACACTTCTAGAAAGCTTTTATTCAGCCAGCAAAAGACTAAACAAATTTACAAGCAAAAAAAAAATCATAGCACAGACAAAACACATGTGTTGCACTGCTGTCCGATTTGGAATCATCTACTATCATCCAGGTTACAGAGCTTGTCTAACAAAGGGTGCCTGATTACTAAATGATGATGTATTATGCCTTGTTGCGTTGCCAACCACTGTGTTGGAACAAAACCTTTTAAAAAATGGATCCTCACAGCTGGAATTGATGTTCATGTTATGTTAATTATTCCCTTCATTCACACATCTTTGTTCACCATTAAATCATCCCAGTCCTCTCTCACTTTCTTCCATGTGATCAGAAACACTTTGCATAATCCTGACTGAGACGTTTTTCACAAAGCTTCACCTCAGAGCCTAGCCTAACCATTATTTATGCTAAATGGTATACAACTTTGTGACCTTCCTAGGCAACAGGGGAAAGAAAAAAACACTGAACAGGATAAAATTTGTCTGCGCTCTCTGTGCTTCTAAAGTCAATGGGTCCATAAGTGGTTTTCCGCTTCTTAGTAATGGCATCAGTAAGTGGTCTGTTCACTGTGTGTTAAGCTCGACAGTATGTTGTAATTGCCCACAAATGAAGGAGGTGGTTTCTGCATATGTTTGCCACCTGGATCTCATGACTGTGAAATTCAGCAGATTGCTTTAAAACCTGCACTTCAATTGAACGCACAATTGAACATGAACTATAGTTCAACTTAAAACTTTAACCCTTTTTGTTCTTTTACTTCAGGAAACAAGCTGAATGGTTTCTAAGATTCTGTAATGAGTCTGACTATACAGAGCGAAGTTTAAAAAATGCTGTAGAAGCAGGGGAGTCACTAGACCTAATACAATACACCGGGGCACTGGCAAGCGAGCAATTAAAAAAAAAATAGCACTTATCTATCAAAAAAGTAAGAAATAGTGCTTTAAAGTGCCTGCAACAGCATTTTAAAAATCTTAAATAGCATTATTAGGTGAATTAGAATCATATTTGAGACGATATAACTATATACGACAATTTGGCAAAGCGCAGATGATGAGAAATAAGTCTTTCAATCTGTTTAACCCTAGCTGTCATTATAGCATTCTAGCATCCCCAGCTGAAGGATGACGTCGGCAGGGTCACGATTTCATCTGATTTAGAATTCAGCCCATTGAGGGGAAATTATTCAAAATGAGGAAAATGTGACAAAGAGAGCAGCACAATGTCATTATTTTAATTTTCTCCAATATTTTTACAGGATATCCTTTTTATCTTAGTATTTTTCCCCAATTGCTAAATAAATGGTATGGTCATGACAAATAACAGTCGTGTGCTAAATGGAATATCAAATATTCAAAATGCATTTATTCAGTACGACATGGCAAAATGGTCAAAACTCTCAACTTCTTGCACCTCCTGAACGATATTTTATGCCACAGGAGTTAGTCCGGCTTTTGTCATGTCCCTGCCCTGGCTTCGGAGAGTGTAAACAAACCAGGGGGCGTGACAGCTAGCCGACATGCTAACCGAGCGGCGTTTCAAAGCCTTATTCTTGCCTTTCGTAGCGAAAAATCACACGAAGCTACCCCGGATCATATTTGGGGTTGTCGATTGTCTTTACTGATTGGCAACTCCTCCGGCGATGAGCAAGTTACATTTCGTCGTTACACTGCTGCGGGTAGGAGAACTCATTTGCCGGGGAAGCAGGTGGAGAATGACCGTTGGACAAACCGGCCAACGTCGGAAGAGCGCATAGCTGCCCAAGCCCAACCTGAGGATAGTTGTCTATAGCCGGGCACACGAAGAGGGCAGAGGGGTTGGAAGTCTGGACGATATGAAGAACCGCACGAGCATAAGCCTAGTATATTGCTCTCCCAGCGGGCACCCGAAGAGGACCAAAGGAGGTGTGTGACGAACTGCCGGTCATCGGATGAGTGGTATTCTCGGTGGACAAGCCACAAGATCCAAGCCACCTCTGTATTTAAATGTGTGCCATGATCCCAATATTTGACATAATACAAAACACGATGTTTACTCACTTCCTGGTAAGTCCAATGGTCCCACAATTGTTGGACTTGTTTTTGCCAATCTCAGGGTGAACAGGAAATTTTTGAAACACAAAAAGGCTTACACGCCTCTCCCTAGTGCAGCAACAAAACCCTGCAGCACATTTGGCTGGCGTGATGCGAAAAATAAACAAATCAATCCGCAAAATCAGCTGAATCCGCACTCCATCTTCATGCTGTAAAGCAATGGTGGATTGTGAAATGCTGACCCTGGTGACGTCATATTCGCATTTCTCCCCAACACAGGCTGTTATTCATTTTCATGGCGCAGGATTGAAAAAGTTGAATATATAAATCGATCGCTTCCACACACATCCAAGTGGTCCATTTAATTCGGGAGCATAAAATACCGTGTGAAATAAGAAATAAACATGCTTTTTCCAGTCATAGGCACTTTAACCAATCAACAATCAAACCAAAATACAAGTTTACGTAAAAAAAAAAAAAAAGTGAAAAAAAGGTGACTTTTTTGTTTTTCAGCCGTCAGTATTTCAAAATCAAAATTTGAACACCCCTTGTTAATGGTCAATTCACTTCTGCTCATGCTCATCAGCTACCATCTCTCCTTCACCTCTTCCTACACTCTGCTGCGCCACTTTCTCTGGACAGAAATTGGGATATATCACTGTAAGTGTGATGCAATTAATCAGTGTTTCTCAACTGGGAGGTTGTGACCTGAAAGCGGTTTATGTTGCCTAGATGGGTTACCTAACTTACCTCTCTCATTCCTCCTTGCTAATTTATCCTTGCTGCGAGCAAATAACGTTCTAATATTCATTTGCAAGAACAATGCTGATTGAGTCAAATAGAAATGAAAAATAATACATTCTGTTACAGACTACAGCAACTGCAGTAACAAATAAAATACTTGTAAAACAGCTGGAAAGTATGAGGAGCACACATACAAAATTGTTAGAGGTTATATCCCAAAGATAGGCAATTCATTCATACAGATTGATTCTATTCATTTTGGTCATATAAACAAATAGCATCAGTACATGACACAGTTCAAATATAGCATAGGCTAAGTTCATACTACAGGTCTCAATGCACGAATCCGATTTTTTCGTGTTTTTCCGACCTGAGTCAGGCATTAACTTGACGGTCTGAAAGGGACAAGTCGCATAGAAGTGGACCATTTCAAATCCGATCTGAGTCACTTTCGTATGTGGTTCAAATCCGATCTGGGCCACATTTTTTCAGAACGTGACTGGCGGTCTAAACTGTCAAGACTCCCAAATCGGAAATCATGCAGCAATTACGTCACCAAAGAGCAAGAGGAAAGGAGGACGGCAGCCATGTAGGCATTAGCGCTTAGCTTGAACTCTGCTTTTAAGCACGAAGCGGGCTTGACTACAGTCATAAAAAAATAAAATGAAGAAAAGAATAGGCCATAGAATTTTCGATTTTCATTCTGTGCGCCGAATGAGCAATATTTCATTATTGCACACATGACCAAGTCGGGGCAAATCGACGCACCCACGTCATTTAACGCACACACGTCAAGGCTCATGTGTGTGCGTGTATGCGTTCTATCAGTCCATATAAATTTACAATATAAGACTAAACGGGGATTATTAATGTGTTATTTGTGTCCTCTTTTTGGAAATCAAAATATGATCACTCTGGAATGACATACAGCTAGCATGTCTAATTTGTTTTGATGCTTCTGCGCATGCGGGCCTCTTTGCTGAGCGCATCTCAGACTGCGAATTAGTGCGCATTCGTGATACTTGAACGGTCTCAATGGACAAAGGCAGTCTGAACGGGCATGCCAAAAAAGACAGATATGGCAAAAAATCGGATTTCTGCATTAAGACCTGTAGTATGAACCTAGCCATATTGTATTAACACAATATTAGGCAAAGCTCTTGAGTGAGAGTCTCCCATTAAAATCACATTTAATTGACATTGTATTCATAACCAGTTAGCTAAAATACGGCAGCTAATATGATACTTCGGTTTGCAACCAGAGTAGTTTACCGCAGTTAACTGCCTGATATGTAAAGAGTAAAGTTGAATCATTGAAATTCACAGTTCATGGGAATAGGTGACCAAACAAACATCAACAGAGGTAAAAACTAACAACAAGGATGGGCAGTTTATCTGGCGCTAACCTGTAAAGCAGGTGAGAAAGTGTCATCTGCAACATCGACTGTATTATTGGCGCACACACTGTAATATTGATGCTGCATTCACAAGTTGTTAGAGTAATCAAAACAATGATTCTCTATTACATAGTGTCTATCAAAAGCCCCAAACAGTCACTTAACTTGTAATGTATCGTTGGAATATTAAAATAGTCAACTCTTCTTTTTAGCAACCATGTTTTTATCCCACATTACAACTTTACAACACATCAGAACGATTTTCCAACTTGGGAACTCAGATCTCTCAACACACATGAACGCAGCATAACTCCCCAAGGTGCTTCGCAAAATTATCAACTCAGATGCCTATCACAGCCAAAGTTAGGTGCATAAATAACCATATTAACTCATTCACTCCCAGCCATTTTCACCGGAGCAAGGCCCTTCGCTCCCGGTCGTTTTACCGGATTTTTACTGTTTTTGAAAGGCCCACAGAAAAATCTGTTCTATTGCTATATAAACATGGAACCCAATAAAAGAAAGTTTAGACTCTCTTCTTTCAGCAGAAAAAAAATGTTAGTTTATATCTTTTTCCAGTCTTTAGAAATCAGCATTAGAAAATAGCTTAGTTTGAGCAATTTTCCAATTTCTAATGAAAAAACAGAGAAATTGAGCTTTTTGTGAAGCATACATTTCAAACATAACTTTGACTTATACACAGCTTTTTTTTTTTTTTTTTTGCTTTAGTTACTGTAAATCCCAAACATCTGAATAATTGTTTTTCTTTTACAAAATAAAATAAACAACAAGACAAAAAGAGCTTTTGATAGCAAAGTAACAATTTATTTACACATAGCTAACATAAATAACATAACTAGATTACGCTGTACTTGCCGTGACAGCCGTTTAAACTTTTCACTCATCGCCGTCTGTCTCATAAAGATGAATTTTTTTGTGTCTCTGGGGGCTCTGCTCGCGAGCAGCACGGACTCAAAGGCATCGTCCGCTGCACTAGTGGTCCCGGTCATTCTGCTCGGTCGACCAGCGCCTGGCATCCCGGGCGTCCTACCGGTTGTTCTGCTCGGTCGTTCGCCGCCTGGCATCCATTAAGGTCATCTTCCGCCGGCGCCCGGTCGTGCGGCTTGGCCGTTCGTTGCCGTTGAATAGGGTTGCGGGTCTTACCAAATGCACTACTGCCCTCCTTTGGCCAGTTTTATTGCTTTAAAATGGATTTTCAGATTTTTGAATCCTGACCCAGAGACGTCTTTAAAAAAAAAAAAAAAAAAACAACGTAAAAGACGTATAAATATGTCTTTGGGACACTAAAACAATTAAAAATAGAACATATTTATAGGTTTTTGGGAGCAAATGAGTTAAGGAACCATACACAGATTATGTATATGGAGTAAATAGAGTCATTTGACAATATAAAACATGAACATTCTGTACAGTATGCTATGTAGATTTAAAACTCAAAAAGTTTTTTGTTTTGTTTTTGTTTTGTTTTTTACCGGTGAAATTTATACTGGGGCACTGCAGATCAATACACTTGCCCCAGTGAAATATGTCTGGTGACGCCTATGTGTATAAGTATTCATGTTGGAACCAATTTTCATGACCAACTGTGTGTGTTTGTTCAGATGAGGTGAACATTCTGCAGGAGTTTTCCATTCACTTGCCCAACAGTCCAAACACCTCTTTGATTGTGGAGGATGACCGGTGTCCAGTCCTTCAGGTGGGACAGTACTCCATCTTGGCTCTCCCTGTCACGCAGCTCTTCACTGAAGGGTATGGTTCAATCTATAGCCAAGTGTCTTTTTGAACCGTTAACGTTGTCTCCATTAACTCGCTTTTTCTTTTCTGAAATCAAGACACATGCAGTGTGTACTCAGTTAACAACAGTTTCAAACATACATCATGAAATAATTTAGTTTAGCAATTGGATTTGTGTGAGCCATTTTACAAATGTCCCAAAACGCCTTCACTAAAACAGCACCTCTGTTGTAGGATGCTTTCAGAGTTTGCCACAAAACGCTCACGGCCGCCAGAATCGGCATCTTTCATACTAAATTTCTCTAGCCTCCGGGATCGTACTGCATTTATAAAGACGTTAGCGTACCGGTGAAAGGGCCCCATATTTTATTTCTGCCTTATTGTTAAAAAAATAAAAACTGGGCTAACGTTTAAAATGTACTGGAAAACCTGGAAAATTGGTTTTAAAAGCCCTAGAATTTGGCCATGACAAAGGTGTACTAACCTTGTATAAAACATTATTCCTTCAGTTGCTACAGTTGGGATGTAAGTGAGTTTGTACATAAGTAGAAACACAGTAGTAAATCACGACATTCATGGCAAACTAAGCTCATGTAGGCTGAAATTTTGGTTTTAATGACCTTTATTAATGTTCTTGTTTAAACAGCAATACAAATTTAACTAAAATGAGAGCAATTTTGACAATTCTATGAATTTGTTGTCATTTACACGCGTACAACTGATACTGTATATCATAGTGACTCGACTGTATACTGTTACTTATAAGAAATACTATGATCTAGAAATTATATTAACACAAATTCCCACGACCATTTGAAAACTTTGACAACAACCAACAAACTAAAGGGGGGATTTTTCGGAATGGACGAGCAGCTATCATCTTTATTCTCTATATCAAATGCAACTATGATTAGATAGGATCAGTGCCAATGATGGTAAATGTCTGTGTTTAGGTTTGCTGACGAATTCAGTCTCCTGGTGCAGCTGAAGAGTCTTCAGAGAGTTGAAAGCAGCATCTTCACCATACTGAGCCCAAACCGCCATATCATGCTGCAGCTCCGAATCAGTGCTTTCACAATTATCTTCACCGGAGCACAACAACGTCACTATGAGTGAGATTACTTTCAAACGGCGCATCAATTTGCATTAGGTGTTGCTGTTGTTACGTCCAAGTTTAAAAACATAAAAGACTTGAACCCTTTCAGTGGATTACAGTGTACACTGTTGACACTCAAGATATTTTTTTCATAGTACAGGTAGTCCCCGGGTCACAACATGGAGTGGGGCAAATAAGTATATAGTCGACCACTAATTGTTCTAAAAGTTCTCCCACTTGAAAATATTAAAGAGGCCTGTAATTGTCAACATGGGTGAACCTCAATCATGAGAGACAGAATGTGGGAAAAAAAAAAACAGAAAAACACATTGTTTGATTTTTAAGTAATTTATTTGCGAATCATGGTGGAAAATAAATATTTGGTCATTACCAAAAGTTCATCTCAATACTTTGTTATGTACCCTTTGTTGGCAATAACGGAGGCCAAACGTTTTCTGTAACTCTTCACAAGCTTTTCATACACTGTTGCTGGTACTTTGGCCCATTCCTCAATGCAGATCTCCTCTGGAGCAGTGATGTTTTGGGGCTGTCGTTGTGCAACACGGACTTTCAACTCTTTCCTCACTCCGTTGCGTCAAAATGATAACAAGAACGGCGAGCAAAAATCCCAGAACCACACGGGGGGACCTAGTGAATGACCTACAGGTTGCTGGGACCACAGTAACAAAGGCTACTATCAGTAACACAATGAGCCGCCAGGGACTCAAATCCTGCACTGCCAGACGTGTCCCCCTGCCTAAGAAAGTGCATGTCCAGGCCCGTCTGCGGTTCGCTAGAGAGCATTTGGATGATCCAGAAGAGGACTGGGAGAATGTGTTATGGTCAGATGAAACCAAAATATAACTTTTTGGTAGAAACACAGGTTCTCTTGTCTGGAGTAAAAAGAATGCTGAATTACTGAAATACTGTGAAGCATGGGGGTGGAAACATAATGCTTTGGGGCTGTTTTTACTGCAAAGGGACCAGGATGACTGATCTGTGTAAAGGAAAGAATGAATGAGGCCATGTATCGAGATATTTTGAGTGAAAATCTCCTTCCATCAGCAAGGGCATTGAAGATGAGACGTGGCTGGGTCTTTCAGCATGACAATGATCCCAAACACACAGCAAGGGCAACAAAGGAGTGGCTTCGTACGAAGCATTTCAAGGTCCTGGAGTGGCCTAGCCAGTCTCCAGGTCTCAACCCCATAGAAAATCTTGAAAGTTGAAAGTCCATGTTGCCCAACGACAGTACCAAAACATCACTGCTCTAGAGGAGATCTGCATGGAGGAATGGGCCAAAATACCAGCAACAGTGTGTGAAAAGCTTGTGAAGAGTTACAGAAAACGTTTGGCCTCCGTTATTGCCAACAAAGGGTACATAACAAAGTATTGAGATGAACTTTTAGTATTGACCAAATACTTATTTTCCACCATGATTTGCAAATAAATTACTTAAAAATCAAGCAATGTGATTTTCTGTTTTTTTCTTTCCACATTCTGTCTCTCATGGTTGAGGTTTAACCATGTTGACAATTACAGGGCCCTCTAATATTTTCAGGTGGGAGAACTTGCACAATTAGTGGTTGACTAAATACTTATTTGCCCCACTGTACTTGACTTAGGTGATTTCGACTTTACGTCTCATATGCCAATTTGTCTCCAGTTGTTTATTTATTTTATTTTTTTCAGTCACATAAACAATACCTTATTGTACCTCACAGTATCTTATTTTTTATTATGCTGTATAAATATGACGTGTTCTGTCATCACTAAATGTGACGTTGTTCAGCTTTATAGACAGTAACAAGGCAATTGTGCTTTTGAAGCTTTTAACTTCCTTCACTTTTGACTATTTGTAAAGCTGTAACACACATATGTACACTTTTGTTCAAAACGGCACGCATTTTAACAATAAGACACTTGACACGAAACAATTGGTGTTTAAACACCTATCTAGTCTGATCAATATGTAAATTTAGTAGATTAAGTTAGCTTAATTTGCCTAACCAAAGTCTGCTAGCTGAAATGCTATGAATGCTAAAATTTACAATAGCGTACCGCACGAATGCTATTTTTAGACCGTGACGTCGCATCATGGGACATTATAGACCCGCCCATTATATAAAGCACTGCTGATATGGAACTTGTAGAAACAACTCTACATTACGACATGGACGACAAGGATGTTTTCTTCATACGTTTCCCGAAACCAAAAACTCGAAAGAAAAAATGTGAGAAATGATCAACTTGCGCGGACGTTTAACGCCAGCAAAGTGAAGCCATTCACAGTTCATATGCAGTAAACATTTTGTTGGGTTGGCATGGTCCTTCAGAGGACAAAGCGGTAAGCCATTTTGATTTTTTTTTTTTTACTTATTTTTTAGCGTGGCTTTTTGCCGTGCTTCTTCTGACATTGAGTGACCTGAAAAGAATTAAATTGGTATCTGACTGCCACTGTTACCTTTTCTGTTGTAAAAAAAAAAAAAAAAAAAAAAACTTTAGTAAGGGGGAAGTGTAAATAAATTATAGAATTAAGATGTTATTAATTATTGTTTTTAATGAAAAAATTAAAAGTGTTCATTGGCTGTCAACGAGTAGCATTTGCGATCGCTACATAAAAATAGTAATGTAAATTGCCCAAAAGAACGGTCAGAGACGTAAGACAACCAGAGGATATAATATATAAGATAGACAGGGCATATGATGGTAAATGATAGATTGTTGAAACAGGAGAATGTCATTGTCAATGGCGTAAGAAAAAGGTGTCGATAAAAAAGCTAAGGCTAAGCTTAGGTCGCGTAAATTCGGGTTACGTCGCAAGCGTAGGAACGGAACTCATTCGTAACCCGGGGACTACCCGTCATTTTTGCAATATAGGGCGCACCTGACTATAAGCTGCCACCCATCAAATTTGGTAGGGATACGGCATTCACAGATAAGCCATACTAGACTAGAAGCTGCAGCTGTCCTCACTGTGTTCTGTGATATTTACACCAAAAGATATTAACCAGTAACACTTTATTTGACAGCGGCACCATGCAACTGTCATGGGACCAAATGAACCACCATGAAGCTATGAACCGATTGGCTGCAAAGTTTCATCGCTTTAAGAAAATTCATTTACCCATCACTGCTCCCTTGGGGGGGACATTCAACCTCTGCTGCCACCTGCTATCAACACTGTTGTTTTCCAACATGCCTCCTAGCATGCATTGCAGCGCTACAGATGTAAATAATAATAAAAATTCATGTTCTGTGCTAATTATTTCTTCAGTTACTGTTCCAGTTGTTTCATTAATTGCTAGTTATGGTATTTGGTAACACTTTATTTGACAGTGGCGCAATAAGACTGTCATTAGACAATCATACTTATGGCATGAGACTGTCATTAGCATTAATGAATGCCTGTAACAGATGTCACTTAGTGTTATCAAATTATCTCACTTTGAATGGATGTAAAAGATCCAAGCTGGACATAATAATAATAATAATACATTTTATTTATAAAGCACTTTACATTTCAAAAACAAATCACAAAGTGCACATTACCATGTAAAAAAATAAAAAGACTAAGAATAAAAGTAAAAGCAAAAATACATAAAGGGAGTTAATGGCCCTTTATGTATTTTTGCGTTTACTCTTTTATTCTTAAAGGGAGTTAATGGCCCTGGACGCCTCCCTGGAGAGGTGTTCCGGGCATGTCCCACCGGCGGGAGGCCCCGGGGACGACCCAGGACACACTGGAGAGACTATGTCAGTTGGCTGGCCTGGGAACGCCTTGGAATCCCGCCGGAGGAGCTGGCTGAAGTGGCTGGGGAGAGGGAAGTCTGGGCTTCCCTGCTAAAGCTGCTGCCCCCACGACCCAACCCCGGACTAAGCGGAGGATGGATGGATGGATGGATGGATGGATGGATGGATGGATGGATGGATGGATGGATGGATGGATGGATGGATGGATGGATGGATGGATGGATGGATGGATGGATGGATGGATGGATGGATGGATGGATGGATGGATGGATGGATGGCATAATTTGCCGGATGATACTTAAAGACATCTGTCATAAGCATTTAGTAATGCTCATGTTAGTGCCATGTCATAATTCTGATGGTCTTATGACAGTCTTCAGACGCCGCTGTCAAATAAAGTGTTACCTATCAACCCAAATAAATCAACAAATAAGACCCACAGGACTATATAAGCCGCAGGATTCAAAATGAAGGGAAAATGTAGCGGCTTATAGTCCCAAAATGACGGTACCTGTATTTAACTCATTGAATGACAATGATGGAACTAGACCTTTCAATTCATTTAAACTAGGAAGACTTGTTGTGAAAGCTCATGTTTCAGTGCTATTAACTGCGCTAGACGTCCAATCTATTTTGACCAGGAGGGGCTAATTGTTTCGCCCCTCCCAGTCAAAACGGATCGTCAGAGGCAGCTAATTAGTTAAATGAGTGCTCTGTAAGGGTTACAAAAATATAATTAATGCATGAAAGTGTTAAACTTTGCATTTTGGTAAAGTTCATTTATCACCTTTTCTTACCAATTTTGAGATATGTCAGTCTTCTGTTCAAATCTGTTGTCATACGATTAAATTTAACATGATCCTACCCAACTCATATTCCTTCAGACAAAATAAAACATTTCAATTTGGCCCACAAGTTTGTAATGAACATTTGAATTATTAAAAAATGCTTTTTTAATGTGAATATTGCATCCACAGTTTTAGTACATTTGCAAATTTTCCACTCTTCTTTTATAGCAACAGTCTGAAAAACACTCTCTTCCGCAGATTCCCATTCAGCAATCTGACCGATGGAAAGTGGCATCATTTAGCAATCAGTGTGTCTGGCAAGCGTGTGGCAATATTTGTGGACTGCACTCTGCTGGAGAGTGTGGACTGGGTCAACCAAGGGCTAGGGATCAAAACTGATGGACTGTTTATCATTGGAGGAATCATTGAAGGTTTTGAGACTCCATTTGAAGTAAGTTGTCTACATCTACCTGATCATATTCAGAGTTGATGATAGAACCTTCAAAATTTGACTGACTGTCGGGACGTCGACATTGTGCAGTCCTAATGTAACATACTTTTGAATTCACATTAATAACAAATGTGCTGACATGATTAACTATCAGCCATTAATTAACCTTAATAAACATTAACACGCCAAATACAATGCACTGGCACACACATATCTCTACTCCTAGGAATTGCTTTACTGTAAAAATACACTGTAGTGCAATAAACCATCAATTTTCTCTCACCTGATACAAGTCCACACAGACGGGGAAGAAACTTCCAAGAAGTTATTTGTGGCCCTGTCCAAACCCATTCCCTATTCATTTGATAGACTGACACACAGCTGCAATGCTAAGAAACCACATGTTTGTTTTGGCAAAATATGCACAAGAATACCTAAGACGGCCTCCAATTTTAACTACCTTCCAGGTATTAGTGTGCAGTAAAAACATAGCATTATTAACAAGCTAACGATAGCATATCTGTTGTATAAAACAAGGGAAATGCTCATGCAAAAGATTTGTCTTGATGTTGCTTGGGTTTTACACCTTGTCTTAAAAGATGAAAACGGTGTAGTTGCCAGTGGTGGATTACTCACATTTTTTAACTCAAAAAAAGTACAGATACAGGTGCAAAAATTACTTACAGTAAGTAAAAGTGCAAATATCTAAGAAAAAATTTACCCAATTAAAAATGGAAAAGTACTTGCTTTAAAATTCACACGTAAAAAGTAAAAGTACAGTGGTACCTCTACATACGAAGTTAATCCATTCCAGGACCTTGTTTGTAAATCGAAATGGTCGTATGTCGAGCAGGATTTTCCCATAGGAATACATTATAATTCCATTAATTCATTCCACAGCCCAAAAACCTGCACTAAATCCTTAAAAAATACTGCTGGTACTATTACAAATGGCAATTACATATAGCAAGACAAATAAATAAAAATCGGATTAATAATATAATAATACAGGTAATTCTCCTGTAATAGTGTAACGAAACGGGTTCTAATAAGGCGGACGTTTTTTTCTGTACCTGAAGGCACCGCGGGGCTGACGTGACAAAGAGGGAGGGGAGCGGGTGAGAGTTTACTTTCGCTTTCAATGCTTTCTTGAGAACATCGTCAATTGCAGCAGACAGCAGGCGTTTTGTGTTGAATAAGTTGTGAAAGAAATGATGAAAACGTGGCGAAGCTGGCGATTTCTCTGGAGATGTTACCACAATAAGAATTGTCAGCTTAACTCATAAAGACTGGCGAACGATGGTCGGAGGAGGACCGTGGAGATGTATTGTTGAGCCATTTCACCCCACGCTCATATTTTTCTGTCATTTTCATCTTCATTTAGAAGGTAAGCGTCAACTTTTTCCTTGTTTCACCACCTGTACCAACCTTTTCTGAAACCTGTGTTGATTTGTCACACAAGAAAATCCGCAGTGCATTCGTCTGCGGTGCTGCCATTGTCGTCGGATGTAGAAACAAATGGCGAGTCAAATTTTACGTCGGATGTCGAAAAGTTCGTGTGTCGAAGCGATCGTATGTAGAGGTACCACTGTATTTTCTCCCAAAGCAAAAAAATGTATTATACGTATATGTACATACATACACTGCTGTCCAAAACTATTGGCACCCCTGCAATTCTGTGAGACAATGCTCGATTTCTCCCAGAAAATGAACGCAATTACAAATGATTTGGTAGTAATATCTTCATTTATTTTGCTTGCAATGAAAAAACACAAAAGAGAATGGTAAAAAATTAAATCGTTATCATTTTACACAAAACTCCAAAAAATAAGCCGGACAAAAGTATTGGAACCCTTTGAAAAATCAGTGGATGGTTCTCTAATTTCTATAATTAACACCGGTTACTTGCCTGTGGCACAGAACAGGTGGTGGCAATAACTAAATCACACTTGCAGCCAGTTAAAATGGATTAAAGTTGACTCAACCTCTGTCCTGTGTCCTTGTGTGTACCACATTGAGCATGGAGAAAAGAAAGAAGACCAAAGAACTGTCTGAGGACTTGAGAAGCTAAATTGTGAGGAAGCATGGGCAATCTCAAGGCTACAAAAACATTTCCAAAGGCCGGAAATGAAAAATTGACAGGAGATTTCAACGAAATATTGTGCGGATGGTGGATAAAGAACCTCGACTAACATCCAAACAAGTTCAAGCCGTCCTGCAGTCCGAGGGTACTACAGTGTCAACCCGTACTATCCATCGGCTTCTGAATGAAAAGGGACTCCATGGTACGATAGCCAGGAAGACCCCACTTCTGACCCATGTTAAAGCCCCACAGCAGGCCTGTATGCCTTTTCCTTTTTTTTTCCTACTCTCCCAGTAATCAGCACTCATTCCACACACCTGTCCTGCACACCTGGTCATTACCACAGCCTCCCTACATAAGCACACACAGCCCTCTGCTCCATTGCGAGTTTGTTAGCCTTCACTGCAACTTACGAGCGTTTCTAGTTACCTTGTCTTGCCGGATTTTTGATACACCTTTTTGACCTTGTGGATTTTTGCCTCTAGCCTGCTCCTCGTCTGTGCCTCTGCCTTTGATACACCTTTTTGACCTTGTGGATTTTTGCCTCTAGCCTGCTCCTCGTCTGTGCCTCTGCCTTTTCTCTGTGACCTGAACCCTGCTACAGGACCGGATCTAGACGCATCCTGCCTGGGCCTTCGCCTTGCTCGTCCCCCTCCTGCTCGAACAGCCTTCCGTGCTTCTCCAAGGGCCAAGACTTCTTCCTCTCAGAACCATTGTTAATAAATCTGCTCTGAGCACTGCATTATTGGGTCCGTTTGTTCTCTGAGCCGTGTCAGAACAAACTCGCCATAACATGGACCCAGCAGACTCTTCCCGGTATGAGCAGGCCATCAAGTACCAAGGCCAACGATTAGGTGAGCATGAGCAGCTCCTGTCTTTTCTGACCCAAAGTGTGTCTCAGCTTTCCCACATGGCTGCCTCATACCACAATCAACCCGCTGCTGAAAGGGAATCACAAATGTGGTCAGAGCCCAACATCCCACCACCCTCAAGATACTCAGGTGACCCAACAACGTGTAGAAGCTTTTTTAACCAGTTGAAACTAATTTTTGCTTCTCAGCCCTGTCGTTTTTCCCAGGAGACAGCCAAGATCGCCTTTCTAGCAAATCTCCTGGAGGGTGCGCCGTTGGGCTACTTCAATGCCCTAATGGAGCAGAATTCTCCATTTCTGGCCACATATGAACTCGTTGCAGCGGAGCTGAAGAAAATTTATGACCACCCACTACGCGAACAGGAAGCCGGCACACTCCTCCTTCAGATGAGGCAAGACCGAAAACCCATCAGGGAGTATGTCAGTCAGTTTCATTCTCTGGCGGTCGAATCCTGCTGGGGTAGCAAGGCCCTGTTATCGTCGTTCAAGGCTGGACTTGACCCAGAAATTGGAATGGAGATAGCACTCAGGTGCCGTTTTTCAACACTAGATGAGGTCATCAATACCGCCATAGAGGTGTCTGATCAAATCGCCCAGTGGAGGCCTCGTTCCGCCAGCTCCCCTGTTGTGACCCCAGTTATCCGTGGGGGCGCTGAGGCCACATCCCCCACCCAGAGAGAACCGACGCAGATTGGCAGAACTAGGTTGTCCGTAGAGGAGCGCAATCACCGATTATCGACAAGGCTCTGTCTGTACTGTGGGAGACCCGGGCATTTCGCTCTTAATTGCCCCAACAAGAGGCATAGTCCCATACACAAACACAAAGTGTCCATCAGTCGCGCCATCTCCTTGGGGATAACTTCACGGGTTCAACCCACAGTGGTTTTAAGTTCACATGCCTTCTCTCTCCAACAGGAAGCCCTGATTGACTCGGGATCAGACACCAACCTGATAAACATGGATCTGGCTAAACGACTTCGATTGCAGCTCATCGAAATACCTTCTCCTCTGGAAGCCGTGGCCCTGGACGGAAGCCCTCTATGGCGGGTAACGCACCGCACACCCGTTATCCAAATGGAATTTCCGGGTCGTCATACCGAAAATATCAGTTTTCATGTGTACCATTCCCCTAACGAACCACTCGTCCTCGGATTGCCTTGGCTGAAAAGACACAACCCCCACATTGACTGGGACACCGGGGGGGTGGTCTCCTGGAGCCTGTCGTGTGACGGAACGTGCATCACAGACGGTACGGCGAAGACGGACAAGACTCACTCAGCCCAGATAGCCTCCACCACATTTATCACGAAGAAAGAAAAACAAGCTGAGTTCCCTGACCTCGATAAGGTCCCGGCCTGTTACCATGACCTCAAGCAGGTGTTTAATAAGCTCAAGGCCTCTAGCCTCCCCCCACACCGTCCTCAAGACTGCGCCATAAACCTACAACCGGGCTCAATCCCCCCCAGGGGTCGCTTGTACTCGTTGTCCGGCCCAGAAACCCAGGCCATGACAAAGTATATAAATGAGTCGTTAGCATCAGGGCTCATCAGGAGATCTTCCTCTCCTGCCGGTGCTGGGTTTTTCTTCGTCGAAAAGAAGGACAAGTCACTCCGTCCCTGCATTGATTATAGGGGGCTCAATGAAATAACTGTCCGTGATCGGTACCCACTACCGTTAATGTCATCTGCTTTTGAGATGCTCCAAGATGCCCAAATCTTCACAAAGCTTGTCTTGCGCAATGCATATCACCTTGTCCGCATAAAGGAGGGGGATGAGTGGAAGACCGCTTTTAACACACCCATTGGCCACTTCGAATATTTGGTCATGCCGTTCGGCCTGACAAATGCCCCGGCTGTCTTCCAAGCCTTGGTCAATGATGTTCTGAGGGAATTTTTGAATGTCTTTGTTTTCGTCTATTTGGATGACATTTTGATTTATTCCCCCAACCTGGAGACCCACATCAAACATGTTCGCTCAGTTCTTGAAAAATTATTACAAAACGGCCTTTTTGTCAAGGCAGAGAAATGTGTATTTCACAAACCATCTGTTCAGTTCCTAGGTTTTGTCATTGCAGAAGGGGAAATACGCATGGACCCAGAAAAGGTTCGAGCTGTCCAGGATTGGCCGAGGCCCAGTTCACGTAAGGAGGTACAACGCTTTTTGGGATTTGCAAATTTCTACAGAAAATTCATAAGGGGATTCAGCTCGGTGGCTTCACCGCTACACTGTTTGACGTCTCTCAAGTGTCGTTTTCAGTGGGACCCCAAGGCCGAGGCGGCCTTCTGTAGACTGAAACGGCTTTTTACCTCCGCTCCGATCCTCAGATTTCCTGATCCAGCTCTCCAATTTATAGTCGAGGTCGACGCCTCAGACACCGGAGTTGGTGCTGTGCTATCCCAGCGATCTCCCCTTACAGGAAAAATCCACCCATGTGCGTTCCTATCCAAGAAACTAACCAATGCAGAAAGAAATTATGACGTGGGAAACCGGGAGTTATTGGCCATCAAAGTGGCCTTAGAAGAATGGAGACACTGGCTAGAGGGGGCTGAACAGCCATTTGTTGTGTGGACCGACCACAGAAATTTGGAGCACCTCAAAACAGCCAAAAGACTCAACGCCCGTCAAGCCAGGTGGTCCTTGTTTTTCACACGCTTTAATTTCATCTTGTCATACAGACCCGGTGCCAAGAACACCAAACCAGACGCCCTTTCCCGGGTGTTTCCCTCGGAGGGACACATGGAGGAACCCGAACCCATCCTTCCCAAGTCATGCTTGGTGGGGGGTTTCCAGTGGCAGATCATCAAGAAGGTCCAGGAGGCCACCAAGGGATTGACCAACCCACCTGGTACCCCCCCAGGGTCGCTGTTTGTGCCGCAGGGCCTCCGAGGGGAGGTCATTCATTGGAGCCACACATCCCGATTTGCAGGCCATCCAGGGAGCAGACGCACGCTGGCTATCCTGGCCCGAAAATTTTGGTGGCCGCACATGAAGAATGACGTCAGGGATTATGTGGCGGCGTGTGTGGTCTGCTCCACCAACAAGACGCCTAGGAGGTCACCTGCGGGCGAACTGCTCCCTTTGACGGTTCCGACGCGACCCTGGTCACACATCTCGGTGGACTTTGTTACCGGACTGCCTCCCTCACAGGGGAAGACCACCGTGTTAACGGTGGTGGACAGATTTTCAAAGATGGTCCGATTCATCACCTTCCCTAAACTACCCACCGCTAAAGAAACTGCCAGCGCTCTGCTTGACGAGGTATTTAAGGTCCATGGCTTTCCGTCTGACGTAGTGTCTGATAGAGGGCCACAATTTGTGGCTCGTTTCTGGAAGGCATTCTGTGGGCTCATCGGTGCCACAGTCAGCCTATCGTCAGGGTACCATCCTCAGAGCAATGGGCAAGCGGAGAGGATGAACCAAGAGCTGGAAACAACCCTGCGCTGCTTGAGTTCCAAACAGCCCACCACATGGGCCAGAAACATCATGTGGGTCGAGGTCGCACACAACTGTCTGCCTTGCTCTTCCTCGGGATTTTCCCCGTTTCACGTTGTCTTTGGGTATCCAGCCCCTCTATTCCCACAGACAGAGACACCCACCCGAGTGCCCTCTGCGTTGTTGTGGATCCGCCGCAAGAAGAGGGTGTGGAGCCAAGCCAGAGCCAGTCTCATCAGAAGCACGGCCCGTATGAAGAAGTCTGCAGATCGCCATCGGTCGAGCAACCCCAATTACAAGGTGGGTCAGAAAGTGTGGCTGTCTACCAAACATCTGCCTCTCAGGGCTGGGAGTCGCAAACTGGCTCCCCGGTTTGTTGGCCCCTTCTCAGTCTCCAAGGTCATCAATCCAGTGGCTGTACGGTTGCGACTCCCCAGGACCATGAGGGTCCATCCGACCTTCCATGTCGGACAGCTCAAGCCGGTCTGTGAGAGCCCTCTTGTTCCCCCCACGCCGCCTCCTCCACCTCCTCGATTGATTGACGGTGGTCCGGCCTATACGGTGAGGAGACTCCTAAAGTCCAGACCGCGGGGTCGTGGTTTCCAGTATCTCGTGGACTGGGAGGGCTATGGCCCCGAGGAACGTTCGTGGGTCCCTTCCTCCCACATCCTGGACCCTGACCTCATTTGGGACTTCCATCGACTCCACCCCGACGCGCCTGGTCCGTCCGGAGTCCGTCCCTAGGAGGGGGGTTCTGTTAAAGCCCCACAGCAGGCCTGTATGCCTTTTCCTTTTTTTTTCCTACTCTCCCAGTAATCAGCACTCATTCCACACACCTGTCCTGCACACCTGGTCATTACCACAGCCTCCCTACATAAGCACACACAGCCCTCTGCTCCATTGCGAGTTTGTTAGCCTTCACTGCAACTTACGAGCGTTTCTAGTTACCTTGTCTTGCCGGATTTTTGATACACCTTTTTGACCTTGTGGATTTTTGCCTCTAGCCTGCTCCTCGTCTGTGCCTCTGCCTTTGATACACCTTTTTGACCTTGTGGATTTTTGCCTCTAGCCTGCTCCTCGTCTGTGCCTCTGCCTTTTCTCTGTGACCTGAACCCTGCTACAGGACCGGATCTAGACGCATCCTGCCTGGGCCTTCGCCTTGCTCGTCCCCCTCCTGCTCGAACAGCCTTCCGTGCTTCTCCAAGGGCCAAGACTTCTTCCTCTCAGAACCATTGTTAATAAATCTGCTCTGAGCACTGCATTATTGGGTCCGTTTGTTCTCTGAGCCGTGTCAACCCAGAGACATAAAAGAAGCCCAAAAAAAAAAGTTTGCCAAAAAAATTACCTGAGAAAGCCCAAAACGTTTTGGAAGAATGTTCTCTGGTCAGATGAGACAAAAGTAGAGTATTTTGAGAAAAGGCTGAACATAAATTTTAGAGAAAAAAATAAAGAAGCCTTCAAAGAAAAGAACACGGTCCCCACAGTCAAACATGGCGGAGGGTCCCTGATGTTTTGGTGTTGCTTTGCTGCCTCTGGCACAGGACTGCTTGACCGTGTGCATGGCATTTTGAAGTCTGAAGACTACCAACAAATTTTGCCGCATAATGTAGGGCCCAGTGTAAGAAAGCTGGGTCTCCCTCAGAGGTCATGGGTCTTCCAGCAGGACAATGACCCAAAACACACTTCAGAAAGCACTAGAAAATGGTTTCTGAGATGCAGCAATGTCTCGGCTTCCGAGACGGAGGCAACACAGGAGGCGTGAGAGCTAGGTGACATGCTAACCTGAACCGAGTGGCTCTTCCAAGTCTCTTCCTCGCCTTTCAAAAAAGAAAAATAACACAAAACTACCCCGACTCATGTCAAACACGGCGGCAGGGATGATTGTCTTCAATGCTCGGCCACGCTCTTCTGCTGCGGCCCCGGCAGGCAGGAAATGTTCATCGCCGGGGACACAAAGGGGAATGAACGCCGAAAATTGCGCATTCTCGACGGACAAACCGGCCCCAACGGAGCGCGTGGCTGCCCGAGCCCAAGCTGAGAATAGCACGCTTTAGACAGGCACGCAAAGAGCACAGAGGGGGGTGGAATTCTCGACACAATTTAGAACCAGGGACAAGAGCGGGGGGCTCCCCGGGCCCAAGCCGAGTATAGCGCTCCGTAGGCGAGCGCGCCTTTATTGGCCGGCGACCACGGTGTTCGACAAGCCACCAGTCTTCGGCCGAGTAGCCTTCTCGGTGAACATAGAGCATTGTAACCCACAAAATGCAAGCTACCTCCTTATTAAAACGTTTGCCATGATCCCAGTATTTGACATAACACAAAACACGTAGCTTACTCACTTCGTCATCCCTCCAATGGTCTCTAGATTGTCGGATTTGTTTTGCCCTTTCTTCGTGGTGAATGGGATCTTTTGGAAATCCAAAAAGCTTCACACCACTCTCCCTGGTGTAGCAACAAAAGCCTGCAGCACATTGGGCTGAAGTGACGCAAAAAAATAAATTAATTAATCCGTAATATCAGCTGAATCCCCAATCTTTCTGCAAACTATAGTAATGGCTGTATTGTGAAAGTGATTAATCCGGTGGCTTCACATTCGCCTTCTTCCTCAATCCAGACTCATTTTCATGGCGAGGGATTAAAAATTTTTTATAAACATATCGATCGCTTCCATACACATTCAAACTGTCCATTTCATTCAGGAGCATAAAATACTGGGTGTAATATTAAATTTTTTTTTATGTCACAGGCACGTTTTAAACATTTTACATGTTTAAACTGTTGACCCTAACAATCTTGAGATAATCTTGAGCACTGTCTTTATCAAGAAAAATGCTAGCAAGTTACATTTTGGTGAACACCTGATTGAAGGTGCAAATATCCACATGAGTACATGAAATCTATGGAACTTTCCACTCCCCATAACAAAACTGAAATGTCTATTTTTCTTCCTTCAAGAACTAGAGTGCAACCTAATTAACAGATGTGGAAAAAACACAAACAATCCCTTTTGCTAATAGGGCAGCTCTTGCTGAAGGCGGTACTGAATTGAATACAGTTCTATTTATTTTAAATATTCACAGTAGTGTTGCTTAAACATTGGTTTCCGATTGTTAGCCATTACTGTATATGTATTTCTAAACATGAAAAGTATAAATGAGATCATTGTACATTGTGTTGACATTTGATTTATGGGATGCTTTGCAGTTCATGAATAAAACAACCAATCTTTTCTACGGTTGTTTCAGTTGCTGCATCATGTTCATTGTTAACACATATGTCATTTTATTGCAGATTAAATTGCATTTGTGTATAAAATCAACTTATTGAGTAAACACCCATGGAAAAGACATGCTGTGGGGTCACTTTTATTTTTCGCATGGAACTTTACCGAAAACGCAGGATTTTGAGTTACTCCCCAGTGCAGCGCTGCTCAAAGGTGAAGCTGCAGGGAGACATTCATGCACGACTCCTGCTCACACTTTGTCAAATGAATTTGTTTTTCATTTAATATGTTTTGTAGACTTATGAGCTGCATGGCATGCACAAGCATGCCTGAGCTTGGCAGAACCATGAGACTCCTCCAGGAGTGGAAATGTACTTTCATGAACCACAATATTAGATACTGTGCACCTGCGCAATCTTGTGGGATCCTAAATTAGAACATTACATTGTGCTTTCTCCAAAGTACTACAATTAAATTTAGATTGACACTGTTGGAGTTGTACTGAAATAACATATGTGTTAACACTAAGTATATAACTGCGCTAATATTTTGCAGTTCTTCAGTTGACCTGCCCTGTGTAGACATGTTTCTAATATTTGGTTTATCATATGCCCCGTTTAAAAGGTTTAAAAAAAAAAAAAAAAAAAAAAAAAAAAAAACCTGAGTTCTAATCTTTTTTTAAAATCTTCTACAGTATAATGTATGTATTGCTTTTTAAATTTGGCAATAACCAAGATGTATAAGTGTACTTGTTTGGGAGACTTGGTAACATTTTATGATAACTATTCGTTAAAACTAGTTTATAGATCATTAGTAAACTGTTAATAAATGATTTATGATAAATGATGGTTGATTTGTCAAGTGTTTGTTATTGGTTTGTTAATGATTAAATAATGATGCCTTGTGGATATTTAAAATATCATAACTTAACTGATAGTTAATAAGTAATAAATTACCTGTAAACTGTATGTCAATTATTTATGCCGACAGCTTATAGATGAATAATATACCATTAACAAGCTACAGTGTTAGTAACTTACTAATGACTTGTTAAGTATTGGTTGATAGTCTATGTTATTGGGATGTTATTCTAAAGTTGCAACTACTCTTCATTCATTATTGTTAGTAAATGAGAAATAAGTGCAACTTTAGAATAACATCCCAATAACAAAGACTATCAAGCTATCAAGCTATCAAACTATCAAGCTTATGTTTGTTATTGGGACGTTATTCTAAAGTTGCAACTACTCTTCATTCATTATTGTTAGTAAATGAGAAATAAGTGCAACTTTAGAATAACGTCCCAATAACAAACATAAGCTTATAACTAATGCTTAATATATTAACTCACTCTTTAAAGATCAGTAGTTAATGGTTTGCTAAACTTTGAAGATCAGCAAATACGTTGAATAAGTTCAAGGTACAGAAATTTGTTGTTATACTTGAAATATCAATTTTTTGGGTATTTTTGGGATTGTTCCATGCATAGGTCTTTCTGTGTGCTGTACTTTGGTGAAGAAACACTACAGATAAAATTTGAATATTATGTTTAATGCATGGAAACACACCTACTGAGCCTTCCCATGTCAGAAGAACAAAATACAACAGTGTGGTACAAACCCATGAGTTTGGGACACTTTTTGAGAGCTAAACACAAGATAAACTGAATTCAGGAGGGGAATTGGACGTCCATGCATCACAGCAAACCGTTAACAAACACTTAACAAGTCAACAATATATAATTTATTAACAGGTCAGTAATAATGTAATAACTACTTATAACAGATAGTTATTATAAAGTGTTACCGGAGAGTTTTTTCTGGCATTATATGCAGAAAGTACTGTATTTGAAATGCCTTTTGCCATAAACTGATGCTTATCAATGCTTATATAAACAGCACACACACAGTCAGTCAGTCTTCTTGCCCTGATTCCTGTAAACACACTGAGCCTTTTAAATATTATCTGATGGGTAAATTATGCTGTCAATTACACGCATGAATTGCAGTACAACATCTGCTCTGCAGTAAGCACTCATCACACATGCCGCACACTGTCTCAAAGTGATCTTCAAACTTCATACTCTGCGTACGCTGCTTATTCTATATTTCTGTTGCTGGGTGTTATTGTAGGGCCATCTGCGACAACTCACCTTCCTGATGGACAACCCGGATGCTGCTCAGCAACACTGCACCCACCACCCGCCGCGCTGTGGTGAGGCAGCTTTCAAGCCTCCACTCTCCCAACATAACGCTGGTTTTGAAGTGAGCAAAAGAACTATGACACTATTTAAACAACTAAACCTAAAAATACAGTGATAACTTGACTTTCATGTTTCAAGCTCTCAATACAATTTACCCATATTGTATGTAGTGCTGCCAATGAAAAACCTGCAAGCAATTAGAGATTATACGTATCCATCCATCCATTATCTACCACTTAATCTGGGGTTGGGTTGCGGGTGCAGCATTTTTAGCAGGGAAGCCCAGATTTCCCTCTACCCAGCCACTTCAACCAGCTCCTCCAGCAGCATCCAAAAGCGTTCCCAAGATAGCCGAGAGACAATGTCTCCAGCCTGTCCTAGGTCGTCCCCAGGGCCTCCCGCCAGTAGGACATGCCGGGAACACCTCGTCTGAGAGGCGTCCAGGAGGCATCCGAAACAGATGCCCGAGCCACCTCAGCTGGCTCCTCTAGGAATGTAGATTGACTTGTAAATAGAGAGCTTCGTCTTTTGGCTCAGTTCCTTCTTCACCACTATGGACTGGTACAGAGTTTGCATCACTGCAAATGCTGCATTGATCCGCCTGTCGACATCCGTATACTTTCTGCCCTCACTTGTGAACAAGACCCCAAGATTTTTTAACTGCTCCACTTTGGGCAGGATCTAATCCCCGACCCGGAGAGGGCACGCCACCCTTTTCCGACTGAGGACCATGGTCTCGGATTTGGAGGTGCTGATCTTCATCCCAACTGCTTCACACTCGCTTGCGAACCACTCCAGTGAGAGTTGGAGATTACGGCTTAATGAAGCCAACATCTGCAAAAAGCAGAAGTGCAATGCTGAAGCTACCAAACCGGACCCACTCAACACTTGCTGCGCCTTGAAATGCTGTCTATAAAAGTTATGAACAGAATCGGTGACAAAGGGCAAACTTGGCGGAGTCCAACTCTCACTGAGAATGAATTCGACTTACTGCCGGCAATGCAGACCAGGCACTGGTCGAACACAGACTGAACAGCCCTTAACAGGGGGCTCGGTACCCCGTACTCCCGAATAACCCCGACAGGACTCCCCGAGGGACTCGGTCAAACGCCTTCTCAAAATCTTCAAAACACACGTAGGCCGGTTGGGCGAACTCCCATCCACAGCTGTTCCACTGTTCCACGGCCAGGACGAAAATCCCACTGCTCCTACTGAATACGAGACTCGACTTCCCGACGGACCCTCCTCACCAGCACCCTTGAATAGACTTTGCCAGGGAGGCTGAAGAGTGTAATCTGAACACACCCTCCTGCCCACGTGATATTGTAAAGGCGTGTCAGCAACGAAAGCCCCACAACATCCAGATCCTATAGGAGAGCATTTAGCAGCTCTCATCCACCCCCGGGACCTTGCCACCGAGGAGCTTTCCAACCACCTCAGTGACTTTGACCCCAGAGATAGGAGGCTTCCTCAAAGGAAGGCGTGTCGGGGGAATTAAGGAGGTCTTTGAAGTATTCTCCCCACAGACTCACGTCCCGAGTCGAGGTCAGCAGTACCCCATCTTTACAATAACAGCCTCAATGGTGCACTGCTTTCCTCTCCTAAGACACTGGATGGTGGACCAGAATTTCCTTGAAGCCGCCCGGAAGTCGTTTTCCGTGGCCTTGCCAAATCCTCCCATGCCCGAGTTTATGCCTCAGAGACCACCGAAGCTGCTTTCCGCTTGGCCAGCCGGTACCTCTCAGCTGCCTCAGTAGTCCCACAAGCCAAAAAGGCCCAGTAGGCGTCTTTCATCAGCTTGACGGCATTCTTTACCACTGGTGTCCACCAGTGGGTTAAGGGATTGCCGCCACGACAGGACCAACACCCTTACAGCCAGAGGTCCAGTCAGCCGCCCCAATAATGAAGGCGCGGAATATGGCCCACTCAAACTCAATTTCCACCACCTCCCCCAGGACAAGGAGATGTTCTGCCGGAGGTAGGGTTTGAAGCTTTTTCTGACAGGATATTCTGCCAGATGTTCCCAGCAGACCCTTACACATTATAAATATAACATATTAAACAATTATGTTTTGAAATAAACAGCTTTCATAAAGTGCCTTTAAGAGGGAACGGCCTACCGAATGATACACCATAAGGAACATGGCCAGTTAGTCTTAGTGTAAGGATCCAAACCTGAGTTTTGCTATGTATTGTAGCTGGTTGCGAGTGTTGTCATTTCGTATTTATGTTTGACTGTTCATAACTGTTCAATAAACACCTGAAGGTGCATTGGAAGCTTGATTCTCCAACAGCAACAACAAATCAAACAGGCAACAGCTCATAACAAGAAAAACCCATAAACTGAACCATTCATAAGTCAACGTACCACTGTAAAATGAAAACGTAACTTGAGTTTTACTATATACAGGAACTTTGCTACTTATTAAGCCAGTTGTAATTGTTTTTTTTTAACTGAATCTGTTTCCTCACAGATTCTACCAATGTCCTCAAATGACCCCAACGACTTGATGTGGTACCCAGATGATGAGTTACTTTTTGCCCCACACAGCACTGTAAGTCAATATTCTTTTGTTAATGAAAGTCTTGCGAAATAGCTGTTGTATTCCAAATTTATACTTGACTTTGAAATAAAAACGTGTAAAACAAAAGAAATAAACAAATAATAGTTGCCTGAGTCCACAGTTGTTCTGTGGTCGGCACTGATAATGTGGCAAGCTGACCTCCATGTCACTAGGGTGATTGTTTCCAGCTGTTTATAGGCTGGAGTTTTGTACCATTTGTCTCGTTTCAGTGGTTTTGCACTTTCATCAGCTTGACTCAATAAACCCAATGGCCCAGCGTGTCTCATTAATGCAATGTGGAGTCTCTAGCCATTGGGACCAAATCAACCACTTAAACGCATGCTACTGGCCCACTTTGTGTCACTGTGAAAGCCTGACATGCAGTAAATAAACATATTCTTTACAGTTTATCCTGTTCAGATTCACAGTGAGTTTGATAAGGCTCGAAACCCAAATTGCCAAAACGGCAATGAAGTTCAACAAAAGACTTGTAAAAGACATGTAAAAGAGGCGATGATAAAAAGCTGAATTGGTTATAAAAAACTAGTGCGCATAATGTCATGGATAGTCATTCAGTGTACAGTGGTACCTCAACCCTTCTACAAATACAACAATACCATAAAGTGCCTATGACATATAAAAGCATGTTTATTTCATATTTCATGCAGTATTTCATGCTCCTGAATGAAATGGACCGCTTGGATGTGTGTGGAAGCGATCGATACATTTATTCTATTTTTTGAAATTGAACGACTTCCGGTCTGGATTGAGGAAGAAGGCAAATGTGACATCAGCGGACTCCTTATCTTCACTATAAACCATACTATCGTATACAGAAGGACTGCGGATTTAGCTGATTTTGTGGATTAATTCGTTTATTTTTCGCATAACGCCAGCCCAATGCGCTGCAGGCTTTTTTTGCCGCACCAGGTAGAGGTGTATGAGCCTTTTTGGGTTTCAAAAAGATCCTGTTCACTGCGAAGAATGTGCAAAACAAGCCCAACAACCGTGGGACGGATGAGTGAGTAAGCTATGTGTTTTATATTATGTCAAATACTGGGATCATGGGACACGTTTTAATAAGGAGGTGGCTTGTTTTTTGTGGGTGACAATGCTCCCTGTCCACCGAGAAGGCGGGAGTGGTCGCCTCCTTCGGCCGACGACTAGTGGCTTGGCGTGCACCATGGTCACCGGCAGATGAGTGCCCGTGCTCGGGCAGCCACGCGCTCTCGTCTGCGGTTCTCGATTGTGTAGAGACTTCCATCCCTCTCGGCCCCCTTCGTGTGCCCGCGAAGAGAGTGCTATTCTCGGCTTGGGCCTGGGGAGCCCCCTGCTGTCGTCTGTGGTTCTCGATTGTGTAGAGACTTCCACCCCTCTCGGACACGCACTCCAACGTCGGCTGGTTTGTTGACCGAGAATGTACGTGTTTATTCCCCTACTGAGTCCCCGGGGACGAGCACTGCCTGAACAACGAGCCGACACTTGCTCGCCGCCCTGGGCTGGCCGATCGGTGAAGACAATCACCCCCGCCGCCGTGTGTGACATAATTTGGGGTATTAGTCGAATTTTTCTTCTTTTCAGACAATAGTTATAGGTGGTTTAAATACCTGACATGTTTCGGCAACACATTCGCCTTCATCAGAGAGTCACTGGTGTTGGCATGACGCGTCTTTATCAGCTGATGGATCAGATGGATAAGTTGGGGTAGTTTGAGTGATTTTTCGTGTTTGAAAGGCGAGGAAGAGACTTGGAAGAGCTGCTCGGTTTGGGGTAGCATGTAGCCTACCTCTTGGTCTCCGAGTCCCTGCAGGGAAATAGCAAGAGCTGGACTAACTCCGGTGGCATAAGAAGTCGGCAGTTTTGACCATTATGCAGTAATTTAGCCTTGTCCTACTGAATAAATGCATTTTTAATATTTCATATTCCATTTAGTACAAGACTGTTATATGTCATGACCATACAATTTATTTAGCAATCAGAGAAAATATTTATATACAAATGATATCCTGTAAAAATATTAGAGTAGAGAGAAAAAACAATGATGACACTTTACAGTAAGCTCTAGTCATCAGCCTCGCATTTCTTTTCACTCTGAATATTCCTCCTCCTCCAAATATGACTCAAATTTATATGGCTGAATGCCACAGGCTTCCTCTGGATCGACAAAATAACTTGAATGATCCACACTTGAACCAGAATCGTTGATAAACGCTTCCTCCTCCATTGGGCTGAATAATAAACCAGTTGAAATTGCTACTCCGCCGACATCATCATCCAGATAGAGGCGCCAGAGCGCTATAATGACAGGAGGAGCTAAGCGGCAGATTAAAAGACTCATTTCTCATCATCTGCGCTTTGCCAAATTGTTGTACATTGTTGAATTGTCTCAAAATATGATTTTAATTCCAATAATAATATTTTTAAAGATATTTTTGGGCATTTAACATAAAAGATCCAACCAACTGAGTTGTATATGGTGGAAAACACTCAGGTGACTTGAAGTTCCCCCAATTTGGCCAAATTTCAAAATTGTCCTATATGCATATGTGATACATCATTGGAAAGCTTAAAATCTCAATTTTCTGGGGGAAGACATTTTTGAACAGGAGGGCATTATTAAAAAAAAAAAAATAAATAAACAGCAAAACCCTAACTGGAGGTGAGAGCATACGAAAGCATAAATAAAGACGCCATGATTTTAACGAGATATTATCGCATACGTACCTCTTTTTGATCCAAAAACTCCATGTAGCATGTATCACCGAGTGTCAAGACACAGCTGGATATTGGGGGGATTTTATGGGTGAAACATGGTAATATAACAAGGGTCGGGATGCAGAAATCTCAGACATCAGGGAGTGGTCGACATTTAAATTTTTCATATATTTACCCTTTTAAACATTTTTTTTTCTTTGTTTGGATTGATTATTTATCATCTAAAATATGGGGATAGTTATGAGGTAGATACTGTATCTGTGACTTATTTACAGACGCTATTTTTTTTTCATTGTGACGTAATTCGTTTAAAAGTCTAAAATATGCGAGTGAATAATTTTTAAAATTCGTTTTATTTTTTAACTTAATATTAGAAATCTATTAATGATTCTACGCTTAAAATGACAGACATTTTGAATTCTAAATACAATTACTTACCTTTTTTCTATGGTTAGGTTGAAACAAAAGGGGGTTTCCAGGGTAAAATGGACAAATTAGAAATAGTTCGGGGGCTTAATGCTCCATGAATCTGCTATGGCAGCATATAGACATATCATATTGTTCTATCAAACACAGTTCTTTTGGCTTAAAATAAAGCAGTTTAAGAGCAGAAACTGCTTTTTCAGCCTTTTTCAACTTTTTTGATTAAGATTTTTCAGCTTATTCTAACCACAAATTAAAAAAAAAAAAAGATTGAATACTATGAAAAGCTTCAGTTTTGTTCACTGTTGCCACATGTGTAATTGAAAACACCTGCAAAAGGTTCCTGAGCCTTGAAAAAGTCTAATATATCTAATATGTCTAACATATAAAATAAAATTATAGATAGTACACCAAAAATAAAACTATAACTCCACACGGACATGCTAACCACTCTTCATCGGTGCCTTCCTTCTTGCAAGTTATTTTGTGAAAATTTATGTTTAATTCATCTATGCAAGTCTTGTTTCTAATGGGGCTTAAATTTGAATGATGCAAGGTAAGCTCATTGGTCAACTCTTGTGAAAAAAAAATTAAATACATAATTTTTGCAGTAAAAAAAATTCCGCTGATCGCAAGTTAACTATTGATAGCACTATTGATAGCATTCGATTAATCGTGATAAAAATGTAATCGCTTGACAGCACGATTATCATTCCAATATTTCAATATGGTAGGTCAATGATATAAAGTGGGCCGGTCTTTGGCATGAAACTCCCGGCCTGAAAATGAGTCCCGGCCCTGCTTGTAGCCAATTAGTTCATATACAAATAAAACAAACCACAATTAGTTCTTGAAATGTATGTTTACACTTACATATGTCCATTTTTCGGGAATACGGGTTAGAACCACCTGCAGAGATCAAACAAAACGCAAAGCTACTACAAATAAAAACTAAATTATTTGCACGCACAAGTGAAAACCAATGCACATGATGAGTTTTTCTTTTCTGAAAATACTTTAGTGAATGTGATATTAACTGCAGCATGACGTGCAAGTCCTGAAAGAACAGCTTGTCCATTATGATGGCATTGAGAAGCCTTTTGGTTGATGTAGTTGCCTGTTTTGTTTTGGAGAAAATGGAGGAAGAATCAGCACAATAGTTCATAAAATCTCCATCTGCTGACTTTGTCTTGTTCTTTTCTGCTCATGTGTTTCTATTTTCCCATTTTTAATGTGACTGAGTCTACATCTGTTGACTGTTTTCACAGGATCCATCTTTTTGTTTGTAAGCTACTCTTCTTTGTAAATGCTTTTATTCCTCTACATTTCTCTACTGCTCTGTGCATTTCCTGCTGTCTTTTTAATCTTGACGTTTATGTGCAGATCTTGAATTCGAAATGTATTACTGTTTGGTTCTTTGTATAGGCACCATATGTTGAATGTTATGGATAAGATGCTTTGTACTCTGCTCATGTTGTTTTATGGCCGGCAATGTATCGGAAGTCAAAATTCCTGTTGCAACCATAGTGGGAGTTTGACTTTTGGGTCAGGGGGGGCACAACATGTTGATGACCCCGAAACGCAGTGTCAGCAGTAAAATTAACTTACATGAATATTCATAATAATAAGTTGACAATGAGTGTTTTTTTGGTTCCCATCATTCTTAAGGGGAATTCTAAATCAGGCTGCTTAGGCAATACTTTTAACCAAGATCGTCATCCATTGAATATGGTACGCCCGCCTGTGTCGTGCCAATGTAGTTACCCCAGTCAAAAATTGTATCCCCTGGGCAGAGCCATATGAAGGTAGATTTGTGTCTTTATTATTCAGTCCAAAAAAGTTGTTTCAGTAAAAAAAACAAAAAACAAAAAGTTGCTTCAATCAAAATGTATATTTTCAATCAAAAAAAAAGTCGCTTCAATAAAAAAAAAAATGTGTTTGAATGCAAAAATAAATTTGGAACTAAAAAAAATGCATGTGAAAGCTATTTTTCTTTGATTGTTTTTTGTTTTTTTTTTTTGATTGAAGCAACATTTTTGATTGAAGTAATGTCGATTTGTGTTTAGTCCACATTTTGGCTAGGATGTTTTTGTCTTTATTATTCAATCAAAAAATAAGTTGCTAAAAAATATCTATATATAATTTTCAAAAAGAAAAATCACTTCAATTAAAAAAACCAAAAAAAATCAATCATAGAAGACATTTTCGAATGCGAAAATTAAAAAATTTGCATTTGAACATTTAATTTTTCATTGAAAAAGTTTTCTTTGATTGAAGCAAACCTTTTTGTGTTTGGGCCATATTATGGGTAGGACACGTGTCTAAATCATTCAATCCCCCAAAAAGTTGCTTCAATAAAAAAAAAAAAAAAATATATATATATATATATATATATATATATATACATATATATATATATATATATATATATATATATATTCAATCAAAGAAAAAAATCATTTTAAAAATAATATTGCCCTCCGCTTTTTTTTTTTTTTTTTTATACGCAAAGCAAATGACCGTCTAAGGTGCTAGTCACATGATCTGTACGAAAAATAATTTTGACCCTTTCTAAAAAATTTTTTTTTGTTCATTTCATTAATTTTTGTTGTTTGTTATTTTTTGTTTTTTTATGATGATTTTTTTTGCATAAAATCCCCATCAAATGGGCTCTGATCTTTGTCAAAATCACACAGATGTAAAAACAGTGTCTGCTTTAACTAAAACCACATAAACATTTATAGGTTTTCATATTTTGATGAGGATAGCATGCAAACATTGACAGAAGGGGGAAAAATAAGTAAGTGAACCATCTGCCTAAGGAGACTGAAAGAGAAATTTTTACCAAACAATTTAAGTCAGGTGTGTGCCCAATCACTGATGAGTGGTTTAAAGCTGCCCTGCCCACTATAAAACACACACCTTGTAAGAATTGTCTTGATGAGAAGCATTATCTGATGTGCATCATGGGCTCGGTCAAAAGAGCTGTCTGAAGACCTGTGATCAAGGGTTGTTGATTTGTTTAAAGCTGGAAAAGGATACAAAACCCTCTCTAAAAGTCTGGATATTCGTCAATCGACAATCAGAGAAGTTTACAAATGGAGAGAGTTTGGCACTGTTGCTTCTCTCCCAAGGAGTGACTTTCCACCAAAGATGTTGCCAAGAGTTCAGCGCAGAATAGCGCAGAGAGGTAAAAAAGAAGTCCAATATCTCTGTGTACACATCAACAATATGTAATACTATGGCCTATGGCTATGGCAATTATGGCACAAAATATTAAATGTGATGGTTGACTTATTTTTTTTCCCTCATTCTGTCATTCTTTACATACTATCCTCATTAAAATATGAAAACCTATAAATGTTTGGGAGGTATTAGTTAAAGCAGACACTGTTTTTCATCTGTGTGATTTTGACAAAGATCTGATCACATTTGAGGTGGTTTTAAGCAGAAATGTAAGAAATTCCAAAAGGTTTGGATACTTTTTCATACCATTGTTTGAATGAATTGCCGGTCTTTGGGATGTAATCTTTAACATTTTATTTGTTACTTTAGTCCCTGTAATCTGTAACAAGATGTATTATTTTTTTATTTCTGTGTGACCCAAACAGCATTACACTTGCAAATGGATATTAGAAAGCTATTTGCTGTTATTGTCATCTCAAAGATCTGATCACATTTGATGATGATTTTCTGCAGGATTGTAAGAAATTCCAAAAGGTTCAGATACTTTTTCATACCACTGTATATGGAGTGAATAGAGTATTATGACCATATTAAGTGGGCACATTTTGTAGATTATGTTATATAGACTTAAAACTAAGTTAAAAATTAAGTTTTTTTTTTTTTTTTTTTTAACCGTTCAAATTTATATGGGGACACTGCAGATCAATACTGGGGCCCATGCCCCTGTGAAATATGTCTGGCGACGCCCATTGTTGAAACTAGTGTTGCACCGATACTAATATCAGTATAGGTACCGATATAGGTCTAAAATGTTGTCATCGGTATTGAGGAGTGCTAAGAAATAACATGCCGGTGCTTGTGCAATACGTAATTTTCGAGATCGAGTTTCCAACTGTTGGTCGCTCTTCTCAAGATGGTGATAAGTATCCAATCATATGGTGTCCAATCATCCTTCTGCTGTGAATTTACATGAGTTTATCAGTAGACATTCAATATATTTGAAGTGGGAGGGTGACATTCACTGCCAACCCTCCCACTACAAATGGATTGGGAATGAGTTAAGCAGTGTCTGACCATGACGGCATTTTCTTTACCGTCAAGAAAATATGCAGTTAATTGATGTCAAAGATGCGTGGGGTATTCTTTTTTTTTTTTTTTTTTTTTTTAAATGTGGAATCAGCACAATATAGACATCGGCTGATATCACACAGCCAGGTGTCGGTATCGGGAGCCAAAAAAATGGTATCGGTGCAACAGTAGTAGTAGCAAATAGGACCATCGTGGCAGCTTTAACATATGATAAATTAGATTTATAATAAGTAAGGCTTTTAAACTGTCATTTTTTTCAAATATTAATTTTAAGGAGATCATGAAAATAATTTTCTACAGTATATCTACACCCTGACCCTTGGTGTAATAATGGATTATTATTATTATTTTTTTTTTTTAGTTTTTCTCAATTGCTTTGCTACGTTTCTCAGATCAACAATAAAATTCTCAAAAGAGTTTGTGCCTTTTTCAAAACATGTCGTGCAAGTAGCAAAACTACATGGATTATCAGCAAAAGCCAAGTTTTTGTGCAAAATTCTTAGTCTATCTCTCAAAATTAAATTTCTGAGTCAATAAAAATGTCATTGCTGTCAGAATGACAAATCCTTGTTTCATTGTGTACAGACGACAGTCAAATTTCTTAGTCTTGCTCTCAACTGAACAGTTACTGTAGTGGAAGACTGATGCTGAAGATGGTTTACCAAAATTTGATGAAAAGTTACACATTTGAGTGTGGGCGGTTTATTGCAAAAAATGGTCAAGATTCAGTTTACACTTTTACTGTTTTTACAATGTCTTGACGGACCATGTCATTGTGATACAGAAAGCAAAGGACAGCACCGAGTATCACAAAGAAAAAAACACATGAAAGCAAAATTAGAAATGTGAACATAAGACAATCAGCACAACTATACTTCAGTGCTGTCATGATTTTTTCCCCATTCTTTCTACACATCTTGATGTTCCTCTCTGTTGGGCCACAAATTTTTTTCCACGTCACAACAAATGTCCTCTCTTGCTATACATCATGGAGAGAATCTTCTTGAATGCCTTACCCAGCCTCTGCAGGCATCTGCTGTAATGTCACAGCATGCTGCATTCATGGCATCCAGGAGAGTCATCTGAGAGTGAGGCTGGCGATCATACACTTGCCATCTCCATGTGGAGAAAAATTATTCAATGGGATTGAAGAATGGGGCGTATGGTAGGTGGTGTGGTGGAAATTCACATTGTCCCAAACTATTACAAATTTTGGCAGGTTAAAATGACTTATGTAAAATAAGTAACGAAAATGCTTAGAGAAAAGCACACGCATGTTGATATATTCTGACAAAATGTTAATTCATTTTGCAAGTAAAGACTTATGCAATTAACTAATGACCAACTATTGTGGGTTGTGAGACTATTCAATTGAGACCCTTGATAATCCATTTGACAATCATGACAGATGCAGCTGATAATGTAGGAAGCAGCAGAGAATTGCACAAATCATTTGCATAGATGTACTAAAACAGAGGTCACGGAACCGCGGACCTATGAACTCTGCCATCCGCTCTCAAAAAATAGCGGAATTCAGGGCTCAATATGATCGCACCTCAAGGCTCATGGTTCATTTATTCACTGCACAGTAACGCGCAAATGAATTTTCCCTCTGAATAGCGTGGGTCAAAACAAAAAGTCTTTCAGTGACGCACCGATTGTCAAAGATTGTATGAGTGTAGTTGCTGCAATGTTGTTGATGGAAAGCAAAAAGAAGAGGTCTGTCAAAAAATAAAGCAAATCCCCCTGTCAGTATCCACAATTAAAAAAAAAAAAAGAAGTCTTGAACATGCTCTTATGTTGCTATTTAATGATTCAATTAAAGCACTTTTTTTAGTTTTATGCACCTTTTATATTTTATTTACATTTTTGAATGTTGTAATTATCAGCATGGCCACGTAAATATACGTTTGTATTTTTTTGGGAAAAAAAAGCATTAAAAATATTTCCGGACCCGAGATTGTTGTAATTTTTTAATTTCGGACCCAGAGGATTTTTAATTCATGACCCCTGTACTAAAACATCTGCAACGTGTTGAAAGAAATGACATACAGATTTTTTAAAAAAAAATTTATGTGCACTAGTGATACAATGTTGTGAGGATTGAACAAGTACATTGCAAAAAATGTCATTGTAAAATAACAGTAAAGAGCTGGCAGCAGGGTTGCCATTTATATACTGTTATTTTACAGTCTTGGTAATGTAAACATGTTTCACAGTAATAGTCTGTAATCCAGAAAAACTGTTGATTCCTGTATTTATAGAAAGTACGGTAAAAGTCTGTCAGCAGGATTGCCATCACCAGACTGTTATTTTACAGTCTTGACAATGTAAAAATATTTAACAGCAGTAGTCTGTAATCCAGGAACAACTGTATATTCCTGTATTACTAGAATTCACAGTAAAGAGCAGGCAACTGAGGAGCTGCAGTATAATGCGTTTTTAACGATATACTGTGTTTTAGCCGTATTTTTGGGGAAAATGACTTTACAGTCTATGAATGCATTTATTTCCATCTAGTACAGAAAAAATGCTGATGTCAGGTGCGAAACAGAACAGGTTTTATTTCATCGTGTTGGCAGAGTGTGCTGAATCGTTGACGAAGTGATACTGACTTTGGGAGGCCGTGCCTTAAATGCGCAGCTGGTAACAAGTTGCGGGTGGTGGTAAGTAGGTGTGATTGAAAGATGAATTCCCTGATAGGTGGAGTGGCAGCAGGCTAAAGGCCGATTTATGCTTCTGCGGCCATGTCTACACCTAGCAGGGTATTTCTAAGGCCATGTCTAAACGTAGCAGGTTTTTTTTTTTTTTTTAAACGAGGATTCTGCCCTAATACGTCGGGGGAAAAATAATTGCGTCCACACCTGCACGTTTGTGTAGAAAAAGAAAAAAAAATTCCACAGCCTTCATTCATTTTTAAATGCATTCAAAACAATTAAATAATTGTCCAGAATACCCATTATTCAATTAGAAGCACAGCAAGACTTTGTAAAACAAACAAACAAAAAAAATGGAAGCAAAAAAGCGCCTATTTGTTATACTCCAAATGTAAAAATTGGTCTCATGTATGACGTGAGGACAAAATTTGTCGCAGCCAGTGACGTAAATCTTCGGTTATCAGTGTCCACATGATGGAGCCACAAACGCAGAATTCGCAAATCTTCACCTTCCCCGTCGTTTTTAAGAACCCTGGTTTAAATCTGCGTGCGCGTGTGGATGATAGGTCAGACTGTAGAAAAATATCTTCTTTTTGCCAAATACCCTGCTACGTGTGGACATGGCCTAAGACAGAGGATCCTGCCCTATTACGTCGGGAATAAATAATTACGTCCACACCTGCAGATTTGTAAAAAAAAATTAAAGTTAAAAAAATCAAAAACCTTCCACAGCGAATCATATTCATTCATTTTTAAGTACATTCATAACAATGCGCGAAAAATAATTGTCCATAATACCCCTATTCTTCGCATGGGTTCTTCAATATGAAGAAGCAAGTTTCTAAAAAAAAAAAAATTAAAGCAAAAAAGCACCTGTCTAATTTACTCCAAATGTAAACATTGGTGTCATGTGTGACGTGGGGACAAAATCTGTTTATCATATTATAATTCCACTGTTGGATACCTATGAGACACTCAGATTTTGCCTTTTTAACCACTCACCGGCAAACACCTTTTATTTATTTCCCCAAAACATTTACTCAGCAGCATATTTTGCAAAACAATAGAAAACTGCCCTCTACTAGCACACCAGACAAATAAACGTCAATATTATATATTGCTATCCAGCAATCCTCTGAACTTTAGTTTAATATAAAATATTTTAGGTAATATGAGTAAGACTTAATTAACTTACCATTTATAAAGTGGTACACATAAATCCCAATATAAGTTGAAGAACAAGCACTGAAGAGCAGCATATGTCATCTAAGGTCATCCTCTGAAGAGTCTCCAACATCCAAATTATGGGTAATTAGGTCCTCCAGGATTTGATAGCAAATTATTTGCAGTGTCTAGTTATTTTAATTTAAATTGCCAAAAACCATAGTCTATATAGCCACAATGTAAAAGATGTCAGATTTCTGACCATGCTCCAATTTTCCAGTCAAAACTCAGTTTCCAAAAACTATGGTAGTGTCATGTAATCAAAATATTAACATACCATTTACAGCATTTGTCTTGTTTTAATGTTGGTAACCCACAATGCAAAAACTCAAAAACGGTATTTTAGTGTTCAAAATTGGCTGTAAATTTACAGAAATTTTTTACAGTGTAGTTTTGAGAATTTCAATCCCCCTCTCTGAGTAGAGAAACGTACTAAAGCAACTGAGAAAAACTGTAATCACTTTTCGAACAAAACTTTACGGCAGTTGAAATGTTTAGTGCTTCACTGCTGGAAAAACTTGGGGGGGGGGGGCAAAACACATTTTTTTCTCCACTGGTAACACTTTACAATAAGGGTCCCTTAATTAACATTAGTTAATGCATTTTTAGACAATAACTAATGTTTAAGTAACATTACAATAATTAATATAATTGGTTATCTAACATTTATTAATTAACATGAGTTAATTCATTAGTTAATGCATTAGCATAACCAGACAGTAACTAATGGTTTGGTAAAATTAAAAATATATATAGGCCTATATAGTGCCATGTGCTACACTTTAAAATAAGGGTCCAAAAAGCATTCAGTAATGGTTAATAAAGGTTAAGTGGGGGGAACTTAAGCATTTATACTTTCTTAGTTAAAGGGCAACTGAAGAGCTTTTCGGATTTCGCTCTTGAGTGTTTTACTCAGTTGAATTGTATTAAATGCATCATTTGCTGTCTCACAAAGTCACATGAAAAAAAAATAATAATAATTGACCGCGTAGTTTTTGAGTTATGGCCATAGCAACACCATAGCAACGAGGGACGCGCCACCCTGCCGACCGCTACCTGATGACGTAACTTCCAGGGAGCCTCGCCACCACTCTGAACACGGAAATATAGCACCACGCTATCCTCGCCATATATTGCAAACATTTTCTGGGTTTTACTCGCGAGATTCGTCATGCCATCTCGATGTGTAGCGATGAATTGCTCACAGGAAGACTCGAGACTCTATACGTGTGCAACACTTTGCAAAAAGAGTCCAAAAAACATTCAGTAATGGTTCATTAAGGTTAAGTAATACTTATGAGGTACGTTACCTAGGGGTGCTTTTTGGATCCTTATTGTAAAGTGTAGCGCATGTGTCCCTTAACTAAGAAATTATAAGTGCTTAAGTTCCCCCTGACCCCTTAACCTTTATTAGCCATTACTGAATGCTTTTTGGACCCTTATTGTAAAGTGTTGCACATGTGTCCCTTAACTAAGAAATTAGAAATGCTCCAGTTAACAAAGCCTAACCCTAAACTCTAAGCCTATACAGGCCTATATTTTTTTAATTTTACCAAACTATTAGTTACTGTCTGGTTATGCATTAACTAATGCATTAACTCATGTTAAGTAATATGTTATATAAGCAATTATATTAATTATTGTAATACTACTTAAACCTTAGTTATTGTCTTAAAATGCATTAACTAATGCATTAACTCATGTTAATCAATATACTAATAAATATTAGATAAGGGATTAAATTAATTATTGTCATGTTACTTAAACATCAGTTATTGTCTATAAATGCATTAAAGGGTATGTCAACCCCTGGGGAAATGTTAATATTCCATCATTTATCCATAAACGCATGCTTTTTGTATTCATATCATGCCACTTCGTGTAATTACACACAAGAAAATGAGAGAAATTTGGATCGATTGTCAAGCTAAAACGACCGGCGCCCGAGATCTGGTAGATTGTGTGCGTGACGTCATTACAAGTGAAGAGAGTGCCACCGGCCACTAGGGGGGCAGCGCCTGTCTGCATCAATATAATTCCTTCTAGTGAGGGGAGAATTAGGGGTGTTTTGAGCTGTTTATGCTGTTGCATTGTGTTCGTCCTGCACATATTCCAGGTTCCCTCATGAAGAAACACCTCTCATTGTCAATAAAAGAGAATTCAGAATTGACAGTGAGGGGTGTTTCTTCAACAAGAAAAAGGCTCAGTGCTTTAATACTGAATGGCGGCAATGATGTCAGACAATTTCGTTTCTAGTTCCGACGAATCCGACGTAGAAGGACGTGACAAATGTTCATCTAATGGTGACTAGGAAAGTTACGAAGCTTTAATTGGTGTTTTAGGTTACCAATTTGAGTCCAAACGAATGCCAATGCAGCGTAATGAAACGGTCATTGAGGGGAGCAATAACACTGATGAAACATCGGCAGCAGATCGTGTCGGAAACACCGAATGATTTGTTTTGCATTTCTTTTTGTGAAGCTGATACACCGTGACCGCAAAATAAAGTAATGTATAGAATAATCACAGCTTTTCTGTCAGGAATGAGCAGGCAGGCAGGTTGTATGGACCCAAATGCAGGGAAACAAAAAATGCAGCGAGGCAGGTGGCAGTGAACTAAAAAAAAACCTTTTAATGATAACTAACAAAATCACAAAGTACAAACAAAAGGGCTATGGCTCAAAAGGCAATGTTCAAACAAAACTTACTTAAATCGGAGGGACGGATACACGAGGGCTTGGACAGGATCTTGGCTTTTACACGGACATGGACGCTGACATTGACATAGACAATGACGCAACAAGGAGTGACAAGAAACTGGGTCATTATATACGCAGACAAGGGGTAACGAGACGAGGAACAGCTGGGTAACACAGGTGGATGCAGATTGCAGGATACACTGGGAAAACACACACAGGTGAGAGCAATGGGTAATCACAGGGACAAGTCACACAAGGAGAAACCAAACACAAAACCTAACATTTTCGCCCTGCCAACAGACACAAATATGAATGGGATCAGAGGATTTGTTCTATATATTTTACGAGCGATAATTTATACATGTGTCCAGTCTTGTATCCAATGCGTGATATTTTTTTATTACAAAAGAGTACTCACTCTGGCCATTCGAGCTTGGCTGCTTCCCTCCTTTGCTTAGCCTTAGCCTCCTTTGCCAGTCATCGTCCTCTTTCTTGATATCTCGGGACATTTAGGTGGCTGGGCGTGTATGGTCGGCAGCGCATCTGCTTTGAGCAGCAATCTTTTAGCAAAACCCGATTTCACTTGTGCATAGTTCGAGAAGCTTTCAGGTGGAAAATGCGCACCACAGAAAACTGGGCCGGAGGCTGGGTCTAGAAAATTAGCCCTCTTTGCACAGACCAACTTTACCCATTGTCTGTGTAGTCCAGCTTTTTTTTTTTCGCGTTCGGGAACTCATGGATATTATATTCCGATAAATAACTATTTGTACAGCAAATAGCACAGCAGTTTTGAACCATTTTAGTGATGATTTGGTCAAACAAACCCCAACACTACTCTCTCGTCGATAAAAAACAATGGCATCTGGCTCCGCCTCGACTTTCATTCACTTGTAGTGACGTCCCCGCCCCATTCGGCTGTTTCCGGAACACTTTCGGAAATGTTCATCATTTTCGATCTATTTTCGATAATTGCTCATTAATGTGATTGATTTTTTGTTAACTTTATCAATATTTGTTATCTTGGCACATAACGGTTCTATTGATGTCTCACACCCCCTTTGCGTTTTCATACCCTTTAACTAATGTTAATTAGGGGACCCTTATTGTAAAGTGTTACCTTTCCCCTTTTCTAAACACAGGGAAGTGGTTAAAAATGACAAACGACCATTTGGAATAATGTTGAATTTCAACTCATCATTTTGCAGCAAGGAAAGCGGGTGGGATTCCCATGTTTCTGTGTTGCCTGCTTCTCATTAAATCCATACAGATGTGACCTATAGAGGTGCAGTCATCCAGTCGCTGGCTCTCCTCAGTGTCTGCTCACTGGGGAAAAAAATACAACTACTATATATTAACAAGAAATATTTCTCCTCCATTAAGCTCTGCTGTTTTAATCATTGGTGCGTAACATTTCTGACACGGGGCCACATTCTTGGGTTTTCCTGACTTTGATGCATATTGTGTATGGGGCCACCAGCTCTTTGAACAGGTGCTCTCTGTTGGGACGCAAGGCTTGAGCAGCTAATTCACGCTCATCCAGTGCGGACTAAGAAGTTAAAACCAGCTCCAAGAGGTCTCTAGCACAGATGGTGTACAAGGTGGATTAAATATACATTATCACTTTGGTCTCAACTCTCGGTTTGGGATTTGGTGCCACTCCTCTTGAGAGGGGTTAGATGAATTTCTGTTCTGGAGTACCCCTTGCCTGCTTGTTGTATTTAACCCCTGGTAAATGAGAGGTTAAACATATTCTGCTTTTAGGCTGACTCTTTTTTTTTTGCATACGTTTAAATGCAAAAATAGCTCATTTTATCACTTTGTGAAGAAACAGCGTCATGTGTTACTTATACCCATCTGGAAAAGAAATAGGAAAAACATAAGAATTTAAATCAATTCCAGTAATAAGTCTCATACCATGATTTGCTCTTGAAAGTGGCCACTTTTTTATTCTTTTCATACAAATAGTTTAAGGTATAAAAAGAAAATATATGTCAAATTATAGTTCCCATTGATGTTTCGTATGTTTTGAAGTTTTTAACTATACTGTATGTCGGTTTTAAAGACAGACTCCTTTCATATATCAATATATCCCATTATATTTATTGTATTTTTTTTTGCATGTAAAATGTATATATTTTGCATGGAGATTATGCTTTCTTTTTATACTTCGTATAGCTTCGGTATATGCCATGTGATTTAAATGAGGCAGTTAGGTGGTGGCACAAAGGGTCTTGCCCCAGGACCCAACTGGAAGATATAATTATGTAGGTCCCTGCTGGATTCGAACCCCAATCCACCCGGTGAAAGGTGTATGCCTTATATTTATTTATTTATATCTTTTCCATATGGGTAGAGTAGCCAAAAATTGGACTCAAGTGAGAGTAGGCTTACTTCAAATCAAAATTACTCAGGTAAAAGTTGTCATCCAAAAAATGTACTCAAGTCCAAGTCAAAAAGTATTTGGTGAAAAGAATACTTCAGTAATGAGTAACATCAAAATTAGTAAATGGTAAAGCAAATGGCTGCTATTTTTTTTAAACAATGCTAAAAAAAAAAATTTTCTCAGTGCAGCATTATCAAAATTAGCTGTTATTTTACAGTACTGTAAACCATAAATTACCACATTACCCCCCCCCCCCCCCCACCCCCTCCAAAAACAAAATATCAATCCTTCCAAAGAGCACAGGTGCTCTCTAGTGGAGAAAACATATTTCCTAGCATGAACTTAAAACAATCATGTCTCTTGTTTTTCTGCGATCCAACAGTGCCAAATAAAAACTGGGAGACAGGTTGAAATACATGTGTTCGAATAATGTTGACTCTATGTTAAATAGTTTAATTTCAACAGCGCTTTAAAGAAAACCACGTGGTTGAACAGGCCGGCGTAATCAAAGGACTTCCAACGATAAGCTTGTGGGTGGTCATGTCACCTATTGTTACATCTGATTGGTATAATGGAGTCATGGGCCCAGTGGCCCGAACGTACTTTTAAAACCATCAGGGCCACCAGAATGCTCCAACCACTAACCCAGCGGGGCCAGTAGAAATAATGCATCGATTAATTCCCAGTGGTTCCGTGTTTTGATGACGTTACGCTACAGAGGAGGTGTGGAAAGATGAAATCCAAGATGAAAAGAAAAGGGAGAGAAAGTTTCAGCCCTAGTTGTGAGACCCCTGGAATAGGGTACCGCACGCAACACGTCACTTTTGCTCATTAATATTCATGATATTAGCAACTGTTGCTAGGCGGGTCAAGCTTGCGTTTTTCCCTCATGCTAAATGCATGTAAATAGTGCGCGAACGAGATGTTTACTGAGCTAAACCTACCAATTCTGTCCGAAAATGAAGTCCCTGGTGCCAAATTCACTGGTAAATATGTGGAAGAACATACAAATGTTCAGTTAAAGAGATGGCTTGAGTGTCAAGGGAAAAAAGAGCAGACCTGGTCCAAAGGTAGCTTTTTTATCGACGCCTTTTTGTGGTGTGCATTGCCTTACGCCATTGACAATGACATTCTCCTGTTTCAACAAGCTATCCTTTACCACCATATGCCCTGCCTTTTCTTATATCCTCTAATTGTCTTACGTCTCTAGTTGTCTACCGTTCTTGGGGGTACTTTACATTGCTATTTTTGTGTAGTGATTGCAATTGCTACTCCCTGACAGCCAACAAACGCTTTTCATTTTTTCATTAAGAACAAATCTTAATTCTATAATCTATTTACACTTCCCCTTTACTAAAGGTGTTTTTTTTTACAACAGAAAAGGTAACAACAGTGGCAGTAAGATACCATTTCAATTTTTTTCAGGTCATCCATTGTTAGACAGAAGCAGCACTGCAAAACAAATAAGTAAAAATAAGTAAAACTATCAAAATGGCTTAGCTCTTGTGGCAGGCAATGGATCAGCATTGTCATCTGTAGGACCATGGCCCCCAACAAAATGTATACTGCATATGAAGCTGAATGGCTTCACCTTGGTGGCGTAAAACTGCTCTTTTGGACGTCTGCACAGTCATCCTCTGAGTATTTGGCTTCAGGAAACATATGAAGAAAACATCCTTCATATGTCGTAATGTCTAGAGTTGTTTCTACAAGTTCCATAGCAGCAGTGTTTACTCTGAATGTTCTTTTTTGAAAGAATACCAGCAGAAAACAAGCAGTATTAACATGGGTTGTATGCAAGGGCGCTTGACCCTCTTCTGGTTTACGATAGTGACGTCATGGTCTCAAAATAGCATTAATGCGGTACGCTATTGGCTCGGCGACGATGAGACAAAAAAATCGAGGTTTACTGTGAGGTGTGCAGATCAATACCCACATATGCAGACAAGTAAATTCAAGAAAAGTTAACAAGTATGAGACCTATGGTATTACCATAACGTGATAATTTATATAAACGTGACCAGTGTTGGGAGTAACGCCATTATAAATAACGCCATTACGTAACGGTGTTATTTTTTCCAGTAATGGTGTAATCTAAATAGTTACTTTTTCCGCCGTTACAACCCCGTTACCGTTACTGACGGTCAAAAGCGATGCGTTACTTACTCTGAATAAACTGAAGAAACTACCAGCCGTGTCGAGTCGACTCTCTGCTCTGTTGATTTATCATCCAAGACTTGGGGTGCGTTCAGGTTCGAGAACAGCGCACGTACTTCTGACTCCAAGCTCTTTGTCCCTGCTCATTCAATTAGACAATGCTTTCCAAAGTTTGGTAACGTTTCTCTGTTTGCTACACCTGATGCTAGCTTCGTTCCCATCTCCCACTGTCAGCCAGCAATAATTCTGCTTCCATCTTGAGGACGGCAGACGCTTTGAAGGTGACGTGAGTTGTCGGGAAACGAGCCTACCTAAATGCGGCCCCTCGAGAGATACGATGGAAGTGATTGTGATTGGCTGAGGGTTAGAGTCATGTGTCGTAGTAAGCCAATCAGAGCCGGTGATTTCACAAGCAAACCAGAACAGCGCGTGCGGCAAACACACACACGCAAAACAGATGCACAGGGTCGGGATGGCAGAGCATTCAGAAGAAAAATTGTCCTTTAAGAGGTGGAGATATAAACACTATTTCAAGTTTGTCGAAATTAAAGGAAAGAACCTGCATGTAGTGTGTAATTTATGTCCCGGGGCAAAGCTTTTGTCGACATCTGCTGTAAGCAATTCAAATCTGCTGAAGCACCTAACAAGTTAACTACCTGTCTGTTATTCTCTATTCCACTGACTCGAATACTGCTCAGAAAATTTCAAATTCTTTGACATACAACAAGTAAAAAGTTTTAAAGTAACAGAAATAGTTACTTTCCCTGGTAACTAGTTACTTTTACTGTAGAGTAATTCACTTACTAACTCAGTTACTTTTTGGAAGAAGTAGTGAGTAATGTAACTAATTACTTTTTTAAAGTAACGTGCCCAACACTGAACGTGACTACAAAGAAAATAATATTGTCATAACAACATTCTAGCTTTAAAATCGTTAGCCATAATTGCCTTAGGCATCTCTTCAAACCTCTCAACACAGACCCTTAACCGTCTTAGGTACCTGATTATCGAGGGGCCAAATCTTGAAAACTTAAATATTGAGAGGGCTGTTTTGAGATGGTGTCAAATAGGGCCCAGAAGCAGACATTCAGGATACACTACTTGGACATCAGGGTGCAAAAGCCAACTGAGAAGGAGAAGGAGATGGATGAAGAACTGGCTATACTTGGAGTGATTATGGATGTGATTATGGAATTGAAATAGGATTATTTGCACTAGATTCATGTTTTTGCTGCACTTTTCATTAAATCTACACAAAAAACTTTCATATATTACATACAAATATAATAGTATACAAATATGCATGTTATTCAAGCCAATTGTTCTTTTTCAGGATTAATGAGTTTAATAACTGAGGCTTTGATCGGTGTTTTTTGATAGTGGGGCCAGTGAACTTCAAAGGCCCTAATTTCTCTCATTGTCTACCCCTGAATGTGATAATTGTTGCGACGTCTGAATGGTGAGATTGATAGAGCCATTCTCTGGCAAAAATAAAGTAAAATCTAATATGTAAAATGAAGAGGAATAATGTAACGACGCTAGTTTAGCCCAAAGTGTCAGAGTAAGAGTAGTGTTTCTTCTTCTTCAAGTAAAAGTAGAAAGTATCATGTGGTTAAACCACTCTTTGAAGTAGATTTTTCTCAAAAAGTTACTCAATAAAATGTAATGGAGTAAATGTAACACTAACCGCCTCTGAATAGGATACTTTTTTTTTCACAAGCAATCATAATGGGGGCTGTCATTTATGTTTTCCTGTACTGTTTTCTTCCTCCTTTATACTTTTTTTTTTTTTTTTTTTTTTTAAACTAAGTAGCCATTTTGCCTGAGGGGGCAATCTGAAAAAGCTGAGGTCAGTGCCAGGTCATAGAAATATACCTGGGCCTTAAGGAGAGTGTGATAGAGCAGTAAGCCTGTGGTCATCCCTTGGCAGCCTACAAGTCATGGATGTTATCATTGAACTCTGGTTATTGTACACGCCATGTCATGTTTGTGCAAAATGCCTGACTTGCTCAGCCTCATACTTGTTTCACCCCAAAAAACACGACAATCAAAATCAAACAATACAGTTCATACTCAGTGTACCATCAAAATGATTCCATTTAGCTTTTGATATTATGCTTATGAACATACACATTCTTCTATATCAGCAATTTACACTTCATAAAGAGAGACATTACTTCACTGCATGTTGCATCTGCCTTTAAAAACGTAAATGAGGAGTTTTATTGCATGTGTCAGACAGCTCTGGAAGCCATTAACTTTTAAAGGTTAAGGAAGACTCTGCGCTGGGAAGTTGTTGAGAATTCAACAGAGAGCACTGATTTGTCTTGCTGTCTGCCTTGGCAATGCCAAACCATTCACGAATGGGCTTTTCACCCTGAATCAACCTCCCTCTGTTATGGCTCATTTATACAGTATCTCTACCAGAACACCCCTTGTAGCTGCTATTACAAAGCTCCCAACATACAGTGGTACCTCGAGATACAATTATTTTGATGCCCAACATAAAATTTGACTCATTTGTCCCGACACATGATGACATGTTCGAAATACGACGATTAACAACAGCATCACAATTTCATTGTTTTCCCGCAAGACGGCAGCACGGCAGATGATCGTGTGAGAGAAATCGGCATGGGTCCCAAGAACGTTAGTGCTGGTGGTGAAAAAAGGAAAAAGGTGACATCATTGAAATTAAGATGTAAATGAGAGAAAAATATAAGCGTGGTGTGCGCGTCAGCGAACTGGCTCGACAATACGGCTGGAATATGTTTACGATCTTGACGGTCCTCCTCCTTTATCTCCACCCGCCGTCTCTTAAGGTGACAATAAAAACGCTTTTTAATTTCCAGTTTATTATCATTAGTATTATTGTAACATTGGCATGGAAGTCGCCAGCTTAGTCAGGTTTTTAATCATTTATTTCAGAACTTTTGCAACACAACACGGCTATTGTCCGCCGTAGCGAACGTCAACGACAACAGAACATGAAAAGAAAAGGTAATAATAATAGAACTCGATTCGTTACATTATTATTGATAATATTATTATTATTCCGATTTGTATTTATAATTTATTTGTTTTGCTATGTGCAATTGCTATTTGTAATGGATTTATGGCAAAGCTCTGTCAATCCAAGGCGCGGCCAAATTCTCTCAGTGACAATAACAGTAAACAGTAAACGCACGATTGATGGGTGATGCCAGGAGTTCAAATTTCTGAATTTGCACTACCACAACTGGCAATTTTTTTTTGTTTAGAACGAGACAGAGAGTGTTGCAGTATGAGGTGGAGAGGTACAGTGGGATGAAAACGTATTTGAACCTTTTGGAATTTCTCAAATTTCTGCATAAAATCACCATCAAATGTGATCTGATCTTTGTCAAAATCACACAGATGTAAACACAGTTTCTGCTTTAACTCAAACCACCCAAACATTTATAGGTTTTCATATTTTAATGAGGATAGCACACAAACAATGATAGAAGGAGGAAAATATGAAAGCATACTTTTTTATGCCACTGTTTGTCCATGGTATTCAACTTTAAAGAGAGCAGACCATTATTGCTATTAATATTAAATGCTATCACTCGCAACTTAAAAACGAGAAATCCCACGGGCCATACAGTATATCTATCTAGATATAACATTAGCTACTTAGTATCAATATGTCATGTGTTCTGTCAGAATTTTTTCCCGAAGCTTTTGTGGCGATGAATATGCTGTCTTTTATAATCAGTTGGATTCTCCATATTATCCAGAGGTGCTAAATAAACAACTTATATTATAAATATACATGTGCAAGATAAATACGATGTAATGCTCAACTTTAAGAGAGTAGGCGTGCATTCGAGTTGATCGCAGCCAAATGGTGTGTGCGTGGGGAGGACTTTCCTTCGTGTGCGTCCGTGACAAAACATAAGTTGATCTTCCTTTTTTTATGGAAAACTTGTGGTGTTTAATTTGGACTTTCAGTGCTGGGGTCTTGACGGCTTAGATTAGTTATTTTTTATTCCATTTGTGTAGTGACATGCTACTAAACAAGTAGGCAGTCAAATTTAGCAAACTAACATTAATAATTAAATCTACGTTTTTACTACATGTTATCAAATATGATTTTTTTTTTTTTTTCTTTAAACAAATCAACTATTAACTTACCTTTGAGTTTGAGCAAGCATAAATGTCCTTGGGTGACTGTCTTGACATTCAGTTGTTTACGTGGTCGATGACATAGCCTTATCCATGGCGAAAATTTGGCGAAGGCACAAAAAAAATTTCAGGTCCGCTGCATTAAACCATCGGGATTTTGCTATTTTAAAGTTAGAAAAAAGATTTTTTAAGTCACGACCACATAGTATTTCTATGCAACAATACGGCTAGGTGACAGAATTTTGTTATTTGGGGGCGTGGTTTTGCGATAGGTCCATTGTAGCTGCAGCATTTATGAAAGATTTAGCGTAGGTTTTTGGGCTGTGGAACGAATTAATCAATTATAACGTATTTTTATGGGAAAATCCCACTCGACGTAAGACCATTTCGACTTGCAAACCAGGTCCTGGAACGAATCAAATACGTATGTAGAGGTACCACTGGATAACGATTCGTACCATCCCTCCCAGTCCAAATGAACTGGACTTCCAAAATCTATATATCTATCAATTAATCAAATTAAGGTGATGTTTTTTGTATTTTTGGGATGTTATTTTTCTTTTTTTCTTCTTGAAAAGTGTAAAAACAAATCATTTTCTATTCTTATACGCGGTGGCCAAAAATGCAAAAGAGTTCAAAGGTTGTTCTTTTTAAGCATATTGTGTGCAATAGATGTATAGTTGATACCAGTGAAGAGGGGTGTGCACCTTGTGTGAGTGTGTTAGCTGCGCATTGGATCAGCTCTTGCGCTGAGAGGTCTGCACGTTGGTATGAATGGAACACAGCTGAACTGCAAACAGATCTGCAGTGTCTCCTCTACAGTCATGTTCTATCATCTTGGATGGTGTCTGTTGCTGGGATTTTTGCTATTGGATTTAAATGGGTGGTGTGCGCATGGTCAAAGAAGACAAAAACAACAGGTACAAGTTTTACTGCTTATAGTTAACGGTGATGGTTAATTTCCCCTCTTTATGGAGAGAGAAAGAAAGAGAGGAGGTAAACTGTTCTGAAATATTTCTGTGTGTTTTTCATGGAATGTTATCTTTGCAGCTGTGTGCAATCTATTTTTTTGTAATGCAGCACAATTTGGGGAATGGGGAATTCCTTTAATGTCATTTATACCTTCATACATGTACTCTTTCGAAATAGAGTTTATTGGCTACAAAAGTTCTATTTACAGTATTTGGTTAACTTATTTTACTTAAATAAGGAAATTCTATTGTAAATGTTATCTACTCCAACATTTACAAATGTCAAATCTGTATGTCAGCATTTATTTCTAACATTATTGGAACTGTGTTGCTCTATCTTATTGTGCAATCTTAGATATACAAGACAGTCAAATGATTTGAAACATTCTCAAGATTTCTATTAGAAACTACAGTACAACCGCTGACCAGTGTGATGATCTGCAAACAAAAACTGCACTAAACTACTACATGACTAATAACTAGGGGTGGGGTTCAACTAGAAATATGAATCTAAATAATTAGAGGCTTTATGATTAATTAAACTTGATTAATCACATTTTAATTTTATTGAAAAATTTGTCCCAAAAAGCTCTTATTTTTTATTTGAAAGATTCGAATATGTAATTAATTGAGTTTCAAAACAAAACAGTTGGAAAACCATTACCGTATCAAAAACCTAGAAGATCTTAAGTTGAAGTGTCAATTTAAGACGTTTAAATGGTTGGGGGGCAGCAAGTGCACGCCATTCGATTATAAACTATTTTTTGAGAGGCTTATAACGAGTGTTGTTAGTCTTACGTTTCAAAACTAACTACAGTTACAAATTACTTCTCCCAAAAAGTAATTGAGTTAGTAACACAGTCAACTCATTGTAAGTAATTAGTTACTCAGCAAAGTAAGTGATGTTACTTTTCATGTTCTACACCTACTTACATTCTTCATTCTAGAACATCTTTCACATCAAAGATCTTTATTTTACCTGATTGAATTAAACTGATTTTTTTCATGTATTAAAAAAAAAACATAGGTCACCATTTTTACTTTTTTTTTTTTTTTTTTAATTTAAATTTCACCTATATAGTAGTGCAATGCTATACAAACTATAACTTAAATTCAAATGATGTAAGAAAAAAGCCTGTACTGAACCCGCAGCGAATGGTGATCCCCGTACCAGGGTACATACTGAACCATGACTTGTGTATATCATCACACCCCTAATATACATAGATATATTTTTCAATATTCAGGTGAGGCTATGAATCTGAATGGGGCTCTGCCTCTCGTATCAGTTCTCTATTTGTTTTTTTTGTTGATGTTTTTGTTTTTAAAAAAAAAAAAAAAAAAAAAAAAAAAAAAAAAAACCTCACACAAGGTTCATGGAAACATCATTCAAGAAACTTTTTGGGCAAGTGACTATTTTTGGTAATAAAAAAATTAGGGCTGTCAAACGATTAAAATTTTTAATCGAGTTAATTACAGCTTAAAAATTAATTAATCGTAATTAATTGCAATTCAAACCATCTATAAAATATGCCATATTTTTCTGTAAATTATTGTTGGAATGGAAAGATAAGACACAAGACGGATATATACATTCAACATACGGTACATAAGTACTGTATTTGTTTATTATAACAATAAATCAACAAGATGGCATTAACATTATTAACATTCTCTTAAAGCGATCCATGAATAGAAAGACTTGTAGTTCTTAAAAGATAAATGTTAGTACAAGTTATAGAAATTTTAAATTGAAACCCCTCTTAATGTTTTCGTTTTAATAAAATTTGTAAAATTTTCAATAAAAAAAATAAACTAGTAGCTCGCCATTGTTGATGTCAATAATTACACCATGCTCACTCATTGTGCTTAAACCCATAAAATCATTTGGACCCAAGCGCCAGCAGGTGGCGCCAAACACCAAAAAACAAGTAACAAGCGAACATTACACTGCTGTCATTTTAATCTGTTTGAACGGGGCATGTGCGTTAATTGTGTCAAATATTTTAACGTGATTAATTTTTAAAAATTAATTAATACCCGTTAACGCGATAATTTTTACAGCCCCATAAAAAATATATACATATTATATTGTAGCGTCTACAAGCACAACACCAACTTGGTGATGATATCCGGAATCACGGCAGCTGAACCACCGGAACCGCGCTAGCGCAATTCAAATGACCCAGGCTGGCGAAATCCCGAAAACACGGCCAAAAGGCCAAACTTAGCGCGGTCACCTTAGTTTTAGCCCCTTGTACTGACTTAATTTTAGAAGTTGGAAAAAGGCTTCCAAACACAACTTGGACAGAAGAATTCGGGCATTACTGTTGTCAGGGCAGCGAGAGTTAAGGATTTTGCCATCCTCAGTGCCACATGAGTGCTGAGTGTTCACTTCTTGGTCGCGGGTTCCTCCGTATCAGATGTTCCTTGTGGCAAGGCAACATGTCCCGCCGTTTGTTCGGGACTGTTCAGAAGAGCTAATTGCGGATTTTGGTGGTGCAGACGTGGGCTTGTAGGTATCTTGCCTATCACCTGCTTGTCAGCGTCAATCTTGCTTAGTCAGCTGCATGACGCACACGATGGGCTTCCGTGGTCAGATGGCGTCCTGGATCTGTTCTGCCATTATCTGCCCATTGTCCTGGCGCTGCAAATTCTAATCATTTCAAGTACAACTGTTCATAATATCAAATATATTCTGCTTGTTTTTCTTAAACCATGATAATAATGCTATTTATTTTATATTGGGTGTGTTAGAGTAATACAAACAGTAAAACAGTAAATGTGAGAAAAGATACTATTCCCTGATTGATTATATTAAGTGTGTTGGAGTAATACAAACAGTAAAACAGTAAATGTGAGAAAAGATACTATTCCCTGATTGATTATATTAAGTGTGTTAGAGTAATACAAACAGTCAAACAGTAATTACGAGAAAAGATACTATTCCTTTCAGTCACCACTCCCTTCCTTCCTCCCACATACAACTCTGCTCTCTCCCAGGAAGCTGTGACAAAATCAGACAACTCACGTTTCATTCAACCAAATTGTAGTAGCGCACCCCTTCACATCTTTCGTAACAGTAACAGCGTTGCAAGGATGGGAAAAGTCATGAATTAGATTACTCACTACTGAAAAAAACAACACGGTTAGAAACGCCGTTATACTCTAACGCAGTTATTAACAACACTGCTTATAACACCCATTATGGATACATTTTCACAAACCCACATTTTCTTATCAAAGTAAAAAAACAAAATGTAGATAATGTACTAATTTATTGAGATTTCTAATGCATGCGTCAATCGGTGCATTGGAAAATTGTGCTCTGACAAAAGTTGTGTGTAGTTTGACACCAAAAAGCCGATGACACCAAAAAGCATGTTTATTTCATATTTCACGCGGTATTTTATGCTCCTGAATGAAATGGACCGCTTGGATGTGTGTGGAAGCGATCATTTTATTCATTCTTTTTTTTTTTAATCCAGTGCCATGCGAATGAATAACTTCCTGTTTTGAGAAGGAATGCGAATGTGACGTCACCTTGGTCAGCATCTCGCAATACACCATTGCTTTATAGCATGCAGATGGACTGCGGATTCAGCTGATTTTGCGGATTAATTTGTTTATTTTTCGCATCACGCCAGCCAAATGTGCTGCAGGGATTTGTTGCTGCACCAGAAAGAGGCGTGTGAGCCTTTTTGGGTTTCAAAATGTTCCCGTTCACCCTTGGAAAATGGCCAAAACAAGTGTGGGACCATTGGACTTACGACGAAGCGAGTAAACATCGTATTTCGTATTATGTCAAATACTGGGATCATGGCACACGTTTTAATGCGGAGGTGGCTTGCATTTTGTGGCGTACAATGCTCCTTGTCCACTGAGAATGCCACTCAGCCGACGACCGGTGCTCTGTCAAATGTTCCACCCCATCAGAAATTATAACTTTGTGTTAAAAATGGCCGTGGATACAGCGATTCCAAAGTAAACACTACAAACTTCCTTTAAATAAAGAACTATTTACTTACGTTTGATCATATGACGGACATGTAGAAAAGTTCTCCTCAGACACATCCTGCCATGTTAGCTGCACAACAACTGCACGCCACTCTCTCACTGTTTACGTCTTCGTCGTGTAATTGAGCATTAATGTACGCCATATTCGTGTTGACCATGTGGCAGCTACGCGCTCCTCCACTGTCGGCCGGTTTGTCCGGCCGTCATTCTCCAGCTGCTTCCCTGGCAAACGAGCTCTCCTGCCAGCAGCAGGGGAACAACAAGCTGTAACTTGCTCGCCGCCGGTCAGGTTGCTGTTCGGCAAAGACAAACGACTACCCCGTCGCCGTGTGATATGATCCCGGGTAGTTTTCAGTGATTTTTCACTTCGAAGATTTTGAAACATCACTCGGTTCGGGTTAGCATGTCGGCTAGCTGTCACGCCTCCTGGTTTGTTTACGCTCCCCGAAGCCGCGGTAGGGAAATGACAAAAGCCGAACAACCCCGGTTTGATAGGTAGTTTTTCAGTGTTGTGCCATCAATGTTTGATGGTATCTTCAAGTCTTTGCAAGCACCGACAAAATTGGTGCCGCTATCGGAACGAATGTGTTTCACAGGACCGCGAACCGCAAGGAAGCGCCTTAACGCATTGATAAAGCTGGACGTGTCAAGAGATTCTATGATCTCAATATGAACTGCCCTGACACTCATACATGTAAAAAGGACAGCCCACCGTTTGCTGTGTGAAAGACCTCCTCTTGTTCGACGGGAACAGACATTCCAAGGGCCGAAGACATCCAATCCAACATTTGTGAAGGGAGGATCTGTCGAGAGGCGATCCGCAGGTAGATTGGCCATTTTTTGAACAGTGAGAGGAGCTCTGAGTCTTCGACAGGTCACACACTGGTAAATGATGCTGCTCACCTTTCTCTTGCCACCAACTATCCAAAACTCTGCTGTACGGACAGCTCCCTCCGTAAACAGTCGGCCTTGGTGTTGAGTTTGTTCATGGTAATGTTTTACAAGCAAGGCGGCAACATGATGCTTACCGGGAACAATCAACGGAGTCTTTTCAACTTGATCGAGGTTTGCATTGTGGAGGCGGCCACCAACTCTCAACAGGTTGTGCTTGTCAAGGAATGGATCCAGGTTTTTGAGAGGACTGCTCTTAGGAATTTTCTCACGTTTTTGGATGCACTGGATCTCTTGGCTGTAGGTTTTAGTGTTGTATCGGTCGCGAACGATTCGTTCTTTTTGAACGAATTGTTTTGGTGAACGAGACCGAACTAATCATCATCTGCACTGATTCGTTCTATGAAGGTGGTGCTTGTTCGCTGCGTGGGAGGGCGTTGAGCAAGCGGCAGCGTCTTCTGACATCGCACACGACCAATCAGACGCCAGCCTCATCGCGGGCAGGGGAGGGAGCGGAAACAGAATCAGGGCGTTTGTCACTCACGTCCACGTGTGGCCAATAAGCAGCCAGCGTGCAGGCAGGGGGGCAAGACTGAGTTTTGTCACTTCCCGTTCAGTGACTCGGTCCTCCGGTTCCTGACCTAGCTTGCTGCTAACTTGATTTTCCAGTAATGACTATGCGGTGAACGAATCAGAAAATGAAAGGAAATGACTTTGTCACATATTTGTTAACGTGGAACCTATCAAATGCTGCTCAAACAGACAAAAACACCACACAAATCTAGCGAGCATTGTTTAGAGTAGTACTTTTCTCAACAAACTCGTGACTGCCTATGACGACATACTATCAAATTTACAGTAATTTAAAACACGGGTAGCTACGAGGCAAGCAAAAGCTGAGCTGCGGTCGCGTGACGGCAGTGAAGCGGGCAGAGAACTGTCACTATATGGAGGCTTCATGGCAGCGATATTTACCTCATATGTGCACAGAAAAAAATATTTAGTATGATCACCATAATACTGATTTGCAATGAAACTGTATATACATGTCAATTTTTTCCCGAGTGTTTTATTTTTTTTTTCGTGTCAGCGTGTCGGGTGTTGGTTGGTTTGACAAATTATGTCCATCCGTCCATCATGTGCTACTCAAGCGCCCAAAACAACGCACGCAGACACGGGAGATGTCGCAATATGTCTACATTTTTCTTAACAGACTAATGAGAGTAGAAAGGCGACATCGTAAAGAGCTAACAATTATTTCTCGTCAGCATTTGACGATCTGAGATGCGGGGATGACAGGGGAGCTGACCGGATTATTTTATTTATTAATACCAGAGCAACAAAACAATATGATCACCATAATACTGATTTGCAATGAAACTGTATATACATGTAATTTTTTTCCGAGTGTTTTTTTTTTTTTTTCGTGTCAGGTGTTGGTTGGTTTGACAAATTATGTCAATCCGTCCATCATGTGCTACTCAAACGCCCAAAAACAAAGCACGCGGACACGGGAGATGTCGCAATATGTCTACATTTTTCTTAACAGACTAATGAGAGTAGAAAGGCGACATCGTAAAGAGCAAACAATTATTTCTCGTCAGCATTTGACGATCTGAGATGCGGGGTCCGGATTATTTTATTTATTAATACCAGTGCAAAAATTCAACACGATCATCTTAATACTAAAAAACAAAAATACAACAGAGCGAGATGTAAATATGATGTGTTGGTCGTTCCATATTCAGAAATTAAACTTTCGATGTATTTTTGTTTTCGTGACAGCAAACATGCTGTATATGTGATTGTATGTGTGATCAAGAACCTGCTAAAGAAAGTCCGTGCGCCCCCGCCCCCTACTCCCCTCACAAAAGGAAAATGTTTAACCGTGTCCTAAATCGAAATGCAAGCACGAGCCATGACTTTGAGCCCATAGAACTATGACAGACGACGCGGAAGTTCTCCCTCGCTTTTGCAGCAGCAGGAGGGAGACGAGGCTGTCTGTGAAAGCAGAATGATACCGCCTGTCACTCATTTCTGAAACTACGACGAGTGGTCAATGTGGAAGAGAGGGAGGGACCAAGCAATGTCACTTCCCGTTCAGTTATACTGCGAAGCGGTCTTTGGTGATTCGTTCGGCAACGTCACTTCCCGTTCAGTAACCGAACGATTCGTTTGGGCGGGGAGGGAGATGAGGGGGGCGAACGATTCGTTGAACGATTTGTTTGAACGAATCTTTTTACTGAACGAACCGGAATGGATTCGTTTACTCAAGTGAACGACAAATCTCGTCACTAGTAGGTTTCATGCTGCACCGTCTGCATAATCACGTGTACTGCTTGTGTAGATTCTTCCACCGTGCACTCTGATTTGCAATAATGCCAACCTTGACACAATTTGTTGCCTCTGAAAGTTGTGTTGAAAAGACGAGCTATATGTATAAGTCGAGTAATAGCTCGAATCAGTGACCTCCAAGACGAGAACCTTGAGAATCGTTGTGAACCAAGTTGCATAAAACATTGTTTGGGAGGTGCAAGAAGTGGACAGTTTTGACCATTATGGAGTAATTTTGCCATGTCGTACTGAATAAATGCATTTTTAATATTCCATATACCTTTTAACACAAGACTTATTTTTCATGACCATACCATTTATTTAGCAATTGGGGAAATATACTTCGATAAAAAGAATATCCTGCAAAAATACTGGACTACAGAGACTGAAACAATGACAATTTGAGGCTCTCAAATTGCCGGTTGGCCAGTTTGTCCGGCGGTACTCTCCAGCTGCTTCCCCGGCGAGCTCTCCTGTCCATAGTAGCAGGGAAATGAGATGTAACTTGCTCTCTGCCGGGGGTGGGGGTTGCCGATCGGCGAAGACAATCAACAACCCTACCGCAGTGTGACATATTCCGGGCTAGTTTTGTGTGATTTTTCGCTTCAAAATGCAAAAATAAGACTTTGAGAAATCACTCGGTTCGGGTTAGCATGTCGGCGCGCTGTCACGCCTCTTGTTTTGTTTACATTCTCCAAAGTTGGGGAAGGGAAATGACAAAAGCCCGACGTCGCATAAAATATCGTTCGGGAGGTGCGACAGTAAAGGTGAAGTCGACAGTTTTGATCATTATGGAGTAATTTTGCCATGTCGTACTGAATAAATGCATTTTTATTTTTTCATATATTCCATTTAGCACAAGATTGTTATTTGTCATGACCATACCATTTATTTAGCAATTGGGAAAAATACTTAGATAAAAAGAATATCCTTTAAAAATTTAGAGTAGAGAGACTGAAACAATGAAATTTTGCGGCTGTCTTCATCGCATTTTTCTCGTTATGAATAATTCCCTCTCAATGGGCTGCATACTAAATCAGATGAAACCATTCTCCCGCTGACGTCATCCACCTGTTGGGGACGCTAGAGCCCTATAATGGTAGGCATGGCTAAACAGCGGATTAAAAGACCAATTTCTTGTCATCTGTGCTTTGCCAAATTATTGTATATAGTCGAATAGTATCAAAATATGATTCTAATTCACACAATAATGCTATTTAAGACTTTTTTTATCCTGTCATAGGCACTTTAAAGGTGTCCCACCACTACTTAAAACATCATTGAATCAGAATCGATTGAAGTAAGCATCATGCGCCATGTAAGGGCAGGTCTGATAATACTGCTCTTCTTCTCTGTCTCCTGTGATTTTTGCAGGTGCAGCTAACAACTGAATATTAGTGCCTTGTGGATTAAAATAATGTATCCTACATGTAGAGACAGGCCGATTGAGCTTAAGCGACTTTCACTTCCAAGAAAAGTGCAATGCAAAATTCTTCTGCTACTTAGTTACTGATGATATTGTGGTAGATTTGCCCGACTTCGGTGCAGCCGTTCCCACTGAGTGACATACTTTAGATTTCCTCCAAGAATACTTCTTTGCATGCCATTCGCAGTGCGTTGCTGTTTCACATGATAAGTTATCAGTTACACAAGTTTTGACTGATGAACTTGTTGGCTTGTCATATATGGATTTGGTCCTATCATGGAGGGGAAAAAAGTAAATCTTACTCAATATGATCAAATGCTGCCTTTATTTATTTGAGTTCTCAAAATTTCCTCAGTTATTGCCAACTATTTTGCGAGGTGTCATGTTTAAAGAAATGCAAGAGGCCCGTAATTTTCAACATAGGTACGCTTCAAATTTGAGATTCACCATAGTGACGTTGAAGTCGAGCGAGAATGATTGCTCACTATACTTTAAATCTCCCGCTCTGTGCTGTGTGTACATGTGCTCGCTGCATAAAAACGTGACACAGATCTGATTATCCCTGCGCAATTTCTGAAAATGAGAATGTCACTGCCAAATACTTGTTTAAAAGCATGTTCTGCAGGGATACAGCCGTCTCTGCTGACGTCACTCTGAACACTATGTGACAAGAACCGAGAATATTTTTGTTGTAACTTAAATTTTCCTATACCTTGCTGTTATAGTGTCAAACAAAGGCCTTATATTTGAGCAGTAATGTCTATCAGTAGTCAGCAGAGTGGTGATGTGGTTGAAATGTATACATGGCTACTGTTGGGATATGAGCTGAACTCACAAGTCCGGTAATCTGTCAGTTGTTTCTACTATTTTACTTGAGCTTGTATAGAACATTGGCTTTAGGTGAAAGTCAGCTCAATTTATATATACAAGTAATAAACGTCTTTTGAGGTCCTACACCTCTCAGCCATGCATGCTTCACAATCTTATATTCCCAGACCACCACTGGAGATTTGGGTTTGCACTTTGATCCCAACCAACAGTGGGATTTGTAACATGGGTGGTCCCTTGGAGTAAAATGAGAAAAAAAACATGACAGCATTAATGCCAGGCTCAGCAGAGTCATAACAGAAAGTCACACGCAAACCTTTAGCGAATGAATATCTTTAAAGGGGAAGTTCAGAACTTTTGACATTACCTAAGCTAGCACGAGTCAGTGGTACAATCCACAAAGTGTGAAAAAAAAAAAATATGCACAAATGAAAATCGCAGATGACCCATGCAATCAATAATGTTGGCTATATTTTCTGGTTAAAGTTGTTGAAACTTACCGTTGCATATCAATAATTGTAGTATGAATAGCAACATTTGGAATCCAGCAGCTCGCCAAGGAGCAGGGCGGAGTGATATCACATAGTGTTTTTTCACTGCTGAGTTTCGGAGTCAGAGTTTCCAATCTCAGACCTGGAAATATATCAGTGGAACGCCACTCGAACTGGGAGGTCCTAGTCGCGAAGTCAAAAAAAAAAAAAAAAAAAAAAAAAAAAGCACCCAGACATCACGAGTTTCTTCAATCTGACATCACTCGACAAAATGGCGCTGCCCTCGAAAAGCACACCGTCAATAGTCAAACCAAAGAAGGCAGTTTACAGTGTTTGCTATTTACCTCAGCCATCGTTTTTCCTCCACTATTTGATCGATTACGAGAAGGCAGCAGTGCTTAATTTGTAAATCATAAGGTGCCGGAATGCAAAGTACATATGACAGCGCAGGGATGACGAGAAAAGCACAGGTCCCGGAACATAGGCTAAAAATGGTGCTGAAAACAACACGCACATGCCCACTTACCATGCTGTGGGACTTACAAGACTAAATTTCAGATAATATCCATGGTATAAATGTTCTGACAACAATTCCAATTTAAAAACGTTTTAATATTATTATTTTCTATACACGAGAGGAGCCGGATCTACCCAAGTAAGTCCCGGAATACAGGGAGGCCAAAATCAAGAGGTGCCGGATCTTGTTTCGGCAGGATCTGGCACAAATTAACCCCTGGAAGGCAGGTTTGCTGGAGGTCAAAAACAACTTGTCGCGATCAGCCATCTTTTCTATTTACATGCGCTTGGAACGCTATCAAGTCACAACTGATTCCATTCAAGTAGGATAAGTCCAACTTCCTACCTTCCACAAATGCAGCATGAGCATGGGTGGCCAAAGCACACCTCTCTCTGTGGTCGTATTATGCATATAAAAAAAATACTCCTGCAGAAGTTCAGTTTGGTGTGACATTGTTTTGGCCACATGGGTATTTTGAAAAATGATCTGCATTTTGAATTTATTTGGCTATTTTAGATCTGTTAACATTGTTTTATATTGGCATGCTAAGATTGTACCATTGACTTGTGCTAGCTTAGCCACTCCTGAGCCCTGAAACTAACAAATATCTGAGAAATGTCAGGTTTTAGGGATGAGGTGGACCCAATTTCAGGGAAAATAAAAGGAAAGGCAAGGTATGTGGGAACTGAAAATGCTTTAATAGCAGCTAACAAAATACAGAGTTCAAAACAGAAGACCAGTGAATCGAACAAAGCGGTATCAAAACTTACCTGTACGGAGATTTGGACACGAGGGGGCTTGGGCGTACAAAAAGACAATGACACAACAAGAACAGACAGCACATGGGGAACTTAAATACAGACATGGGATAACAAGACGATAGGGCACAGGTGGGTGACACAAGAGGCAGCAGATAGGTCAGCACACAAGGAGCAGGCACAACAGGTGAAATCAATGGGTAATCACAGGGACAAGCCACACTAGGTGGAAACCTAACAACAAACTACATGGATTTTTTTAAATCAACCCCACCGACTAATTAAACCCCCACTAACTCGAAGATTAAGCCTAATGTCAAAAGTTCAGAACTTCCCCTTTAAGTTTCTGTTCAAGTAAATGGATGTTTTTTACAACATCAGTATTTAAATGATATTGTTTTTAGTTGTTTTGGTTTGCTGTTGGATATTCACTGAAATGTAATATCAGTCAAAAACAAAGGTTTGAAATAGGAGGACATAGTGAAAATTAAAAAAAGAGCTGTTGAAAAAAACAAAACAAATAAACAGCAAATTACATGCAAATACTTCAGAATTACAATAGAGTGAGGCGAGTACAGCACAAGTTAGGATAGGACAGGACTGAATAGCATGAAAGCAGAACAGGAGAGGGGCAGTGAACTTGCCAGTACAATTATGGGATCCCTGTTTTTTTGCGGATAATGGGTACCAGAACTCACCGCGATAAGTGAAAAACTGCGAAGTAGCGCCCCCCCATCCCCAAAAAAACCAAAACATTTTTTTTTTTCATTTTTCATGTGAATTTTTTTTTTTTTTTTTTTTTTTTTTTTTTTGTTCAATGTATTTATTTAGATCTATCATTGGAAATAGATACTTATAAGACTTTTTTTTTTTTTTACCTTTTTCCCCAAACTATAATTTAACAAACTTTTATGTCTCTATATAATTTAATAAATGTTTTTTAAGTTCTTTAAATGTAATACTGATGATAAGTTGTTTAATGACAATGAGACACAATGAGTTGCCACAGCAGCTGTTTAACAAGTTAAACGATGATTGACGCATGCGGCGCTTTGAAGGTCGAGTCTCCGGCAAGATCAGAACTTAACCGTCTGTCAATCATCATTTACTTTAATAAGCAACTCCAGTTCAGTCTCTGACGAAGAAAGAGCAGGGAGAGAAAGGGAGGAATTTTTTTTTTTAAATTGAAAAAAAATCTGCGATGAAGTTTGAAGCACGAAGTAGTGAGGGATCACTGTATGCATGTTTTACTTTTCAATTCAAAAAGTAAGGTTTTGTTTATTTGTCTATTTTATATATATATATATATATGTATTAGGGCTGTCAAACGATTAAAAATTTTAATCGAGTTAATTACAGCTTAAAAATTAATTAATCGTAATTAATCGCAATTAATCGCAATTCAAACCATCTCTAAAATATGCCATATTTTTATGTAAATTATTGTTGGAATGGAAAGATAAGACACACGACGGATATATACATACAACATACTGTACATCAGTACTGTATTTGTTTATTGTAACAATAAATCCACAAATGGAATTATTAACAATCTTTCTGTTAAAGTGATCCACGGATAGAAAGACTTGTAGTTCTTAAACGATAAATGTTATAGTTACAAGTTATAGTAATTTTATATTAAAACCCCTCTTCATGTTTTCGTTTTAATAAAATTTGTAAAATTTTCAATCAAAAGTAGAGTTAATATAATAATAAGAATAAAAATAACAATAATAAAAATAGAGTGAAAAGTTTTACGTGTATTTTGCATAGCTAAATTGATATGGAATGCCAGTTTATTTAGCATTGTTGTTTAACTGTGTGTCGGAATAGGGCCTCATTACTATAGACTGAAGTGCTTTTCTTTTTGAGAACATTATTTTTTTTTTTTGAGAGATAGGAATATTATTTTTGTTGTGCTTTCACTAAACGATACTTATGTTTGTTGTGAAGGAGAAGCTTATGTCAATAAACGGTGCGCCTGTGTCCACTCGCCTTTACTGTATAACATATACAGTGGGGAGAACAAGTATTTGATACACTGCCAAAACCCATTAGCAGTGTATCAAATACTTGTTCTCCCCACTGTACCTGTACATATCTTACCCAAAATAAAACAAGAGACACATAATTGCCACTAAAAGAAAGAAAACTTACCGAAATACGTGTGGAGCACAAATAGCAATTTGCATTGTATTGTGAATACAGCATAAACGTCTCACAACTACTAATTCTCCCAAGTTTAGAAGACATAACATGAGTATGGAACAGCGCTGCCCTCAAGCGGCCGGTGGCATTCTCTTCACTCTTAATGTCCATAAAACGGTCTCATTGTAATGTTTGAGGCAATATGCCAGCGGGTGCGTTAATTGCGTCAAATATTTTAACGTGATTAATTTAAAAAGATAATTAACGCCCGTTAACGCGATAATTTTGACAGCCCTAATATAAATATATATATATATATATATATATATATATATATATATATATATATATATATATATATATATATATATATATATATATATATATATATATATATATATGTTTTTTTTTTTTACAAAATGTCTTTAACCTTGAAAGTTTGTTTCATAAAAACAGAGCTTTGCAACAAATCCATTGTTTTGAAGTTGAAAAAAATTTCAACTTCCCATGTTCATCATAAAATTTTGCTATTGTATCTTTTTGACTTAAAATTTCTTTTTACAAAAGTATTTTTCACCCTGAAAGGGCTTTGCTTATATTTAATAAAAATTCAGCTTCTCAACAAAACCTTACTTTTTGAATTGAAAAGTAAAAAATGATCCCATGCTACTTCGTGCTTCAAACTTCACGCCCTCAGTCCATTGCGGATTAAAAATAAATAAATTAATTAATTTTTTTTTTTTTGTTAAAAATATAAGAATAATTTTAATTTTTGGATGAAAATGACATACATTTAGGATTACAGTGATCCATCGTTTTTCGCGGTTAATGGGGACCAGAACTGGCTGTGATAACTGAAAAACCGCGAAGTAGCGCCCCCCTCCCTTTTTATTCAATGTATTTATTCAGAACTATCGTTTGAAAGAGATACACATAAGACATGTTTTGAAGCTCAAAGTAGCGAGGGATCACTGTACACTTTTGTAAAGCTGTCAAAACATGAGGGGCGAATGAAGAGGATGCTGGGATTCACACATAAAGTAAAGGTCCCTCTTAGCCAATTGGATGCCAGGAATGCTTGACATTAGACAAATGGCAGAGCAGCTATAAGTATGTTTCGTTCAGTAAACTCTAGGAGCTGCGAGTACCAGCCATACTGTATTTTTGTCTTATGTATCTTGAAATATCTGTAACGAGGGGCAACATTTTCCCATTGAGACATATCCTAACCTGGAAATTCTGTATGTAGAGACATTTGTCAGTACAGGTACCACCATACAGGCCCATACATTCCTTTTGAGTAAATTCAGATGAAAACGTCAAGTTGCAGTACTCCTACTTTTTTTTTTTTTTTTGACGTTTTTGCTTTGAAGTTTTTCCAATTTAAGATAAGTGCCTTATTCAATTCAGATTAGGAGCCACGGTCCTAAACTATCAGGCCTTTGGTCTAATTTTCCAGGTCAGCCACTGCTGTATACAAGACCCAGCCAGTCTGAAAATGTTTGCATACCTGTGTCTTGGCTAGATTTACGGACCTTGCAATTTGATTAGGCCTTTGTAAGAGCAAGTTTTCATAGTGCGCGTGTGTGATTTGCTTACAGCACTTTGTCATTCGGTACGGCTGCCATTGAGTTCTCGTTGCCCTTAACACGCGTAACAGTCTATCTGTCAGCTATAAATGCAGACAGACTCCCAAGCAGGCTGATGGAGGGACACAGTAATAACCATTAACACAATCCAGGTGTAGTCTGCCAACATCTGCCTTCATTCTGAAGGAGTGACTTTCCCTGTTGAGAGTTGCACAGACACCGTGTAATGATCATTCTGGTATGTTTTATCACAGGCTGGTGCCATGTAATGCCTTTAAGAAAGTCGCACTAGAGCCAATTTTTTTTTCTTTTCAGTCAGCATGTATGCATTCTCAGAAGCTCAGTTACAGTATATTTCTTGTTATATGTACCGTGGTGTATATGCCATACTTCTGAGACAGAAAATAAAGTATGTACAGTCTTAGGCTTAAGCTTCAAGTCTGCACAGGTTTAATTTTCCATGAGGGTAAAGGGAAGAATAGAACTATGGTGTTGATATATGACAAATGGATAATTATTTGATTGTCAAACGTCTAATACATTTTCAAACGCAGGCTGGAACAGGTTAAGTTATCTTTGTTTTTTTTTTATCAAACCACAAAAATTACCATGACCGTGATGAATGAACTTAAAATGGCTCATGTTCATAGTGTTTCTGTCGTGACATGTTTAAGCACTTAGTTTCTTCTTTGTGCGATATGTAAGGAGGACCAAATGGGACAGAATCAAATATATAAATACATCTTTAAATAAATACTTAAATGTGTCATTAAAAAAATTAAAGTGGGAATTAAATAATTAAATGTATCATTAAAATTTAAATAAAGAACAAAACAATTTAAATGCATATGAAAAATTAAAATTAAACTTGTTTCAGGGTTTAACTAATTATTTCATGGACAAATGTATGGAGAACCAAATGGAAATTTAATATCACACTTTTATTTATTTAATTCTCATTTTAATTACCATATTTTCCACACTATAAGGCACACCTTCAATGGATGGCCTATTTTAAAACTGTTTTCATATACTGTATTGGGTGCACCGCAGCAGCAGGAGTAGTAGTAGTAGTAGTAGTAGTAGTAGTCGTGGTTGGGGTTGAGTTATAGTCCATTAGGTGTGCTAAAGTGATTGCCATGCAATGATTAACCAGCATTGATCCATATATAAGGCACATAGGATGATCAGGCATACTGTGTCCTTTTGAGAAAATTGAAGGCTTTTAGGTGTGCCTTATAGTGTAAAAAATGTGGTAATTAATGACACGTTAAAATATTCATTTAATGTAGGGCTGCAGCTATCGAATAATATAGTACTCCAAAATTCCATCTATTTTTAAAGGTATGGAGCAATTATAAACAGACATGAAAACAAGACATTTCACCTAATTTTGAACCATTTTTAAACAATCACTGTCTTTATTTTAGATGTACATTATAGAAAACAGCCAACAATTGCATCTCAGATGTGACTAGAAAACAAACAAAAAAAAAACAAATTCACTTCATATTCACATCTTATAACAAAAAAACAAAAAACATATCTTATTTCTTACCTAAAAATGTAATTATGCTTGATAACACACATAACTTAAAAGTTTGGGGTTTTTTCAACGTGTTTTGCTTGAATTTACATTTGTGTCAAGCTACACTGCTGGCAAAAAAGTATTGGCACCCCTGCAATTCTGTCAGATCTCTGGGCACAATTTCATTCAAACTTGCCGTTCCGTCCAAGATGGCCGTCCACTGCTTATTTTTGCCGAAAAGTCCGATCCAAAATACTGTAATGCCCACGATGATGGGAAGAAGGGGAGGATTCTGTATCGGCTTACCCACTTAAAAACAATAACAAAATAACAGGGCTTCCGTGACATGCGACCGCTATCTCGTTTCCCTCTACGTCACAGCTCCTCGTCCGAATGTCTGTTAAGGGGGCCTCGCAAAGTTACAGACATTACAATACACAATGAATAGCTTGCCGCTGAAACCTTTACACCAGGCTGCCGCTAGTTTGAAACGGCCTTAATTTTTTTTTTTTTCTCTTCTCTTTTGCATGGTGCGGCGGCTTTTATTTTGGTGTGGCAGTGCGCCACAATAATTAATGTGTAGGGGAAACCCTGAAGTGTGAAGCCCACGGCACTGTGGCTAACCTCCCATGATGTGGACGGAAAAGAAAAATTGACGAGAGATTTCCATGAAAGATTGTGCGGATGGTGGATAAAGAACCTCGACTAACTTCCAAACAAGTTCAAGCTGTCCTGCAGTCCAATGGTACAACAGTGTCAACCCGTATTATCTGTCGGCATCTGAATGAAAAGGGACTCTACGGTATGATACCCAGGAAGACCCCACTTCTGACCCAGAGACATAAAAAAGCCAGGCTGGAGTTTGCCAAAACTTACATGAGAAAGCCAAAAACGTTTTGGAAGTATGTTCTCTGGTCAGATGAAACAAATGTAGAGCTTTTTGGGGAAAGGCAACAACATAGAGTTTACAGGAAAAAAAAACGACGCCATCAAAGAAAAGAACACGGTCCCCGCAGTCAAACATGGTGGAAGTTCCCTGATGTTTTGGGGTTGCTTTGCATCCTCTGGCACTGGACTGGTTGACCGTGTGTATGGTATTATGAAGTCTGAAGACTACCAACAAATTTTGCAGCATAATATTGGCCCAGGGTGAGAAAGCCGGGTCTCCCTCAGAGGTCATGGGTCTTCCAGCAGGACAATGACCCTAAACACACTTCAAAAAACACTAGAAAATGGTTTGAGAGAAAGCACAGTAGACTTCTAAAGTTGCCAGCAATCAGTCCAGACCTGAATCCCATTGAACACCTGTGGAGAGATCTGAAAATGGCCCCCTTCAAATCTCAGAGACCTGGAACAGTTGGCGAAAGATGAATCGTCTAAAATTAAATGTCCCGATCGATCGGGTCCGATCACGTCATTTTCAAAGTATCGGAATCGGCGAAAAAATATCAGACATGCCTTTTTTAAATATAAATATATTTTAATTAAATCATTTTCTAATTGTATTTAACGTTACAGACCAAATGTCTTACACTCATCCAGAGTCTTTAAGTTTGGTTTAAAGATTGGTTCATAATAACATCAAACATCCTCCCCTGCCATTTATTGTCGCACTCACAAAGTGTGGCACCGAAAAAGACTGTTTATTTAACATGTTTATTGTTTACATATTTTATGGCACAGTGCTGATAAACTTTGTTTTGATCCAAAGCAGTGGAACAATGTCATGTTGGACAATAAAAAAAGATACTTGGAGAAATTGAATTGAGTTTTATTCATTTTTTTTCTTAATGCATTGCCAAAATGTATATGATCGGGAAAAATTATCGGGAATCATTGGAATTGAATTGGAAGCAAAAAAAAAGCAATTGGATCGGGAAATATCAGGATCGGCAGATACTCAAACTAAAACGATCGGGATCGGATTGGGAGCAAAAAAACATGATCGGAACAACCCTATCTAAAATTCCAGCAGATCATTTAAGAAACTGACTGATGGATACCGAAAGCGGTTTTTGGCAGTTATTTTGTCTAAAGGTTGTAGCCAAGTATTAGGCTGAGGGTGCATTTTGTCCGATCCTTTTTTGGAGTTTTGTGTAAAATGATAAATATTTAATTTTTTTTTTTTTTTTTCATTCTCGTTTTTTCATTGCAAGCAAAATAAATGAAGATATTACTACCAAAGCATGTGTAATTGCAATCATTTTCTGGGAGAAATTGAGCATTATCTGACAGAATTGCAGGGGTGCCAATACTTCTTGCCAGCACTGTATCCGCCACCTCTGTCTTCTTGAACACACGTGACGTTAGAGCGTTGTGCCGCAATAAAAGTAGTCCGGGCAAAACATCATGCTTAGAGCTGGCAAAATTAAACAATTCCTCCAGGCGGACAAAATTCCTCGATCAATTTTTTAAATTGAGTTACTCGAATTATTCGAGTAATCGTTTCAGCTCTAATTTAAATGTGTATTCATCTATTGTATTCTGTCCCATTTGTCCTCCCATTAAGGAACATTTATTTGTTAGTTATATAACACTAGTCATTAATCTTTTCATGACTCTGATTTAAGGTTTTATCCTTGAAAGGGCGGATGAACATTTATTCATTTACCCCGTCATCTCAAAATGAATTTTAGCGCGGTCATTGGCAGCCAAAGAGTTAATAGAGAAGTCTACATTTTATTATAACACCAAAAGATTGCATGCACTCTTGGAGGTTGTGTTATGCATGATCGACTTAGATTGTGATCTTTTAAAAATGGCAAATGGCAGACACTAAATTATGTGTTCACTCACTTTTAACAGATTGCGAAAGAATTTTTGCACTCCACTGCGGGTAGCGCTAATTGTTTTCAGCAGAATAAATTTGGGAGAGAGAAAGAAAGTCTATTGTATGTACCCGATTATTATTGTTATTATTACAATTTCGGAAGATAAAACTATTTCATGTATTCAACAAGATGTTTTTTTAGGTTTAGACTGCACTTTAATATTCCGGAACTTCGTGAAAAAAGTGATAATTCGATTAAATACCATGAAATGAACCATGAAATTTAATTTTCTCACTGGCGGTCATTCACCATTTGAACTGGGAAGACTGCTAGCCCCGTCCAGTTCAAATGGATTGGACCTTTATTGCAGCCAATGAATTAATACCATGAAATAAAAATAACCATTACAAGATATGTTTTAAAAATCGTACGTGCTGTAAGACCGCAAGTCAATGTGAGGCAACTGAAAGGGTGAAGGCAAGCAAGAGGCCTAATAAGGTTCCCCAAGAGAAAACAAAGCCCCTTTCATTCTTTTTTTTTTTTCAATCCAGATCTAAAGTCAGGCCGCCTGCTCTCCTCATCAAAGTTCCTCCCAACTTATCTTTTCCCAGTCTGTCAGATTCACGTATAGGCTTTCATGAAAGAAAGACTTGGAATAAACTCTATGAACTACAGTACAGCGGAAGGATTATTTCACCACAGTAACACTTGACACATAGTTATGAATTTATTACCATAACTGTAATAAATGCAGGTTTATTCATTCACCACATTCAAACACATCATCAGAATCCCTGCAAAAAAATCTCCATAAAACAGTAAACCAAAATTTAAAGTACGACACGCATGATCCAGATTATGTTTATTTGGTGCATTTACTCAAGTCGCAAATTCGGACACTCCCCAATGCATCACATGGCACAACTGACGTAATACTGTGGTATGAAGAAGTATCTGAACCTTTTGGAATTCCTCACATTTCTGCATAAAATCACCATCAAATGTGATCTGATCTTTGTCAAAATCACACAGATGAAAAACTGTCTGCTTCAACTAAAACCACCCAAACATTTATATGTTTTCATATTTTAATGAGGATAGAAACAATAATAGAAGGGGGTAAAATAAGTAAGTGAACCATCATTATTAAGATTTTGTAAGCCCCCCTTTGGCAGCAGTAACCAGATGCTTCCTGTTTGCCTGGTACACCAGACTCACCGCTGTTCCAGCTATTGAGTCTGGCCACCATTCAGCGGATACAATTTCCAGGGCGGAGCAAGCCACAGCAAACAGACAGCGGAGTGGACCAATCAGCGACGGGCAGACGTGACGTTAGTAAAACGACGAGGGCAGGACGAGGGACTTGCACACAGAAGTAAACATACGAGGAGAGCAGAGTTTATTCAACATGGCTAGCGCGAGACAGACTGTTGTCAATGACTCGTGTCGATGTGTTTTTGGTAATTTAAAACTGATTTTACCGTGGATTGGAACATATTCTCAGCTCTCCTGTTCACCCTCTGTGTTGTTGTGGAGACGACTTCCGATGCGCAAGAGTGACGTTGCTCGTTAAGAACACGTCACGCAAATAAACAAATCTTATTTGTTGACTGATTTTGTACGTACTCGAGAGGCCGTTAATGGGCTGGTTGACCAGACTTTTCTCTCAGTGTTTGAAAAATACAGGGAGAACAGTCTGGCCGTGCCAGGCAAGCTTCCTGTAGCTGCAGATCAGTCTGGCACATCGATCAGGACTAATCTTGACCCATTCTTCTCAACAAAACTGCTGTAGTTCAGTCAGATTCCTTGGATGTCTGGCATGAATCGCTGTCTTTAGGTCAAGCCACAGTATCTCAATGGGGTTCAATTCTGGACGTTGACTTGGCCACTCCAGAACATGTAATTTCTTCTTCTGAAACCATCCTGTTTTGGATCATTGTCTTGTTGCAGCATCCATCCTCTTTTTAGCTTCATCTGTCTGACAGACAGATGCAAAACATCCTGATAAACTTTTGAATTCATTCTTCCATTAATGATTGCAAGTTATCCAGGCCCCGAGGCAGCAAAACAGCCCCAAATCATGATGCTCTCCCCACCATGCTTCACGGTGGGGATGAGGTGTTGATGTTGGTGAGCTGTTCCATTTTTCCTCCACACATGACGTTGTGTGTTACTCAGACAATTCAACTTTTGTTTCATCAGTTCACAAAATATTTCGCCAAAACTTCTATTGAGTGTTCAAGTGCCTTTTTGCAAACATCAAACGAGCACCAATGCCTTTTTTTAGACAGCAGTGGCTTCTTCTGTGGCGTCATGAACATCATTCTTGGCCATAGTTTTACATAAAGTTGATGTGTGCACAGATACGTATATTGGACTGTGCCAGTGATTTCATTAAGTCTTTAGCAGACCCTCTAGGGTTCTTTTTTACCTCTCTGAGTATTCTGCGCTGAACTCTTGGCATATTCTTTGGTGGACGGCCACTCCTTGGGAGAGAAGCAACAGTGTCAAACTTTCTCCAAATGTAGACAACTTCTCTGACTGTCGATTGATGAACATCCAGACTTTGAGAGATGGTTTTGTATCCTTTCCCAGCTTCATACAAATCAACAATCCTTGATCGCAGGTCTTCAGACAGCTCTTGTGACCGAGCCATGATGCATATCAGACAATGCTTCTCAAGACGTTTATTACCAGCTGTGTGTTTTATAGTGGGCAGGGCAGCTTTGAACCACTAATCAGTGATTGGGCACACAACAGACTTAAAATGTTTGGTAAAAATGGGTTTCAATTGCTCTTTAAGTCTCCTTAGGCAGACGGTTCATTTACTTATTTTTCTTACTTCTGTCATTGTTTGCATGCTATCCTCATTAAAATATGAAAACCTATAAATGTTTGGGTGGTTTTAGTTGAAGCAGACACTGCTTTTTCATCTGTGTGATTTTGACAAAGATCATATCACATTTAATGGTTTTATGCAGAAGTGTGAGAAATTCCAAGAGGTTCAGATACTTTTTCATCGCACTGTAATCTCGCATTTCAATCAATTACATTTGTTGCTAACACTTCTAGCAATTTCATTAAGTCTTTCTTGCGGCCCTACTCTATGAAACGTATACCACAAAGCTGCGAGAGTCAAGTAGGTTACTTAAAAAAAACAAAAAAACTTTCCAAACTATCAATAAATCATCCTCGTTTTTGCTTGCGCAGCTCTCACCTGAAAATTGAAATTCACTCACTGTTGCAGCTGTTCTATCTTCCCTTTCTTTAATTGCTCCCCTATAGGATGTCTGTGTCCCACCTGGCCATCAAAGTTCATTTGTTCTAAATGTTCCAGTTTTCTGACATTATGCAACGGGTCAGGAGTAATGACTTGTAAGATCAGATATAATAGTATGCGCTGCAACATGATGTTCTCCATAGCATGCTCTGCCCTTCAATTTCTCAGGGAGGAGCTTCTCCCACGCTTTCCCCTCCACATGCCCCCCTAATTTCCATGTCTTTCGGTGCTTTCCTTGTCAAACCATTATTATCTAACATAATTTACAACACTTTGTCCTGAGCGGCCTCCCTTGCTCTGCTACTGCTTCCTGAGCTTTAACATGATTTCTTTTAGAATTGGGAACCTCTGCATACCTCACGATACGATTTGAGATACAAAGTGATAACGATGATGTCACGACAAGGCGATACAATAATTATCGATACATGGGTCCGGAAATCATTCTACGATATTCTACAATACAAATTAGAATTAGAAATATCAGCTGGCCGATATATCGTTGCCTGGTACACCAGACTCACCGCTGTTCCAGCTATTGAGTCTGGCCACCATTCAGCGGATACCATTTCCAGGGCGGAGCAAGCCACAGCAAACAGACAGCGGAGTGGACCAATCAGCGACGTGCAGACGTGATGTTACTAAAACAACGAGGGCAGGACGAGGGACTTGCGTGCGGAAATAAACATACGAGGAGAGCGGAGTTTATTCAACATGGCTAGCGCGAGACAGACTGTTGTCAAAGACTCGTGTCGGTGTGTTTTTGGTAATTTAAAACTGATTTTACCGTGGATTGGAACATATTCTCGGCTCTCCTGTTCACCATCTGTGTTGTTGTGGAGACGAATTTCGACGCGCAAGAGTGACGTTGCTCGTTAAGAACACGTCACGCAAATAAACGAATCTGATTTGTCGATTGATTTTGTACCTGCTCGAGAGGCCGTTAATGGGCTGGTTGACCAGACTTTTCTCTCAGTGTTTGAAAAATACATGGAGAACAGTCTGGCCGTGCCAGGCAAGATATATCGGGCCGATATTTGGAAATGTGACGTACAGTACTGTGCAAACGTCTTAGGCGGGACACCTGCCTAAAACTTTTGCACAGTACTGTATATTTTTATTATGTTATGTATATACAGGATATACTGTATGTATATCTTTTCCCCAAGTGGAAGCTTCCATGATCCTAATAAATTTAATAATTAAAAAAATATATATTCAGTCCTGTGCAAAAGTTTTAGGCAGGTGTCCTGCCTAAGACTTTTGCACAGTACTGTATATTGGTATCAGTTTTTTTTAGTCCGACCGGCCGATACGAAAAAGTCATTTTAAATCTAGGGAAAGGGACTAGGGATCACTCCATTTTTCAGAGGATCCGAATCGGATGAAAAGGATCGGATTTTTAATTAAAATAAATATATTTATGTTTTTCTGCTCTATGCTCGCACGGCCTTGCTCTCCCTCCTGCTGATTATAGCAAGTTTTGCATGTTAAAGTTAATGATTATTGACAGGCGTTGAAACTTTGATCGTGCCAGAGAAGCTTGGCAGCGCTACCTTCAAAGACGCAGAATGTGTCAATCATCATTTAGCTTGTTAAACACCAGTGTGCCGTGGCAACTCATTGTGTGTGTGTGCGCGGCTGTTCTCAGCAGTGAGCAGATTTCAAGGGACTCACTCAATGGAGTATGGAGCTATTATATTTTATCTGTGTCATTCAATAAACATGCTTTAGGCAAGTCAATGAAGTTCAGTGTTTTAATTATTCAAATTTTTACGCCAATTTTTACTCTTTACCTCAAATGAATATCGGCTCCAAAAAATGTTTATCGGCCTCTTTAACTACTGCTAATCGGTATCGGTCCAAAAATACTCATATTGGTCGATCTCTTTTGCGAATGCTATGGTTTCAAATGAACAAACCTTCATTTTCCCTTCCCAGTCTGGATCGAGCGTCAATTGCCGTCAATGGCAGCCACTGAGTTAACGTAGACACTATTCTAGTGGAAGATTTTGGGAGCAACCTGAGCCCCTTTCAGACGTATATCCCAGTAAATTCCCGTGTAAGTTGACGTGGGATTTACCCATGTCATGGCTTTCAGACATTTTGTGATATCCCGGGAAAGACCCGAGTTGGACATTGTCAGACTTGTCCCTTGTTGGCGACTGACACTCTGTCTGGCGAGGGTGGTCAGCGGGATTTTATGACACGGACTTTATGTCATTTTTTATTTGCTTCGACAACAAAATAAACAACGCATTGCCAAAGATGGACTGTCTCTTCCACGGCTCTACGATCCAGTAGCAATTTCATTTTGTTATTTTTCCAGTTTAATTTTGCTTGATTTCAAGCTTGCCATGTTGATAATTGTGATGTTTGTTTACCGCTTTTCGTTTCACGGTGAAGAAAGAGGAAATGACGATATGATTTTGAATGAGGACATGATATTTATGTCATCATCCTTTGCGCTGTGACCCGAGAATTAAACGCCTGCTTTCACACATGCAGCGTCCCGGGAAAGTGACATTATACTAGGACACGCCCCGGTAAATTTCCGTGTCAGTCGACCAGGAACATTGCTTTCAGACATAAGGGCTACACGGATCACTTCCTGTTGATTCTGGGTTACTGAAAAGGAAGAATGTCCCCAAATGAATAGGAAGTGACTCAAAATCAACAGGAAGCAACCAGTAGAATGAACAGGAAGGGAATGGTAAATGCCCACAGAAGATACCGATGACAGTCAAAATGGTCAAAGTGGAAGTCCCTCACAGCAGGGGGTGCTGAGGATCTTGTTTTGTTTTTCCCATCCAAAAACAGTCGATTCAGTCCAAATGTGTCATGCTCTCGCTTTTTCTCCATGCAAAGCGTGCACAGTGGCAGTACACACGCATGCTGGATAGTTTACGTACTACTACTAGGCTACTACAAAGACAGCTTTCAATTTCACCTACAGTGTGTGTTGAAGTTTTGGTATTGGAAATAAAAGCGCCCTTGTATTATAATGCAAATCCCTGCAGCTAGACGATGCAAATGACACACAAACACATTTGAAAACTAAAAGGTCCAATAAGCCTCAGTTTAACGCACACTTTGCACAACACTCAAATAAATTGCACACGAATATGCAAATGCACTCTGCATAGCAGCAGCTCAACAGTAACAACAAACAATAATATGGCTACAATGCAAGCTATTTGAAGTTCTCCATGGTCTAAATCTGCAGCTAACTTTTCCTCACTCGCCACTATCACAAATAACTATCATAATAATCTTCATTTTCAAATTGAATTTTAGAAAATTTTGCTGTTTTTGTATAGAAAAAATCGCTAATTCGTTTTTGCGCCATGTAAACGCCTCGTCTGTCAACAGGTAACTTTTCTGTTCCAATAGCGCCTTAGCCAACGTGACCTGGTAGCGAGCATATACAGTGGGGCAGATAAGTATTTAGTCAATCACCAATTGTGCAAGTTCTCCTACTTGAAAATTTTAGAGAGGCCTGTAATTGTCAACATGGGTAAACCTTAACCATGAGAGACAGAATGTGGAAAAGGAAACTGAAAATCACATTGTTTGATTTTTAAAGAATTTATTTCCAAATTAGAGTGAAAAATAATTATTTGGTCACCAACAAACAAGCAAAATCTCTGGCTGTCAAAGACGTCTAACTCCTTTGCTGGGCTGCAGGAGGAGGGATGGGCAGCGCTGAGCATCGCCAGAGACAAAATTGTAGACCTGCACCAGGCTGGGAAGACTGAATCTGCAATAGGTAAAACGCTTGGTGTAAAGAAATCAACTGTGGGAGCAATTATTAGAAAATGGAAGACATACAAGACCACTGATTTTGACTCAGAAGAGCACTGTTTTTTTTTCCACATTCTGTCTCTCAGGGTTGAGGTTTACCCATGTTGACAATTACAGGCCCGACTAATATTTTCAAGTGGGAGAACTTGCACAATTAATGGTTGACTAAATACTTATTGGGCCCACTTTATTTTATCCCCAAAGTTAAATGTGCTATTGTTTTAATATGTTTCATTTATTGATTTATTTTCAACACCAAAAAAAAAAAATCTACCAAAACACTTTTTCTTCTCCCTAACATCACGGGTTGCTGCAGCACCCTCAGCACACCACTTCCCGCGCTATTGGTCACAGTTTCGATATATTGTCACACCCTTAATCTCTATCATATGTGGCTGCAGCTAAATTTCATATACCACTCAACGGCTAACAAAAGAAGCGGTGTATAAGTAACAGTAAAATTGTTGCACAGAAAACAACAGTTCTTTCAAAATCATAAATTGCTATCATCCAAACAATGGTTTCAGTTTAATAATAAACATGTTTGTGTTCTACACTGTGTGGACTTGTGGATGTCAATTTATGTAGCTTGTTATTTCTCATTTTTTATCTTGGGTGGTAAAATAATGCCAAAAGGTGAAATGAGCCGGACTGTAAAATCTTTGCTGTGACTGGCTGCAGTCTTTACCCTTAGGATTAGGCCTTTCACTATTTAATATTTTTAGAATGGATTATTATACCGCTAATTCCATTTGATGAGTGGAGTTCTCATGAAGTGCTATGAGACTTATACTGAATTGGAATACACTATCTAAATACAAATGAATAAAAATAGAGAAGAAATAACTGCTGGGAAGTACCATAATATAATATATCATCATGATATATTAGATTTAAAGAAAGGATTACGTTTAAGCCAATGTAAATTTCCTTATATGAACACGAGTATCCAAAAATAACAAAACAAGATCTATGCAGCAGTATCATGACAGGGTCATCATGAACTTTAGATCCTTCATATCCAAACGAAGGCAAAAGAAAACAATCATCTGATATTACAAGACTAATATCAAAATCTACACTGGTTATACATGGAGAAGTGTAATGAAGGTATAAAGCCAAACTATCAGTAAATTACCATTCTATTAATATCACTTACAGCTTAATTTTAATTGATGTGATAAAATTACATTTTCTGTTTTTGTTCATTTTTGTAAATTATATAATTCATTATCATAGTTAAAGCAGCAACTTAGTAACTTTTCAACCTTTATAAAATATTTTCATAACATTTTTTATATTAGCCACACAGTTGCTAACCATCATATGCTGATATTGTTTAGCCATAACTAGATTCATTACCTTATTACTATTAGTCCTTCACACAGCCGCTGGAAAAAGAAATGTTGTTTAATCCATTTGCAGTTTATCTGCTACCCAAGGGTTACATGTGGTTTACTTTACTGTAAGGGTCAAAAAAGCATATAGTAATGGTTAATTATGGTTAAGTATACTTAAGCATTTATAATCCCTTAGTTAAGGGACACATGTGTTACAATAAGGGTCCAAACAGTATTCAGTAGTAGGTAGTAGTAGTAGTAGTAGCAGTAGTAGTAACTATGGTTAAATTATACTTATGAGGCACCTGTATGCATATATTAATATTAATATTAGGTAACTAAGGTTAAATAATACCGCACTGAAAGTTTGGTTCGCAGCACCCAATGGCTCACAGAGCAATGTTTCAAATTTGGAAGAATAGATTCACATACTCGGACCAGTACATATTAATACAGACATGAAAATGGGTCAGGGCTTAAAAAGGTAAGAAGGGTGTGGAAGAAATATGTTCCGGTACACTGTACAACTAGGGCTGTCCCAAACGACTAATTTTCTCCCGATTAGTCAGCCAACTATTTTTACGACTAGTCGAGTAATCTAATAATTTTTTCTCCCTTTTTACTAATTTAGCAATGAAATTTTTGATGACGCTTATTAATTTACAAAACATTTTGGAACACTTAAATTCTTTATTAAAGTAAAAATAAACAACAATAAATCACAAATAAACAATGAGGTCAAATGCTGATAGCATTAACTAGTGCAAAAGAATGGAATGTAAACATTCAGAACACTGACTTCTCCTTTCCAACATAATTCAAAACAATTCTTTAAAAAAAATATCTAGCATTAATATTATAGTATACAGTATATAATAGTTTTATAATCATTGCCAGTCAGATTTTTCACAAAGGGTGTCATTTTAAAGCTATTCTTAGTGTAGAATCTGAATCCTGAAGTATGTGGGATTAACTCCAGCAATCATTATTTATATGACGAACATGACGTGCTTTTAATTTGAAATTTTCACCGGAAGTACGTTCGCGAAACCACTAACAGGAAGCCTTACACTCCACAAAAATAGCTCTTTTTGTCATTGCATGTGGCATCAGTAATCATTTTTTGTATGTTTGTTTTTGTTTGCAAATGCTGTTAACCAGCGATTTTTCATCTTTGAAGTGTCACCTTTTAACCGCAAGTTTGCGTTTTGGAGAAGACAGCCAATGTTTTATAGCAGGCTAAAGTAGGTTGTCTTTTCCCCCCATGAGCCTCAATGTAGCAATGCTAACATTTACAGTGTTTAATATAGATGTGTTTTCTTGTTTTGTATGTCTGAACTTTAATTCTACGGCGTGTTGATGACCAATAAACATCTGTGAAAAGAACCGGAGTCTCATATGCCATCAACACGCACGTGTACAAGCACACACAAATGTATGCACGCACGCAAGCACACAACGATAAAATGCAGCCGTGAAAATTATCGCTGTCATTTTTATTTACCGTGCGATAAATGGACTCATTGCATATCACGACAGGCTTAGCAACTTCAATCAAACATGTCGTTAGTTAGTTAGATGGACTTACAATCTGCCAGCTTGTAATTGTCTCCTGTCGTCTTCCAAAATGGTTGACGGTGCTTTAGGTGTTCATTCACGGCCGACGTGCAGCCAAGCATGGCATTGAAGAGGCATGACACAACAGTGTACCCTCCTTTCTTTCGTTGAAATAAGTCAATGTTCTGGCCACTCTGGTGCGCTTTTTTGGCTTTGTGCCGCTCTCCCCGCTTGCATACCAAGCATCCAACATTAAAAAAAATCTCCCGAAAACCCGAGCCCCCCCCCCCCCCTTAAAATACACAATTCACGTAGGTCACCCTATTTGAATTCAAAACGGCGAATTTCGCCGAAAGGTAATATATTTTCATGCCTGATTTTACGACAGTGTTCGGGTGTGCACTGGTCCTCATGGGAAAGGCAGTCTTCCTTAAGGCAAAACATTACCACTTTTGTCCACGGGCGTCGCTAAAATCAACCAAACTGAAAAGCTACAAAGTGTTGCTTCAAGTGATGATGTAAAAATGAGTAAAATCGCAAATGTTTCTATGCCGACCCTTTTCACGTTTCAAAAAGTATCATCTTCTTATCTTGATTTATGGATTTGTGCTTGGCTTAAATATGCTAATTTGACCATGCCCTACGGTATCTCTCGTTATGTGTCAGTCATTCTGTTTCCATGAATCGGCTGTTTTTGCTCCCCTTGTTCAGCTAGTTTTTGTTCAGTCTTGTCAGTTCAGAGCTGTCGTCTCTCATGTCCCTTCTGTTCTAAGGCATGTCCACTGATCTGCAGGATATTTTTAAGTCAGTATTCATACTATTGACGATAAATGATGAACTCACTATTATTAGCCATGGATAACAACAAAACTCCAAACTGGCAATCAATAACATAACTACAGGTAGTCCCTGGGTTAAAACGTACCCGACTTGCATAATTTCAACTTTACAATGCCGGAGTCTCGTCCTCCATTTTGTCTCCAGTTGTTGTTTTTTTTCTTTCAATAATGTTAACTTTTGTCTAGCTATGCATGCTTTTGTCTTGGCACAGGAAGCATAGAGCAGGTAGTACTTCCAGACGCAAGTAAGAGCGCATGTACACGCAAAGAATAATGTATTTGCGCACACGAAGATGAGCGCACGTGCACACAACCGGAAGAGCGTATTTGCTCCTAAGAAGAAGTCGCGCAGCTGAGTGAGAGAGAGGAGATAGTTTACAGCTGCAAACCTGCGTGCACATTTGTTGTTTGTGAATGATCCACAGATGCAACACCTATATACTGTATAACACTTTCTGTACTGTTAATTGTGCGTTTTCAATTGTGGTTAACTACTTGGAGCGAGTTTATGTGATTGTTTTTGATGATGTGCGGACGCTAAATGATACATGCTAATCGTTTCTGTGGATTGTTATTGCTGTATCAGCAGCTAGTTATGAACACAAATTTGATTTTCTGTTATTGAAGATGAAACTGATTTAATATACCGTAATTTTCTGACTATAAGCCGCTACTTTTTTCCTTCATTTTGAATCCTGTGGCTTATAGTCCAGTGCAGCTTATTTGTTCATTTATTTGAGTTAATAGGTAACACTTTATTTGACAGCGGCGTCATAAGACCTTCATAATTATGACATGACAGCATCATGGGCATTGCTGAATGCTTATGACAGATTAATTAAGTGTCATCCGGCCAATTATGTCTCTAACTCCATTTATGTTCAGCTCAGATCTTTTACATCCATTCAAAAGTTAGATAATTAGCCGGATAACACTAAATGAAATCTGTTATAAGAATTTATTAATGCTCATGTCAGTCTCATGTCATCATTATGATTGTCTAATGACAGTCTTATGACGCCACTGTCAAATAAAGTGTTACCGAATACCATCACTAGAAATTAATGAAACAACTGGATGAGTAACTGAAGAAATAATTAGTGCAGAACATGAATTTTGGTTGTTATTTACATCTGTAGTGCTGCAATGCATGCTAAGAGGTATGTGTGGACAACAACAGTGATGACAGCAGGTGGCAGCAGAGGTTGATTGTCTCCCCCAAGGGGCAGTGATGGCCAAATGATGCGATGAAGCTTTACAGCGAATTGGCTCAAAGCTTCGTGGTGGTTCATTTGGTCTTATGGCAGTAGTATGATGCCGCTGTCAAATAAAGTGTTACTAGTTAATACCTTTTGGTGTAAAGATCCCATTATACAGTGAGGACAGCTGTGGCTTATATTCCAGTGCGGCTTATCTATGAACAAATGCCTTTTCGTGTCAAATTTGGTGGGTGGCGGCTTATACAGTACGGTATTATGGTAAAAAAAAATTTGTGTTATTCTGCAGGTGTTGCTGTCATGAGCAGCTAAAGTCAGCAAACCACATGGACGTCTGACATCGTCATTTCGGAGCTTAGTTCGCTGTCTAGTTAGGGCTTAGCTCCAACGTCTTGGCAAGGACAGTACATTGATTAGCAATAAATACGTTTTTGGAAAGTTATTTTGAAATTTGGAGGGTATTTAGGGGTCCTTGAAGGTTTAATTCCGATTTATGCAAAAACTTGGGTTACGTTGCCAGTGTAGGAACGGAACTCATTCGTAACCCGGGGACTACCTGTATTGTACTGTATCACCATCAGTTATTTACTGTATGTATGTGTGTCTAACTCACCAATGTTGTTTTTTTTTGTCAGAAAAATGCAATATGGCGACGAGGTGCAGCCCGAGGAGACGGGACCTTGCCTTCAGGAACACGACGTAAGGGTGCAGTTGGACATGGAGATGTCTTTGTTGTGGATGAGGACACCGAATTGCTGGATCTGACTTTGCAAATTGGTGGACAAATCAATCCGCAGTGGAAGCCTTTCAAAAATGGAGTTAGAGAAAACCAGAAGGGGAAATCTGAAGAGTCGTCAAAGCACTTGGAGGACAACATCACTACTGATAAAAAGGTTGACCCTGGTGGGAGGAATTCATTAACATTCCCTGGAAAACCAACTGATGACATCATTAATCTTGACAGTAGAAACACACGCAAAAACCCTGTTGTGGAATTTACTGTTCCGCCTAGGTTGCCCACAGAACCCAAACCGACCTTTGAGTCTATTGGACAAAGAAGGTACACTGATGAATGGGCTAGCTCTGCCTCACCTCCATCTCATGTCATCGGCCAAAGTCCATCTGTCAAAAAGTCAGATGAGCGAAGCAGACAGGTTACTACACAGAACATGACATACACTGACCTGACAGCTAAACGCAAAGTAGAACTTCAAAACAAAGACAAATTTGGCACCATAAGAATTATTTCTAGAGATGGAGATATGTTGCTTGGATCAGATGGCAAAATGTATCGTCTCAAACCTGGACGACCAGGCAGAATGGGTCCACCTGGACCAGAGGTAAGTAAACTGAAATGATACGGCATTGCATAAGTAGTTGCTAAAGGTCCTATTCACATCTTGGGTTTGGGTCCATATGCAAACTAGGGGTCCCTAAAGACGAATTCTTTGGCTATGGAGGAAGTGTAGATTTAAAAAAATATGGGCTGCAATATATCTCTACACCAGAACAAGAGGGGAAGACCATGACCATAAATTTTCAATCGAACAAGTCAGACAGACATGTTGAGGAGTATAATGCCTTGGGGTCAACTGCACTGCAAGTGATAATGTTACCTACTCTGAGAAACTACATTGCGGTATACTTGTACATTATTAATGGGAAAGTTCAGACTTTTTGAAATTACGCTTAAAGTGTCGGTGCCAGCATAAAAAAAAATCCTAAATAGCATTTTTATGTGAATTAGAATAATATTTTGAGACAATTCGACTATATACAACAATTTAGCAAAGCGCAGATGACGAGAAATTAGTCTTTCTAATCTGCCATTTAGCCCCGCCTGTCCAGCATCCCCAGCTGAATGATGACGTCGGCAGGGTCACAATTTCGTCATGACTTCAGCCCATTGAGGGGGAAGATTCAGAATGAGGAAAATACGACAAGGAGCAGCAAAATGTCATGATTGTTTCAATTTCTCAACTCCAATATTTTTATAGAATATTCTTTTTATCAAAGTTTTTTCAACCACTTGCTAAATAAATGGTATGCTCGTGACAAATAACAGTCTTGTGCTAAATGAAATATGAAATATTACAAAATGCATTTATTCAGTACAACAGGGCAAAATTACTGCATAATGGTCAAAACTGCCGACTTCTTCTCCCGAACAGTATTTTGTACCATCGGAATTAGTCTGGCTTTTGTCATTCCCCCGCCATGGCTTCAAAGACGGAGGAAAGAGCGTAAACAAAACAGGACGCCTGACAGCACGCCGACATGCTAACCCGAACCGAGCAGCTTTTTCAAGTCATATACTCGCCTTTCGACAACGAAAAATCACACAAAACTACCCTGACTTATGTCACACACGGCAGCGGGGTTGATTGTCTTCACTGATCGGCCAGCCCCCGGCGGCGAGCAAGTTACGGCTCGTCGTTCTGTTGCGGCCACGGGGGGCTGGCAGTGCTTGTCACTGGGAATGAACACCGAAAATAGCCCATTCTCGGTGGACAGTCGACGTCAAAGCAGGGGCTGCTCGGTACCAAGCCGTGGATAGTGGTCTAATGGCGGGCACACAAAGAGGACTGAGGGGGCGGAAGTTACCATGGTGTGTGTGACAAGCCGTCAATCGTCGGCCGAGTGGCCTTCTCGGTGGACAAGGAGCATTGTCACCCACATAATGCAAGCCTTATTATAACGTGTCCCATGATCCCAGTATTTGACATAATACAAAACATGTCATTTACTCACTTCCTCGTCAGTCCAATGGTCCCACAGTTGTCTCACTGGTTTTGGCCATTCTCCACAGTGTACAGGAACTTTTTGAAACCCAAAAAGGCTCACACGTCTCTCCCTGCTACAGCAACAAAAGCCTGCAGCGCATTGGGCTGGCGTGATGTGGAAGATAAACAAAATAATCCACAAAATCAGCTGAATCTGCAGTCATTCTGCACACTGTAGTATTGGCTTTATACTGAAGAGTATTAGCCCGTTGACGCCACATTCGCATACTTCGTCATTCCAGGAAGTCACTCATTTTCATGGTGCGGGTTTAAAAAAATTGAATAAATATATCGATCGCTTCCACACACATCCAAGGAGTCCATTTCATTCAGGAGCATAAAATACCGCTTGAAATATGAAATAAACATGCTTTTGGCTGTCATAGGCACTTTAATTTCCGAGTTAATGGGGGTATAATTAGTCAGTGGCGTTGGTATCAACAAATTCTGTGCAGTTTGTTAGTTATTTGTTAGTTGCAGGGCTCTGGAGTGGCTAAGCTAGCGCGAGTCGATAGTGCTAGCTAGCATGCCAATAAAAAACAACATATTCACGCATGAGAATCACCTATGACACATGAAATCAATAGTGTTGGTTATGTTTTCAGGATGAAGTTGTTAAAACTTACCATTGCATGTCAATAGTTGAAGTATGAATAGCAACATTTGTAATCCAGCAGCTCTGCAAGGAGCAGGCTGTCTTGGAAAGCAGGGTGGAGTGATAGCAGAGCTTTTTTCACTGCTGATTTTTTTGATGGGAAGCAAAGGGACGAGTGGCCGAAGCACTCCTCTCTATTGTGGTCACATTACACATCTAAAAAAAAGAATAGTGCTGCAGAATGAAATGAATTACGGCAGTTTGGTGTGAGATTGTTTTGGCCACATAGGTATTTCGAACAATGATCTGCATTTTGAATTTATTCAACTATGTTAGATCTGTTAACATCGTTTTTTTCTTGGTCATGCTAGCAAGCACCATTGACATGCGCTAGCTTAGCCACTCTGAGTCCTGCAACTAACAACCTGCACAGAATTTGTGGAAACAGACTCCACCAACTAATTAAACCCATGCTAACTCAAAGATCGCCGGCGTCCCCTTGATTTCTGTGGGCTATACCGTGTATTGTACTCGTCATAAACATCATTTTTGTCCAGTATATAGACGAATAGTAGGTCTTTCATTCAACACCAGATGGTAGCACTGTTGCATCGTAACTACATTAGTTTCCCGAGGTGATTCCAGCCGGAGTTCTCGTCAGTAGCTGCTATTTTGCATCCGCAAAGTTTTATATCCTCTCTCTGCTGGAATTTTGATCACAATTATATTGGAAATATGGCATCACAATGACAAGGCAGGGGTAGAAGAATGTGTGGAGCACCAAGAGAAGACCATCCAGTCCGTAGGAGGCAAGTGCAAGCAGTAAATTATGCCGAGTCTGATGAGGAGTCTCCAGAAAGAGGGGACATGGACTAGGAGGAAGAGGAGTTGATAAACAATGGCATTAATCCCTGCAAAGAAGGTAATAAAATAAAACATTTTTGCCGTTGATCATGAACAAATCAAAGATCCAGTTAAATTAGATAAGATTTGAACCCTCGAGACCTACCTTGAAGACAGTGACCCTCACTGCTGAATCAATAACATCTCGTATAATTGCCCACGTAAACAATGACAAAAAATGTGTTTTTGTGTTTGTAAGATGCTAAGATCCTTTAGAAACCTAAAAATTAGGGCTGTCAAAATTATCGCGTTAACGGGCGGTAATTAAATGTTTTCATTAATCACGTTAAAATATTTGACGCAATTAACGCACATGCCCCGCTCAAACAGATTAAAATGACAGCAGTGTCATGTCCACTTGTTACTTGTTTTTTGTCTCCCTCTGCTGGCGCTTGGGTGCGACTGATTTTATGCACCATGAGCATTGTGTAATTATTGACATCAACAATGGCGAGCTACTAGTTTATTTTTTGATTGAAAATTTTACAAATTTTATTAAAACGAAAACATTAAGAAGGGTTTTAATATAAAATTTCTATAACTTGTACTAACATTTATCTTTTAAGAACTACAAGTCTTTCTATCCATGGATCTCTTTAACAGAATGTTAATGTTAATGCCAGCTAGTTGATTTATTGTTATAATAAACAAATACAGTACTTATGAACAGTATGTTGAATGTATATATCCGTCTTGCGTCTGATCTTTCCATTCCAACAATAATTTACAGGAACATAACGCATATTTTTTAGATGGTTTGAATTGCGATTAATTATGATTAATTAATTTTTAAGCTGTGATTAACTCGATTAAAAATTTTAATCGTTTTGACAGCCCTACTAAAAATACATTGATAGATTATGAGATTGCTTTTTTATATTTTTAGTTTTATATAATACTGAAAATACATGAATTTAATAAATATATATTTTTTTTTTACTTTTTAGATCGACCCCCTGCCAGGGCCCAAAAGAGGCAGAGCCAAAGGCATGAACATATGTAGAAGATGAAGTTTCATTGAAATGAATAGAAAATGTTATTTTTCAAGTTTTGTGACAATATTGGCCATTGTTTCCAAACTATTGTAGAAAAGTGCCATTTTTGTAATGAAAATTACTCCGTGCACATTTGCTCAACCTATTATCAACTTACTTATTAGTTGTCAAAACCTTACTAATGTCATGTATGAGACGGGGAAACCAGTTGCGTATCGCAGACACAGGATTTTATTGATTTTGACAGGCAAAGGAAACCATAAGGTCAAGCGGTAATGGCTAGTTGGCATGCAGACATATGCTGAATCGCTGACGACCTGACACTGGATGTTGTCTGCTCGAGGCTTATATAGTGTGCTCAGTTGTTCTTTGTGACATAATAAAGGGTACACAGTAACATGTGACGAAAGCTTTGTGATGCATGAGTGTGATGCAATATGCGGAAACATTAATATCTGCAACATTAATACATGCAATATGATGAAACAATAATAGCTGAAACATTAATACATGACAGAACCCCCCTCTCAAGGGACGGCTCCCGAAGTCCCAAGAATTGAGCCCACCAAGGGCTACTAATCAGAGTCCATGGCCTCATCCACTGAGGGCATTGGCTCAATCTCAAGAGTCCATGGCCTCATCCACTGAGGGCATTGGCTCAATCTCCTCCTCGCCAGTGGAGGAATCAACTACCGATGGCACAGGGTCGGGTTCAGAGTCAGAGTCATATGTATGCATGGGCTGAGAGCAAGCCGCTCCAGGTCGACCCCGCCGGGCGGACGGTTGGTCCAGATGGAGGCGGTGGAAGTCTGATATGAGGGTCCGATCGGCAATCCGCCCAGCTGGAACCCACATCCTCTCCTCAGGATCATATCCTTCCCAGTCCACCAGATATTGGAGACCCCTGCCCCGGCGGCGTGACTTGAGCAGGCGACAAACTGTGTAGACAGGACCCCCGTCCACCAGGCGAGGAGGGGGAGGTGGTGCTGCATTGGGGACCAGGGGGCTCTCATAGACTGGCTTTAGTTTGGAGACATGGAAGGTTGGGTGAACCTTCATAGACCTGGGTAGTTTGAGTCGGATAGCTGATGGGCTGATGATCTTCTCGATGGGAAACGGACCAACGAACCTGGGTGCCAGTTTACGTGATTCCACTTGGAGTGGCAGATGCCGGGAAGAAAGCCATACCTTCTGGCCCACTTGGTATGCAGGGGCTGCAGTCTGTCGTCAGTTGGCTCTGATGGCATAACCAGAAACAGACTTTAAAAGAGCGGTACGAGCTTGAGATCAGATTCGGCGACATCTCTGTACGCAGGCTTGGGCGGAAGGGCAGGAAGCGTCTCCTTCTTGGCTGGCGAACAGGGGCAGTTGATAGCCGAAGACAGTGTGAAAGGGAGACAGGCCGGTGGCAGAGCTGGGAAGGGAGTTGTGAGCGTATTCCACCCACAGCAGATGTTGCGCCCAGGAATGGGGGTTGCGTGAAGCCATGCAGTGGAGGGATGTCTCAAGCTCTTGGTTGAGCCTTTCCGTCTGGCCGTCAGACTGGGGTTGATAGCCTGACGTGAGGCTCGCTGTGGCTCCCAGGAGGTGGCAGAACTCCTTCCAGAAGGAGGATGCAAACTGCGGACCCCGGTCAGATACGACATCCCTCGGTAGTCCGTGAATTCGGAACACCTGCTCCATAACCACCTGTGCCGTCTTCTTAGCAGTGGGCAATCTTGGCAGCGGGATGAAGTGGGCCATCTTGCTGAACCTGTCCACAACCATGAGGATGACGGTGTTTCCTTCAGAAGGAGGTAGTCCAGTTACAAAGTCCATTGATATATGGGACCAGGGGCGTTTGGGGACTGGCAGGGGTTGGAGCAGGCCGGCTGGGAATGGCTGGTGGTCTTGTTCTGGCTACAGGTGGGGCAGGCTTTCACGAAGTCTTGGACATCTGCTCTCAACGATGGCCTCCAGAATCGCTGGGAGAGCAGGTGGATTGTGCGTGTGACACCAGGGTGACAAGCCAGGTGGGAGTTGTGGACCCACTGGATCACCTGGGACCTCAGATTATCAAGAACAAAGATGTGATCTGTGGGGCAGGCGCTGGGGCTAGGCTAATCCCGGATGGCTTCTTTAACCTGCTCCTCAATGTCCCAGGTCAGCGTGGAAACTAGGCAGGAATCCGGGAGAATGGGCTCAAAATCCTTCGCTAGTGCTTCATCCTTCTGCAATACTCGAGAGAGGGCATCGGGCTTTGCATTCCGGGAACCCGGGCGGTAAGAGAGGGTGAAATTGAAACGTGTGAAGAATAGGGACCACATGGCCTGCCGAGGGTTCAACCGCCGAGCTGTTCTTATGTATTTAAGGTTCTTGTGGTCGGTCCACACCGAAAAACAAAACGGCTGATCCTTCAAGCCAATGTCGCCATCCTTCCAAAGCCAGTTTGACAGCCAGCAGCTCGCGATTCCCAATGTCATAATTCCGCTCTGCCGGGGACAGTCGGCGAGAGTAGAAGGCGCACGGATGTAACTTGCCGTACGATGCTGCGCGCTGTGAAAGCACTGCCCCGACCCCCACGTCAGAGGCATCCACCTCGACCACAAATTGTCGCTCTGGGTCGGGCATTTGGAGGATTGGGGCAGAAGTGAAGCATGCCCTGAGCGTCTCGAAGGCCTTATTGGCTGCCGGAGTCCACCTGAAGGGAACCTTTGTGCTGGTAAGCGCAGTGAGGGGAGATGCCACTGTGCTGTAATTCCGGATGAATCGTCGGTAGAAGTTGGCAAAGCCCAGGAATTGTTGCAGTTTTATGCGGTTCTCCGGTACAGGCCAGGATGTAACTGCCGTCACTTTTGCAGGGTCCATCTGAAGCCTTCCCTCTGCCACTATCTGTCCCAGGAATTATACCGATCTTGCGTGAAATTCACATTTCTCTGCTTTGACAAACAGGGAGTTTTCCAGGAGACGGCGCAGAACCTGCCGGACGTGATTAATACGTCGTCAGCGATTCAGCATATGTCTGCATGCCAACTAGCCATTACTGCTTAACCTGATTGTTTCCTTTGCCTGTCAAAATCAATAAAATCCTGTGTCTGCGATACGCAACTGGTTTCCCCGTCTCGTACATGACAGTACGACCTGACACTGGATGTTGTCTGCTCGAGGCTTATATAGTGTTCTCAGTTGTTCTTTGTGACATTATAAAGGGTACACAGGAACATGTGATGAAAGCTTTGTGATGCATGAGTATGATGCAATATGCTGAAACATTAATATCTGCAAAATTAATACATGCAATATGATGAAACATTAATAGCTGAAACCAGGGGCGGACTGGGACTAAAAAGCAGCCCTGGACTTTGACTCGGCCCAGCCCACAAGAATTGCTATACGAAGGGAAACACAGACCGGGGGCATACCCCCGAGAGACTTTTTTTTTTTTTTTACATTTTATTGTAATATGCATCAATTTCGCGCACTTCGAGAGAAAATGAAGAAAATGTGTCTAGACTGTGACTGTCTGACTTGGGGCGCTCAAAGTATTGCAAGGCTGAACTGGAGTTGGGTTCATTTTCTGTACTAGCTCTATGATCAACCTGAAAAAAACAAAGAATTTTTATTTTTCAAAGCAAGTTTTATGTATCCAATTGATTACAATATATCTCTATATATAAAATGATTTCATTGTTTATGCCATAATTCAGTGGTCTCCAAACCATTCCACATAGGGCCGCAGCGGGCGCAGGATTTCTTTCCAACAAAACAAGACAACACCTATGCACCAATCTGGTGTCTTACAAGTGTAATCAGTTGATTGCAGTCAGGTGCTGCTTGTTTTAGCAGAAACTTCATTGGTTAAACTGTCGGTACTCGATCGGTTGAAACAAAAACCAGGCCCCACAGCGCCCCTTGAGGATTGGTTTGGAGACCCCTGCCATAATTAATCTTGCCATACAAATAATACATTTCAATGAAAATACAATAAACATTTCAAGACAAATCCTGGATACATAACCTTCATTGGAAAGTATTAACCAGAAAACAAGATGATTAAAAAAAAGTATCAATTTAAATAACTGAACTTTAAAGTAAAACCATTCATTTTATTAATATTTTGTTATATTTCTTCTTAATTAATATTGCTGCTGTGTGAGCATACGTTGTTTTACAGCTAAAATATTTTTCCTAAGGCGAGTGTTGTAGGACTAGCATACTGTAACTTGACACGATTGCAAACGGACTAGCTGGCACTAACCCTTTGTCATTTATTTCATTTAAAATGTAACTACCTGGTGGATAACAATTGCCAGTATACCGAGCAAGTGACCCTCTTCATCCCTTTTTACTTGCCCTGCGCTTGTCTGGGGAACTTCCACCAGCTTATCATTACACCCTCCCTCTTCCTTTCTCTCTCCCTGCACCGGCTGCACGTCAGAGCGGCTCCCGCTCCCCCTCTCACCATCGCCGGGGGCTGAGCTGCTGTTACCCGACGTGGCCGTTGTATGGACTGCTGCTTGCGAAAATATTTGTCAACTTATGACATTTGAATGCTTCGCTCTCCAGTTTTTTTATTTTTTTTCTCCCTAACTTTCTCCACGCCACCCTTTTCTTTATTTTTTTGCCACCACCATCCATATTGGGCATTGACGCTCGTCGCTAGTTTGCTTCCACAAAGAACCAATGAAGGCTACTTTGTGCTTTCTTCGTTCTTCTATCAGACTGGCGATGAACAGCAGGCGCATTGCTGCCACATGTCGGATTGAATGTGAATTGTAGATAATCAGAGGCTAGGGGGGATAAAAACAGTGATGTATAATAAATGGTGGCCGCCGGCCGTCCAGGGCACCGGCCGTTCTGTGATCCTCCAGAACCCACAGATTACCAGTCCGCCCCTGGCTGAAACATTAATACATGACAACTGAGATTTATAGTTTATTAGTTATTAAGCAACGTATGGGATTTTCCATATTTGGCATTTGATTTCTGAATTCTTTACCTTTAACCCCTTCAGACTTGAGCATGCTGCTGAAAGACATGACACGTTCACGTCTCTAAACCAATAAATACATTGAATTTAGTTGCTATTTCCACATCTGGAAGAACGATTGGACGAGACTTTACCCATTGAAATCAAATCAGGAGATTTAGCAAATGCACTTTTGTTCTGTTTTTTGAGTAGAGTAAAAATCAGTGAAGATGTATTTTTTTTTTGCCCAGTAGAAAAAATGCGGGCCTGAAGGGGTTATTACCTGGTTATGACTCTTTATAATAAAAATATGTACAATAAGTTATGTTAAAACTGTTGTTTTTTGTTTGTTTATAAATAATCATAGAAAAATCAACCCCTAATTTCAGAAAAAATGCTCATTGTTTAGACAAGTTTCCTGAGTGAAATATGAGCGGCACCATCATGGACAATGTCTGCCCCGAACTTCCGGTTCAGAAAAAACAACATGAATTACGATTGAAGTGTGTGTTGAGAGAGGTAAAACTGTCAAATTTAAGTAGAGGAACTCAAGGAATCTCCAAAATTGGATTCAGCACGACGTAGATGAGATTGTATGATTTTTCTCATCACTTCGTTGATCATTCATGGACAAAATTATAACAACCTATCAGCCTGTGTTGACGTGAGGTATAGATTGATACGCCTGCCACTTCAGTGACCAAAATGAGGTGAAATTACAAATTAGATTACATTTGCCGAATGCATGAGGGCTGACACGGATTTTGTTGTGATAAGGAAATACTACAAGGTATGTACATATAAACCAAAATAGTATGTCATTCTTTTTTATTGCAGATATTGATCGCAATAAAACATTTGGACAACATGATTCCATTTCTTGTTTTAGGGTTAGGGTTAGGTGCAAAACAGGTCAATGAATCGCAATTTATAAAACGATTAGAAAAATATTAACGAAGGTTGAGCATACGAGGAATGTGTTATCAGACAGTAGAGGTTAAGGGAGCCAAACTGTCACCCGAGATTACAAGACCCTCGGCGGCATTCAGACATGCTTTTTCCCGATGTCTTCGATAATTCTTGCTCCAATAGCATATCTTAAAGTTGCTGCAGTTAAAAAGTTCGTAGTTTGATCTCGGGATCCAGCTGAGAAATTCTAAAATGGAAGTTACTGGCAGACATAGGACGTAAAGCGGAAGTACCTCGGAAACTTGTCTATAGAAAATGTTATTTTTCAAGTTTCATGACAATAATAGCTATTGTTTACAAACTATTGTCAAAATGTGCCATTTTTGGAATGTAAATTAGTCTGTGCACATTTGCGCAACCTCTTAAGACCTTACTTATCAGTTGTCAAAACCTTTTACTGAAATTTATAGTTTATCAGTAATCAAGCAATGTGTGGAATTTTCTATATTTGGCATTTGAAATTCTTTACGTCTTTACCAACTTTGACTTGTTATGACCGGGGGTGAAAGTGGGCCGGAACGGTCAGGAACGCATTTCCGGTATAAGATGCAGGGCCGAAACGCTGTTCTGGTGTATGTTGCTTTCATTCCGAAAATGTGACGGCAACTGTAAAAACGCTATGTAAAAAAAAAAAAGCTAAGCTGCCACACATGCATTTCATCTCCAAGAAGAAAACAATCTACAAACATCAGATTTACATACACAAGTGTTAACAACAAGTGTAATAAATTGCTTGTGTAGCGTAATCCGTTTCCACCAATATTTTTTATTTTATTCTACGGACGGCATGGAGGTTTCCCCAGCTGCTGCAGTTATCGGAGTCTGACGATGACGAGTCATGTCAATGTGCGAATGCACGCAGCAAAGCAAAACGCCTGGACTAATTTATCGGTTCAATTAGATGACATACTGACATGTGATCAGCAGAGATAGTTAGCTCTGATTAGTTGAAATGTGCATGTTTCCATGAACAACAAAAAAAAAAGTTTGTTGGATTGATGCGACTAAAAAAGGGCAATGCAAGAGGAAATAGATCAAATCTTTAAGAGCAAGGAAGGAGTTGAGGTGGCTTATTTATCATATTTAGTTTTTTTACTCTGATGGGGTGGTTTAGAACATCTTAGCTGTCAATGTGCACTTTGGACTTACAGTATATTTGTTCATTTAGTACATTATGTTAGGCGACGTATTCATTTCCTTATGATTTTAAAAAGTCAATGTTTGCGCGCGATCTTCAAAATATATTCCATTTGACTCTGCATAATATAAGTCATTTGTACTTATTTTTCTGAATGTATGTTGCTTATATATTTATTATTTTTTTAAAAAGTAAATGTTTACATCAACTTCAATTTTAATAAACATCCTATGTTCTTAAGTAGTTAAAATTGAGATTTGGCATTTAGTATGTGAGGAAATGAGGGGAAATAAAAATTAGGAGATGGAGGTTGGGATTATTGCTGTTTTTATTTTGCAAATCATTGAAAAAAATACAACTTTGAATGAAAATCAGTTTTTGTATGTGTTATAGAAACAAATGTGCCAAAACAGTTTTCTTTGCATTTCAGTAATTTTAGGAGGTTTGAGCCCCCCGAAAATGAATGAATAAATAAATAAATAACATTTCTAGCTTCTAGCCACTTTCACCCCTGGTTATGACATTTTCAAAAATGTAAAACAGAACATCACATAATCCTTTGATGATTTCGGAATAAAAATGTATACAAGAGTCATGTTTGAACTGTTTTTTTATTTTTTTTAATTTTTTTTAATTTTTTTATTTATAAATACTCATAGAAAAATCAACCCCTAATTTCACAAAAAATGCTTGTTGTTTATTAGCTTTAAGGTGGAAAATTTCTTTTTCCAAGTTTCTGACTGATTAAATGATGGTAAGATTTAAGATGAATAAAGATTTTCCAAATCTGAATGAATGATGAAAAGCCGTTTTCTCTGTGGCAGACCCCACACATAGACGGAAATAAAATTAGGTGTTTAACAGGTTTAGTGTAGCGTGCACTGACAGTCGCAACAAAAGATAGAATTCCTTCACCTAGCTTAGAAACAGGTGCCTGAGCTATAGATCTTGTGTGATCACATATGATGTCACAAAAACAACTCGTTTTAGAAAATACTTTTTGCCATCTGGGGAAGCCACTTTAATACCAAAAAATGACATCGAGTAAGGTCTTGGTTTTATTTATGGACACTTTCTAGTTCGCCAGTCAAGGCACTTCTTTGATTAGCTGCGTTCCATTCCACCTCAGAGTTCACTGCATTGTGACGTCAGTTCCCCACACACAATATGAAATTAGTTGTAAACACAGTCATTATGTAATTTAATCGTCCGTTACCGGTTTTGGACTCCGTTATCCCAACAAATCCACCCTTAAAACACTTCAGTCATGGGGGATAATCTTGTAGAACGCAAGATACTGTAGTGTTTGACCTCCCAGGTCAAAAAAGAACAAAATTGGCTTTATCACTCACATGTGACGAAGATATCTTTTAATGATACCTGTGTCCATATGGGCTTAATCTGACGTCACGATTTGCAAATGAATGAAAAGGCAAAGTTTCACGATAATCCTTGGAGCAGAGGTTGTTTGGCACGCATTTATGCTTTACAGCTGATGAGAACTGCTTTCTCTCAGCCACCATCTGAGCCTGATTAGTGGATGTTACGCTACACAAACATGTCACAGACGCGCAGAAAATGTCTTTGATCTACAGTGTAGCACTGGGATCAATATGGTTTTGAAGTCTTTAGAAGAGTGTATCATTGTGTTATTTAATAAAGGCAGCCATTCATAGTGGGATGTGAGGTGGGAACAGGACGTTGATTTAAAAACTGGTTAAATCTGTACTAGTTTGCATTCAAATGTATTGTAATACAGTGGTATGAAAAAGTATGTGAACCTTTTGGAATTTCTCACATTTCTGCATAAAATCACCATCGAATGTGATCTGATCTTTATCCAAATGACACAGATGAAAATTAAGTGTCTGCTGTAACAAAAACCACCCAAACATATTTTAATGAGGATAGCATGCAAGCAATGACAGAAGGGTGAAAAATAAGTTAGTGAACCCTTTGCCTAAAGAGACCTAAAGAGCAATTGAAACCAATGTTTACCAAACATTTTAAGTCAGGTGTGTGCCCAATCACTGATGAGTGGTTTAAAGCTCGGTCAAAAGAGCTGTCTGAAGACCTGCGATCAAGGATTGTAAAGGATACAAAACCATCTCTAACAGTCTGGATGTTCATCACTCGACAGTCAGAGAAGTTGTCTACAAATGGAAAGTGTTTGTTACTGTTGCTTCTTTCCCAAGGAGTGGCCGTCCACCAAATATGACGACAAAAGTTCAGCGCAGAATACTCAGAGAGGTAAAAAAGTACCCTAGAGTGTCTGCTAAAGAGTTACAGAACTCACTGGCCCAGTCCAATATCTCTGTGTGCATATCAACTATATGTAAAACAATAGCCAAGAATGTTGTTCATGGGAGGACTACATGGTGGAAGCCACTGCTGACACAGACGATTTGGCAAAATATTTTGTGAACTGATGAAACCAAAGTTGAATTTTTTGGGAGTAACACACAGCGTCATGTGTGGAGGAAAAATGGAACAGCTCACCAACATTAACACCTCATCCCCACCGAGAAGCTTGGTGGAGGGAGCATCATGATTTGGGACTGTTTGTTGCCCCAGGGCCTGGATAACTTCATTAATGCAGTCATTAATGGAAGACTGAATTCAAAAGTTTATCAGGATGTTTTGCAGGAAAATGTGAGGCTGTCGGTCAGATAGTTGAAGCTAAAAATAGGATGGATGCTGCAACAAGACAATGATCCAAAACACAGAGGTAAATCAACTTCAGAATGGTTTCAGAAGAACAACAACAAAATACACGTTCTTGAGTGGCCAAGTCAAAGTCCAGACTTGAACCCCATTGAAATGCTTTGGCATGAACTAAAGACAGCGATTCATGCCAGACATCCCAGGAATTTGACTCAAATACAGCAGCTTTGTAGAGAAGAATGGGCCAAGATTAGCCCTGATCGATGTGCCAGACTGATCTGCAGCTACAGGAAGTGTCTGGTTGAAGTTATTGCTGCCAAAGGGGTGGCCACATAATCTTAAATGTGATGGTTCACTTACTTATTTTCCCTTATCTGTCATTGTTTGCATACTATCCTCATTAAAATATGAAAACCTATAAATGTTTGGGTGGTTTTAGTTGAAGCAGACACTGTTTTTTCATCTGTGTGGTTTTGACAAAGATCGGATCACATTTGATGGTGATTTAATGCAGAAATGTGAGAAATTCCAAAAGGTTTACTTTTTCATAACTCTGTATAAATTTTACGACAGAATTGTATACTATTTGCTTGATTAAACTGAAAATGCACTGTACTCGATATGATGCAGGACATTAATGGAAAGCAACTTCAGAAGGAGCGTGTAGCAGTGATAAAGGAAATTTATTTTACTTTCCTTAATTTTACAATTTCTATATTTCTTTGATACTTGAAAATACTTCCAAACCGTGGACATGTTGGCGGTGACCCAGTAGTGTTCGCTCACTGTGTTTTGATTATGTCATCACAAGAAGACTAAGGTTCTTCACACCTGTCGTTATAGCACTCTAGCGCTTCCAGCTAGGTGATGATGTCGGCAGAGTAACGATTTCAGCTGATTCAGAATTCAGCCCATTGAGGAGGAAGATTCAGAACGAGGAAAATGCGACAGAGAGAATCCAAATGTCATCATTGTCTTAATCTCTCTACTCCAATATTTTTACAGGATATTCTTTTTATCTAAGTATTTTTCACCAATTGCTAAATAAATGATATGGTCGTGACAAATATCAATCTTGTTATAAATGGAATATGAAATATTAAAATTGCATTTATTCAATACGATAGGGCAAAATTACTGCATAATGGTCAAAACTGCCAAATTCTGAAACCTCTCGAACGGTATTTTATGCCACCGGAGTTAGCCACGGCCCTCTCCCAGGCAGCCCGGGGAAGGAGGGCAGCCGATCACTCCTCCCACAGCCCAGCAAAGGGGCCATCGTCACCCTGGGGGACTCGCCGCAATCCCCCCCAAATAACCCCCCAATTACCTTGATAGCATTTCAGTTTTGTTTTTTTCGGGTTTACACAGATACAGCAGTCAAAAGTGTTGGTACACATCTGTTCAAGCCACAGTGGTAACAGAAAGTGCAACTTACCTACTGTAAAATATTGAGGAAAATTCATTAACCTGGAGCTGTTTTGGCTTAATAGAGTATATGATGTCCAGACTCTGTGTAAGGTATACACCATGTATCATTACCAATAATGATAAATACCTATTTTGTTTGATGTCTTTTGTGTTTTTTTAAATAGTCACAATGTTAATTTATCCCCAGGGCTGTACTGGAGAACCTGGATGGCCTGGATTTAAAGGTGACAAGGTAAGACAAACATAATTAGCAATGATGTGTTGACATGAATTCGCGTGACTCATTAGGGCAGTACTTCTCAAATAGTGGGGCACACAGCGATACCGGGGTGGCGCATGTGAATTTGGGGAACATACTTTTTTGCCGTATTAGAATAAAGTATAATTGACCATCCGCTCAGTGGGTGGCAGTAGCATTCTTATTTTCAGAGTGTGCGCAGTATTTTTTAACCAAACAAGAGCACACAGCAAAGAGCACTAGAGATATGGCGAGCTTAGATGAGGAAATATGACAAAGCTTATGTAGCGTTTGGCTTTTGGCTTTTGGCTTTGACTTTTAATACAGTATGAAACGAGGAAAGAACAGTCTGTTTACCGTGTCTAAAAATGTTTGCAGCGGACAGCAGGAAGCCAAATCAATTAAGACGTCACTTAAGAAGGACATTATACCCCAATCACATTGATAAGCCACTTGATTTTTTTTTTTTTTAGCAAAAACGTGCCGAATAATGCCAACAATTGTCCAGCTTTGTCAGTGTTAAATCAGTAAACCAGCGAGCACTGTTAGCATACCAAGTTGCTTCGTGTAAATTAACCCAACACCATAGCAAAGGAACTGATACTGCCTGCAGCAAAAATAAAAACTGTCCCTCTGTCCAATGACACTGCCGTTTTTGTTCTTGTATTTTTTGTTTTTTCGGTCAAATTGTTTGGCATATTGTCTTCATGAGCAATGTTCCCTCTAAGCTTCACGCGTGCACAATCGCGCACTACTTGCACAGAATCAGCGCACAAGAAAATTAATGCATCGCACAAAATAAAAATCAACAGAAACGTATTGTAGTGTCTCTAAGGCTACTGTCGACGACGCAGCACGACGCTCCTATTGGTGCGTTTGATACGGCAACGCAGCGCTCCCATTGGTGCGTTCTATACACCAACGCTATACTCTGAGTGGTGCATTCCATATGCCAACGCGACACTCCCATTGGTGGGTTACTACACCACGATTGTATACAGTTGTGAGGTGCATGACCTGGGAGCGGGCGGAGAAAAATATTAGAATGAAAAGTGAGCTAGGATCTTGTGCTGATTTACAGAAGTAAACTTCCGCTGTCAGTTTTGCGAGCGCTAGAGTATTAATTCATATCTAATTTTAGAACTGACATAATCTAATTAATTACACCAAATAAAATTGTTTTCTATACCATTTTGTAACGTAATTCATTGAGTAACAGGTATCTAGCCAATAATGTGACACAGTTCACTTACGCTACGCAGCCCATAGGTGCCTTGCAGGTTAGCTAGCCAACAACAGTGCAGCGGAGTAGAGACGCAATGCTAACCCTTTATCATGGCAAAAGGAATGGGCAGCCATACTACACTCATCAAGCCTAAGTAAAAAAGATATGTGGTTCTTTTAAGATATAATGGCTGTCAGAGTACAGTATGTGCAAATAGAAGAACAAGCGGTGAAACTGAGTGGGTTTTTCAGGCCAGAGCAGGACTCTTCCCATGGTTACAGCAGGACTCTCACATATAACATAGTACACATCTCATGAACAATGAGACTTTTGTCTCTTTCATTTTAAGAGGGCCAAATCAATGATATTAAAAGTAGGGCTGTCAAAATTATTGCGTTAACGGGCGGTAATTAATTTTTTTTCATTAATCACGTTAAAATATTTGACGCAATTACACGCACATGCCCCGCTCAAACAGATTAAAATGACAGCAGTGTCATGTCCACTTGTTACTTGTGTTTTTTGTATCCCTCTGCTGGCGCTTGGGTGCGACTGATTTTATGCACCATGAGCATTGTGTAATTATTGACATCAACAATGGCGAGCTACTAGTTTATTTTTTTATTGAAAACTTTACAAATTTTATTAAAACAAAAACATTAAGAAGGGTTTTAATATAAAATTTCTATAACTTGTACTAAAATCTTTTAAGAAATACAGGTCTTTCTATCCATGGATCGCTTAGACAGAATGTTAATGTTAATGCCATCTTGTTGATCTATTGTTATAATAAACAAATACAGTACTTATGTACAAGGCAAGGCAAGGCAAGGCAAATTTATTTATATAGCACAATTCAACACAAGGCAATTCAAAGTGCTTTACATCACATGAAGATCATAAAAATCACATTTAAATCAACACAACGTAGAAACGAAGACAAAAGATCGCATTTAATCACAGAATAAAAATAAATAAATAAAATAAAAATAAAACAAAAACTACTACTAATAATAATTGAAATCAGCAATGGAGATAAAAACAAGAGGAATAGAAAGCAGGTAGATTGAAATATATAGACAGTTATAGATATGCAGTGCTAAACAAAAGCGTTTTTAGCCCTGATTTAAAAGAGCTAACAGTTTGAGCATCCTTCAGACGTTCGGGTAACTTGTTCCAGAGGTGAGGAGCATAATAACTAAATGCTGCCTCACCCTGCTTGGTTCTTGTTCTTGGAACATGCAGAAGACCGGTTCCAGACGACCTTAGGCGTCTAGATGTCTCATAGGACTCTAACAAGTCAAGCATGTATTTTGGTCCAAGGCCATTAAGTGTTTTGTAGACGAGCAGTAGTATTTTATAGTCTATCCTTTGACTTACTGGAAGCCAGTGTAGCGATTTCAAAACTGGTGTAATGTGGTCCAGCTTCCTTGTATTTGTGAGGACTCTGGCTGCAGCATTCTGTACCAGCTGCAACTTCCTGACTGATTTTTTATCAAGACCTGTAAATATACCGTTGCAATAGTCCAATCTGCTGAAAATGAATGCATGCATAAGTTTTTCCATGTCTTGTTGAGTCAGAAGCCCCTTAATTCTGGTTATATTTTTTAGGTGGTAATAAGCGGATTTAGTGACGGACTTTAAATGGCTATCAAATTTTAGGTCTGAGTCAATAATTACGCCAAGGTTTCTGACTTGATTTGTAGCTGTAAGTGACATTGTGCTAAGTTCGCTGCTTATCTTTGACCTTTCCTTTTTTGGCCCAAAAATGATCACCTCTGTCTTCTGCACATTTAACTGGAGAAAATTCTGGCACATCCATTCATTGATTTGATGAATGCATTTGCTCAGGGTGACTAAGGGACTATAATCATGTGGGGACACAGAAATGTACAGTTGTGTGTCATCTGCAGAGGCGTGATAGGAGATGTCATACTGTTCCATTATCTGAGCTAACGGAAGCATATAGATGTTAAATAAGAGTGGTCCAAGAATTGACCCTTGAGGGACTCCACACGTGAATTTGGTTCGTTCTGACTGATGTTTCCGATTGACATAAAGAAATCCCTATCATGTAAATAGGATGTGAACCACTGAAGAATAGTGTCAGTAAGCCCTACCGACTGTTCCAATCTGCTGAGTAGTATGTTGTGATCAACCGTGTCAAATGCGGCGCTGAGATCCAATAGTAGCAGAACAGATGATTTGCCTGCATCGGTATTCCAACGAATATCATTTAGGACTTTGATAAGCACAGTCTCGGTGCTGTGTTGTGGTCGAAATCCAGACTGAAATGAGTTAAAAAGATTGTTTTGCATCATATAATTCTGGATCTGTTCAAACACAACCCTTTCGATAATTTTCCCCAGGAATGTCAGATTTGATATTGGCCTGTAATTACTAATGGTTGAGGCATCCAGATTAGGTTTTTTTAGGAGAGGTTTTATTACTGCAGTTTTTAAAGTCTGAGGAAACTCTCCTGTTTGGAGAGAAGTATTTATAATCTGAAGTATGTCTGGGGCTATGCAACGAAAAACAGTTTTGAAAAAGTTTGAAGGAAGGATGTCAAGGCAGCATGTTGTGGGCTTTAATTTCGACACAATTTCTGTTAAAGTGGCATAGTCCAAGAGGCTAAACTGTCTAAGATTGACGTGGGGGACATTTTGGGAGGCATTTAGTGTAACATTTGTTAATCTGGAGTTGCACACAGTCTGTCTAATCTTTAGTACTTTGTGTGTAAAGAATGCTGCGAAATTATTACAGGGCACCTCAGATGCCAATTCCTGAGGTATTGATGCTTGTGGGTTTGTCAGTTTGTCAACAACAGAAAATAGTGTGCGGGTATTGTTAGTGTTTCTACTAATGATCTCTGAAAAATATGACTGTCTAGCATTTTTCAGTTCCTGGTTGTATTTGCGAAGACTGTCTTTGTAGATATCATAAAAAACTAGGAGTTTGTTTTTTCGCCATCTGCGTTCTGCTCGTCTACAAACTTGCTTTTGTTTTATAGCTAGTATGGCATTTCTCCAGGGTGACCTCTTCTTTCTTGACAAAGATTTTGTCTTAATCGGGGCAATAGTGTCAATTACAGTCATCACACTGGAACTGAAACTATTTACAAGTTCTTCCACTGGAGCTATTGTAGGGGTTAATGGTGAGGCATAGGCCTGTGTGAATAACGCACAAGTGTTATCACTTATGTAACGCTTCCTAATCACCTCTGTTTCCCTTTTCAGAGGATGGACAGGGGTGGTCATTTTAAACATAATGCAGTAGTGATCAGACAGAGCAACATCATTCACTGTGACCTCAGAGATGTTAAGACCTTTGGATATTATTAAATCCAGTATGTGCCCTCTGTTATGTGTTGGAACTGTGACATGCTGAGATAAACCAAATGTATCCAAAATATTTAAAAGCTCTATAGCACATCCTTCTTCAGGATTATCAACATGAATGTTAAAGTCACCCACTAGAACAACACAATCAAAGTCCATGCAGACAGAAGACAGCATTTTGGTAAACTCATCAAAAAACATTGTGTTATGCTTTGGTGGTCTGTAAGGTGTTACCAAGGCAGCTCTGCAAGGGCTTTTTAGCTGAATGACAATATATTGAAAGGAATCAAACTGACCACATGAAATATTTGTGCATTGGAAACTGTCCCTGATCAGACTGGCAACCCCACCTCCTTTCTTATGGGTTCTTGGCGCACTAAAGAAATTGAAGTTTGTGGGGGTTGCCTCAATCAGAACTGTCGAGCTCTTATCTTTATCTAACCAAGTTTCTGTTAGGAACATCATGTCAAGGTTATGTTTGCTGATAAAATCATTAATTAAGAAAGATTTGCCAGCTAAAGATCTTATATTTAGCAGAGCCAATTGGAGATGCCAGACTGGATTCACTGGTGAGTTTTGGGAATGACATACTATGCTTAACAGGTTGGCAGAGTTGATTGAACGTTTTTTATTTCTCACCAATCTAGCCCTTTTTGTGTTGTTTATCACCACTGGGATTGTTGAGCAGTACAGTATGTTGAATGTATATATCCGTCTTGTGTCTTATCTTTCCTTTCCAACAATAATTTACAGAAAAATAAGGCATATTTTATAGATGTTTGAATTGCGATTAGTTACGATTAATTAATTTTTAAGCTGTGATTAACTCAATTAAAAATTTTAATCGTTTGACAGCCCTAATTAAAAGTAAACCAAAGAAAATTGCTGCTGTAATTTCATTCCTTTAGTAAATTGTTACAATCCAAGGTTTTTAACAGGCGTGATACTGGTGTGTTGTCACAGTGTACAAAATTGATGTTGCTCACAGTGGTCCTCAGTTTGCTCAGGGAGCTTGTGTGTCTGCTCAGACACATGAAAAATTAGAGGAAACATTGCTCATGAGTAAATGTTGCTAACCAATTTGAATGTATTATTATTTATTGATTTGATTACATTTTATTTTTCAGTATCAAATGGTCAAATGTCCCTTGAGTGTAATTTTACAGTTTGGATGAGACTTTTTTTTTTTTAATTCAGGCAAATTGATGTGCTTTTATGTTACAAACAACACAATGTAATAAAGTTTATTTTAAGTTGGTCTATATTACTTTTTTTCTTTAATATTAAAAAGGACACAGTGTTATGAAGAGGTGTACTTATAATAATAATAATCTTTATAGCCAACGCTACTATTTACAGTGGCGGTAGAGAGTCGGGGGCTGCACCATGTCAAGCTGGTACACTGGTACATTGGTACACTGGTATCAATGCTGATCTGTGTAAAATGAATTGTGATTCATAAAGGGTAAGCTTGGCCCTGAAGGGAGCTCAGGAAATCAGGGTGACCGTGGACCTCCAGGACCACCAGGTTTACCTACCCTGTACTTGTGGAGGAACACTGCTGAGGAATGGGCTGCCTTCCAGGTAAAATACACACCTAATAGAATGAAATACTTTTGTTTGGGTAAAGCAAGGTAAACCCACATACAGTGTGTTATAGGTGTGGGAGCCTCTTGGTACCTAACGATACGATACGATTTGCGATACAAAGCTCACGATAACGATGATGCGACGATATGGCGATACGACGATTATCGATACATTGGTCAGGAAATCATTCTAGGATATTCTACAAACAACTAATTAACAGAAAAACAAGCATCTAGTGTGAATTGGAATGAGTTTATCACTAGTAGACGCCCAATCCATTTGAACTGGGAGGGTGGCAGCGAATGAACATTCATTCATTCGCTGCCATCCCTCCCACTTCAAACAGATTGAACGTCTATGGCTGTCAGTGGCAGTCAATGCCAGGCAATTAGGTAATTTCGGGCCATTTAAGGTTTCACTGGAATAGCACCAAACAAAAGTTCCAGCATCATCACCTTGTCCAATGCACATTCTTGACTTTTGACACCTTATCTGATGCAGATTCTTGACAAGGTGATGATGCTGGAACTTTTGTTTGATGCCGTTCAAGTGAGATTTACAAAGATGACTGCCTGAAGAATTCATCAAAATTCCCTCAGTCCTTGTTGATATGGGGCTGCATGTCAGGCAAAGGCACTGGGGTGATGGCTGTGGTTAAATCTTCAATAAATGCACAAATTTACATTGAAATTTTAGACAGCTTTCTTAACCTTTCAGTTGAAAATATGTTTGTCATTTTCCAAGATGACAATGCATCATGCCAAAGACCTAAAACTGTTAAAGCATTCCTTGGAGACAGACTCATCCAGTCAATTTTATGGCCTACAAATAGCCCTTGACACTTTTTTAAAACGATATCTCGATTCTTGGCAGGAGCATATCGATAACCTTTTGGGATACAAAGTATCACGCTATATCACCATTTCGATATTTTGTCACACCCCTAGTGTGTTATTGAATGCTTCGCTCCACTATATTTTCAATCCATTCCAGGAGTCGACAATATAAATGGCCCAGTGGCCCGTACGTTTTTTTAAAACAAAAAAATCTTATTTTACATTAATTCCCAGTGGTTCCATATTTTGATGACGTTACGCTATCCTGATCAAAGACAACCTTACAGTCTGTGGTAACAATTTAAGATGAGGATCTAACATTAGTTGATGTATTTTTTACCCTTAGTTAATGCATAACCAGACAGTAGCTAAACTAATGGTTAAGTACCATTTAAAAAATGAATACAATGCAATATTTACCAAAAATTCACATATACAGTACATGAGTGCAATAACACACAGTTATTAATGTATACTGGTCCAAGTAAGTGAATCTATTCTTCCAAATTTGAAACATTGCTCTGTCAGCCATTGGGTGCTGCAAACCTAATTTTCAGTACGGTATTATTTAACTAGTTACCTAATATTAATCTTAAAATATGCATACAGGTGCCTCATAAGTATTATTTATCCATAGCTAGCTACTACTGAATACTGTTTGGACCCTTTTTGTAGCACATGTGTCCCTTAACTAAAGATTTTTAAATGCTTAAGTATATTTAACCTTAATTACCCATTACTAAATGCTTTTTGGACCATTATTGTAAAGTGGACTACATGTAACTCTTGGGTAGCAGATAAACTGAACCAATAATAGTTCAGATAAGTGAAGTTGAAGCAATCACAACCACAGACATATTTTATTGAAAACAGTGAAACATTATAATAGGTGACATCTTAACTTCAACAGTTACATGCAAAAAAATAACTTCGGCACTTACCGTCAGTTACTGCATAAACTCATGTTAATTTACAGTGTATGTTAATTAATGTTAGATAAGAGATTATATGAATTATTATAATGTTACTTAAACATTAGTTATTGTTTAAAAATGCATTAACTAATGTTAATTAAGGGACCCTTATTGTAAAGTGTTACCCAGTCTATTCTACAGCCGTTGCTCTCCATTGGGCGCACACACACCTCGTTCGCTCGCTCCTGCATGAACACGCGCATCCTAATTGCTGCTGATTGATTGTCAGTATCTCAGTACCCACCTAACGTTCTACTACAAGAAGACATGTTTCTGAAACCCCCAGCACCCGGCCAAGTACCAGGGAAAAAAGACAACTTAAGAAAGAGAAAGTCATTGGAGGAGTTGAGGGAAAGTAAAATCCGATATGAAAAGAAAAGGGAGAGAAAATTTCAGCCCTAGTGGCGAGCCCGCTGTTTTTTTGCAGTGTATATGTATAGGTTTAGGTGATACACTGTTCGATTCAAAGGTTTGTTATCAAAATGCAAACCTACGCCCTTAACCAGCACCGCGTGCCTTCACGGAAATTAAGTGTACACAGGACTCCGTCGCCCTTTCAATTAGTCAGCCGCACAAATTGTATCATACCTTTGGGTGAACGAATTTCCTACCTGAGATGCCTTCAGTTCTTTGGCTTTGCATCAACCCTCGGCTCCCAGATGTGAAGGTGAGTCCAGTACCCCTCGCAAACTGAGGCCGTGCACGGACCTGACTGCATAACCTCTCCGCTTCCCGAAACTCCAGGTAGTTCGCAAGACGGCTCGAAGGACCAAATAAGTGTCAAGTTCAAATGTGAATCCTTAGTTAGACATTTATAATATTACCCGAAATAAGGAGAGAAGGCACTCAATTTAGTTGAAAAACTTGCAAGGAGAAAGAGGGGAAACTATACAGTTTCCGCAATCGTTCTGACTAGCCCCTCCTTCACCTCTTTTATTTGGAATGGCCCTAGCAACAGTCTTGCCCTAAAAGGGAAAATGGGGACGCAAGCTGGCGACACCCGTTGTCTTTGTTTGGCTCTATGTGTGCATTTAGGTGGAATTACATACATATGTGTCAGCACATTTCAGCAAAGCAAAGCGGTCTCTTCTGCCCCTGACCAGGCAAGACAAATCGTTCTTTCTTTGTGAACAATAATAATAAGCAAAAGTATTTCTTCATTGCGGGCAGCAATAAGCAAAAGCATTTCGTCATTGCTAAAATAAATTAACTTTTTTTCCTGCTGAAAGAAGAGAGTCTAATCTTTCTTTTGGTGGATTCCATGTTTATATAGCAATAGAACATAATTTTCTTTGGGCCTTGCAAAATCAGTCAAAATCCAATAAAACAGCCGGGAGTGAAGGGGGTTGCACCGGTGAAAATGGCTGGGAGTGAATGAGTTAAGTATCATCCGGCAAATTATGTCAATATGTCCAGCTCAGATGTTTTACATCCATTCAAAAGAGATAATTCGCCGGATGACACAATATGACATCTGTCATAAGCATTCATTAATGCTCATGGTAGTGCCATGCCATAATTATAATAATCTTAGCACGTCACTGTCAAATAAAGTCTTACCAAATACCATAACTAGCAATTAATGAAACAACTGTAACTGAAAAAATAATTAGCACAGAACATGATTTTTTTTTTTATTGTTATTTACATCTTTAGCGCTGCAATGCATGCTAGGAGGCATGTTGGACAGCAACAGTGCTGACAGCAGGTGGCAGCAGAGGTTGACTGTCTCCCCCAAGCAAGCAGTGATGGCCAAATGAAATGAAGCTTCTTGAAACCAAAAAGCTTTACAGCCAATTGGTTCAAAGCTTCATGGTGGTTCATTTGGTCTTATTACAGTCGTATGATGCCGCTGTCAAATAAAATGTTACCGGTTAATATCTTTTGATGTAAATATCCCATTAAACAGTGAGGACAGCTGTGGCTTATAGTCCAGTGTGGCTTATCTATGAACAAATGTCGTTTTCGTGTCAAATTTGGTGGTTGGCGGCTTATAGTTAGGTTCGCCTTATAGAGCGAAAATTACGGTAGTTTAATGGTATATATAGTCTTTTTTTTTTTTTTTTTTTTTTTTTTTTTTTGTGGGAATATGCGTTGGGACCATTTATTAAGAGCATTGTTTAAAAAAAGTGCATTTTTTAGCATTTAAGCTAGCGGTCATTTTCTATTTAACTTAGCCAGTTTTTCTTTTGTTTTACTTATCCTTTTTTTTTTTTTTTTTTTAATACTGTTTGCTCAGGTATTTTAACTTTCTATGTTCCTTATCCGATTACTCGATTATTCAAAATAAGTAGTTCATCAATTAATCGACTACTAAAATAATCAATAGCTGCAGCCCTATTTTTTTTTTCCAATTGCCCCATATAAGCAGTCTGTGGGTGGAAGCATGGAATCCGTCCTGAAATCACCCAGATTATCTTCATGTGCGAAACCAGCTAAGTCCCTTGAAGCAGACCACAAATGAAGACCAAACACACAGTCAGTGCGTGCAAGAAGAACATCTGCGTTCATCTGCTTATTCTTTGTACAATGATTTCAGTCCATGTCATGGAATGCACCCCCAGCATGTCAGAATGATGGAAGGTTTTTTATGTTAGGAGAAGATGAGAGAAATGAATCTGTTAGTGGTTTGTGGGTTGTTATTAGACATGCTTTGAACTTATCTGCAGTCACCCCCAAGAGGACTTTCAATGACAAAGTAAGGAAATTAATTGCAGATAAGTTACAATAATAGAGATGACTGACAGAGGGAAGTTGGAGTCCATGCTATTTAGTCATTTGAAGAATCTTGTAGATTCACTGTTTCATTGTTTGTTGAATCTTCTGTGTGCTTACTTTTAGCAAACCAATTTCTACCAGTTGCTTCGTGCTGGTTGGCCTGTAAGTACACAGTGTAGATTGATAACACATGAAAAAGTCACGTGATTATTTTATTCTCAGCCTTGTTCACCTTTTTGTGAGCTTTCAGAGTAAAGATGGCCCTGGCGGACCACCTGGAGAAATGGGCAAGACTGGCATGCAGGTTAGGAATTAGCAAAAGCTATCGATCGTTAAATCACATTTTTTAATTGTTTGCTGATCTTTCCTCTCAGGGGCCACCTGGGGAACCTGGGGAACGTGGGCGACCAGGGATACCAGGCGAAATGGTGAGCGCCAAAACCATAATTTGATCGAGAATATGGCAGTTTTTCATCCGTTCTCTTTAAAATAATGTAGTTTTGTGGTAAAATATGCATACAAATTACACTTACAGTGGTACTTCAACATACGATCCTTTCAACAACTGACGTAAAATTTGACTCGTCATTTGTCTCGACTAGGCATGTGCCGGTTACCGGTTTCAAGGTTTACCATGTTATGAAAACATCACGGTTTCAAAACCCCTAAAATTTTACATCATACCGTAGTGCGGTATTAGCTTTTTTTTATGTCCCAAAAATGAAGCAAGAAATCCGAGGCTTGGAGTGGCAGCGCTCAGCCCTACACCTCCGGTTGTTGCTGTGTCCTGTGTCTGTCGGTGACACTACACCTGAGCTTTTTCCCCCCATCAAAAAAGACACCAAAGTCACGCGTATGGGAGTACTTCGGCTACCGAAAAGAAACAGACGGCCGCGGCATAGAGGAGGAAGGATAGCCGACATGCTTGCGGAGGGTGGTTGCCAGGGGAGGCAATACCTCCAACATGATTTTACATTTACGTGATCATCATTTGTTACTTGACACAAAATTTAACGTAAGTAAACGCTGTCATGAACGAGTTCACTCCAACGTGTTTATGGTATGTCGCGATGGTAAAATAAATACTATAACGTAAGCTTTTTAACTAGGCCGATAACTGGCTACTTAGTATGGCAAGACGGCTAACTAGTTTCCTCTCTACCATTAACCTACTTTTGTAAAGTTTTTCGCCATTGTAAACATTTGTTCAAAATAACAATTTTATAATACAGCCTATGGTGTTTTTTCTCTCTTGTGACTTTCTGTATTGAGAGAGGCTTGGTGGGTGTGCGTAATGGTGTACGTAATGATACGAGTCATACACACGCGCTCCGTCTTTTACTCTCGCTTTCCATTTATATTCAATAATAAATATTAATTGTAGTAGTCATAGGGTGTTTTCAATATCAAATCAATTTGATCATATATTGTTTAAGTCCAGTTCTTTGTTTTTTTGTTTTTTTTTTCTAATGTTAAGCAATTTGAGCTGTGGCTATGGGTTTAGTCTGTAAATTCTATTTATTTCAATTTTACTTAAAATATTTCAGTCATTTTTAAATGTACTTATTTTAACATTATATTCATGTTGATGTTCCAATTTGCAAATATGTTGTGAAAAATAAAAAATCCTGTTCAATGGAATTTTTTTTTTTTTTTTTAATCCGTACATCTCAAAATAACACATTTTATAGCTATAATTGCAATACCGGGAAATCACGGTATTTTTGCTTATGGTTATCATACAGTCAAAATCATACCGGCACATGCGTAGTCTCGACATATGACGACATGCTCGAATTACGACGATTTACAATAGCCTCGACAAGCTCGACAATACAGCCCGAATATGTCTACGATCTCGACGGTACCTGCAGTATCTTTGAAGGCTTTACCATAGGTTTTTAGGCTGTGGAACAAATTAATCAAATTATAATGTACTCTTATGGGAAAATCCTGCTCAACATTTGACCATTTTGACTTACAAACCAGGTCCTGGAACGAATTAAATTTGTATGTAGACGTACCACTGCATTATGAATGTATTTTAAATTAAAATGAATGAACAGTTATATGAACATATCATAATTTTGATTAATGGGTGCAAAAAAATGTAAAGTAAGATGAAACAAAATTCCTGGAAGACCTGGCGACCTAATGGAAATAGGTTTGTCTTTGTGTATTTGGAAGATCTTACGTTAATTGCCTGACTAACAGCACTTGCGCAAACACTGACGTTCATTAGAAACACTGCAGTGTGAAGCGTGCTAGAGATGGCAGACTTCCATGTCTAGTGTTTAAGTCCAGACAGTGTAGCATAATTCTAAATCAAAAATTTGGTGTGTGTGGTGAACAGGGGCATTTTAGACCCCCTGGGGATCCAAAGGAGTAAGAACCATGGAAAAAAACAAAACTAAGTGAATCAGTTGCGTAGTTGATATGGATATCAGTCATCACTCGAAGCCAGCAACAGCTAGCAAGGGGCCCTATGAAAGGGATTCCAGACAGGCAACACAATGTTGTTGCAGGATCTAAGCGGTGCTTTATCACTGATATGATCTAATGTCAGCCGTCTCCCATCACCTTAGGCAATATAACCTGGTTTACCGGCCCTGTTTCGAAGTCTCTGTTGGTGAAGCCACCCTGAATCTCACAATACATTAACCTCTAGTAGACTATAAATGGCTTTTGACCTCCTTTTAAAACTTTTTTTTTGTTTATCAATCCGAACCAATTATGAATTAGTTTTAATCATGCTGACTTCATAAGCCTTCACTGAGACATAAGGCGAAGTTAGCATTTTTCCATCTTGTTAATTGAGATTCTCAAAGCCAATAAGCATGGCGGCACTTGAGGAGATGACATTTGGACGAAATAGAAATTATTTTCTAAAGTTGACCAAAAAAGGGCACTGGTCAAGAAAAAAAAAATTACATTTCAAGTCAAGGCACATGTTATACTGGAGTGGGGAAAGACTGTTACAAAGAATGGAGAACAGCACCATCTGCAGGATGACATCTTAATACATTGAATCAGACTCCTAAGTGAATTTGTGCTTGCGAGCGTGTGCTTATAGTATAAATGTATACAGTATTCTCAAATGACACATCCCAAAAGAAATATATTCCAATCCATCCATCATGCCGCATTCAGCAAAAAACCATGACATCAATCATCCTCAACAGTGTGGAATATAATGTAGTGGCCCTGAGTGATTTTTTTTTTTCTCAAACCCTGTGAATCATTTCTTCTTCACCTCCTGTCTCTAAGCTGAGTTATTGCTACCTACAATTTACATGTCAGGATGTTGTGACCCAGGTGATGCCTTGTCTGTGTGAAATACGGTTCCACTGAGTCTAAGAGGCCCTCCGTCCTCACACAAATATAATTTATAGTCGAGTCTTGCGTTCCTCATTCTTAGCGGTAGTATAAACGATATTTCCCCCTGCCTCAGTAGTTCATTCAAGATATCTGTTACAACTTGCTCTCCATCGGTTAAATGTTACGATTTTCCTAAATAGCTTGTAATGTACTTGAAATTACAGTGGTTCGATAATGATCTTTAAAAAGATAGAAGTATGGGAAAAGTATCTGAACCTTTTGGAATTTCATACATTTCTGCGTAAAATCACCATCAAATGTGATCTGATCTTTGTCAAAATCACACAGATGAAAAACAGTGTCTGCTATAACTAAAACCACCCAAACGTTTATAGGTTTTCATATTTTAATCAGGATAGCATGCAAACAATGACAGAAGGGGGAAAAATAAGTAAGTGAACCCTCTGCCTGGAGACTTAAAGAGCAATTGAAACAAATTTTTACCAAACAATTAAAGTCAGGTGCTGCCCACTCACTGGTGAGTGGTTTAAATCTGCTCTGCTCACTATAAAACACATACCTGGTAAGAATTGTCTTGATGAGAAGCATTGTCTGATGTGCATCATGGCTCGGACAGAAGAGCTGTCTGAAGACCTGAGATTAAGGATTGTTGATTTGTATGAAGCTAGGAAAGGATGCAAAACCATCTCTAAAAGTCTGGACGTTATCAATCAAAGGTCAGAGAGGTTGTCTACATATGGAGAAAGTTGTGTCCCTCCCAAGGAGTGGCTGTCCACCAAAGATGATGCCAAGAGTTCAGCGCTGAATACTCAGTGAGGTAAAAAAGAACCCTAGAGTGTCTGCTAAAGACTGACAGGAATCACTGGTACAGTCCAATATCTCTGTGCACACATCAACTATATGTAGAACTATGACCAAAATATTAAATGTGATGGTTTACTTACTTATGTTCCCCCTTCTGGAATTGTACTCATACTATCCTCATTAAAATATAAAAACCTTTAAATGTTTTGGTTTTACTTAAAGTGGACACACATTTTTCATCTGTGTGATTTTGACAAAGATCAGATCACATTTGATGGTGATTTTATGCAGAAATGTGAGAAATTCCAAAGGCTCAGATACATTTTGGATACCACTGTATCCCGATACAGTGCAACTCCAAAAATCTGTTACCAATATCAAACCAATACCGATATATGCAGTCTGGGACTTAACATTTTATAGCGATTTGTGTTACGATGCCCCAACGGATGCTTTAATAATGATAAATGTAACAACTTCAAGGTTTTCTAAATAAACATTCCGTGTAAAATAAAAGAACAACTTCAACTGAAGTTATGGGAAAAGTGCCAAAATTGCAGCGCTATGTTTATTGTTGAAAACAGTCTGCTTACATAACAAATCCCAAGCATCGTAGTCTGGAAACATCTAATGGACAATAAGAATAACTGCTGTGCTAAACTGTGACCAGCCCTTGTACAAATGCAGAAGACATTTTCCTTTGAAGGCAACATGCATATTGGCCCAAAACCAGCATTTTTTTTTTTTTTTTTTAACTCAAGTAAATACAGTACAGAGGCAAAGTACAATACAATAAGTACAATACAGAGGCAAAAAATTACTAAGTATATAAGAAAACAAATCCTCAAGTAAAAGTACAAAAGTAATTCCCATAGAATTTACTTTACAAGTCCAAAAAAAAAGAGTACTTTCTCCCAATGCAAAAATGTGATATATGAGATCTGGGCCAATATGCAACATAAGAACCAGAAAATTCATTGACTCCTTAATTTTATGTAAAACTGTGCAAAATGGAAAAAACACAAGCAAAAAGAACGACTGCACTATAAACAGAAGCTTAACAAGCTCAAAATTTACAGTAGCTTTATGCTGGATTGCAAGCAACTATCAGGTGTATACTACCGCATGAATCGGGAGTACATTTTCACTGCCATTCCATCCCAATCCCGAAGTTAAGTCAAAAAGTGAATCACATCCTGCTCCCAGTCAAAATTACTCCCACTCCCGTGTTTTTAAATACCTTTAAAAGTGCCTGTGACACCATAAAAAATCCTAAATAGCATTATTATGTGAATTAAAATCATATTTTGAGACAATTCAACTATATACTACAATTTGGCAAAGCTTAGATGACGAGAAATGAGTCTTTCAATCTGCTGTTTAGCCACGAAAATAAAACTACGTAAATGGACACTTCGGTCTTCTAGGTTTTTTAACACAGGTGAAATCCATTTAGGTGTTCCTGCTCCCGTTGATTATTATTCCTGTCCCGTGGCTCGCTGGATCTTTCCAAAATTATTCATGCCCTAGTCAAGTGCATACTCCCACCTACTGTACAAGAGTGTAGCACCCAACCATCTGAAGGCGCGCTGCTCGCTGTTGGTCAGTATCTCGTTCACCTGCCTAAGCTGCCTCTAGTGCTCGATTACGGTATAGTTGCACGGGGCTTATCGATTGCACTGGCGGCATGAAAACGAAACTATCAATTCACAATGCGGGGAACAAAACATAAAAGCAAAAGTAACATGTAAAGCAAGTGACAATTTGAAAAGTAGCGGAGTAAAAGTACAGATATGCGCTGTAAATTTTAGTGAAATAAAAAGTACCACTTTATATTTGTACTCAAGTAAAGTACAGATACACAAAAATGTACTTACAGTAAGTACAGCAATGAAGTACTTTTGCTTTGTAACATTTCACCACTGAAAACCAGTAATGTCAGACAACTCGATTTGTAATCATGCATTTGTCTGAAAGGGTGAGCGGGGACCGAGGGGTCCTCCTGGAAAACCAGGGGTCCCAGGAAGAGATGGCGAAAATGGAGAAGACGGTGTGCAGGGGTCACCTGGTGTTGCTGGATCTCAGGTGGGTACTTGGATTCTTTCTAAAAGCTTTGGAACAGAGCTTCTTAATTGGTGGGGTGGGGCGTAAAAGTGGGTTACAAAGCCATTATGGATAGTTTGCAGTAAAACTTTACTCAGAGTCGGTTTACAAGGATACTGACACACGACAGTAAAACATATTTTAGGAATACATCATATGCTCACTTTGTATGGTCTTGACAATACAATTTTTAATGAGACAGCACCAACTTCATGTTTTTATACAAGTTCACTGAAATTCACTGTAATTATGACTTCAGCTCTGCGGTAGGATAGGAGGTTATATTCTAGATGCAGTTAAATACAATATTTAATGTTTAATTTAAGGTTGACTTGCCTTTTAATTGGAAAATTACAAAAGATACCATGTGTTGTGTTTTTGGCACACAATAATTCCGGCTGTTAAATTCAGAGGCTGTATACTTGACAGAAGTGGGTAGAGTAGCCAAAAATTTTATTCAAGTAAGAGTAGCGTTACTTCAAAATAACTTACTTAAGTAAAAGTAGTCATCCAAAAAATGTACTCAAGTAAAAAAGTATTCGGTGAAAAGAATACTTCAGTAATGAGTAACGTTGTGAGTAACTGCTTACGATGTTTGATTTGTTTTTTTGTTTTTTTTTCTCAGCAAAAAGTTATCTATCATGGAAAACACTCAGGTGACTTGAAGTTCCGCTCTGGGATCCCCAATTTGGCCAGATTTCAAAATTGTCCTATATGAATGTGTCATACATCATTGCAAAGCCTAAAATCTCAATTTTCTGGGGGAAGAAACATTTTGAACAGGAAGACATTCAAAAAAATTGTTTTAAACCCCGAAACCTCAACTGGAGGGGAGAGCATGAGAGAGCATAACTAAAGACACCATGATTTTAACTTCTTTCAATCCAAAAACTCTGTGTAGCATGTATCACCGAGTGTCAAGACACAGCTGTACTTTTTGGTAATTTTATGGGTGAAACATGGTAATATAACAAGGGTCGCAATGCAAAAATCGCAGACATCAAGGAGTGGTCGAAATTTTCTTTTTGATATATTTACCATTTGAAACGCTTGTTTTTTTGTTTTTGTTTTTTTTTTTTTTGGATGGGGAAAATATGACAGTAATAAAAAAATACAATTCAGTGATAGTTATGAGGTTGATATCTGTGACCTATTTACAGAGACTATTTTTCCATTGTGACGTAATGACGGTGTCTGTAAACATGGGTCTCCAGGGTAAAACGGACAAATTAAAAATAGTTCAAGGGCTTAATGCGCCATGAAACTGCTATCACAGCATATAGACATTGTTATGGTGCGCTGGGAATTGGTCCTCAAAGCAGACAAGGGAGAATTCCTTTATTATTTACAAGGTTTATTTTCAGGAGCGCGTAGAGGGTCGTAGCAGCACACGTGCACATCGTGTGGTCACTGGCAAGCGTAGGCGTGATATCAGGCAATGGTACAGATCGGTAGCAGGCACGGGAATCCTGGGACGGAACAAAGGTCAAGTTAGCCGGGTGTATATATGTCGAGAATACCTGAGTGCCGGACTTGATTGACAGGAATGCGAAAACGTTTGTCTGGCAACGAGCGGCAACGACGATCATGCTTTTGTAGACGGCTGATTTTGATGGCTTGCAGCTGTCGCCGTTTCCCCCCGTCTGTTCACCAGCCTGCAATCAAGGAGCCCTAACAGACATATTGTTCTATCAAACACAACAGTTTTTTTTGGCTTAAAATACAGCAGTTTATTTTAAAGAAGGGTGCAAGAGCAGAAATTACTTTTTCAGCATTGTCTGTGTTTTCAGCCCTATATGAACTGTTATTATTATACTGTAGAATAACCTATTGCATAACCGATATGGACGTTAAAGAGTCTCAATTATTTTTCAAAAGCAAAAAAAATGTGCAGGTAGTATTTTTTTACGTAAATTTTGCGAAGTATAATGCCAATGCCGTAGCGGCTAATTTCCCCCATTGATTTTTTTCACGTTTCAAAATGCTTGCATGGTACGAAAAATAGAATGATTACCTTGAATCTTGGAACAAATCACTCCTGAGACAATCCTTCCTGTTTGTATGCGGTACAGCTTTTGTACTTTTTCAACATAAATCCGGCGTTGGATCGCTGCATGTGTTGCTGCGACCGACTGCGAATAACTGAAGCGGATTGTGGGATGGCCCGCTACTTGAAGACGTGGCACACTGAAGGTCAAATCTGAACCATCAATATCATTATGAAGTCTATGACTTTACTACCCACCTCTGATAAAAAGCCGAATGTTGTCAAGATATGAGTTTGTGTACAGACCTGGCAGTCACCATGTTCATCCTCAGTTTCTGAATGGTGCTTATTAAAGCCATTTATGCCAGTATGCCAGTATGTTTTTTAACACATTAGCTGCCATTGCGGCCGCTAGACATTTTGACTGGGAGGGTCAAGCCAATGGTCTGAAATGACATGACAGTCTACATAGCATGTGAGGTATACTCAGCTCAAACTGAATTATGTGTTCTAATGTCCCATATCTAATTGACCTCAGGGCCCGTGGGGCTACCGTGGCGAGCGAGGTTCCAAAGGTGAAAAAGGTGATGAGGTGAGGGTTGAAGTGATCACAGCTGCTTTTGGCTGTAGTATTACCCAATTTAGGAATGATTAGTGCAATTTTGTATATTATTTTGAACTTGAGTCGTTTAAAAAGTCTGGCTTTTTGGCTTGCATTTCATTTATTTAGTTTTGAGTTAGAATTGTGTTCTCATTTGTCATATGGAATGCTTGGAGTGTTTGCCCTGTTAGGAACTTATACACTGAAATGTACATATATCCCCACTCATAGGGTCTCATTGGTCGTAAAGGTCCAAGAGGGAACACTGGGGAAACTGGCGAGAAGGTACAATTCTCGGTTGATGTGCAAAATTGTTACATGGTCTTTATCTAAAAAAAAAAACAAAAAAAAACTATTGGGTAAATTTTTCAATGTACTGTGGTATGAAAAAGTATCTGAACCTTTTGAAATTTCTCACATTTCTGCATCAAATGTGATCTGATCTTTGTCAAAATCACATAGATGAAAAAACTGTGTCTGCTTTAACTAAAACCACCCATTCATAGGTTTTCATATTTTAATGAGGATAGTATGCAAAGAATGACAGATGGGAAAAATAAGTAAGTGAACTATCACATTTAATATTTTGTGCCCCCCACCTCCCCCTTTGGCAGTAATAACTTGAACCAGACGCTTCCTGTAACTGCAGATCAGTCTGGCACATCGATCAGGACTAATCTTGGCCTATTGTTCTCTACAAAACTGCTGTAGTTCAGTCAGATTGGTGGGATGTCTGGCATGAATCGCTGTCTTTAGGTCATGCCACAGCATCTCAATGGGGTTCGAGTCGGGATGTTGACTTGGCCACTCCACAACATGTATTTTGTTCTTCCGAAACCATTCTGAAGTTGATTTAGTTCTGTGTTGTGGATCATTGTCTTGTTGCAGCATCCATCCTCTTTTTGGTTTTAATTGTTTGACAGACGGCCTCAGGTTTTCCTGCAAAACATCCTGATAACCTTTTGAATTCATTCTTGCATTAATGATTGCAAGTTGTCCAGGCCCTGAGGAAGAAAAACAGCCCCAAATCATGATGCTCCCTCCACCATGCTTCACGGTGGGGATGAGGTGTTGATGTTGGTGAGCTGTTCCATACACACATGACGTTGTGTGTTACTCCCAAACAATTCAAATCAACAATCCTTGATCGTATGTCTTCAGACAGCTCTTTTGACCAAGCCATGATGCACAGCATACCATGCTTCTCATCAAGACAAATCTTACCAGGTGTTTGTTTTATAGTGGACAGGGCAGCTTTAAACCACTCATCAGTGATTGGGCACACACCTGACTTAAATTGTTTGGTAAAAATTGGTTTCAATTGCTCTTTAAGTCTCCTTAGGTAGAGGGTTCACTTACTTATGTTTCCCCCTTATGTCATTGTTTGCATACTATCCTCTTTAAAATATGAAATTCTATGAATTTTCGGGTGGGTTTAGCTAAAGCAGACACCTTTTTTAATCTGTGTGATTTTGACAAAGGTCAGATCACATTTGATGGTGATTTTATGCAGAGATGTGAGAAATTCCAAAAGGTTCAGATACTTTTTTACCACTGTATATGTAAAGTCTGACGGACCTGTGGTCATGATTATAGATCACATTTTTATTTGATGAGAAATGCAAGAATGTCTAACTAATTATTTTGCGATGTCTTTGTGCATTCCAGGGTTCAACTGGTTTACCCGGACCACCTGGTCCTGTCGGGCCAAGGGTGAGTTCTATTTATCACAATTTTAAGTACTAAGCATTGCAAAACTGAGAGCGAAGTCTTCTTTTCTGTTGTTGTTAACCCTTTGGCTGTCATTGAAGGCAACGAATGTCCAATCCATTTGAAATGTCTGATTCAAATGGATTGGATGTCTCCTAGTGACAAAGTAATTTAAATTCAATATTATCATTGTCAATGGTAAATAGCACTTAAAACATTTTTTTGTCTTCTATTATATATTACTTTATTATACTGTTTATACTGTATATAATATGCAGGGGCCTCCTGGGATCCGAGGTGGCTATGGTCCAGAGGGCCCGCGTGGACCTGACGTGAGTATTTAAAAATCAGATTTCTTTTATTGCTCTGATCGAACTTTGATCAGTGTTACACAAAATTACTGCCTGAGTGTTTTCTTTGAAATCATTTTGAAGATACATCTATCTTAGCGTGATATTACTATTATTGGTGGTGTTTAATCTCAGTGCATTTGGTGATCTTTACTTCTGTTTAGGGAGAGCATGGATTGGACGGCGCTCCAGGTTTACCGGGTCTGACTGTAAGATGCGGATAATCGAATATTGAGATTATAGAATACAGTATATTATAAAATACTTGCATTTTACATGTTTTTGTGTGCTTGTCACTGACAGGGTGCACCAGGCATTACAGGACAAGTTGGTGCTCAAGGAGTTAACGGCTCAAGGGTAAAATGCTATTTATGACACAAATTCCAATCCATGGGCGTAGGTTTAGTTAGGGACATAACAGTACCAACTTTTCAGGATGCTCAATTTGTCCCCACCAACTTATAAGCAACCTTATTTGCATTATATAATGAGTTCAGTTATATACGTCCTTTAGATTGTCTTCCCATATGTTATAAGGATAGAATTGACCATACCATTATTCAATGAATTATTTTCATCATGTTCAGACTTACATTTACCCTTTTTCACTTGCTGAATGTGCCGGTCCCCTTTTTCCCCTCCAACGCACATTTGATTGGCTGATGACCCGAATTGATTTAAAATGTATTTATGTATTGTCGACATTATTTATTGAAGGAATCCGACTTTTTAGCCAGATTGCCGGAATAACGCCAGCCGAACCGCTGGAACCGCACTTGCGCAATTCCACAGAGCAGAATCCCCACAACCCGGCCAAAAGGCCGAACTCCGCGCGTTCACCTTAATCTTTACCCCTTATACTGACTTGATTAAAATTTGGAAAAAGACTTCCAAACACAAGTTGACAATTTAATCCAAGTCGGCAGCAATCATATAGCACAGAGAGAACCAGGCGAGGAGGCAAACTGGATCCAGGGTCACCAAATCACAAGTCAACAAAAGATTCCCGAGAAAAATGACAACAATTAGTTAAACATTCAGTCATTTTGAAGCCTCTCGCAGGGCGGGCTGTGGGCCTGAAGAAGGGTGTTGTTTAGGATAATCTTCTGTTGCAGATTGGGCTGTATAGTTCGTGCGTCACAGTAGTAGGAGGTTTTGGCCACCTCAGCGCCAAAGAGGCACTGAGTGTTCAAGTTCTCAGCCTTGGTCTTCTTGTGTTATCAGTTGGATATCAGGCGTTCCTTGTGGTAAGGCAGCATGCCCTGCCTTTGTTCTGGACAGTCCATATTTGGCCCCACAGAAGAGCTGATGGCGGCGTTTTGGTGGTCCAGACGTGGGCTTGTAGATGTCTTGCCTATCACCTGTTTGTCAGCGTCAATGTCTCTCAGTCAGCTGCATGACGCACGCGTTGGACTTCCATGGCCAGACGTCGTTCTGTATCTATTATGCCCTTATCTGCCTGTTGTCTAGCACAGCAATTTCCAATCATTCCAAGTCCATAATATCAAATATATTCTGCTTGTTTTTCTTAAACTATGATATAAATGCTATTTATTTTATATTGGGTGTGTTAGAGTAATACAAACAGTCAAACGGTAAAAATGACAAAAGGTACCATTCCCTTTATTATTTAAAAATATTTATATGCAGACATTTTTCAGATAATCATACATTAATCATTGTCAAAGTAAAACTTCATCATTTTTGTTGAGTTTAGCTGTGCTTGCGGCCAAAAGCAGCAGTGTTTTACCTGAAGGAAGGCTCCATTTTTATTTATCTTTGTTATACCCTGACTAAGAAGTTTTTTCAGTTATATTTAATTGATTTATTTAGATAGACAATGTTGAGTGGTCTTAAGACAAATGTCTATTTTTTGCATTCCTGGATAGTTAAGAGATTTTTTATAAGTTTGTATTTATTGTGTGTATTGATATAATTTATGTTCAAATATTGCAATTTAAATTTGCTAATAAAATCCAGACATTCATTCTGGATGTTTTCAAAATGTTTCTTTAGTAGTTTTTTAAAACAAAGGTTTGAATCAAACGGTGTATCACCTAAAACATGAACGTTTGTATAATTAAAAACAGATTTACAGTTGTGGTCAAAAGTTTACATACACTTGTGAAGAACATAATGTCATGGCTCTCTTGAGTTTCCAGTTATTTCTACAACTCTGATTTTTCTCCGATAGAGCGATTGGAACAGATACTTCTTTGTCACAAAAAACATTCATAAAGTTTGGTTCTACAACTCTGATTTTTCTCCGATAGAGTGATTGGAACAGATACTTCTTTGTCACAAAAAACATTCATAAAGTTTGGTTCTTTTATGACTTTATTATGGGTTAACAGAAAAAGTGATCAAATCTGCTGGGTCAAAAATATACATACATGGATCTGAAAAAGGGAATCATTGACTTGAACAAGTCAGGAAAGTCATTTGGAGCCATTTCAAAGCAGCTGCAGGTCCCAAGAGCAACAGTGCAAACAATTGTTTGTAAGTATAAAGTGCATGGCACTGTTTTTTCACTGCCACGATCAGGAAGAAAACACAAGCTATCACCTGCTGCTGAGAAAAATTGGTCAGGAGGGTGAAGATTCAACCGAGAATCACCGAAAAGCAAATCTGCCAAGAATTAGAAGCTGCTGGAACACAGGTGTCAGTGTCCACAGTCAAGCGTGTTTTGCATCTCCATGGACTGAGAGGCTGCCGTGCAAGAAAGAAGCCCTTGCTCCATACGCGGCACCTTAAGGCTCGACTGAAGTTTGCTGCTGATCACATGGACAAAGATAAGACCTTCTGGAGGAAAGTTCTGTGGTCAGACGAAACAAAAATCGAGCTGTTTGGCCACATTGCCCAGCAATATGTTTGGAGGAGAAAAGGTGAGGCCTTTAACCCCAAGTACACCATGCCTACCGTCAAGCACGGTGGTGGTAGTATTATGCTGTGGGGCTGTTTTGCTGCCAATGGAACTGGTGCTTTACAGAGAGTAAATGGGATAATGAAGAAGGAGGATTACCTTCATATTCTTCAAGATAATCTAACGTCATCAGCCCGAAGATTGGGTCTTGGGCGCAGTTGGGTCAATGACCCCAAACACACATCAAAAGTGGTAATGAAATGGCTAAATCAGGCTAGAATTAAGGTTTTCAAATGGCCTTCCCAAAGTCCTGACTTAAACCCCATTGAGAACTTGTGGACAATGCTGAAGAAACAAGTTCATGTCAGAAAGCCATCAAATTTAACTGAACTGCACCAATTCTGTCAAGAGGAGTGGTCAAAGATTCAACCAGAAGCTTGCCAGAAGCTTGTGGATGGCTACCAAAAGCGCCTAATTGAAGTGAAAATGGCCAAGGGACATGTTACCAAATACTGGCGCTGCTGTATGTATATTTTTGACCCAGCAGATTTGATCACTGTTTTTCTGTTCACCCATAATAAAGTCATAAAAGAACCAAACTTCATGAATGTTTTTTGTGAAAAAGAAGTATCTGTTCCAATCACTCTATCAGAGAAAAATCAGAGTTGTAGAAATAACTGGAAACTCATGAGAGCCATGACATTATGTTCTTCACAAGTGTATGTAAACTTTTGACCACAACTGTATTTTCCATTGAATATTTAGCCTATTAATTAATTAGGTTCATATTCGCGAGAACTGTAGCCCTGACCTCTATTTACCCAATCTGTTTGGTCTTATTAATGTCCCGTAAAAAAGTGTACCGTATTTTTCGGACTATAGGTCGCAGTTTTTTTCATAGTTTGGTTAGGGGTGCGATTTATACTCTGGAGTGACTTATGAGTGAAATTATAAACACATTGTTATATCATTTCACATGTTATTTTGGTGTTTTGGAGTGACACTGATGGTTTGGTAAACTTTTTAGCATGTTCTTTATGCTCTCGTTATCTAAATAACTCTTAATAGCTACGTTACGTTAACATACCGGCCACGTACGCATTTCGTTGTTCATGCATCATGTAACATTGTCATACACTTATTTAGCATGTTGTTCTCTATTGTATTTTTATTTTAAATTGCCTTTAAGGATGACATATCTGTTCTATGTGTTGGATTTTATCGAGCGAGCAAATCTCCCCCCAAAATGTGACTTATACTCCAGTGCAACTTATGTGTTGTTTTCCTCTTCATTGCGCATTTTTGGGCTGGTGCAACTTATACTCAGGTGCGACTTATACGGTCCCTGACAAAAGTCTTGTCGCTTATCCATTATTTAGAAACAATTGCTTATAACCTAACTTTTATATTATTCAATTGGTTTCAGAAATGGCGCATATGAAAGCTAAGGCACTCCCAAATGATGCTGAATGTACAAAAACATATTTGTTTCACTGAAAAAAGATTTATCATTCAATGGAGACATAAAAGTCAAATTTTGGCAAGACAAAAGTTTTGCCGCCTACAGAAAGTAGTGTGAAAATTGAACAAAAAATGTACTTCAAATCCAAAAATATGTTACATAACATTAGCGTATTAAGTAGTGGTGCTGTGAGATCCAAATTTAATATTTTGTAAGACTTCCATTGGCTTGAAGGACTGCATGCATGCGGTTCGGCAAGGATTCATAAAATTTATTGATGAAGTCTTCAGGATCATCAAAGAAAGCAATCTTGCATGCCTCCCAGAGTTCATCAACATTCTTGGGTTTCGTCTTCCATGCTTCCTCTTTCATCCTGTTCATGTCTGGTGACTGGGCTCGCCAGTCCTGGAGGATCTTGATTGAAGTATGCGATGGTGCACCATCCTGCTGCAGAATTTGTCCCTTTTTATAGTTAGGAATGTAAGAGGCAGCTAAGATTTGTTGATATTTCAGAATATTTATGTCGCCTTCCACCCTGCAGATCTCTCGCAAACCTCCATACTGGATGTAACCCCAGACCATGATTTTGCCACCACCAAACTTCACTGTTTTGTGGCAAAAGGTCTTTTGTCTTGCCAAAATTTGACCTTTATGTCTTCATTAAATGATAAATCTTTCTTCAGTGAAACAAATATATTTTTGTACATTCAACATGATTTGGGAGGGTCTTAGCTTTCATTTGAGCCATTTTTTAAACCAATTGAATCATTAAAAGTCAGGTTATTAGCACTTGTTTCTACAAAATGGATAAGCGACAAGACTTTTGTCAGGGACTGTAGTCCGAAAAATACGGTACATGCAGGTTATGCTGTTATATCGTCCCTGCTAGTGTTGAGACCAATCATGCACCCTTGTTCTAATCCATTGCGCAATTACTTTTTCTTGCAGTCTTGCAGGTTTAACATCTTTATTAAACATGTCACCATATAAGATATCAATACAATCTTGTAAGACTTCAACTCTTTCACGTCCAAGCAATTTAAGTGCAAATATTACTAAAACATAACAATGTCAGGCGTGGGGGATGCCAAAAACTTCTCAGGATGTAAATCCGTTCATTGTTTTTGGAAAAAAAAGCCTTCAGGTCCTGACCGCAAATTATTGGGTTGCTTTACATGAACTGCACGTTTGGCATGTCCAAGATTGGCTCAGTGATACTCTGATTGAAGACTGATAACTTCACTAGCACCTTCACTTTTTTATTTATTATTTTTTTTAAACAACTTTTTTGTGTAGGTGTCTAGCAGAGTTTCGACATTGAAAATTTCACAAATTATGCTCAGGGTATGTAAACCTAGGAGCACAACTGTGTATGTGGCCAACCAGCAATAACTACATTTACAGTGACTGATGGTTATTTTTTTCTCTTTAAATAAGCACATTCATTTTCCCATTGAGATGCTTCTGTACTGGTTGATTACTTTGTATGATTTGTTTATTTTTAGGGAGAAATTGGCCCTGCAGGCAATGTAGGCCGCAAAGGCCCACAGGTACATAATCATTTTACATGATCGTAATTGGGCTTTTTGCTCTTTAGATGTGTTTTACCTATGTTTCACGAATTTCATGTTCTTTTGTTTTTTTGAACAGGGGCCCCCAGGTTTAGAGGGACAGCTCGGGCCTCCGGGACCTAGAGGACCCCAAGTGAGCAAAGTAGCTATGTGTAGTATAGTACTCATTAGACGTATGGCAATGAGTACCCCAAACCAGAGTTTTAATTCTCAAGATTATTTCAACTTTGACTGTCATATATTAGCATTGTTCCAAAACAAAAATGAAGTGGGGCGCAAAGTAGATAATTTAGTACAATGTGTCATCTATAATATTATATACCGTACACTGCTGGCCAAAAGTATTGGAGCCCCTGCAATTCTGTCAAATAATGCTCAATTTCTCCCAGAAAATGATTGCAATTACATATGGTTTGGTAGTAATATCTTCATTTATTTTGCTTGCAATTGAAAAACACAAAAGAGAATTAAAGAAAAGGAAAAAAATCATTGTCATTTTACACAAAACTCCAAAAAGTATTGGCGCCCTCAGCCTAATACTTGGTAGCACAACCTTTAGACAGAATAACTGCGAACAACTGCTTCCGTTATCCATCAATGAGTTTCTTACAATGCTCTGCTGGAATTTTAGACCTTCTTCTTTGGCCAACTGCTCCAGGTCACTGATATTTGAAGGGTGCCTTCTCCAAACTGCCATTTTTAGATCTCTCCACTGGTGTTCTATGGGATTCAGGTCTGGACTAACTGCTGGCCACTTTATAAGTCTCCGGTGCTTTCTCTCAAACCATTTTCCAGTGCTTTTTGAATTATGTTTTGGGTCATTGTCCTGCTGGAAGACCCAAGACCTCTGAGGGAGACCCAGCGTTCTCACACTGGGCCCTACACTTTGCTGCAAAATGTGTTGGTGTCTTCAGACATCATAATGCCATGCACATGGTCAAGCAGTACAGAGGCAGCAAAGCAACCCCAAAACATCAGGGAACCTCCACCATGTTTGACTGTGGGGACCGTGTTCTTTTCATTGAAGGTCTTTTTTCCTGTAAACTTTATGTTGATGCATTTTCCCAAAAAGCTCTACTTTTGTCTCATCTGACCAGCGAACATTCTTCCAAAATGTTTTTGGTTTTCTCAGGTAAGTTTTGCAAACTCCAACCTAGCTTTTGTATGTCTCTGGGTCAGAAGTGGGGTCTTCCTGGGTATCCTACCATAGAGTCCCTTTTCATTCAGACGCCGTCGGATAGTATGGGTTGACACTGTTGTACCCTTGGACTGCAGGATAGCTTGAACTTGTTTGGATGGTAGTCGAGGTTCTTTATCCATCAGCCGCACAATCTTTCGTTGAAACTCTCGCCAATTTTTCCTTTCCGTCCCTATCTAGGGAGGTTAGCCACAGTGCCATGGGCTTTACACTTACTGATGACACTGCGCACCGTAGACACAGGAACATTCAGGTCTTTGAAGATGGGCTTGTAGCCTTGAGATTGCCTCTGTTTCCTAACAATTTTTCTTCTCAAGTCCTCAGACAGTTCTTTGGTCTTCTTTCTTTTCTCCATGCTCAATGTGGTACACACAAAGCACAAGGACGCAGGACAGAGGTTGAGTCAACTTTAATCCATTTTAACTGGCTGCAGGTATGATGTGGCACAGGTGAGTAACAGGTGCTTTTAATTACACAAATTAAGAGAAGCATCACATGATTTTTTCAAAGGGTGCCAATACTTTTGTCCAGCCCATTTTTGGAGTTTTGTGTAAAATGATAATTGAGCAATATCAGACAGAATTGCAGGGGTGCCAATACTTTTGGCCAGCAGTGTAAAACTTGACTATTAAAATAAAAAGTTTACATGTTTACATTGGTTTGTAGGGAACCCCAGGACAAAGTGGTGGAGAAGGGCCTAAAGGAGATCCTGTGAGTATGTTGTTGGCTTATTTGTTCATTCTTTTCTAACTTTTCAAAGTTCTATTTTTAAAAAGAAAAAAAGTTGGTAGTTGACTTTAGAATCTCTTTGTGCATGCCTGCATGTGTGTCCTGGCTGCTTCTGGTGTGGATAAAAATGAAAATATGTATAATTAGTTTTCTTTATTTTTGAAATTTTCTTTCTTCAATCTTTATTTGTCATTATTAAAACTGTACTTCCAAATTCATGATTTTAACCCTTTCATGTACTAAGTATGATTTTTTTTTGTTTGTCTTAAATGTTTAAATGGCCTACCGCATGCAACACGTCACTTTTGCTCATTAATATTCATGATGTTAGCAATTGTTGCTAGACGGGTCAAGCTGGCGTTTGTCCCTAATGCTAACTAAATAGTGTACGAACGAGATGTTTACTGAGCTAAACCTACCAATTCTGTCCGAAAATGATGTTCCTGGTGCCAAATTCACCGGTAAAGATATGAAAGAACATACAAATGTTCAATTAAAGAGATGGCTTGAGTGTCCAGGGCTGAAAAAGAGCCGACCTGATCCAGAGGTAGCTTTTTTATCGACCCCTTTTTCATGTGTGAATTGCCTTACGCCACTGATGAAGACATTCTCTTGTTTCAACAATCTATCCTTTACCACCATATGCCCTCTCTTTTTTATATATTATATCATCTGGTTGTCTTACGTCTCTGACCGTTCTTGGGAGTAATTTACATCGCTATTTTTGTGTAGGGATCGCAAATGCTCCTCAGTGACAGACAACAAACATTTAATTTTTTAATTAATAACAAATCTTAATTGTATAATTTATTTACACTTCCTCCTTACTAAAGTTGATTTTTTACAACAGAAAAGGTAACAACAGTGGCAGTCAGATACCATTTTGATTTTTTTCAGGTCATTCATTGTCAGACAGAAGCAGCACAGCAAAATGCCACACTAAAAAATGACTAAAAATATCAAAATGGCTTACCTCTCCATCCTCTGTAGGACCATGCCCCCCAACAAAATGTTTACTGCATATGAAATGTGAATGGCTTCACCTTGCTGGAGTTAAACTGGTGTTTTGGACGTCCGAGCAAGTTGATCCATTCTTCACATTTTTTCCTCTGAGTTTTTGGCTTTGGAACATGTATGAAGAAAACATCCTTCATATGTCGCAGTGTCTAGAGTGGTTCCATAGCAGCAGTGTTTACTCGGCATGTTCTTATTTTAAAGATTCTCGGCAGAAAACAAGCTGTAATAACATTGATTGTATGCAAGGGAGTGTCGATGTTGACCCACTTCCAGGTTACGATGGCGACGTCATGGTCTAAAAATAGCATTTATGTGGTACGCTCGTACATTCATATCGGAAAGGGGGCTCAGACTTGCGGCACGGGGGCCAATTGCGGCCTAAGGGACAATATTATTATGTGTTGCCCGCATGTATTTTGCGATGGACAACTACAGTGCCTTGCAAAAGTATTCGGCCCCCTTGAACCTTGCAACCTTTTGCCACATTTCAGGCTTCAAACATAAAGATATAAAATTTTAATTTTTTGTCAAGAATCAACAACAAGTGGGACACAATCGTGAAGTGGAACAAAATTTATTGGATAATTTAAACTTTTTTAACAAATAAAAAACTGAAAAGTGGGGCGTGCAATATTATTCGGCCCCCTTGCGTTAATACTTTGTAGCGCCACCTTTTGCTCCAATTACAGCCGCAAGTCGCTTGGGGTATGTTTCTATCAGTTTTGCACATCGAGAGACTGACATTCTTGCCCATTCTTCCTTGCAAAACAGCTCGAGCTCAGTGAGGTTGGATGGAGAGTGTTTGTGAACAGCAGTCTTCAGCTCTTTCCACAGATTCTCGATTGGATTCAGGTCTGGACTTTGACTTGGCCATTCTAACACCTGGATACGTTTATTTTTGAACCATTCCATTGTAGATTTGGCTTTATGTTTTGGATCATTGTCCTGTTGGAAGATAAATCTTCGTCCCAGTCTCAGGTCTTGTGCAGATACCAACAGGTTTTCTTCCAGAATGTTCCTGTATTTGGCTGCATCCATCTTCACGTCAATTTTAACCATCTTCCCTGTCCCTGCTGAAGAAAAGCAGGCCCAAACCATGATGCTGCCACCACCATGTTTGACAGTGGGGATGGTGTGTTCAGGGTGATGAGCTGTGTTGCTTTTACGCCAAACATATCGTTTTGCATTGTGGCCAAAAAGTTCAATTTTGGTTTCATCTGACCAGAGCACCTTCTTCCACATGTTTGGTGTGTCTCCCAGGTGGCTTGTGGCAAACTTTAAACGAGACTTTTTATGGATATCTTTGAGAAATGGCTTTCTTCTTGCCACTCTTCCATAAAGGCCAGATTTGTGCAGTGTACGACTGATTGTTGTCCTATGGACAGACTCTCCCACCTCAACTTTAGATCTCTGCAGTTCATCCAGAGTGATCATAGGCCTCTTGGCTGCATCTCTGATCAGTTTTCTTCTTGTTTGAGAAGAAAGTTTGGAAGGACGGCCGGGTCTTGGTAGATTTGCAGTGGTCTGATGCTCCTTCCATTTCAATATGATGGCTTGCACAGTGCTCCTTGAGATGTTTAAAGCTTGGGAAATCTTTTTGTATCCAAATCCGGCTTTAAACTTCTCCACAACAGTATCTCGGACCTGCCTGGTGTGTTCCTTGGTTTTCATAATGCTCTCTGCACTTTAAACAGAACCCTGAGACTATCACAGAGCAGGTGCATTTATACGGAGACTTCATTACACACAGGTGGATTCTATTTATCATCATCGGTCATTTAGGACAACATTGGATCATTCAGAGATCCTCACTGAACTTCTGGAGTGAGTTTGCTGCACTGAAAGTAAAGGAGCCGAATAATATTGCACGCCCCACTTTTCAGTTTTTTATTTGTTAAAAAAGTTTAAATTATCCAATAAATGTTGTTCCACTTCACGATTGTGTCCCACTTGTTGTTGATTCTTGACAAAAAAATTAAATTTCATATCTTTATGTTTGAAGCCTGAAATGTGGCGAAAGGTTGCAAGATTCAAGGGGGCCGAATACTTTTGCAAGGCACTGTATTATATACGGTATATATACAGTATACTGTATAAAGTATTTTTAAATTAAATGAATTAATTGAAGACTCAATTTGAAAAAATAGTCATACATATTAAAAAAAACAACCCCTAAATTAAAAAAGCCATTTGCAATTAAAAAAATATAAATAGTTCTATATACAATTATTAAAACAAAATGCAATCAATAGGAAAAAAGGAGGAAGTGTGGTCCATGAGCATTTGACATTACGAATTGGCTAAAAGTGAAAAAAATAAACAAATCATGCTAAGTAATCATTCGATTGCTTCCAGCCCATCCAAGTTGAAATGGATTTGGACGTCTGTTGCCATCAATAGGTATTTTCAACATTGATGTCCCACGTTTACTAACTTCTAGAACACATACTCAGTAACCTGGTTGGCAGTGAATGAGTTAAGCTAATGAAAACATTTGAATAGACGATCACTGTCACTGAAAGGGTTAAAATTACTGTACAATGGTTGGATTGACATTAGTGAACCACAACTTCGAAATTACTGCAGGTTAACACAGTGTCATACACAGTATTAATTTGTCCTTTTGTGTTTTTGCTCTCAATTTGTTTTCACCCTAGGGGCCTGCAGGCACAGTGGGTTTGCGGGGTGAACCCGGCTTTGAAGGGCCAGTGGTGAGTTACCCTTAGATTTTCCCCTGGGATTTTATTACTTATTGATATTTTGAATATGTATGACCTACACTAAAATTCATTGATGACAAGAAATTAAGTATGCTGCATAATTTCTTTCTTTTTTTTTTTTTTTTTTTTTTGCGTGGATAGCATTTTGAAATGTCCTTTGTAAGATTTTAATGGCATGAAACCGAACCACTGCTTATTTTTTATTTGAAACAGTGGCCAACCCAACAGTGACATCTACAACCCAACAGTGACATCTACTGGTTGACTACTTATCAGGGTCTACGGTAGCTGTTAGGCAATAAACCACTAAAATGTTTTTACTCTTTCTGTCCACGGTGCAGCATCACATAGGTCCAAAATACATCTAAATATTGATTGTGCAGCTCATGTTTTTTTTTGTTTTTTTTTCTTTCAATTGTCTCTTCTGTAGTGTGAATACCGGCAATACCTATATTTCGTTTAGTTTTCTTTTTAAACTGAAGATTGTCACAAACCATTTAAAGACTTCAAGAAACAGTTTTTATTATTGGATAAACAAAAGACATTTGATGGATTGATTCACCTTATTGATCTTTTCAGGGTGCACCCGGAGAACCCGGTGAACCAGGTTTCCCTGGAGCTACGGTAAGAAAAACAACCTATATCATGACCATTTTCACTTTGTACAGCTATTTTTACTGGTTAACAATAATATTGAAAGCCTGTTGTGATGTGCAGGGCATCCGGGGAACGGATGGGGACAAAGGGATTCCAGGTCCTAAAGGAGATAAAGTAGGAAATGCTTTTCCATATTTCTAAATACTATTGTGTATCGTAATGAAAGCAGGTTCTATAACGGGACATGAAAACTATTCTTAATATCTGCCCTTTAAATAATAACCATAAAGGCTACGTTCAGACTGTAGGAATATCTGATTTCAATCGGATTCCTACTCAAATCTGATTTTCAGGGCTGACCTCATGGTACAGGGACACTAGAAATCACTCACAGCATGGGGTGCTGAGGATTTTATTTTGTTTTTCCCATTCCAAAACAGCCGTTTCAGTCCAAATTTGTCATGATCACGCTTTTTTTCCATAGAAGAACTCAATGGCAGTACCCACACATGCTGGATAGTTGATATACTACTACTAGGCTACTACAAAGACAGCGTTCTATTTCACTGACAATATGTGTTAGAGTTTTGTAATGGAAAAAAAAACGCCCGTGTATTATAATGCAAATCCCTGCAGCTAGACAGCGCAATGACACACGAACACATTTGAAAACTAAAAGGTCCAATAAGGTTGGGTTAACACCCCCTTTTCACAACAATAAAATAAATTGCACACTAATATCTAACAGTGCCCGGATGGATCTGAGATTCACTCAGAAAACAGTGAAATTTGGTGGTGGCAAAATCATTGTCTGGGGTTACATCCAGTCTGGGGTGTGCGAGGGATCTGCAGGGTGGAAGGCAACATAAATAATCTGAAATATCAACAAATCTTAGCTGCCTCTTACATTCCTAACCATAAAAAGGGACAAATTCTGCAGCAGGATGGTGCTCCATTGCATACTTCAATCTGTACCTCAAAGTTCCTCAAGGCAAAAAAGATCAAGATCCTCTAGGACTGGCCAGCCCTGTCACCAGACATGAACATCATTGAGCATGTCTGGGGTAGGATGAAAGAGGAAGCATGGAAGACGAAACCCAAAAATGTTGATGAACTCTGGGAGTCATGCAAGACTGCTTTCTTTGATGTTCCTGATGACTTCATCAATAAATTGTATGAATCCTTGCCGAAGCCCATGGAAGTCAGACAGAATATTAAATTTGGATCTCACAGCACCACTACTTAATTCGCTTATGTTATGTAACATATTTTTGTATTTGAAGTACATCTTTTGTTCAATTTTCACACTATTTTCTGTAGGCGACAAAACCTTTGTCTTGCCAAAATTTGACCTTTATGTCTTCATTAAATGATAAATCTTTTTTCAGTGAAACAAATATGTTTTTGTACATTCAACATAATTTGGGAGGGTCTTAGCTTTCCTATGAGCCATTTATGAAAAAGTCAGGTTATTAACAATTGTTTCTACAAAATGGATAAGCGACAAGACTTTTGTCAGGGACTTAGTAAAGTAAATGTCAGAATAACAAATTTGACATGAAATTGGTTTTTGATGTTTGTTTTAGGGTTTTCAAGGGGCAACTGGTATTCGAGGTCCTCAGGGAGAGAGGGGTCCTTCTGGGTTTCCAGGTTACTTTGGAGCCAAGGGTCAACCTGGTCCTAAAGGCATTGAGGTACAATGTACTGTACATATTACATTTCGGACTAATATATTGTCAATGTTATACACGTGAAAGGATAAGATAAGTAATGAAACTATTCAAGCGAAAGGCAATCATTTCTCAATTCTAGTTACCATATTTTCCGCAGTATAAGGTGCATCAGAGTATAAGGCGCACCTTAAATGAATGGCCTAATTTAAAACTGTTTTCATATACAGTGGTACCTCGACATAGGATCGCTACGACACACGATCTTTTCGGCATCCGACGTAAAATTTGACTCGCCATTTGTTTCTACATCCGACGACATGCTCTAAATACGACCATCTATGACAGCACCGCAGTTTCTTTGTTTTCCCGCAAGATGGACGCACGGCAGATTTTCTTGTGAGAGATATCAACATGGGTTCCAACGATGTTAGTGGAGGTGGTGAAAAAAAGGGAAAAGGTGATGCTTACCATTGACATTAAGATGGCTAGATGATAGAAAAATATGAGCATGGGGTGCGCATCCGTGATATGGCTCAACAATACAGCCATAGACAGCATGATCTTAGCGGTCCTCCTCCGTTCGCCAGTTTTTATAAGTGTGTACGTCAGGAGACAAAAAGTCTTAAATAGCATTATTATGTGAATTAGAATCATATTTAGAGACAATTCGACTATTTACAACAATTTGGCAACGCAGATGACGAGAAATTAGTCTTTTAATCTGCCTTTTAGCCCTGCCTGTCATTTTAGCGCTCTAGTGTCCCCAGCTGGCAAAATAATGCTTTACTACACGGCGAAGACAGCGAGCGAGTCATAGAAGAACGACTGCAGTTGTTGTGCAGTTCACATGGCAGAATGTGTCAGGAGAGCTTTTCTGCACGCCCATCCATGATCGCGGATATCTACGTGTGCGCAGCACAAAGGTCGAGAATAAAATGCCAACAAAGTCACTCCAGTGGCCGTGACCTGGGTGACGTCACAGGCCAATAAGGCACCCGCTCACCCAGCACTAGTTCCTTTTCGGAATGTACTCGCAGGGAGTCTGAGTGACAGGCAACTCTGGCGGTCATCCGGAATTCATAGAACCCCAGTTACAGAAGTAACTCTTGTTCTATTTCATTCCTCCTGACCGCCAGAGGGTGGTGCTTAGCACCTGGATATCTACGTGTGTGCAGCACAAAGGTCGAGAATAAAATGCCAACAAAGTCACTCCAGTGGGCATGACCTGGGTGACGTCACAGGCCAATAAGGCACCCGCTCACCCAGCACTAGTTTCTTTTCGGAATGTACTCGCAGGGAGTCTGAGTGACAGGCAACTCTGGCGGTCATCCGGAATTCATAGAACCCCAGTTACAGAAGTAACTCTTGTTCTATTTCATTCCTCCTGACCGCCAGAGGGTGGTGCTTAGCACCTGGATATCTACGTGTGTGCAGCACAAAGGTTGATTCTCGTCTGATCTCGGAAGCAAACGCAAGTAAATAGTCCTTCATTTTAAGTTTATAGTGTTTACTTTGTAATTGCTGTATTTTTAACACAGTTAAAGTTACAATTTCTGATCCGTTGGAAAATTTGACAGAACACTGGGCACACGAAGAGGGCAATAAGCAGAGTATAGTGCTCTCCCGGCAGGGAGATGTGTGAAAGCCTCCGGTGGACAAGTAGCATGTCAGCCACAAAATGCGAGTCACCTCGGTCTTAAAACGTGTGCCATAATCCCAGTATTTAACGTAGGCAAGGCAGGGCAAGGCAAATTTATTTACAGTGTCTTGCAAAAGTATTCGGCCCCCTTGAACCTTGCAACCTTTCGCCACATTTCAGGCTTCAAACATAAAGATATAAAATTTTAATTTTTTGTCAAGAATCAACAACAAGTGGGACACAATCGTGAAGTGGAACAAAATTTATTGGATAAATTAAACTTTTTTAACAAATAAAAAACTGAAAAGTCGGGCGTGCAATATTATTCGGCCCCCTTGCGTTAATACTTTGTAGCGCCACCTTTTGCTCCAATTACAGCTGCAAGTCGCTTGGGGTATGTTTCTATCAGTTTTGCACATCGAGAGACTGACATTCTTGCCCATTCTTCCATGCAAAACAGCTCGAGCTCAGTGAGGTTGGATGGAGAGTGTTTGTGAACAGCAGTCTTCAGCTCTTTCCACAGATTCTCGATTGGATTCAGGTCTGGACTTTGACTTGGCCATTCTAACACCTGGATACGTTTATTTTTGAACCATTCCATTGTAGATTTGGCTTTATGTTGTGGATTATTGTCCTGTTGGAAGATAAATCTCCGTCCCAGTCTCAGGTCTTGTGCAGATACCAACAGGTTTTCTTCCAGAATGTTCCTGTATTTGGCTGCATCCATCTTCCCGTCAATTTTAACCATCTTCCCTGTCCCTGCTGAAGAAAAGCAGGCCCAAACCATGATGCTGCCACCACCATGTTTGACAGTAGGGATGGTGTGTTCAGGGTGATGAGCTGTGTTGCTTTTACGCCAAACATCGTTTTGCATTGTGGCCAAAAAGTTCAATTTTGGTTTCATCTGACCAGAGCACCTTCTTCCACATGTTTGGTGTGTCTCCCAGGTGGCTTGTGGCAAACTTTAAACGAGACTTTTAATGGATATCTTTGAGAAATGGCTTTCTTCTTGCCACTCTTCCATAAAGGCCAGATTTGTGCAGTGTACGACTGATTGTTGTCCTATGGACAGACTCTCCCACCTCAGCTGTAGATCTCTGCAGTTCATCCAGAGTGATCATAGGCCTCTTGGCTGCATCTCTGATCAGTTTTCTCCTTGATTGAGAAGAAAGTTTGGAAGGACGGCCGGGTCTTGGTAGATTTGCAGTGGTCTGATGCTCCTTCCATTTCAATATGATGGCTTGCACAGTGCTCCTTGAGATGTTTAAAGCTTGGGAAATCTTTTTGTATCCAAATCCGACTTTAAACTTCTCCACAACAGTATCTCGGACCTGCCTGGTGTGTTCCTTGGTTTTCATAATGCTCTCTGCACTTTAAACAGAACCCTGAGACTACCACAGAGCAGGTGCATTTATACGGAGACTTGATTACACACAGGTGGATTCTAGTTATCATCATCGGTCATTTAGGACAACATTGGATCACTCAGAGATCCTCACTGAACTTCTGGAGTGAGTTTGCTGCACTGAAAGTAAAGGGGCCGAATAATATTGCACGCCCCACTTTTCAGTTTTTTATTTGTTAAAAAAGTTTAAATTATCCAATAAATGTTGTTCCACTTCACGATTGTGTCCCACTTGTTGTTGATTCTTGACAAAAAAATTAAATTTCATATCTTTATGTTTGAAGCCTGAAATGTGGCGAAAGGTTGCGAGATTCAAGGGGGCCGAATACTTTTGCAAGGCACTGTATATAGCACAATTCAACACAAGGCAATTCAAAGTGCTTTACATCACATGAAGACCATAAAAATCACATTTAAATCAACAAAACGTAAAAACCAAGACAAATGATCGCATTTAATCACAGAATAAAAATAAATAAATAAAAATAAAACAAAAATAAAAATAAAGCAAAAAATACTACTACTAATAATCATTGAAATCAGCAATGGAGATAAGCACAAGAGGAATAGAAGGCAGGTAGGTTGAAATATATAGACAGTTATGGATATGCAGTGCCAAACAAAAGCGTTTTTAGCCCTGATTTAAAGGAGCTAACAGTTTGAGCATACTTCAGACGTTCGGGTAACTTGTTCCAGAGGTGAGGAGCATAATAACTAAATGCTGCCTCACCCTGCTTGGTTCTTGTTCTTGGAACATGCAGAAGACCCGTTCCAGACGACCTTAGGGGTCTAGATGTCTCATAGGAATCTAACAAGTCAAGCATGTATTTTGGTCCAAGGCCATTAAGTGTTTTGTAGACGAGCAGTAGTATTTTATAGTCTATCCTTTGACTCACTGGAAGCCAGTGTAGCAATTTCAAAACCGGTGTAATGTGGTCCAGCTTCCTTGTATTTGTGAGGACTCTGGCTGCAGCATTCTGTACTAGCTGCAGCTTCCTGACTGATTTTTTATCAAGACCTGTAAATATACCGTTGCAGTAGTCCAATCTGCTGAAAATGAAGGCATGCATAAGTTTTTCCATGTCTTGTTGAGTCAGAAGCCCCTTAATTCTGGTTATATTTTTTAGGTGGTAATAAGCGGATTTAGTGACGGACTTTAGATGGCTATCAAATTTTAGGTCTGAGTCAATAATTACGCCAAGTTTTCTGACTTGATTTGTAGCTGTTAGTGACATTGTGCTAAGTTGGCTGCTTATCTTTGACCTTTCCTTTTTTGGCCCAAAAATGATCACCTCTGTCTTCTCTACATTTAACTGGAGAAAATTCTGGCACATCCATTCATTGATTTGACGAATGCATTTACTCAGGGAGACTAAGGGACTATAATCATGTGGGGATACAGAAATGTACAGTTGTGTGTCATCTGCATAGGCGTGATAGCTGATGTCATACTGTTCCATTATCTGAGCTAACGGAAGCATATAGATGTTAAATAAGAGTGGTCCAAGAATTGACCCTTGAGGGACTCCACACGTGAATTTGGTTCGTTCTGACTGATAGTTTCCAATTGACACAAAGAAATCTCTATCATGTAAATAGGATGTGAACCACTGAAGAATAGTGTCAGTAAGCCCTACTCACTGTTCCAATCTGCTGAGTAGTATGTTGTGATCAACCGTGTCAAATGCGGCGCTGAGATCCAATAGTAGCAGAACAGATGATTTGCCTGCATCGGTATTCCGACGAATGTCATTTAGGACTTTGATAAGCACGGTCTCGGTGCTGTGTTGTGGCCGAAATCCAGACTGAAATGAGTTAAAAAGATTGTTTTGCATCATAAAAGTCTGGATCTGTTCAAACACAACCCTTTCGATAATTTTCCCCAGGAATGTCAGATTTGATATTGGCCAACCAACTAATGGTTGAGGCATCCAGATTAGGTTTTTTTAGGAGAGGTTTTATTACTGCAGTTTTTAAAGTCTGAGGAAACTCTCCTGTTTGGAGGGAAGTATTTATAATCTGAAGTATGTCTGGGGCTATGCAATGAAAAACAGTTTTGAAAAAGTTTGAAGGAAGGATGTCAAGGCAGCATGTTGTGGGCTTTAATTTCGACACAATTGTTTAGTGTAACATTTGTTAATCCGGAGTTGCACACAGCCTGTCTAATCTTTAGTACTTTGTGTGTAAAGAATGCTGCGAAAATTATTACAGGACACCTCAGATGCCAATTCCTGAGGTATTGATGCTTGTGGGTTTGTCAGTTTGTCAACAACAGAAAATAGTGTGCGAGTATTGTTGGTGTTTCTACTAATGATCTCTGAAAAATATGATTGTCTAGCATTTTTCAGTTCCTGGTTGTATTTGCGAAGACTCTCTTTGTAGATATCATAAAAAACTAGGAGTTTGTTTTTTCGCCATCTGCGTTCTGCTCGTCTACAAACTTGTTTTTGTTTTATAGCTAGTATGGCATTTCTCCAGGGTGACCTCTTCTTTCTTGACAAAGATTTTGTCTTAATCGTGGCAATAGTGTCCATTACAGTCATCACACTGGAACTGAAACTATTCACAAGTTCTTCCACTGGAGCTATTGTAGAGGTTAATGATGAGGCATAGGCCTGTGTGAATAACGCACATGTGTTATCACTTATGTAACGCTTCCTAATCACCTCTGTTTCCCTTTTTCAGAGGATGGACAGGGGTGGTCATTTTAAACATAATGCAGTAGTGATCAGACAGAGCAACATCATTCACTGTGACCTAAGAGATGTTAAGACCTTTGGATATTATTAAGTCCAGTATGTGCCCTCTGTTATGTGTTGGAACTGTGACATGCTGAGATAAACCAAATGTATCCAAAATATTTAAAAGCTCTCTAGCACATCCTTCTTCAGGATTATCAACATGAATGTTAAAGTCACCCACTAAAACAACACAATCAAAGTCCATGCAGACGGAAGACAGTATTTTGGTAAGCTCATCAAAAAACATTGTGTTATACTTCGGTGGTCTGTAAATTGTTACCAAGGCAGCTCTGCTAGGGCTTTTTAGCTGAATGACAATATATTCAAAGGAATCAAACTGACCACATGAAATATTCGTGCATTGAAAACTGTCCCTGATCAGACTGGCAACCCCACCTCCTTTCTTATGGGTTCTTGGCACACTAAAGAAATTGAAGTTTGTGGGGGTTGCCTCAATCAGAACTGTCGAACTCTTATCTTGATCTAACCAAGTTTCTGTTAGGAACAACATGTCAAGGTTATGTTTGCTGATAAAATCATTAATTAAGAAAGATTTGCCAGCTAAAGATCTAATATTTAGCAGAGCCAATTGGAGATGCCAGACTGGATTCACTGGTGAGTTTTGGGAATGACTTACTATGCTTAACAGGTTGGCAGAGTTGATTGAGCGTTTTTTATTTCTCACCAGTCTAGCCCTTTTTTTGTTGTTTATCACCACTGGGATTGTTGAGCATACATACTGTACTCCATAAGGCCCCGGCTTTTGCTGGGACAGAACAGTCTTTGTAATGTTGTCACAGCCTGGACCCGGTGCACATCATATTGGTGTCGCAAACATGGCTTCCTCCATAGAAGGATAATACGGTGTAGTTCCAGAGTTGTAGTGCTTTGGCTTTGCCCCGAGAGAATTCCAGGGGAGGCTGGTTGGTTTTTGCCATCTTCCCCTGGCACCTGTCGGGTGTGACAGGTCCAGGGTGGAAGCGAAGACATGAACTTGAGGAGATCAAGAGACTGGTTAACCTTGCTATCTAGATCCATGGAGTCCCGATCAGGTTGACTCATTATTTCATCCAAACTAAGTCGTCGGCGGGGTGGCTTCCGGGACTGTGGGGATTTAGGCCTTGATGAGGCCTTAGCCTGACTGAGTCAGCGGCGTGGTGGCGTCTTGGAGTGTGAGGATTTGGGGCTGGATGGGGCCTTATCCTGGAGTCGGCGGCGTGGTGGCGTCTTGGAGTGCGAGGATTTGGGGCTGGATGGGGCCTCGACAGCAGAGGATTGCATGGTCGGGTCGTTCTCCTCCTGTTGAGCTGATGGAGCCACTTCTTGAGTCTCGTCTGAAGGGGGTCGATCACCTGCTACCAGGGTCTCCTCCCGTTGAGGCAGTGGAGCCTCAGCAGAGGAGGGTTGGTCACAGCCTGGCAGGGCTGGCTTAGTCACCTCCCCTTCAGCGACTATCGGCTCCATTTTTGGAGGAGACATTGATCCTGCATGCACACTGTCTGATTCAGCACTCATCCCAGCCACCATGTTTATCCGATGTTTTGGGACAGCTTGCCTCCTTTCCTCGAGATAAGCAGACTGTCTGTGCCTCAAGAGATAAAACATGCTGCTGCTTAGTAACCGCACTCCTGACTTATTTAGGTGAAGGCCATCGTTCTTAAAGAGATGCCTGCGCCCTGAAAATATGTTGAAATTGTCAATGAAGTACATCGATTGTCCAGCGCATGTTGCTTTGAGCCATTTGTTGAGCATCATCACTCTGCTGAAACTTTCATCCCCCAGACTGGGCGCGGGTATGGGTCCACTGAAAAACACCTCAGTATTTAAAGTTCCGACTTTGTTTATCAGTTCAGTGAAGTCTTGCTTTAAAAGCTCTGATTTTTGCTTCGCAATATCGAGGGCTCCTGTGTGTATTATCAGAGTAGTGGCTGTTGGATGCTGAGCAGCAATGCTCAGGATATTATCAGAGATAACAGACATGGTAGCTTTGTTAAAACAACATACTCTGGTATTGTTGCTACAAAAGTGTTTCATCCCATTCACAGCAAAGTCGCCCACTATCAGAGTGCGGGGCCCATTGGGTCGCTTTCTCTGTAGCCTGCTAGCACATGCATTAGCATCGTACCTCTCTTTCGAGCTGGGTGTTCCAACTTTCCCTGGGTCAGGAGTCTCGGAGAGTGGCGTAAATCTATTTTCCAGTAGAATTCCAGCAGCTTGAGGCACTTTGCTTTGAGCCTTTGTTGTTGCCTTGATCTGTGATAATTTTCTTTCTGGTGCCGGAGTAGATGACGCTGTCTTCTGCAGAGGTGGCCATTCCTTTTCATCGTAAATCTGCCAGTGCTGGGTTCTGCCAGGGTCCCGTTGAGTCTCGATGGTGTTTGTTTGCATTCTGTGGGTCCGCTCCCACTCGCTGTTTTGGGAGATCGGCAGAGTGGTTTCATTCCCGAGCTGTCCATTTACCTCCATATTCACTTCAAGCCGGTAGATTTTTGTTTCCAGTACTGCTATCTTCTGGATCAGTTTGTGGTAATCATCCATTGACAGGGGAGGCATGTTGCTGCTACTTAGCTTTCGTTAGCCGAATTCCTCAGCTCCGATAAGGCAGACTTGTGTTCCAGTAATGACAAAAAAGCATTTTAAAAGGCTAAAAAATGCTCAAAAAGCCTTTGTTTGAATATAAACAAGATTAAAAGAAAATTCCAAGACTTACTGAGTAATTTAGAGGTGATTAAAAATGATTAAAAAGATGATTGAAGCTTGAGAAGCAGGAGCAAAGCAGAGAGACGTCTGCACAGTAGCGAAGCAGCAGAGAGACTGGAGCCAGGAGTAACTCATTTTGATGGCGCTGGATTAAAAAATTTAATATATATAACGATCACTTCCACACACATCCAAGCGGTCCATTTCATTCAGGAGTATAAAACACCGCGCAAATTATGAAATAAGCATGCTTTTTGCTGTGATACACACTTTAAGGTGGCAATTATTATTGTGGTAACATCGCCAAAGAAATCGCCAGCTTCGTCAGGTTTCTAATCATTTATTCCATCAACTTGTGCAACACAACACTCCTAATGTCTCCCACAGTAAGTAGGCAAAGTGAAACTAAGGCTCACTCTATCATGTCAGCCGCGCGATGCATTTAGGTACACTGCGCAAACACATTCGCCACATTCGAACCCGTTATTTTACATTATAACAAGCATTATTATTATTACTATTATTATTCCAATTTTTATTCATAATGTATTTGTTTTTGCTCTTTGTAATTGATATTAGCAATAGACCCCAATCACCAACGTCACACAATCACGTGATCGCTATATTGTGCCGCCATATTGTCCGTCATTATGTTTCCGTATTGTCATTGATCGTAGTTTCTAAAGGTGGATTCACCAGCAAATTACGGAAGCCCCAGTGCTTTCAGACGCTGTAAACTCATTGGACGAGTTGCATAAAAGCCGTTATTTGGAAAAGCTTCGGTCGATCCAGTCGCCAGATCCATATTTGATGCCCAAACCGATGTTTCCTCCCATCCGGTCCCGTCCCGTGCGTCAGAGCTCGTCCTGAGACCACAAAATTTCCAATCATTTATTTATTTTATTCATTGAAAGGTGGAAAAGCACAATATAAGTATAACACCATTTACCATTTATTTTATTTATTGACGTGAAAACATCAAATATTTTCATGGACGCATTACAGTAATGGATTTACAACTGTAAGATCAGCTTTAAATAATTAAATTACACAAAATATTAGTACTGTATTTTAGTGACAAATCATGGACTGGGCCACATAACCATCGTTGAACAGAAATGTATTAGTCTACAGGTTTTCATGACCATATCCCAATGACAATCACACAGGTATGACATTTATTAGTTCAAACAAAGTAAAATAATACATATTCACGGTACAAGAAAGTCGTTTCCGTGTGTGCGCTCCTGTCAGGGGGGACATTTCACGCAGGGCGGCTATTTTTCGGCACAACACCTGATGTTGCACTCACCTTCTTGCTGCGCGACCGTGGCGACGAGCTTCGTAGTCTCCGTCTGATGATGTCTGCGATCGTGTTGGCATCATATTGATGTTTTCGCTGCTGTCTAACGGCTGTCAACACAAACGCATCATGGACCAAGATAAACAAACCGTGCTGCTTTCGAGATTTGCCCTTTTAACAATGGGCACACAGCAACTACTAAAATGACCGTTTCTCTTCTATGTTACTGCAACCAACCGCCACACATGCCTTCACCATTTTGATTAATCAATGTTAACGATTGTCAGGAAGGTTTTAGGGTTCGTTTACTAGGCAGTGATTCCTTAGACAAGCAGAAAAACACGCAGTAATAGGAGGAATGTATGTAGCGGTAATATGTAAACACGATGAGCTGACGGACAATATGGCGGCACCAGTCAGGGGGGCGGAGTTGTGACGTCACATGTTATGTACTTCCTGATCTAAGTACATGTAAGGCCGAGACTTGAATGGAACAACACTTCTTTATTCAGTGTGCTTCTCATCATATATATCACAGAGACATAACAGAGATCACCTTTTATACTGTAATACCACACCCACAGGAAGTGCACACTATGGCAACAGCAGTGTGACATAAATATGTCACATCTCCTCCCCCCTTACATAACATGTCCCAGAAATAAACACAAAAATACCTTCTGTTTTTCCCTCATTACTTATTACCTATAAATCCAATCTATCAGGCGGTCGCCTGGCAGGATAACGATGTTCAACAGTCTCTTCCGATTTTCCACTTGTGGAAACAGGTTCCGATACCGTTTCAGGTTCCGTTTGTGCATTGGTTGAATTAGACACAATTACAGCAGGATTGTTTGGGTTTGACACATCCGGTAAGCTTGACATTTCTGGTATTTTTGACACATCCGGTAAGCTAGACATTTCTGGTATAATTACACTGCTAGCATCATCACAATCAAGAGACAGTTCTGGAGTAGTGTCTGGTGTTCCCAACAATTGATCCACATGGCGACGCCAAACACCATCAGCTGTCTGAACTGTGTAGGAAACAGGCCCAGTTTGAGCAATGATGGTGGCAGGGGCCCACTTTTCCTTACTCTGGTAACTCCGGGCCATAACAGAGTCACCAGGTGCAAAAACTCGGTTCTTGGAATGCAGGTCTCTGTACCTGACTTACTTCCGTTGATCCATTTGAACAATCTCGCTCTGGGTTGGTGGTTTCAGAAGATCCATGCCAGTTCGTATCTCTCGAGAAAACATGAGGCTCGCTGGCGATACTTTGGTAGTTGCGTGCACAGATGTTCGGTATTTGAGGAGAAATTCGTGTAGTCTCTGATGGAGTGTACTTTGCCCTTGTGATGCTTGGAGAGCATGTTTGAGGGTCTGCACAAACCTCTCTGCCAAGCCGTTGGTTGCCGGGTGATAGGGAGCCGAACCCCATTGGCTTGCAGGAATTCAACCATTTCTTTTGACACAAATTGGGGCCCATTGTCTGAGACGAGTTGTGCAGGGGCTCCGAAACGACTAAACATCTCCCCTAACTTCTCAATTGCCTTTTCCGATGTGGTTGATTTCATGATAGCTACCTCTGGCCACTTACTATGGGCATCGATAGCAACCAGAAACATTTGATTTTCAAAAGGCCCCGCAAAGTCAATATGAAAGCGGTGCCAAGGGTCCTGAGGAAAATCCCGAGGATGAAGTGGGGCTGCAGGTGGATTGTTGCGAATCTTCTGGCAAGATGAACAACTTTTTACCATCTCTTCGATCTGTTTATCTAATCCTGGCCACCAAAAATAACTTCTCGCCATTTGTTTCATTTTAACAATACCACTGTGACCTGCATGCAGTTGCGCAAGCATTTTAGCACGCAATGACTGTGGCACAATCACTCTCCTCCCCCACAGTAAACAACCCGATTGAACAGAAAGTTCCCACCTCCTATCCAAAAAAGGTATGAGAGCGGTGTTATCACACTTGGTTTGTCCTTTAATTACCATGTCTATGACGACTGACAGGTTGGGGTCGTTCCGAGTTGCACGTTTCACTTGCGACGCTGAAATAGGTGCATGTTCAACATTTCGGAAATAGAATATTTCCACTGAGGTTGGCTCATGTTTTGTGACAGGAAGCGGCAACCTCGAAAGTCCATCAGCATTGCAATGCAAATCAGATTTACGATACTTGATGTCGTATGAGTGAGCTGACAACAACAAAGCCCACCTCTGAAGACGTGCAGCAGCCAATGAAGGGATTCCTGCATGAGGTCCCAAAATCGTTGTCAGTGGTCTGTGATCCGTTAACAGAGTAAACTTCCTTCCATACAAATATTGGTGGAACTTCCTCACACCAAAAATAATGCTCAATGCTTCATGTTCTAATTGAGCATAGTTTGACTCTGCTTTGTTAAGTGTTCTCGACGCGAAAGCAATTGGTCTTTCATCTCCGTTCGGGAACACATGGGAGATGACAGCACCCACCCCATAGGGTGAAGCATCACATGCCAGCTGTATTGGATATGAAGGGTTGAAATGAGTGAGAACCTCTGATGAAATCAGGGCGTTTTTCGCATTTCGAAAAGCTTTGTTACACTCATTCGTCCATGTCCATTTTACATCTTTGCACAACAGCTCATGCAATGGTTTAAGAAGTGATGCCAAATTGGGAATAAACCGTCCATAATAGTTCAATAGACCTAAAAAAGATCTAAGCTGACTCACATTTTCTGGGGCGGGTGCATCCACAATTGCCTTTGTCTTTGATGGAGCCTTGTGTAGTCCTTCGTGGTCTATCACATGCCCGAGATACTCCACCGATGGTCTCAAAAATTCACATTTTTCCTTGCGCACTCGAAGACCATACTGCCTTAGCCTTTTTAAGACAGCATCCAGGTTGCGAAGATGCTCCTCATTGTTGGCACCGGTGCAGAGAATGTCATCCAAGTAACATTGTACTCCTGGCAATCCACTCAAAATTTGATCCATAGCCCGTTGAAACAGAGCAGGAGCAGATGTGATGCCAAAAGGTAATCTGCAATATCTGAAAAGTCCCTTGTGCGTGTTAATTGTCAGCCACTCCCGTGATTCTTTGTCCACATGCATATGCAGATAAGCTTGGTTGAGGTCAATTTTGCTGAATTTTTGCCCACCACTCAGACCTGCAAACAAATCATCGATCAATGGAAGTGGGTACTGCTCCACACAAAGCACCGGATTCAAAGTCACTTTAAAATCGCCACATGTGCGAATTCCGCCATTCATTTTCGGAACCGGCACAATTGGTGTCGCCCATTCGCTGGTGGTGACTGGTTCCAAAACACCACTTTTGACCAACGCATCCAGGTCAGCCTCGACTTTGTCACGAATAGCATACGGCACTGTCCTAGCCTTCATAAACACAGGTTTGCTTCCTGGTTTAATGTGCAATTTCACTGTAATGTCCTTCAGGCTGCCCGATTCCTCACGGAAAACCTCTTCATTCTTGTCCAGGATGACTTGTAGTTGTGAAGAACCGTCTGACAGCTGCCGAACTTCTAGCCAATTTACACGAAGTGCATTAATCCACAGTCGTCCCATGATGGAAGCAAAATTCCCTTTTGTGACATACACTGGAAGTTTAACAGTTTAATCCTTGCATTGCACAGTCATCTCAGTCATTCCTTTCATGTGCACTTTGTGTCCAGTGTACGCTTTGAACACAGTGTCTGACGGTCGTAATGGAAGGTGTCTCAAACACTGTTTATAGACTTGGTAAGACACAAGCGATGCCTGTGATCCAGTATCTATCTGCATTTTGACTGGGTGACCCTCTAACTTTGGTGTGACCCAGTAACACCCTGACTTCCCGTCTATGCTCATTACATGCACGGTGTGCACGTCACTTTCATCTTCGGAAGTAGAGGCACTCTCTACCGCTTTGACATATTTCTTTGTTTTCTTCTTGTCATTCATTTCCTTATCTTTGTCTGTGCTTGTTTTTTTCCGAAAGGCACGCTCAACATGACCCTTCTTCCCACAATGATGACAGTTCATTTCTTTGCACCAGCAGGTGGAGGAAAGGTGCCCTGTTTTACTGCACCTAAAACAGGGACCAGCAACATTGCTTTGGGTACTTGTCACTTGGTGTATTCTGCTCGTAATGTTCAGTTGTTGAGCCTCCTTTGAAGCCATTTCCATAGCCACACTTACATCAAAGGCTTTCTTTAATGTCAGTCCACTTTCTGAGAGTAACATATTTTGTGTTGCTTCATTTCTCAGTCCACATACCAATCTGTCTCTTAATGTGTCTTCTAAAACATCACCAAACTCACAATGTTCAGCCAGCTTCCGCAGCGCCGCTACGAACATAGTGACAGATTCCCCCTCTTCCTGATTTCTCCTGTGAAATCGGAATCTCTCTGCTATCACAAGGGGCTTGGGTGAAAAATGTCCATTAAGAGTTTCCACGATTTCCCTGTACGTTTTACTACCAGGTTTATCGGGTTGAAGCAACTTTCTCAGTAAATTGAAAGTCTTTTGCTCAATAACGCTCAAAAACGTGGGCACCACTTTCTCTTCCGCTATTTCGTTAGCTTCCACGAAATAGCCGAACCGCTCTGTGTACGAGCTCCACTGTTCCACAAGCTCATCAAAAAGACCAACAGAGCCGATAACTCCCGCCATAGCGCCTGGTTATACAGCACCTTCAAGCTCCTTTTGAAAACTCCGCTCGTCCTCCCCACGAAGTCACGACGTGGAAGCTGAGGTCGGTGCCGTCTGTCCCCAGGAGCACCGCGACCCGCAGTAAACTCCAAAAACAGCACGTCCAAGCTGACGCAGGTCCAGACGTCCTCGTCGCCACTTTTGTTATGTACTTCCTGATCTAAGTACATGTAAGGCCGAGACTTGAATGGAACAACACTTCTTTATTCAGTGTGCTTCTCATCATATATATCACAGAGACATAACAGAGATCCCCTTTTATACTGTAATACCACACCCACAGGAAGTGCACACTATGGCAACAGCAGTGTGACATAAATATGTTACATCACATGATTGGGGTCTATAGTAACATCAGTTTTTATTAAGAATTTGGTGTAGGTTTTTGGGCTGTGGAACGAATTAATGGAATCATAATGTATCCTTATGGATAAATCCTGCTCGACATATGATCATTTCAACTTACAAACAGGTTCCTGGAACAAATTAACTTCGTATGTAGAGGTATCACTGTATAGGGCGCATCGCATTAAAAGGTGCAGTAGTAGTAGAGGTTGCGGTTGCATTATACATCCACTAGATGGTGCTGCGCTAAAGTGAATGTCATTGATGATTAACCAATATTGATCCATATACAATATAATGCGCATCGGATTATAAAGCGCACTGTCTGCTTTTGAGACAACTGAAGACTTTTAGGTGCGCCTTATCGTTTGGAAAATACGGTAAATTTACCATTCATTATTTGACTTGTTCATTAGTTAAGTAAATTGTTTAACATAATATATAATACTGATGAGAAGGGCAATTTAATATTGTAATGCGGTTGAAGTACTTTTTAGGTTTATAATAAGATCATAATTCCAATTTTTGATGAATAGACAACTTACTGCATGATTAACAATTGTGGGGTGATTAATTACGGTAGTTGATATTTTAGCTGTCCCCTAATTTAGTTTTGTCAGGACAATTATTAATTTATCGAAAGGTACACACACCTGCTTTTCATGGTACAACAAGTTGTTTTAATCAAGTTTAAACCAGCCACTGACCTTTTAAAGCACCATGATACATCAATCTTTATGTTGTCTTGACTTACTTGTGTTTTCTCATTCAGGGAGGGAATGGTGAAACGGGTCGTCAGGGAAAACAGGGCAGTACTGGATTAAAGGTCAGTGGGCACTTGGGTTTCTAAAATTCACAATGACTTTCTATAACATAAACCAGCTGGGATTTACATTACTAGTTTGCAAAAAAATGCCTAAATTGGAACACGTTATGGTGATTACTATAGTGGAAAATGATAAATTATTTATGCATTTTTAATAAGAATTTGTGTTCATGCTGAACAAAAGCAGTTTTAAGCAAGTGTTTCTGAATGTTGTTAATGTCAATGTTGTTTTTGGCAGCCATTTTAATTTTGGTTTTAGACAAAAATACTTATTTGTCTCAGTCATACTTCAGTCAAAATGTGAATTCGTCTAGTTTTAGTCGACATTTACTCAAAATGTTTTCGTCTGTGAAATTCAAAGGTTTTGGTCCAAAAATAAATAACAATTTCAAATGAACATAGATGAGCACATATTGTAGTGTCAACAAGGAGAACGCCAACTTGGTGCTGATAATACACACTCAGTAGGAAAAGCAGTACATCATTTTCAATTAAACCCACCTGGAAGCCACGAACTGTATGTCAAAAAAAATGTGTATTAACACTGGGAAGTTTTTTTTTCTTGCTATTCTTAGAGTCTAGCCAGAAGTTGCAAGCAATCAGTATTTCCCGTTTTACAAAAAAAAAAAAAAAAAAAGCGGGCCAATAGCTAAATGCCATTTCACCAACTGGCTCTCTAGACTTGCTGACCAGAAAAAACCAAGTAGCTCTGTTTTAGACTGGCCAGTGCTTTAAGAGGACACTCACTATTCTCAAGCTAATGCTAACAGAAATGTGAATGCTAAGCTAATGCTAGGAGTTACATTTAACCTCTGATGATCCCTCAGCACAGGACTTCAAAAGCTAAAGCAGCCTTGCATATTCTCTCTTGCAAAGATAAGAAAACAAATCTCATCGTGTTTCCAAACAAGCAGGATGGAGCGCAGCCTAGCTTTGGACACATCCTAAACTCTAGTGTGGAGAGTGAGGGAGAGGTGCCGCACAGCTCACATGAGTGATGCAAGCTGAAGTACTCCACGTAAAACATAAAAATTTCATTGTGAACATATGACAAAAACTGTCACATTTTTGTCTGGTCCGACGAATACTGACATTTGTCTCATTATGTCCTAGTCTTCCAAGCCACATTTTTAGCTCATCATCGTGAAATCATTAACGTGAAAAAATTGTCAACGAAATATTTTTGCTATCGTCATTGTTGACGAAAACAACACTGGTTGATATTACGGAATATTTACAAAACAGAAAAAGAAGTCAAAACACAAAATGCAAATGCAATAACCACAGATAAAGTGCCATACTTGCCTTTATTATTATATTAACTTTCCTGAAGGGCAACAGAGGACCAGATGGACGAAATGGTAAAGCAGGACCTCGAGGAAACAGGGTACACCTTTTTTTCTGAAAATCATGAGCCTTTTTATACAAAAAATAATTGCACCTTCGTCATCCTAACTTTTTTTCTCCAGGGTCGGACAGGACAAAGGGGCCCCATTGGCCAGCCAGGTCCACCGGTAATCTCGCCCTTCAAAAATCTGTTTACATGCAGACAGTCGTTTGCTTAAAAGGTCAGGCTGTGTATTAAAGATAGCGATCATTGGAAAAGGTCATCATTTTTGTTCAGTTGTCATCCTTTATGTCATGCTTGAAAAGATTATTTGAACAGTTACAGATGTTGACAGTCATCAATCGCAGTTGTTTAAATTTCGACATCTCCAATTTCACTATTCATGCATGTCCGTTTATGTATTTGATTGACACATTTCAGGGTTTGGCGGGTCACCCGGGACCAGAGGGACCAGAAGGAAAGCCTGGTACACAGGTTCCCATTCTCTGTCATATTTTAATCACCTGTAAATCATGTGTGTTTGTGTTATATAATCAATACCAGTCTGGTGTTCTCACTTATTTATTATACAGTGCCTTGCAAAAGTATTCGGCCCCCTTGAATCTTGCAACCTTTCGCCACATTTCAGGCTTCAAACATAAAGATATGAAATTTAATTTTTTTGTCAATAATCAACAACAAGTGGGACACAATCGTGAAGTGGAACAACATTTATTGGATAATTTAAACTTTTTTAACAAATAAAAAACTGAAAAGTGGGGCGTGCAATATTATTCGGCCCCTTTACTTTCAGTGCAGCAAACTCACTCCAGAAGTTCAGTGAGGATCTCTGAATGATCCAATGTTGTCCTAAATGACCGATGATGATAAATAGAATCCACCTGTGTGTAATCAAGTCTCCGTATAAATGCACCTGCTCTGTGATAGTCTCAGGGTTCTGTTTAAAGTGCAGAGAGCATTATGAAAACCAAGGAACACACCAGGCAGGTCCGAGATACTGTTGTGGAGAAGTTTAAAGCCGGATTTGGATACAAAAAGATTTCCCAAGCTTTAAACATCTCAAGGAGCACTATGCAAGCCATTATATTGAAATGGAAGGAGCATCAGACCACTGCAAATCTACCAAGACCCGGCCGTCCTTCCAAACTTTCTTCTCAAACAAGGAGAAAACTGATCAGAGATGCAGCCAAGAGGCCCATGATCACTCTGGATGAACTGCAGAGATCTACAGCTGAGGTGGGAGAGTCTGTCCATAGGACAACAATCAGTCGTACACTGCACAAATCTGGCCACAATCTTTTTGGCCACAATGCAAAACGATATGTTTGGCGTAAAAGCAACACAGCTCATCACCCTGAACACACCATCCCCACTGTCAAACATGGTGGTGGCAGCATCATGGTTTGGGCCTGCTTTTCTTCAGCAGGGACAGGGAAGATGGTTAAAATTGACGGGAAGATGGATGCAGCCAAATACAGGAACATTCTGGAAGAAAACCTGTTGGTATCTGCACAAGACCTGAGACTGGGACGGAGATTTATCTTCCAACAGGACAATGATCCAAAACATAAAGCCAAATCTACAATGGAATGGTTCAAAAATAAACGTATCCAGGTGTTAGAATGGCCAAGTCAAAGTCCAGACCTGAATCCAACCGAGAATCTGTGGAAAGAGCTGAAGACTGCTGTTCACAAACACTCTCCATCCAACCTCACTGAGCTCGAGCTGTTTTGCAAGGAAGAATGGGCAAGAATGTCAGTCTCTTGATGTGCAAAACTGATAGAAACATACCCCAAGCGACTTGCAGCTGTAATTAGAGCAAAAGGTGGCGCTACAAAGTATTAACGCAAGGGGGCCGAATAATATTGCACGCCCCACTTTTCAGTTTTTTTATTTGTTTAAAAAGTTTAAATTATCCAATAAATTTTGTTCCACTTCACGATTGTCTCCCACTTGTTGTTGATTCTTGACAAAAAATTTAAATTTTATATCTTTATGTTTGAAGCCTGAAATGTGGCGAAAGGTTGCAAGGTTCAAGGGGGCCGAATACTTTTGCAAGGCACTGTATATAATACGATGACTGTAATTCTCCTTAATCATCGCTGCTACTGATTGATGGTAGCTTTGCATATAATGCAAAAGCAACCATCTTTTTTTTTTTTTTTTTTAATGGTGTTTCTTCCAGAGCCAAAACCATTTGACTCACCGAGACACCAACATTCTCATGCAACGAGAGCTCTTTCGTTTGACACCCCAAAAATAGCTGTTCGCCCAAAAAATGCGTGTTTTTTTGAAAAAGTGAAATTTCATTTTTGTCCAAATCACATCATTTATACATGAAAAAACTAACGGACACAAAAGTGTGCTTCAGTTTTTGCTAAAAAGTGAACCCGAAATTCTCCAAATTCAACATGATGTGACCCTGAAATTCCCCCATATCAACAGGAAGTGACCCAATATGAACAGGAAGTGACTCTAAATTGCCCCCAAATCAACAGGAATTGACCCTGGAATGCCTCAAAATCAACAGGATGACCCGATATATAATGGAAGTCGGAGTTGCCTCAAAATCAACAGGAAGTGAAAAAAAAAAAAAAAAACTACTATTGCAATGCCTCCAGAAATTGCATTTTCTAATTTAAAATGTTATCCTACATATGTCAAGACAGATGCCATTTAAACTGAGTGTTACTTTTCAGATTCAAACTACAGTGGTATGAATAAGTATCTGCACCTTTTGGAATTGCTCACATTTCTGCATACAATCACCATGAAATGTGATCTGATCGTTGTCGAAATCACAGAGGTGAAAAAACAGTGTCTGCCACAACTAAAACCACCCAAACATTTATAGGTTTTCATATTTTAATGAGAATAGCATGCAAACAATGACAGAGGCGGGGGGGGGGGGGGGGGGGGGGGAATAAGTAAGTGAACCCTCTGCCAAAGGAGACTTAAAAAGCAATTGAAACCAATTTTCACCAAACAATTTAATTCAGGTGTGTGCCCAATCACTGATGAGTGACTTAAAGCTGGCCAGCCCACTATAAAACACACGCCGGGTGAGAATTGTCTTGATGAGAAGCATTGTCTGATGTGCATCATGGCTCAGTCAAAAGAGCTGTCTGAAGACCTGCAATTAATTATTCTTGATTTGTATAAAGCTGGGAAAGGATACAAAACCATTTCTAAAAGTCTTGATGTTCATGAATCGACAGTCAGAGAAGTTGTCTACTAATGGAGAGAGTTTGTGACTGTTGCTTCTCTCCCAAGTAGTGGCCGTCCACCAAAGATGTCGCCAAGAGTTCAGCGCAGAATGCTGAGAGAGGTTAAAAAAAAAAAAAGGCCCTTGAGTGTCTGCTAAAGACTTGCAGAAATCACTGGCACAGTCCAATATCTCTGTGCATACATCAACTATCGTTTCCATGAATGGTGTCCATGGGAGGACTGCACGGAGGAAGCCACTGCTGTCTAAAAAAGAACATTGTTGCTCGTTTAATGTTCGCAAAAAAGCACTTGGACACTCCACAGAAGTTTTGGCAAAATATTGTGTGGACTGATGAAACAAAAGTTGAATTGTTTGGGAGTAACACACAATGTCATGTGTGGAGGAAAAACAGAACAGCTCACCAACATCAACACCTCATCCCCACCGTGAAGCATGGTGGAGGGAGCATCATGATTTGGGGCTGTTTTGCTCCCTCAGGGCCTGGACGACCTGCAATCATCAATAAAAGAATGAATTCAGAAGTTTATCAGGATGTTTATCAGGAAAACCTGAGGCCGTCTGTCAGACAGTTGAAGCTAAAAAGAGGATGGATGCTGCAACAAGACAACGATCCAAAACACAGAAGTAAATCAACTTCAGAATTGTTTCAGAAGAACAAAATACATGTGGAGTGGCCAAGTCAAAGTCCAGACTTGAACCCCATTGAGATGCTGTGGCATGACCTTTTTTAGAGAAGAATGGGCCAAGATTAGTCCTGATCGATGTGCCAGACTGGTTGAAGTTATTGCTGCCAAAGGGGTGAGGGGGGCACAAAATATTCAATGTGATGGTTGACTTACTTATTTTGCCCCTTCTGTCATTGTTTGCATGCGATCCTCATTAAAATATGAAAACCTATAATTGTTTGGGTGGTTTTAGTAAAAGCAACCAGTTTTTTCATCTGTGTGATTTTGACAACGATCAGATCACATTTGATTGTGATTTCATGCAAAACTGTGTGAAATTCCAAAAGGTTCAGATACTTTTTTCATACCACTGTTACCTTTTATGATCTTCAGATGATGTAAGATGTGAGCTTTGTTTTATAGAGTAGTATCCAAAATACCAGAAGTGTTGTGCTAATATGCAAGATTCAGTAGTATTAGTAAAGATATACAGTACACCTCTCCACCCCGATTCCACATAAAAAGGAGGGGGGAAAGCTTACATTTACATTGTTTCGTACTGTTTGTGGGACAAAAACAGTCCTAATAAACATGCTCAGAAATATATTAAGTCCATGCACTTATTAACCGAGGCTGCGAGGAAAAACTTTTTTTTTTTTCTTCATTAGGGTCCCTCGGGTGCAACTGGACCTGTGGGTGGTAAAGGGCTCATGGTAAGAGCATGATTTACTTGATCACATAATTGTGGTTGTTTGAATTTTTAGAAAGGGCGTAGATTTGGTCTCAACATTGGTATGGACAATATAACTGCATAACCTGCATGTACAGTTTGCTGGGGACGGGGCATTAATTAGACGAGAGTTTGGGTGAACAGGGGTCAGGTCTGCATGTCTCATCAATATGAACCTGATTAATTGATTGGCTAAATGAACAATGCAAAATAAATCTGTAGTGACTTACACTAACCTCCATATGTATTGGTTCAGGTGATACACCGTTCGATTTAAACGTTGTTTTTTTTTTTTTTTTCAAAAGCTACGAAAGAAACATTTTGAAAACTTGTCTTGAAAGAAATGTCTGGATTTTTTAAGCAAATTTAAATTCAATATTTGAGAATAAATAAGGGAGCCTTCCTTTAGGTAATACACTACTGATTTTGTCCACAAGCACAGCCAAACTCAACAGAAAATGAAAGCTACTTTGGCTGCTTTAAGACCATCCATCCATCCATCCATTATCTTCCGCTTAGTCCGGGGTCGGGTCGCGGGGGCAGCAGCTTTAGCAGGGAAGCCCAGACTTCCCTCTCCCCAGCCACTTCAGCCAGCTTCTCCGGCGGGATTCCAAGGCGTTCCCAGGCCAGCCGAGCGACATAGTCTCTCCAGCGTGTCCTGGGTCGACCCCGGGGCCTCCTGCCGGTGGGACATGCCCGGAACACCTCTCCAGGGAGGCGTTCAGGAGGCATCCGAACCAAATGCCCGAGCCACCTCAACTGGCTCCTCTCAACGCGGAGGAGTAGCGGCTCGACACCAAGCCCCTCCCGGATGACCGAGCTTCTCACCCTATCTCTAAGGGAGAGCCCGGACACCCTGCGGAGGAAACTCATTTCGGCCGCTTGTATCCGGGATCTTGTTCTTTCGGTCACGACCCACAGCTCGTGACCATAAGTTAGGGTAGGAACGTAGATCGACCGATAAATCGAGAGCTTCACCTTTTGGCTCAGCTCCTTCTTCACCACAACGGACCGGTGCAGAGTCCGCATCACTGCAGACGCTGCACCGATCCGCCTGTCAATCTCCCGCTCCCTCCTACCCTCACTCGTGAACAAGACCCCAAGATACTTGAACTCCTCCACTTGGGGCAGGATCTCATCCCCGACCCGGAGAGGGCACTCCACCCTTTTCCGGCTGAGGACCATGGTCTCGGATTTGGAGGTGCTGATCTTCATCCCAGCCGCTTCACACTCGGCCGCGAACCGCCCCAGTGAGAGTTGGAGGTCACGGCTTGATGAAGCTAACAGCACCACATCATCTGCAAAAAGCAGAGATGCAATGCTGAGGCCACCAAACCGGACACCCTCAACGCTTCGGCTGCGCCTAGAAATTCTGTCCATAAAAATTATGAACAGAATCGGTGACAAAGGGCAGCCTTGGCGGAGTCCAATCCTCACTGGGAACGAATTCGACTTACTGCCGGCAATACGGACCAGACTCTGACACCGGTCGTACAGGGACCGAACAGCCCTTATCAAGGGGCTCTGTACCCCGTACTCCCGGAGCACCCTCCACAGGACTCCCCTAGGCACACGGTCGAACGCCTTCTCCAAATCCACAAAACACATGTGGACTGGTTGGGCGAACTCCCATGCACCCTCGAGGACCCTGCCGAGGGTGTAGAGCTGGTCCACTGTTCCACGGCCGGGACGAAAACCACACTGCTCCTCCTGAATCCGGGATTCGACTTCCCGACGGACCCTCCTCTCCAGCACCCCTGAATAGACTTTACCGGGGAGGCTGAGGAGTGTGATCCCTCTATAATTGGAACACACCCTCCGGTCCCCCTTTTTAAAAAGGGGGACCACCACCCCGGTCTGCCAATCCAGAGGCACTGTCCCCGATGTCCACGCAATGTTGTAGAGGCGTGTCAGCCATGACAGCCCCACAACATCCAGAGCCTTTAGCAACTCCGGGCGGATCTCATCTACCCCTGGGGCCTTGCCACCGAGGAGCTTACCAACCGCCTCAGTGACTTCAACCCCAGAGATCGAAGAGCCCACCTCAGAGTCCCCAGACTCTGCTCCCTCAAAGGAAGGCGTGTCGGTGGAATTGAGGAGGGCTTCGAAGTATTCTCCCCACCTACTCACGACGTCCCGAGTCGAGGTCAGCAGTACACCATCTTCACTATACACAGTGTTAATGGTGCACTGCTTTCCTCTCCTCAGACGCCGGATGGTGGACCAGAATTTCCTCGAAGCTGTCCGGAAGTCGTTTTCCATGGCCTCGCCGAACTCCTCCCATGTTTTTGCCTCGGCGACCGCCGAAGCCGCAGTCCGCTTGGCCAGCCGGTACCTGTCAGCTGCCTCCGGAGTCCCACGGGCCAAAAAGGCCCGATAGGCCTCCTTCTTCAGCTTGACGGCATCCCTTACCGCTGGTGTCCACCAGCGGGTTCGGGGATTGCCGCCACGACAGGCACCAACCACTTTACGGCCACAGCTCCGATCGGCCGCCTCAACAATCGAGGTGCGGAACCTGGCCCACTCGGACTCAATGTCCCTCACCTCCCCCGGGACAAGGGAGAAGTTCTGCCGGAGGTGGGTGTTGAAACTCTTTCTGACAGGGGATTCTGCCAGACGTTCCCAGCAGACCCTCACAATACGTTTGGGCCTGCCAGGTCTGGCCAGCAACTTCCCCCACCATCGGAGCCAACACACCACCAGGTGGTGATCAGTTGACAGCTCCGCCCCTCTCTTCACCCGAGTGTTCAAAACATGTGGCCGCAAGTCCGATGACACGATTACAAAGTCGATCATTGAACTGTGGCCTAGGGTGTCCTGGTGCCAAGTGCACATGTGGACAGCCCTATGTTTGAACATGGTGTTCGTTATGGACAAACCGTGACGAGCACAGAAGTCCAATAACAGAACACCACTCGGGTTCTGATCGGGGGGGCCGTTCCTCCCAATCACGCCCTTCCAGGTCTCACTGTCATTGCCCACGTGAGCGTTGAAGTCCCCCAGTAGAACGAGGGAGTCCCCAGAGGGGGTGCTCTCCAGCACACACTCCAAGGACTCCAAAAAGGGTGGGTATTCTGAGCTGCTGTTCGGTGCATAAGCGCAAACAACAGTCAGAACCCGTCCCCCCACCCGAAGGCGGAGGGAGGCTACCCTCTCGTCTACGGGGGTAAACCCCAACGTACAGGCACCAAGCCGGGGGGCAATAAGTATGCCCACACCTGCTCGGCGCCTCTCACCGTGGGCAACTCCAGAATGGAAGAGAGTCCAACCCCTCTCGAGAGGATTGGTACCAGAACCCAAGCTGTGTGTGGAGGAGAGTCCGACTATGACCCCTTTGGCCCCTCCCACAGGTGGTGAGTCCATGGGAAGGGGAACCCATGTTGCCTTTTCGGGCTGTGCCCGGCCGGGCCCCATGAGGACAGGCCCGGCCACCAGACGCTTGCCTTCGAGCCCCACCTCCAGGCCTGGCTCCAGAGGGGGGCCCCGGTAACCCGCGTCCGGGCAAGGGAAACTGGAGTTCATTTCTTTTTCTCATCATAAGGGGTCAGTTTGAGCCATGCTTAGTCTGGCCCCTCACCTAGGACCTGTTTGCCATGGGTGACCCTGCCAGGGGCTTAAAGCCCCAGACAACATAGCTCCTAGGATCATTGGGACACGCAAACCCCTCCACCACGATAAGGTGATGACTGACGGAGGAGTGCTTTAAGACCAAATAAATAAAATAAAAATGAAAGTTGAGGAGAACCTCGGTTCACTACATTTCTCACAGTTTAGTTAACGTTAACATACAGGAAGACAGTACTTCTGTCTAAGCAGCTTCCGACTCGAGTTTTGCACTTTAGCAAATTCACAGTGTTTATTGTTATGCTAACTCAGATGCAAGTCGGACTTTCAGGAGCAAAATTAGTCGTGTGTTCCCTATCTCCACAACAGTGACATCTTTTTACATTTCTTAAAGAGGCTGCTGCTGGCCAAAAACGACTTCTAATATCCCTCGGATATCAAATCACTATTTTATTTCATTATGGAATTTAATTTAAAAAATAATAACATTTTAATTTTAATATTAATAATATTAAATTAATATTATATTGGTGTCAAACTAGTGCCTCCGGGCCGCTAGTTTGACACCAATGCTTCATGAATATCCTCATAAACTCCTATTTAATGCTACAAATTACAGTTCAACCAGTGATTTGACATCTCCATCCACATTTTCTAATAGCACGGAATTATAATTTCATTTACACTTGTAAACTTGTCATTTTCTAATTTTTTTGTTGAAGTCTGATAAACAGTCGGTGAATTTTCTTCTCTTCTTTGGGACTTCTTTTTAGGGTTTTCAGGGAGTTTCTGGAGAAAGAGGACCTGATGGACCACTGGGTTCGATGGTATGCCTCAGTATACCATTTACTGTATTTGTGCTGCAACGATTAATCGATTAACTCGAGTATTCAATTAGAAAAAAAATAGTCGAATTAAATTTTGTTGCTTCAAGTATTCGTTTGATTAAAGTGGCGTTGTCATGTTTATTTTGAAAGTGTTTGCATTTAGTTTTATTGATTAGGGTGGATACACTGCCCTATGGTTTCACATGTCTGAATCCAACTGCTCCCTGTTAAGACCAATGTAGAGTACAGTTTTTGTTTGAGCTAATGTTTTTTAATGCATTCATAATTTAGTTTATTGGTATATTTAGCCATTTTTTGTGGGAATACGTGTCTGAACCATTTGTTAAGAGCATTGTAAAAAAAAAAAAAAACTTTAGCATTTTATAGCATTTAAGCTAGCGGACTTTTCTATGTAAGTTAGCCAATTGTTCCTTTGTTGTACATAGATCCTCATTAAAAATAATAACAATAATAATAACGTTTGAGGCTCAGCTCAGATATTTTAATTTTCATGTTCCTTAGCCGATTACTCGATTATTCGAACTAACTAGTCCATCGATTAATCGATTACTAAAATATTCGATAGCTGCAGCCCTATTCTGTATACATATACACTATTTGAAATACATTTTTAAAGACACTGACTGAGAAGTATTTGTCGATCTCATAGCATTATGATGATGTGCATTTTACTCTTAAGGGCCTTCAAGGGTCTCCAGGACCTCAGGGCATGCCTGGAGCCCCAGGCGAAAAGGTAGGTTCATAGTGTTGGGATTAAATAAAATTACATAACATACGCAACAGTTATGGTGCAATGTGTATGTACAATACATACAGGCAATGTTCCCTCTAAGCTGCGCGCGTGCGCAATCGCGCAACCTCATCCTCAGCTCACAAGAAAATCTATGCAGCACACAAATTCAACAGAAACGTATTATAGCATCACTAGGACTGTCAGAGCCGCAGTGATGTGTCAGAGCAACGCTCTTATTTGTGTGTTCGATATGAAAACGCAACGTTCCTATTGCTTCATTCTATACAGCAACACGACGCTCCTATTTGTGGGTTACTACAGCACGATTGTACATAGCTGTGAGGTGCATGACCTGGATGCGTGCGGAGAAAAATAACGAGTAAAAAGTGAGCAACATTCCTGTGCTGATTCAGACTTCATAATGATATTGACGGGACACCTTCCCCAGACACTGCGCCACACCTTCAAGTAGGATTCCGTGTCCCACACCCGCTTCAGTAGGTCGAAGTTGGTCGCAGTTATTTTCACACACGGTATGATCCAACGCTGGATTTAGCTTGAAAAAGTACAAAAGCTGTACCGCATACAAACAGGAAGGATTGTCTCAGGAGTGATTTGTTCGAGGATTCAAGGTAATTATATTTTTTGTACCATGCATGCATTTTGAAACGTTGTGAAAAATATCAACGGGAGAAAATTAACTGCTATGGCACTGGCATCATAATTCGCAATGTTTACGTGAAATAAATGCTAACTGCTGGGGTTTTTTTTTGTTTTTTTTGCTTTTAACCAAGATTCGAGACTGTTTTACATTCATGTCTATAAAGAATCCGGGGATTCAAGAATTTATTCACAAGAATTTTCTACGTAAAGAGCTCCTTGCGGTGATAAGGCGGAGCTACAGTGGCTTCAAGCCTAGCAGCACATTCAACATATTTATGTAAAATAAATGCTAACTGCCCGGTTCTTTGCTCTTTTAACGAAGAATTGAGACTGTTTTACGTCCATATCTATAAAGAATTCTGGGATTTAAGCATTTATTCACAAAAATTTCAACGTAAAAAGCTCTTTGTGGTGATAAGGTGTTGCCACAGTGGCTTAAAGACGAGCAGCACATTCGACATATTTACGTAAAATAAATGCTAACTGCCCGTTTTTTTTTTTTTTTCCTTTTATACAAGAATCGAGACTGTTTTACATCCATATCTATAAAGAATTCAGGGATTTAGGCATTTATTGACAAGAATTTTTTAACGTAAAAAACTCTTTGTCTGTTTCCACTCGGTCAGCTTTGACGGAGATAGGCCCCCCCTATTAAACAGCCCCGCACCCTATGTCCCGTCAATATCATTATCATTATTTATCAACTCACCCATGCTACAACTGGACCTTACTAAAGCCAAAACAGGCCAAACTCTTCCTATGGTTAAAGCAGGACTCTCACATATAACATAGTACACATCTCATGAACGAATTTTTGTGTTTTTCATTTTAAGTGGTCCAAATCAATTATATTTAAAGATAACTAATGAAACTTGCTGTAATTTCATTCTTTTAATAAGCCATGTAACGTGCTAGGATCCAAAGTTTTGAACAGGCGTGATACCGGTGAGTGGCCACAGCATACACATTTGATGGTGCTAACAGTGGTCCTCAGTGTGCTCAGGGAGCTTGTGTGTCTGCTCAGACACATGAAAGTTTAGAGGGAACATTGCATACAGGTACAGTATACTATATAATATAAAGTGTGTTGTCTCAGGGTTTCACAGGAAAGCCCGGCACAGAGGGACCGCAGGGTCCAGTTGGCATGTATGTAAGTGATTTTCCAACATATTAAATATTATATCTATTGAAACTTGAATTTCAATTGTAAGCTGCGTGGCAATCGAATGTGAACTTCAACCAGCAAAATAAATGATACTATTTTGGCAATATTCTAATAACCATTTTAGTTGAGTTAATTTCTAAATTAGTATTTCTTCATCATCTCCACTTTCAACAACAACAAAAGAAGAGTCCTTAGTAGTGTTACTCTTTTGTAAAGGACTACACGCAAACCAAAACAAGTTAAAACGTGAACTTTTAGTGGTATTGTTGCAGTATTGTAAGATTATCTCTTGCAGCTATTGAGTTATATAAAAGATAATAGATTTTTTGACATGTCTTAGTTAATATTGACATTTTTCTCCATGTCATTGCTTCAACCATCAGGGTATCCCTGGTACAGTAGGCATGCGTGGGCATCCAGGAGACATGGGAGAGAGGGTAAACCAGTGTTCCCCAGTGCTTTCTTTCATAATGTTTATTTAAAACTGTGAAAGACAGTATCCCCCCCCCCCCCAAAAAATCTTTGTCTTCTGCTCCAGGGTGAAACAGGTATGCGAGGATTTCCTGGCCCTGCCGGGAAACCAGGACCTCCAGTAAGTTTATACCAGTAGTAATATCGACAATATCGACCGATAAAAGCATTTTAAAAATATATCGGATAAAATTGACATCGGTTTTTCATTATTGGTTTTGGACCAATATGCATAGGGTGTTCTGTCATGTCATGGGTTTTGTTGCCCCCTGCTGGCGCTTAGGTGTAATTAGTTTTGATGAGTTCCATCACTTTCTGCTGACATAATCATATGTCGACGTGAGCTCATTGCAAATAGAGAGGCTAAACGGACGAGCTAACGTTTGCAAACAATGTACAATAGCAGTTCTTGCCATCTCACCATGTTGTTTGTGCCATATACAAGCATCACGTGTAAGTTATATTTTTCCTTTGTTTTATATTCAAGAGCATTGTGTAGTATATTGACTAAACTATGTGCATATTTCGTTTTGCTTGCATTTGTGGTGAAATGTGGTTACATTTTTAATTGCTTGCAAGCTGTACTAACAGTTGCTATTGAAAGTGACAGCTGTTGATTGCTGTATACTTGCTTTTTTTTGTGACTTTTTTTTTTTTTTTCAAATTATTGACACATTGTTTTGTTGTTTTCGGTTTTACAAGAAAATATCAGTGCTGTTGTCAAGAGTAGTATTACCACAGTAACGCCAAGTCAACTTTACTCCAGCGTCTCACTTCTCTTTAGAAACCTTATTTGTTCGCTATCTGTCGTGGTCCGTTGTTTGATTTTCGGTTGTATTTGAAAACTTTTTCTGGGATTTTTCCTGAAATGTGGAGGGGATTGACTGAACATGATGCAAAGAAGAACCCTTTGTGTGTGTTTGAGTGTGCTTTGATCAAAGTAATTATATATAACCCTGGTACAAATTCAATATATGGCGGAAAACACTCTCTGACGCAAAACACGCTCTGAGACACCGAACTTTCAAATTTGTCTGATATGCATGTGTGATACATCATTGGAAAGCTTAAAATCTCAATTTTCTGGGGGAAGAAAAAATTTCAACAGGAGGGCATTTTGAAAAAAAAAAATGTTTTTTAAACAGCAAAACCCTATCTGGAGGTGAGAGCACGCGAGAGCAGAATTACAGATGCCATGACTTTAACGAGATATTTCCGCGTACTTACCATGTAGCATGTATCACTGAGTGTCAAGACACAGCTGTGAATGGCCACAGCTGGATTTTTGGGGGATTTTATGGGTGAAATATGGTAATATAACAAGGGTCACGATGCAGAAATCGCAGACATCAAGGAGTGGTCGAGATTTTCTTTTTCATATATTTACGTTTTATTTAGTATCTAACATATCGGAGAAAATGCGACAGTTACAAAAAAAATAAATAAATAAATAAACAATTAAGCGATAGTTATGAGGTAGATATCTGTGACTTGTTTACAGACGCCATTTATTTCATTGTGACATAGTTTGTTTAAAAGTTTAAAATATGTGAGTGAAAAAAATGTTAAAGTTGTTATTTTACAGCAGTTTATTTTAAAGAGGAGTGCAAGAGCAAAAACTACTTTTTCATTCTTGTCTGTGTTTTCTGTAATATATAAATGAATATTGTGTATACCATATTTTCCGCACTATATTATAACACGCACTTTCAACGAATGGCCCATTTTAAAACTGCTTTCATATATAGGGCACACCGCATTATAAGGTGCCATGCGTAACCAGTATTGATCTATATACAGGGAGACCCCCCCCCCCCCCAAAAAAAAAAAAAAACGGAACATTTTAACAGTCCAATAAAACAAAGAGTGATAGAAAATATTAATCAGAATTGAAGCCTTAAAACATGCCAATTAACAAGCAATGTTGGAATTTTCACTTTTAAAAAAAATGATATTCTTTAAAGGCATCCTCCTTTATGAATGCATTCATGAAATCTGCTGTTGAGATTCCTCATTGATTTCTCATATGAGCTGTAATACTGTGAATTTCATCCTGATTTCACCATGGTTATTAAATGGACACATTGTCTACTTCACATCAAGGTCACTGTCTAGCAGTGCTGCCCCTTGCTCATGTCTGCCAATACGCAAACATTCCATTTTTTTCTTTTTTTTTTTTTTCATTTTTAAGTGGTCACCTGCAGATTTCAAGAATGCATTCATGCAGGAGGACACCATTTAAATTACATAATTTTTTAAATTATGGTAAAATTGCATAATTATTTTCTAAATGGCATCTTTTAAAGTTTCAGTTCCTATTAATATTTTATGTATTTATTTATTCCATCACTCTTGGTTTTATTGGATTGTTTAAAACTTGTTTTTGGGTCACCCTGTTGTTGTATTTGTGGTAGCTTTATCAGTTTTGGGTCATGTCATGAGTAACCAATATTGATCCATATATAAGACTTGTCTGATTATAAGGTGCGCTGTTGGCTTTTGAGAAAATTTAACACTTTTAGCTGCGCCATATGATGAGGAAAATATGGTATATTTGGAGCGTTTTATGTAAGTTGAAGATGGAGTAAACATTTTTTACATTGCCTGTTTTGAATTGTTTTAGGGTCTGTCAGGATCCCCAGGGGAGAGAGGCCCCCAGGGACCTCAGGTAAGGATTTTTTTTTTTTTTAACCCAAAAAAGAAGAGAATATTTAGCGAAATACGCTGTCATTAAAAATATTGTTGTTGATAAGTGAATGTGCGTATTGTGTTCATGTGCTTTTCCTGCGTGTACTGGATTTGCATCAAGCGTAATTTTTTTTTTTCTTCTTTTTTTCCATAGGGTCGACCAGGAGATAATGGCCCCAAAGGGATTCAGGGTGCACCAGTAAGTCACAGCTCTGATGAAGTGAAATGAAGGCTCATCAGGGAACTGAATTTTTATGGACATGCCTGAAACTGATAAGCTATATAGAAGATGGGTGGATCTACAATGAGTATTGGAGATAAATAGTTGATATAGACATACAGACAGAAAATATACAGCATCTGTCTTTTGATATTTTGTCTGAAGGTTCTTATCTAATGCACCCTTTAAACTGACAAGGCCAAGCCTTCATGAATGCTCATTGGTTGTTGTGACATACTACTGTCGTCTGATTTTGTTGTATCACTTTATCTAGTTTATGTACAAACAACATTGTATAAACTGTCTAGCAATGTGGTGGACTGGAAACATTGTGTTCTGGGGCTGCGTTCATTGCAAAACGTTAATGTAATAATGAAGCACGACTTTCCAAATTATCCTATTTTCCGCACTATAAGGCGCATTGGAAAATAAGGCACACCTTCAATGAATGGCCTATTTTACAACAGTTTTCACATACAGTGCCTTGCAAAAGTATTCGGCCCCCTTGAACCTTGCAACCTTTCGCCACATTTCAGGCTTCAAACATAAAGATATAAAATTTAAATTTTTTGTCAAGAATCAACAACAAGTGGGAGACAATCGTGAAGTGGAACAAAATTTATTGGATAATTTAAACTTTTTAAACAAATAAAAAAACTGAAAAGTGGGGCGTGCAATATTATTCGGCCCCCTTGCGTTAATACTTTGTAGCGCCACCTTTTGCTCTAATTACAGCTGCAAGTCGCTTGGGGTATGTTTCTATCAGTTTTGCACATCGAGAGACTGACATTCTTGCCCATTCTTCCTTGCAAAACAGCTCGAGCTCAGTGAGGTTGGATGGAGAGGTGTGTTCAGGGTGATGAGCTGTGTTGCTTTTACGCCAAACATATCGTTTTGCATTGTGAATATGATGGCTTGCACAGTGCTCCTTGAGATGTTTAAAGCTTGGGAAATCTTTTTGTATCCAAATCCGGCTTTAAAATTCTCCACAACAGTATCTCGGACCTGCCTGGTGTGTTCCTTGGTTTTCATAATGCTCTCTGCACTTTAAACAGAACCCTGAGACTATCACAGAGCAGGTGCATTTATACGGAGACTTGATTACACACAGGTGGATTCTATTTATCATCATCGGTCATTTAGGACAACATTGGATCATTCAGAGATCCTCACTGAACTTCTGGAGTGAGTTTGCTGCACTGAAAGTAAAGGGGCCGAATAATATTGCACGCCCCACTTTTCAGTTTTTTATTTGTTAAAAAAGTTTAAATTATTCAATAAATGTTGTTCCACTTCACGATTGTGTCCCACTTGTTGTTGATTCTTGACAAAAAAATTAAATTTCATATCTTTATGTTTGAAGCCTGAAATGTGGCGAAAGGTTGCAAGATTCAAGGGGGCCGAATACTTTTGCAAGGCACTGTATAATTTTTTGGTTCAATGTAATTTCTGTAGGAGGACTAACATGACACAAACATTCTTCTCATCCATTAATATTGTAACGAAGTTAAACTTGAGGCGGCATCATACAACAGAGTAGATGCAGAGTAAATAAACATTTAATCATGAAGGCTCATTATGTACTAGTATTTGGAGCCAACTTTGTCATTTCGATAGGAAGCCATAGACTTCATAATATATTGACGGGACACGGGATGTGGGGGCGATTAATTGGGGCCTGCATTGTTGGCCTGGCTGTCAAAGCTGACAAAGTTGAATCACAGACAAAAAGCTTTTTCTGTTGAAAATTCTTGTGAATAAATGCTTAAATCCCTGAATTCTTTTTAGATATGGACGTAAAACAGTCTCGATTCTTGGTTAAAAGCAAAAAATAACGTGCAGTTAGCATTTATTTTATGTAAATATTGCAAACTATGATGCTAGTCAGTAAGCAAATGTAGAGGCCCCCTAGTGAAAACAGAGCTTTTTCCGTTGAAAATTCTTGTGAATAAATGCTTATATCCCTGAATTCTTTATAGATATGGACGAAAAACTGTCACGATTCTTGGTTAAAAGCAAAAGAAACGTGCAGTTAGCATTCATTAAGCAAATGTAGAGGCGGCCTTATGAAAACAAAGAGCTTTTTCCGTTGAAAATTATTGTGAATAAATGTTTAAATCCTTGAAGTCTATAAACGCGCAGTTAGCATTTATTTTACGTAAATATTGCGAACTATGTCGCCAATGCTGTAGCAGCTAATTTATCCCATTAATTTTTTTCATAACGTTTCAAAATGCATGCATGGTACGAAAAATAAAATAATTTCCTTGAATCCTTGAACAATCCTGAGACAATCCTTCCTTTTTGTATGCAGTACAGCTTTCGTACTTTTCCAACCCAAATCCAGCGTTGGATCGTTGCATGTGTTTTGAGAATAACTGCGACCGACTTTGATAGACTGAAGCGGAGTCTAGGACAGCCCCCTACTTGAAAGCGTGGCGCAGTGTCTAGGGAAGGTGTCCCGTCAATATAATTATGAAGTCTATGAGTAAGCTAATATAAATACATACTGTATGTGTTGCCTTCATTATTAGGCTTGTATAAAGGTTTTAATTTTTTGCGGGTCCAGACATTTGGGGTTTTTTTTTTTTTTTTTTTTTTGGTACATCATGGCTCTTTTAACATTTTGGGTTGCCGACCCCTGCACTAGATTACGCTGCGCTAAAGGGAATGTCATGCCATGATTAACTAACATTGATCCATATATAAGGCGCACTGTCGCACCGCTGAGAAAATTAAAGGCTTTTAGCTACGCCTTATAGTGCGGAAAATACGGTACCCCAATTCACCTATAGACAAGGCTAGATGGCTGAAACTGGAACAAAACTGGGTGTTACAAGAAGAATCATTTTAAACTCTACACAAAAAGGTTTTGAGTGACGAAAGCATGTTCAAAGCTTGTGGAATACCCTTCCAAAAGGCATGTGTTTATATTAAATGTAACTTTGTAACAATTTTGCGTCATAAATATTGATTCCTATCTTTATATCCAGGGTGCTCCGGGTCTTGCAGGTGCTACTGGAGCCGCTGGGAAACCAGGTCCACGGGGAAGTAATGGGTCTCCTGGAACTCAGGGGCAACAAGGGCCAGCAGGAATCATAGTGAGTGGGTATTTACTATCAACTACCATTTGAAAGCACTATACTGTACATGTTGCTTCTGTTAGTCTAGAAATGTAACAAATATGTGTTCATAATTTAAATTTGAGTCACAAGTATAATTTTTGGATTACCACAGGGCCTTCAAGGTGCAGCTGGATTAATAGGAGCAGCAGGAGAAACAGGAGACAAGGTCACCTGCAGTTTTGAGATTCTTTTAACAACAGCAAAACAAAATTACCACCTGTTATCTTGTGGTGATTAAGCCACCTCTTATGTTATGAAGTTGTTTTCTGATACCTTTAGGGTTTACCTGGTTTAGCTGGTGATGAAGGCCCTACTGGACTTGATGGGCAACAGGTTGGTTTTATGTTTAAAAATAAAAAATAGATGAAAAGATATATATTGAAATGTGTGATGTGTAGTGTGTATGTGTGTATGTCATCTTAACACTTTCAGTGCCTTTGACGATCATAGACACCCAATCGTGTGGCTCTTTTCATCCTTCTGCTGTGAATTTAAATGAGTTTGAATGTTCAAATATTTGCTGCCAGCCCTCCCAGTTCAAATGGATTGAACGTCTATCATTGTCAATGGCAGCCAATGAATTGAAGGGAAAGACTTAGAATAAATTAGAAATAAATGAGAAAACCGCTTCAGCAGTCATTATGTGACCAACATGTCTTCTGTCAAGACACGAGTGTACAGCAGATAATTGCTGATACATATGAAACAGGTTAAAAAGTAGCTAAGAAAATATGCACGCACTCTTTATACATTCTGTACCTGTACAATGTCTCTGTCTTTCTCCGTCTGAGATTCAGATGAGGCCTACTTTACTGTTTACTTCTTCATGTTTATAGAGCCTACCCACCGACGTCATAAAACCACGTGCTCGCTGTATGGTTCCGCCCTCTTGTCCGTCATTTTGTCTCTGTATTAGCATTGGTTTCAATTGATCGAGGAATTTAAAATGCATTTCATGGAAGACCCGGTGCTTTCTGATGCCGTAAACTCACTGGATGTGTTGCATAAAAGGCGTTATGTGGAAAAGCTTCGTTCTATACAGTCGCCAGATCCATATTTGATGCCTAAATCGATGATTTTTGACCGGCTGCCTTCACCGTCTCTGCCTGACCCTGATATTTACAACTATCTTGTCCACACAAAATCAGCCTATTCTCACGAAAGTTTGAAAAACTTTAAGAGCTTGGAGGCTTATAAATGCTACGTTGCTGGTTGGGTGAAACAGGTCCTCGTACACGAAAATTCGGCAGGAATCTTGTGCTCGGAAGGTGAGTTACGAAATTTTCAATTCAAAATATTTTGTTCTTGCTAACATCCACTGTCAAGTCTAATGTATTTCCTGTCATTTGTCAATGGAGCTCGGGCTTTTAATGTTTATATGGTTTAGCGATAGCACTCACTACATACATACGTGTATGTTGTCGGCGATTAGCCTAGCAATGATCTTAATTGTGGTTGTCAGCCCAAAACCCTCTAAATATATATTAAATGCATCTTACCAGATATAAAATGACTACTACATAATCTGTGGTAATCGTTTGGAGCCCAGTTTTCTCGTCGATTTGCAGCAGCCCATCTCGCTCTCTCCTCTCCGTGTCTCTCGGAATCCGGTAGAACTTTAAGTCTCTCCGTCTATCTTCTCTGTTATTGCAACCGACCGCCACACACGCCTTCACCATTTTGATTATTAATGTTAACGAGCAGAAAAACACGTCGTAAATAGGAGGAATGTACGTAGCCGTAACAGGTCAACACGATGTGTTGCCGGACAAGTGGGCGGCACCAGTCAGGAGAGCGGAGTTGTGACGTCACGTGGGTAGGGTCTATAGACTAACCCGAGCAAGAAGAACCTAAGATGCACATATTGCAGCATAAATGAAGTCACCGCGTGGCCAACGGCGGGGTCGCTGCCTCCCGACTTTATGCCAAGCAAACTGAAATACATAAAAAAATGCATAGGGGAAATTAAATCACGAAAGGGAGTCGTGTGGTACCCCAAGCGTGTTATCACTCTCACCTTCGTGACTTTTTGGACAGTCAAATTGTCGCCACATTCAGGAGAGCGAGACTCATGAAACAGCCGCCCCGAGAGGCTTCGTCTGTCTTGACCACTGTCACTCTCAGACGGTCCGTTCAAGAAAAACATGCAAAACACAACCGCCACCTTAGAACCAGATTCCGTGTCTCACAACTTTTAAACACAGTACAAAAGAGGCAAAGACTGACTAAGTCACAGCCAGAAAGTGTTGATGACAGTGTTGATTTCTATTCACTGTTCCCCACTCTCAATTAAAGTCTGTCACAGTCAAAGCCAATTATACTGTACAGCTGGTTAAACTGGAATCTTAATTGTGTGTATATATATATATATATATATATATATATATATATATATATATATATATATATATATTTATATTTGTTCATGTGCCCCTTTTGATCTATGCGCACCTGCCCCTCCATCAGTCTCTGCATGGCCCTGGTGCGCGCTGTACTTCCGCTTCCAAGGATGGCCGGAGTGTAGCGTCATAGCCTGGAGCATCACAGCTCCACGCTGTGATGCTGCACATTAAGTAGCAAAAGCGCACCATGCTTTCATTGCATTCACAAGCAAAGCAGGGTGCACTTCAAGCGGACTGGGGCCCACGATTTATGAGCGGACCAGAGTTCGTTTGTTTGGTCCGAGCCATAGTTCGGATGTGCTTTCCGTCCCATGATGCACATCAAACAATGCTTCTCATCAAGATACTTCTTGTCAGGTGTGTTTTTTATAGTGGGCAGTGCAGCTTTAAACCACTCGTCAGTGATTGGGCACGCACCTGACATAAAATGTTTGGTAAAAATGGGTTTCAATTGCTCTTTAAGTCTCCTTAGGCAGAGGGTTCACTTACTTACTTTTCCTCCTTTTGTCATTGTTTGCATGCTTTCCTCATTAAAATATGAAAACCTATAAATGTTTGGGTGGTTTTAGTTCAAACAGAGACTGTGTTTTCATCTGTGTGATTTTATGCAAAAATTTGAGAAATTCCAAAAGGTTCAGATACTTTTTCATACCACTGTATCCGACACTGGCTTTTTTTTTTCTTCCGCGAAATATTGGCCATTATTTAAAATTATCCCTACTATTACACATGGGAAAAATGAAATACTGTCTTTTCCCTTTATTAAAAAAGATTCTTTCCACTGGGATACACTTGACTCTTGTCTTGCGCTTTAATATTTGGATTACATAGGCATTTTATTCCTCTTGAAATATAACTCGTTATTCTTTTACTTATTAGGGTCTACCGGGGCACACAGGAGATGAAGGACCGCCTGGCTCAAAAGGAGACCCGGTTGGTCAACATTGATGATTTGTTGTGAATCATTATCTTGGAATAATGTTAACTTATTGCCAATATTTATGACAGGGAGACCCTGGGCCTCGAGGGAAACGTAGTGCTCCAGGATTACCTGGGGAAAGAGGACTTCAGGGCCTTAAAGGACTACAGGGTCCACCTGGACCTGTTGGTAAAGAGGTTGGTACATTCTTTTTAATATTCAATTCTATTTACTTTGTCAAGACAAGCATTGTTTTACAACTTTGTATGCAATGTATTATATAAAAATACCCATTTGTTGGTCTTTTATGGTTATTTATAGCCAACAATCAAACGATTAATAATGACGATTAGCATGAACACTCCCAAGTATTTATGTCAGTCGTGTCATGTACTCGTCCTCTGCAGGGAGATGTTGGACTACCCGGTGAAGTAGGCGATCCTGGATTAAAAGGAGAGAAGGTCATTTTTTTGAATGATGTTTTTAAATATGTAATGAAGGTAAATGGTACCTTTAATGTATGTTTATAACTGATAATAGTTGATTATTCATGTTAGGGTGTGGTCGGACCTCATGGCTTCTCTGGACCTGAGGGCGCTTGGGGTGAAGTTGGAGAACATGGTGAAAGAGGTCCAAAGGGGGAGAAAGGTCATATTGGATTATTGGTGAGCCCAGTTATTCTTGTTTAGTTTTTTTTGCAATGTGCTTATTATCATGGTCTTAGAAATGTGGTGCACAATGGATTCCTCAAAGGTGAAAGCTGTTGAATTTCTATGGGAATACCACATATGTGTCCATATCTAGTCTGTGGAAATTTACCAATGGCCTAGGCATGGAAATTACTGTTGAGGTGAATAACAGGAACAATGTAGTTAAAGTAACATTTGTTTGTAAGTAGCCTACTGTGCTAATGTGTTAAATCATAGACTCCACCATCAGTTGACAAGACAGCTCCCACAAACGTTGCACCACGCCTTCCCGTAGGGGCCGACCCATGCAGAACGTTGAGTTGGCTGTCACTGTGATAAACTCAAACACATGCTGCGTTCAAACGCCGGATATAGGTGGAAACAGGACAAAGGTTTTACTGCATACAAGCAGGCTGGAGTGTCTCAAGAGTGATTTGGTTGAGGATTTAAGGTAATTATTATATTAAATAGCACCATGCCTGCACTTTGAAACGTTGTGAAACAAATGAACGGATAAAATTAGTGTAGCTTTGGCTTGAAATATTTACGTGAAATGAATGATAACTGCCCGTTTTTATTTTATGTTTTGCTTTTAACCAAGAATCTAGACTGTTTTTTGCTCATATCTATAGAAATTCTGCGATTTAAGCTTTTATATACAAGAATGTTCAACTTAAAAAGCTCTTTGTTTCATTTTGTCCATGTTGGATTACACAATACCGTAACTTTTGCTTGAAATATTCACTTAAAAGGAACAACCACTGCCCATTTCTTTGCTTTTAACCATGCATCTAGACTGTTCTATTTTCCTATCGATAGAAATTCCGTTATTTAAGAAGAAGACAAGAATTTTCAACTTAAAAAGCTCTTTGTTTTGTGACGGCCGCCCTGTTGGATTTTGTATCTCTACACAATGGGGTAAATAAGTGTTGACTGTATTTAGAAAAATGCAAATTTTGATTCTGTTGAGTAAAAGTAAGATGATTCTGTATGCAAGTTTCTATGTGAAAATTGAGTGATTTATTAGCTGTTGGGAAAAAAAGTGTCAGTTACTATTTAGGGGTAAAAACGTAAATGATATGTTTAAATATTGCTATTGATCCTGAAAATATAGGTGATTACCTCTGCATTTGGTGATTTTTTTGTGCATCTAGCGTAAAATATGAGAATTTTAGAGCCATCTTATGTTTTATTATACTTGTATAAAAAATAATTAATTGGTATTTAATTAGGACTTTTGAATATTTTGATGTCGCTGCTCATGGAGACTCATATATGCCTAAGGGAGGTGCCTGTTTTGGTTTTAGGTCGCTAGCTGCTTTAGTTTTGAAAATATTTAAATTTCAAGTTTTTGAAAATAGGCCCCCTACAGATCGGCCCAGAGCCCCGTGTCCTGTCAACTGGTAGTGAAGTCTATGGTTAAATGTAGATGGATTGGCAAAGATTTGCAAGCTGATTATTTACAGAGGAAATGCTTGGTTTGATCTGTTTATATCTGATAAATAGGGTGAACCTGGTCTGGTCGGGGAAGTGGGCCCTGCAGGTCTTGTGGGGTTAGAGGTGAGTCTGTATCAATGACAAGTTGTTCACAATGGCTGTATTTAATCAATGCGTTTGTTTGACTCCAAGGGAAGTGAAGGAACTCCTGGACCCCCAGGACCAACAGGACTTCAAGGACAAAAGGTAATAAGAAATAAAACAACGGCAGCCAAAAAGCAAACATGTACTCTTGAGCAAAAACTCTAAAATTAGCATTAATTTGCAACACTACTATGTTAAGTAGGCACAATTACAATCAGGGGCGCTGCCAGAGATTTGGGGCCCCATGAAAGGATATCACTTTGGGCCCCACCACCAGTGCTGGGACACACACACACACACATACAGTGGGGCAAATAAGTATTTAGTCAACCACTAATTGTGCAAGTTCTCCCGCTTGAAAATACTAGAGAGGCCTGTAAATGTCAACATGGTTAAACCTCAACCATGAGAGACAGAATATGGAAGAAAAAAAAAACAGAAAATCACACTGTTTGATTTTTAAATAATTTATTTGCAAATCATGGTGGAAAATAAGTATTTGGTCAATACCAAAAGTTCATCTCAATACTTATGTTATGTACTCTTTGTTGGAAATAACAGAGGCCAAACATTTTCTGTAACTCTTTACAAGCTTTTCACACACCGTTGCTGGTATTTTGGCCCATTCCTCCATGCAGATCTCCTCTAGAGCAGTGATGTTTAGGGGCTGTCGTTGGGCAACACAGACTTTCAACTCCTTCCGCAGATTTTCTATGGGGTTGAGACCTGGAGACTGGCTAGGCCACTCCAGGACCTTGAAATGCTTCTTACAAAGCCACTCCTTTGTTGCCCTGGCTGTGTGCTTGGGATCATTGTCATGCTGAGAGACCCAGCCACGTCTCATCTTCAATGCCCTTGCTGATGGAAGGAGAGTTTCACTCAAAATCTCTTGATACACTGATCAGTCGTCCTGGTCCCTTTGCAGACGAACAGCCCCAAAACATGATGTTTCCACCCCCATGCTTCACAGTGGGTATGGTGCAATTCAGTATTCTTTTTCCTCCAAACAAGAGAACCTGTGTTTCTACCAAAAAGTTCTATTTTGGTTTCATTTGACCATAACACATTCTCCCAGTCCTCTTCTGGATCATCCAAATGCTCTCAGCGAACCGCAGACGGGCCTGGATGTGTACTTTCCTCAGCAGGGGGACACGTCTGGCAGTTCAGGATTTGATTCCCTGGCGGTGCATTGTGTTACTGATAGTAGCCTTTGTTACTGTGGTCCCAGCTCTATGTAGGTCATTCACTAGGTCCCCCCGTGTGGTTCCAGGGATTTTTGCTCCCCGTTCTTGTTATCATTTTGATGCCACGGGGTGAGAAGGGAGTTGAAAGTCCTTGTTGCCCAATGACAGCCCCAAAACATCACTGCTCTAGAGGAGATCTGCATGGAGGAAGGGGCCAAAATACCAGCAACAGTGCGTGAAAAGCTTGTGAAGAGTTACAGAAAACGTTTGGCCTCCGTTATTGCCAACAAAGGCTACATAACAAAGTATTTAGATGAACTTTTGGTATAGACCAAACACTTATTTTCCACCATGATTTGAAAATAAATTCTTTAAACAACAATGTGATTTTCTGTTTTTTCCCCCACATTCTGTCTCTCATGGTTGAGGTTTACCCAAGTTGACAATTACAGGCCTCTCTAATATTTTCAAATGGGAGAACTTGCACAATTAGTGGTTGACTAAATACTTATTTGCCCCACTGTATTTAAAATATCAACTACGTAATTTTCTGCATTCTGGTGAATCTTTACACACTGATTTGTGCATTTTCTGCATTAACTTAAGATGAAAATATATTTATGTAAACATACAGCATATAGAGCACTAATGAATAGACTGATATCATCTATATAAGAAATGTACTGAAGGCCATCTTTTACAATCTAAATATATTTTTATTAGAAATATTCTCAAAGCAAATACCATAATGAATAACTTAGAATAAATGTTTTGTTTTAACTTAACTATACTACAGTATGCATTACAGCATAGAGTATATAACTGTTTTAGTATGAAGAGCTTGCTAAGGGTTTGCCTGCTGTACTGATTAAATGTAAGCTAAAATGGAGCAAACACTAGCTAGCAAACCATTACAGTATTTCATTATAGAGTAGGCTTAGCCCCATCTGGAAACTCGCGATCTCCACTATAGGCTACAGCTCCGAAGCGAGGTCCCTTGTTAACAAACTAAATTCAATTGATGACAAACTAAATTCAATAAATGCTTGACAAACTGGATTCAAACCGATTTAAAAAAAGAAAATTTCCACACCAACTTTCAACATCTTTTGGATACCAAAAAATGCCTTAATTATTTGGAATCCATTGTTTTTGAATAGGTGAATATCGCTCATTGAGGCCGGGAAAATAGACATCTCGAGGTTCCAGATGGGGCTGGAGTAGGCTAAGATAATAGGTTAATTTTCAGCACTACACTGACACAAGACACCAACCTTTTTTAATGAAGTACTTTGTCACATCCTGTTGGCCTTTTCTACCCCTCTCCTGTTTTGCTTTCTTTTCTTTCCTCTTTTGATAACCCGATTTTTGTTTTCAAAACATTTCTGTAGCTGCGCGCACTCTGAGTCATTGACTGGTGTATATGCGCACCGCTGCTCCCGGTCTGATCGAAGGAAGGGCGGACCAAACCATTTAATAAAAATTCAGGGGTTGGGGGTTGGCTGGCAATACATATGCTCTCTGGGTGTTCACTTTTTGCCAAAAACAAAACAAGAGAAAGGAACCCTTCGTTTTATACCTATTAAAATTAGAATGATTAATATTTAAATTTGCAAACGATAACCTAATGTTCTAATTTTCTTTGTGGGCCCCATCAGGGCATGGGCCCTTAGAATCAATATCACTTTTCACCCCTATACGGCGCCCCTGATTACAATGATAAATCTAACTTTATTTAATTGTGTATTTTTTGGGGGGCCAAACACTGCTGTAAAATATATGACGTGACAAAAAATGTGTTGTCCATGGTTGAGCTGCATTATTAAAGTATCTACTTATTTTCATTCTGTACCACCCAGTTTTAGTCACGTGCTTTACTTTTAATTACTTCTCTAGGGTGAAACTGGGAATATTGGAATACCCGGACCTGAAGGGACAGGTGGCCCCATGGTAAAGTCTGAATTCTATTCAATATTTTTGCACAACATGTGCAGATAGACATCAACTGTATGTAAATGTATCTGACTTGTGTGTGTCCTATTAAAAGGGAATGCCTGGAGTGCGAGGTGTTCGGGGGGACAGTGGAAAACTGGGTTTACATGTAAGTGCCATACATTAACGCCACTATGTACAACAGTACTATAAATATGTATGTAACAAAACATGGGGGATATTAAAAAGGCACCAAGATAGTAGAAATTAATAGCTTTAATCAATGTTCCAATTTTCCTCTTTTGTGGTGGACAAAGGGTCAACTTGGAAAGAATGGCCCTAAAGGTGACCAAGGAGCTAAAGGTGAACCAGGGCAACCAGGAACAAAAGGACAGCTAGGAGCCCCAGGCCCACCAGGGCAGAAGGTTATTGCATATAATAACCTTTAAGTTATTATTAAAAATCATTTTGACAATTGATTTTCTATTACCTGCAGGGAGAAGACGGCTTACCAGGAATCCAAGGTCCTTCAGCTCTTCCTGGCTTAGAGGTGAAAGCAAATTTACCAAATATTTTGTTGCTTAGAGCCTTTATTTTTTTTGTATGCTCAATTTCAACTCATTTTTTTCCCATTTCCTACAGGGGGCTCCTGGAGAAATGGGACCCCAAGGCCCTCCAGGTCCTGTTGGGAAAACTGTATGTCAATTTCTATATAGCAGATCATGGTACAGTGACCCCTCGCTACTTCGCGCTTCAAACTTTGCGCCCTCAGTCCATAGCGGATTTTTTTTCAATTAAAAAAAAACAAAAAAACATACAGATGACTTTCCCCGAGCCGATCGCGTAGTCTCCCTCTCCCTCCCTCGCCATGCTCTTTGTTGGTCAAGCAGTGCACTGGAGTTGCTAATGAAAGTTAACGAAGACTGACAGACGTTTAATGTTTGATCTTGCCACAGATGCCTGGAACCCGAAGCTTCAAAGCGCCGCATGCACCAAGCATCGTTTATCTTGTATGTAAGTGAGCAGCTTGAACGGATTTCAGTGAACTCAATCAATGACGCATTTAATAAAGACAAACATTTTTATAATTTATTCTTGTTTAAAAATATTTGGGTGGGACGGTAACATGTTTAAAACTTTGTTTTGAAGTGCTTAAAAAATTTTTATTAATATATATATATATATATATATATATATATATATATATATATATATATATATATTAGGGCTGTCAAAATTATCGCGTTAACGCACGGTAATTAATTTTTTGAATTAATCACGTTAAAATATTTGACGCAATTAACGCACATGTCCCGCTCAGACAGTATTCTGCCTTTTGGTAAGTTTTACAGCAAGGCTTTTTGTGCTGTCTAACAGCGAACTCTTGTGGTCGCTTTGTGACATGGTTTATTGTCTTCTTGCCAGTTCAATATGGCTGCACGACGTCTCGGGCTGACGCCTACGTTGTAATGTTGTGCTTATATGATCCTTGGACAAGATTTGTCCATAAGTATGGTTGTTGTAAAGAATGTACATATTATGTTAGTAAGCGAAATGTTATATTTTTTGTATGAGAAGCTTTTTGTTTATGTTTAGTGAACCTGTATAGCGTGCTAAGCTAACGTTGTTGCTAATGCAATGCTTGTGTACTTTTTTTTTGTAGTTTTACGATGGTCTAAAGAGGACAATGGTTTGAGGCCATTTTATTAATAAATCAGATGAAAAAGGAAGAAGTCTGATTATTAAGGAATCGTTCACTAGCTGTCTAGCTTTGGAAAAAGTAGACGCTTCGGAGTGAGGACAGCATAGACAGATTTAAATGACAGTAGAGTGAAATGCCCACTACAGTCCTTATGTACCGTATGTTAAATGTATATATCCATCTTGTGTCTTATCTTTCCATTCCAACAATTTAGTTTACAGAATATATATATATAATTTACAGAGAAATCTGTATATGTGTATATATATATATATATATATATATATATATATATATATATATATATATATATATATATATATATATATATATATATATATATATATATATATATATATATATATATATATATTAGGGCTGTCAAACGATTAAAATTTTTAATCGAGTTAATTACAGCTTAAAAATTAGTTAATCGTAATTAATCGCAATTAATCGCAATTCAAACCATCTATAAAATATGCCAGATTTTTCTGTAAATTATTGTTGGAATGGAAAGAAAAGACAAGATGGATATATACATTCAACATACGGTACATAAGGACTGTATTTGTTTATTATAACAATAAATCAACAAGATGGCATTAACATTATTAACATTCTGTTAAAGTGATTCATGAATAGAAAGACTTGTAGTTCTTAAAAGATGAATATTAGTACAAGTTATAGAAATGTTATATTAAAACGCCTCTTAATGTTTTCGTTTTAATAAAATTTGTAAAATTTTCAGTCAAAAAATAAACTAGTAGCCCTATTCTGACCTCAATGTGTTTGAGTACACAAATTGACAGATAGCGAACATAAGTTCCAAAAAGAAATCAGACGGTGTGGCAAAGTTGCCTGGGCTTTACTGAAGTCATCTCTTTTTGACAGGAGCACGTTTCTTGTATTTTTGTAAAACTGAAAATAACAAGGCAATGTGTCAATAACTGGCATAAATCACAAAATAATATAAAATGTACACACACGTGTCCATTTGAGCAGTAGCACTAGCCAATTAGCTCACAAGCATCTAACAATGTAACTGCATTTCACCATATATGTGAACAAATTCAAATACACATCATCAATAACTATCTAATGCTCATGAATATAAACAAAGGAGGAATATAACTCACAAGCGATGCATATATTAGACACAAACAGTGTGATGGGGCTATGAGAACTGCCAGTGAATACTGGATGCGGACGTTACCTGGTCTGAAGAGCACTGTCTATTAGTGTGAGTTCGCGTCGACATATAATGACGTCAGAAAAGCGCGCCGAAACCCAAATAATCAGCTGCACTGAATCGCCAGGAGAGGGCGACATTACGCCACATAACATATGCAAGTCACACCCAAGCGCCAGCAGAGGGCGGAAAAACTCCATAAAACACAATTAACAAGTTGGCCTTTCACTGTACTGACATTTAAATCTGTCTGAGCGGGCCGAGTGCGTTAATTGCGTCAAATATTTTAACGTGATTAATTTAAAAATTTAATTAACGCCCGTTAACGCGATAATTTTGACAGCCCTAATATATATATATATATATATATATACTGCATATAAGTTTTTTTTATTATACATAGGGAAAAAAAGTAAAAAAAAAAAAATAAAAAAAAGTCTTGTATGTGTTTCTTTCCATTGCTAAATCTGAATAAATAAATTGAACACACACACACACACAAAAAAAGATTTTTTTTTTTTTGTTTTTGTTTTTTTGAGGGGGCGGGGCGCTACTTCGCGGTTTTTCTCTTAGCGCTGCGGGTTCTGGTCCCCATTAACCACGAAAAACGAGGGATCACTGTATTACCTTTGCAACAGATGTCACGTTTTGGAATCAGTAAATATGACTTTGCAGGGAGGACAAGGAAGACCAGGACCGGAGGGGAAACAGGGCATAAAGGGTGAAAAGGTAAAACAAATAAAATGTTCATATTTTGATCATGTTGTATTTGCTGAGTTCCTCATGATACGTGTTGAACTAAATCAGTATAGAAAATAGGTGTTCGATCAAGTTTGGACATCTGGATTGTAATCAAAATTTAACGCAGTTGTGGGAGTTCTGTTTGTACTACAGTATCACCACTGAAACATATTATTCTTGTTTTGAATCCAAAAATATTCAAATTTTGAATACATTAGTTTTTCCCAGAGCCTTTTGCGACATTGTCAAATATTTCCTAAACAATGCATTTATTTTTTATCTGTAAGAACTTTTTTTTACCCTTACAGGGAGTTGATGGGAAGACTGGCTTACCAGGAAAGACGGGTCATAATGGGCGAAGGGTAAAACCTTATCTTTTTTTTGTATACACTGCATGTTGCAGATCTGTTTTTAAGCATGACCGCAACAAGAGAAGGCATTTTTCTGTTTATCACCTTGTTGTCATTTCTTATTATAAGGTTTATGACTTGTGTTGTATTCGATACAATATGTTCTTCATGTGGATTAACTGCAGTGTTGTTTTTGGCAGCCCTTTTAATCTTAGTCTTTTGGACAATAATACTTATTAGTCTTAATCATATTTTAGTCATTTCAAAATGTGTTTGTCTTCGTCAAGTTTTGGTCAACGAAAACTCAGACAAATTTGGTCTACTTTTAGTCAACAATTAGCGTATTTTCGGGACCATAGGGTGCACCGAATAAAAAGGCGCAGGCTAATTTCAGGTGATATTTTAGTATTGTGCGCACACACAAGGCGCACCACATTATTGGGGATATGAAAAACATACGCTAGAATTAGGGTGACAACCCGAACACTCAGTAATGTGTCCGGTGTCCGGCACAACCCATTAGCCGGACGTTACCGTAATTTCCCGAATATAACGCATACTTTTTTTCTCCAAAATCAACTTGTAAAATCATGGTGCGCATTATAAACGGGTACATGGATGGAGACAGAAAGATATACTGTATACATATATATATATAGCGCCTCTGGATAACAAAATAACTGCAGCTGAACTTTGTAAAGTTGTTCCTCATATAAAGGGTTCAATTAATCAATGTGAGCAGTTCAATGCTCACATTGTTTTTACACAAAAAAATTCTTGTTTGTTACAAATGTTCCTTGTTTATACTGCTGTTCTGCCAAAAAAATCCTACACCACCGAAACGTCTACCAATGGCAAATTTGACACCTTCAGTACTACTATGCAGCTTGTTTTATTTAGATGGATACAAGAAGAATGGACTCAAAAATGCTTTAAGAAAAAACCTAAACATAACTAGGCCTGCAAGCAGGACTGAACGGGCCCTCGCAATCTAGCGCAACTCGGACGTCATGCAACTCGGACAGTGTGCAGGTCAGGGTGGTGGCAGATCGTCCTCTCTAATCATCTCATTAGAACCTAACATGCGCGAAAGTTGCCTCTTTACATTCACACACCTAAGAGATAAAAACCCCTATTGGACAGAGGACTACAAAAAAGGAGCGAATAAAGGGTCATCCCAGCAACAGACAGAGACATGTGGACATGGGCCGTAAAATAGGTATTTTAAAAGGTCTTGAAACTACAATGACCAACCGGAAAAGAACTGGACATATATTTTAAAAAATGAGTGACTTTCTATTGCCACTAGTTGGCGCTGTAGGGTTGATGCAAATGACCCCTACAGGACCCTTCAGACTATGACTCAACAAGCACGATATGTTTGGCGCAGATATGTTGTAGATGTTATGACTGTTCAAAACTTGTGGTGAGACGAAATGGCTTCAGTCATTTTTACTTCTCCTGTTGGACCCTTCTGCTTCAACCAAACCTCAGTATTTTTCATCAGGCACCTGAACACATGTCTTAAGGCTCCCCTGATGCAGGTTTGAGGTGAATAGATTTTTTTTTCCTTGGAGGAGGAGCCTGTTTCGTAAAAAAGGCATTTCCTGTTCCCACTAGGGGGCGCTAGGCCTAATGAGTAATATTTTAATGCACTCGTGTTAAGGGTGGAATCCCGCACATACATGCCAGATAAGAAAAAGATTGAACATTGTTTCAAGGAGCTATTAGTCCTTTACTGAATTTGTCATTTTGCCGAAAAAATGGCCGACTTTGGCACCACGCCCAGGTCAGACCCATGAATGAAAACGCACCATTTTGAAAAGTTTAGATTTCATATGTCTCCTGAATTGTCTAACCAATTTTGAAGATGATCCAACTGATTCCCTCTGTGACAAGGTCTCAAATGTGCACCCTGTTAATTGATAAAAATTTCACATTCGATCCAAAATACCCAATTTCCTGTTGGGTTTGGAATATGGGTGCAAGAGACTTTTTGGAGCAGTTTTGCACAAGGTATCGACTCCCCAAATTTCATTGCTCTACGTTAAAAAAACCTAATAGGAAACGCCTTTTTGAAAAATTCAAGGGGGCGCCACTGAGCCATTTTGTTACATTTTTTTGTAACGTTGCAAGATTATTGAAATCCACACAAAGCCGCATGTATGTGCAAAATTTGGTGAGTTTTCGTGCATGTCCAGGCCTCCAAATGTAAAATGTACTAGAAATGGACAGAAATTTCACATTCGATCCAAAATACCCGATTTTCTGTTGAATTTGGAATATGGGTGCAAGAGGCTTTTTTGAGCAGTTAGGCATAAGGTATCTACTCCCCGAATTTCATTGCTCTACGTTGAAAAAACCCAATAGGAAAGGCCTTTTTTAAAACTCCTTTCTGTCGCCACTAGTTGGCATTGTAGAGTTGATGCAAATGACCCCTACAGGACCCTTTAGGGTATGACTCTCAACAAGCATGGGAAGTTTGGCGCAGATATGTTGTATATCTGCTGAGTTATGACTGTTCAAAGTATTTTGCGAGACAAATTGTTGACGATCATTTTCACTTTCATGTTTGGACCCCTCCGCTTCAACGAAACCTCAATATTTTTCATCAGGCACCTGAACACAGGTCTTAAGGCTCCCCTGATGCAGGTTTGAGGTCAACAGATTTTTTTTCCCTTGGAGGAGGAACCTGTCTCGTAAAAAAAGGCATTTCCTGTTCTCACTAGGGGGCGCTAGGCCTAATGGGTAATATTTCAATGCAGTCGTGTTCAGGCTGGGATACCGCATATACATGGCAGATATGAAAAAGATTGAAAGTTGTGTCAAGGAATTATTAGTCATTTACTGAATTCGGTGTTTTGCCGAAAAAATGGCCAACTTTGGCACCACGCCCAGGTCAGACCCATGAATGAAAACACACCATTTTAGAAACTTAAGATCTCATATGTCTCCTGAACAGTCTCACCAATTTTGAAGATGATCCAACTAACTCCCTCGGCGAAAAGGTCTCAAATGTGCACCCTCTAAATCGATAAAAATTTCATATTCAATCCAAAATAACCGATTTCCTGTTGGGTTTGGAATATGGGTGCCAATGCTTTTTTGAAGCGGTTTTAGACAAGGTATAGACTCCCCAAATTTCATTGCTCTACGCTGACAAACCCTAATGTTATAGGCCAATTTTAAAATTTCAAGGGGGCGCCACTGAGGCATTTTGTTACATTTTTTTTTCAACGTTGCAAAATTATCAAAATTTACAATTTTCCGCACGTATGTGCAAATTTTGGTGACTTTTCGTGCATGTTCAGGCCTCCAAATTGGCCGTTTTCATTTGCCCTGAAAAAAAAAATTTTTTTTTAATAAATAAATAAATTTTAAAAATCCTTTGCAAAACAATAGGGCCTTCGCACGCCTAGTGCTCGGGCCCTAATAATATCAAATAAGGGTGGTTTAAATACACCACGTGATTAATATGTTCAACAGATAAACATTGCTTTAAAGCTACTACAAGAAAACACAATGCAAAAAAAACTAGGCCTGCAAGCAGGACTGAACGGGCCCTCGCAATCTAGCGCAACTCGGACAGTGTGCAGGTCAGGGTGGTGGCAGATCGTCCTCTCTAATCATCTCATTAGAACCTAACATGCGCGAAAGTTGCCTCTTTACATTCACACACCTAAGAGATAAAAACCCCTATTGGACAGAGGACTACAAAAAAGGAGCGAATAAAGGGTCATCACAGCAACAGACAGAGACATGTGGACATGGGCCGTAAAATAAGAATTTTAAAAGGTCTTGAAACTACAATGACCAACCTGAAAAGAACTGAACATATATTTTAAAAAATGAGTGACTTTCTATTGCCACTAGTTGGCGCTGTAGGGTTGATGCAAATGACCCCTACAGGACCCTTCAGACTATGACTCAACAAGCACGATATGTTTGGCGCAGATATGTTGTAGAAGTTATGACTGTTCAAAACTTGTGGTGAGACGAAATGGCTTCTGTCATTTTTACTTCTCCTGTTGGACCCTTCTGCTTCAACCAAACCTCAGTATTTTTCATCAGGCACCTGAACACATGTCTTAAGGCTCCCCTGATGCAGGTTTGAGGTGAATAGATTTTTTTTCCTTGGAGGAGGAGCCTGTTTCGTAAAAAAGGCATTTCCTGTTCCCACTAGGGGGCGCTAGGCCTAATGAGTAATATTTCAATGCACTCGTGTTAAGGGTGGGATGCCGCATATCCATGCCAGATATGAAAAAGATTGAACGTTGTTTCAAGGAGCTATTAGTCCTTTACTGAATTTGTCATTTTGCCGAAAAAATGGCCGACTTTGGCACCACGCCCAGGTCAGACCCATGAATGAAAACGCACCATTTTGAAAAGTTTAGATTTCATATGTCTCCTGAATTGTCTAACCAATTTTGAAGATGATCCAACTGATTCCCTCTGTGACAAGGTCTCAAATGTGCACCCTGTTAATTGATAAAAATTTCACATTCGATCCAAAATACCCGATTTCCTGTTGGGTTTGGAATATGGGTGCAAGAGACTTTTTGGAGCAGTTTTGCACAAGGTATCGACTCCCCAAATTTCATTGCTCTACGTTAAAAAAACCTAATAGGAAACGCCTTTTTGAAAAATTCAAGGGGGCGCCACTGAGCCATTTTGTTACATTTTTTTGTAACGTTGCAAGATTATCGAAATCCACACAAAGCCGCATGTATGTGCAAAATTTGGTGAGTTTTTGTGCATGTCCAGGCCTCCAAATGTAAACTGTACGAGAAATTGACAGAAATTTCACATTCGATCCAAAATACCCGATTTTCTGTTGGATTTGGAATATGGGTGCAAGAGGCTTTTTTGAGCAGTTAGGCATAAGGTATCTACTCCCCAAATTTCATTGCTCTACGTTGAAAAAACCCAATAGGAAAGGCCTTTTTTAAAACTCCTTTCTGTCGCCACTAGTTGGCACTGTAGAGTTGATGCAAATGACCCCTACAGGACCCTTCAGGGTATGACTCTCAACAAGCATGGGAAGTTTGGCGCAGATATGTTGTATATCTGCTGAGTTATGACTGTTCAAAGTATTTTGCGAGACAAATTGTTGACGATCATTTTCACTTTCATGTTTGGACCCCTCCGCTTCAACGAAACCTCAATATTTTTCATCAGGCACCTGAACACAGGTCTTAAGGCTCCCCTGATGCAGGTTTGAGGTCAACAGATTTTTTTCCCTTGGAGGAGGAACCTGTCTCGTAAAAAAAGGCATTTCCTGTTCTCACTAGGGGGCGCTAGGCCTAATGGGTAATATTTCAATGCAGTCGTGTTCAGGCTGGGATACCGCATATACATGGCAGATATGAAAAAGATTGAAAGTTGTGTCAAGGAATTATTAGCCATTTACTGAATTCGGTGTTTTGCCGAAAAAATGGCCGACTTTGGCACCACGCCCAGGTCAGACCCGTGAATGAAAACACACCATTTTAGAAACTTAAGATCTCATATGTCTCCTGAACAGTCTCACCAATTTTGAAGATGATCCAACTAACTCCCTCGGCGAAAAGGTCTCAAATGTGCACCCTGTAAATCGATAAAAATTTCATATTCGATCCAAAATAACCGATTTCCTGTTGGGTTTGGAATATGGGTGCCAATGCTTTTTTGAAGCGGTTTTAGACAAGGTATAGACTACCCAAATTTCATTGCTCTACGCTGACAAACCCTAATGTTATTGGCCAATTTTAAAATTTCAAGGGGGCGCCACTGAGCCATTTTGTTACAATTTTTTGCAACGTTGTTGAATTATCGAAATTTACAATTTTCCACACGTATGTGCAAATTTTGGTGACTTTTCGCGCATGTTCAGGCCTCCAAATTGGCCGTTTTCATTTGCCCTGAAAAAAAAAAATAATAATAATCCTTTGCAAAACAATAGGGCCTTCGCACGCCTAGTGCTCGGGCCCTAAAAAAGCCTAAACTTTAATTGGTATTTTTAATTATTTAGTTAAATGGACAGTACTTATATAGCGCATTTATCTGCATGGTTACCATGCCCAAAGCGCTTTACATTAGCACACATTTACCCGTTCATGCACACATTCACACACCAATGGGGCTGCTGCCATGCAAGGCGCTGTCAACCCATTGGTGGCAAATCAGAGTTTAGTGCCTTGCCCAAGGGCACTTTGACAGTGGGCAGTCGTAGCCTGGGATCGAAACCACTGACCCTTCGGTCCAAGGACAACTCCAGCTACCAACTGCGCCATGGCCCACCACAATTACACAATTATTAGTTACAGAAACATTGTCTATACACCGTACAAAACTTTATTGTTTATGAAAATACACCGCAAGTCTGATGAATTCATTTTTTCATGTCATGTTTTTTATGTCCTCCATTTTGACCTGCTGGAAGAGGTCACCCTACCCACAACACACACTACATTATTGGGCGGATGAAAAACATACACTAGCATTCTCGCTAGCATGCATGCTAGCTTGCGCGCTAGCGTTTTTTTTTTTTTTTAAAGGCTGACGCTGCAAAACTGTTCAATTTCAATTGTACTTTATTAAAGAATTTAACAAAGTACTCACATCAATCTTAAACTACAAATCCATCAAAGTCCTCATCCTCTGTATCAATTGAACAGCCAAGCGCACACACTCGAACTTTATAGCTACTGGGGGCACGCCCCCTTTCACACTCAACCTTCTCCCTTTAAGGTTCTTATGTTGCTCTCACAAAAGTCCGCCTTTTCAAAAATTGCACAGACAGACAGACACAATAGGCGCACCACATTATTGGGCGCACCGTCCATTTTGGAGAATTTTTTTTTTTTTACTTTTAGGTCTGCCTTATGGTCCTGAAAATACGGTACTCAAAATGTTTTCATCTGTAAAATTCAAAAGTTAATCATAGTTAAAATTAATAAAGTGAAAAAGGTTTCCAACAATTTGGAATGAACATTGACAGACGAGCACATAATTGTCGAGTCTACAAGAACATCACCACCTTCGTGATGATAATACACACTCAGCAGGAAACCAGTGCCTTATTTTTTTATTAATTAAACCCACCTGGACGCCACGAACTGGATGTAAAATAAAATTGTCCAAGAATTTAAGATGACGCTCGCCACGCTAAATGCTAACGCTAATGGAAACACTATTCTAATGCTACAAGTTACATTTAGTGTAGTGGTAAATGGTCAAGCAACATGGCATATTTTGAGTAGCCAAGATAAGAAAACAAATCTTACTATGTGTTTTCAAAACAAGCAAGTCTAGGGCCTGGAGAGGACACCGGTGAGTAAGTCTGTTTACGGTGGGGGGGTCAACATGTCACATGAGTGACACAACAAAATACTGCTTCGATGCATGCTAACTACACATACGATTAGAAAATGTCAAACATTGTGAACTTATGACGGAAACTATGGAACATTTTCATCTCGTTCTGGTCTTGTCAGATGAAAACTGGCATTCAACTCGTTATGTTCTAGTCTCCAAAGACACATTTTTAGCTTTTCGTCGTCATTATTGTTTGTCGACGAGATATTTTCGTTATCGTCATTGTTGACGAAAACAGCACTGATTCGGTGCCACTTGTTTTTCTCCAATCCACCATTGTTTTGCTTCTTTCATAATAACGGCAATCCCGGTAACAGGGGAAACGAGGGAAAGCTGGAACCCGAGGAACCAGGGGCATCAGAGGACCAAAAGTAGGTTATCTGGAAACATCACATCTTGTTCTGTTCACATTCTTCGGAAAATGAGTTCACAGTAATTTTTTTTTTCTGTGCAGGGTGACAAGGGAGAAACAGGACCACCAGGTCACCTTGGCTGGTCAGGCACTATTGTAAGGGTCTTATTCTTTGATTTTTGTTGTTGTTGTGTGGTCTTCCGCAAAAATTAACGTGTAATTTTGTTTATTGCACTTCAGCAGAATTATCAAGTGTACAGTATCTCAATCATCACTAATCATTTAAAATGTTCTGACCACCTAATGGATGTTCTTTATACTTCAAGGGTAACCCAGGTTTACGTGGTGAGATGGGGGAACGAGGTGAAAAAGGAAAAGAGGTAAACGCTGTATTGGCTTCATACTGTATTAAGATACATGGTTTCTGTCATCCTGAACAGGAAAAGTGCTTGATATTATTAATATTTTTAAATTTTTAAAGTGAGATCTACAGTACTTTGGTGCTGATTAATGCAACAGGCTATAATTATAGACTGTTCAAACAAATAAATATTCCAATTACCATTGTTAAATTTTATCAATCATTAAGAATATTCCTCTACATGTTAATGATTACTGAAAATAAATTATGAACAATGACAAAATGGCTACATCTCTCTCAGTGTTTGCATTTTCGAATGGTAACTTCTACAACGTTTCCAAGTCACAATTACTATTTTTAGAGCAGGTACGTTGGCTATGGATTAATGGTGGGTACCTCACGATAGGATTTGCAATACAAGGCTCACGACAACGATGATCTCACGATATGGCGATACAACAATTATCAATAAACGGGACAGGAAATCTGTAAATGCCCTAAAATGAACAGAAAGTGACTTGTTAATTCCTTCAAAATGAGAAAGACTGGCTGCAAATGCTCTGGTTTTGAATGAAAAAACCTTCATCGACAGACAGCGAGAACGAAAAGTGGGATTTGATATATGGCAAAATGGATCTTGGCATGTGGCATTTTTTTCCATTGTGGCATTTTTTGGGGTATGTGCCAAAATGAATTTTGCCATGTGGCATTTTTTTGGTATGTGGCAAAATAAATGTTTGTATATGGCATTTTTTTTTTGTTTGTTTGTTTTTTGTATGTGGCATTTTTTGGGGGGGTACTTGGCATTTTTGCAGGCCATGCACGTCCATGCCATTGACTGCTATGCACATTCAAATTTTCCATTCATTTTAAATGGCAGTAAAACATATGTGGCTGTAATTTTTTACCATACACTTACCATTACAGCACATTGACATTCAACTTGCACCCAAGTAAGGCTATGCCATTGAAAGCTATGCTCGTCCAAATTTTCCATTCATTTTGAATCGCAGAAAAACATGTGTGGCTGTGATTTTTGACCACAAACTTACCATTACAGTATATTTCCACAATCCATTTTGCCACATACCAAAAAAATGCCACATGGCAAAAGAAATGCTACATGCCAAAAATCACTTTGCCACATGGCAAAAAAAATGCCACATGCCAAAATCCATTTTGCCACATACCAAAAAAATTCCACATGGCAGAAGAAATGCCACATGCCAAAATACATTTTGCCACATACCAAAAAAAAATGCCACATGGCAAAAAAATGCCACATGCCAAAATCCACTTTGCCACATGGCAAAAAAATGCCACATGCCAAAATCCATTTTGCCACACACCAAAAAAATCCCACATGGCAGAAGAAATGCCACATGCCAAAATACATTTTGCCACAAACCAAAAAAATGCCACATGGCAAAATCCACTTTGCCACATGCCAAAAGAAATGCCACATGCCAAAAGAAATGCCACATGCCAAAATCCACTTTGCCACATACCAAAAAAAAAAAATCACATGGCAAAAGAAATGCCACATGCCAAAATACATTTTGCCACATACCAAAAAATAAATTCACCATGGCACAAAAATGACACATGCCAAAATATATTTTGCCACATACTAAATACCACTTTTTGTTCTCGGCCCTGCTGCCTTCATTCGCCTCCCCTAGTCTGAATTAGGGATGTCCCGATCCAGGTTTTTGCACTTCCGATCCGATACCGATACTGGCCGATACCGATGCCGGCCTATCTGAGCATGTATTAAAGTTTTAAGTTATTTAGCCTCCTTACTTAGTTGTCAGACTCATGTTAAAAAGGGTTTTAGTACTCTTTATAACAACTAGCCAGCTGAATTAGGTGAGTTTGAATAACACACGATGGTTGGTAACAAGAAACTGACCTGTTTATTCAGTGACAAACACAAAAGATTATAAATAACAAACAGAAATGGCATAGTCAGTCAGTAAAACGTGCAAATAATATTGTAAACTGTCAGTGGAAAATTCCACAAATCCCCCATGCTATTAGATGTTTTTAATGTTTCGTGCATTAGTTACAAAAATTGTTACGCACGCTGTCGAGTCTGTCATTGTGCATCTAGTTCTACATACATATGATATCTATTAGACAAGCACGTTTACTCTCGGGACGCAATGCGAAGACCTCGCTGTGTATTAGTTTCGCTTTACTTGACATATTTCAATAATCGGAATTTGGATGTTTGTGAATCGTTCTCGAATCTTCCACGGCAGAATCGCTCAAGGATGGAATGACGTCTGGGCATGTTGTACCGTGGTTCTAATGCTGCGTTCCAGAAAAGTGGGATGTCGGACTTTTCCGACCTCCGACTAGGAAAATATCATTGGAGCACCACTCGAACTGGGAGGTACAAGTTGCGAAGTCGGAGAAAAAATAACTACCCCGACTTCCAAGTTGTTTCAATCTGACGTCACTGGACAAAATGGCGCTCAAGAACACGAATGATAACACAATAATGAAGTAAATCAAGTTTACTTGAGACGCCATGGATTTTTTTCCTCATACAGTGAATTATCTTTGTTGTGCTATGTTTTTATATTGACGATCAGCAAAGGATGTAACTAAAAAAAGGCAGTTTACAGTGTGGGCTATAACGCAGCCGTCGTTTTTGCTCTACTATTTGATCGCTTACAGGAAGGTAGGTTCGCTGGAGGTCAAAATGTCTTTGGATGGCCAATATGAAAAACACCTCGTCGCGATCAGCCATCTTTGTTGTTTACATTTGCTTGGAACGCTTTGAGGTCGGAACTGGTACCATCCGAGTGGGATAAATCCGACTTCCCACTTCTCTGGAATGCAGCATAATGTGTTTGATGGTGCGTCTTTACTCACGAGAGATACTCTCGTCATCCAGAATGAATTCTTGATTCTTCTTCTTGCAATGACTCTTATTATTCCCTGGGCTTTGGGACTGTCGAGTGCCAGTTTGTCACGCATAGCAAACGTTTCTGCCAGTGTTAGTTGCGTAGGACCTTTCTTTTTGTCTTCGGTTTTCTTAACCTACTCCTTATATTGTTTGTGGTGGTATGTCGCTAAATGCTTGATGAGGTTGGTTGTATTAAAACTTCTTACAGCTTTACCACCACGCGTGACTTTATGGCATATGTTACACTCTGCCTCTTCGTCTTTGTCGTCCTTTAAGGTGAAATGATCCCACAGAGCTGACATTTTTACCGATAAAGTCTCTCGGTAAATTGGGAGACGGTAATGTAGTGTGTTGAAGGTGTGCCGTAAAATGCGGACCGCATTTTAGGGAAACCGAAGCAAAAACTGAAATGGATTATGTAAATCGATACGCTGGAAAACCCGGACCAGACTCACGAAAAAAACTGAATCGGAAGTCTGGATCGGAATTTTTCCGTGTCGGTCGATCCGATACCGATGCGCATTTTTTTGCCCATATCGGCGTCTGATCCGATCCAAATATCGGATCGGGACATCTCTAGTCTGAATAGATTGGGCGTCTTGTGCCGTAAATTGCAGCCACTGAGGTGACGTAGACACAATTCTTGTGGAATAATTTGGTAGCAACTTGTTGGTTCCCGTTTTTTTTAAACTGTGACACATTTGCAAAGCTTTATATATTTTCTTAGTGGGAGCATTTGTGGTCCCTTCCTGTTGATTTTGTGGCATGTTTGGGTCATTTCCTGTTGATTATGGGGCATTTACGGATTACTTTCTATTGATTCTGGGTTACTGAAAAGGAAGAATGTCCCCAAATGAATAGGAAGTGACTCAAAATCAACAGGAAGTAACAGGTAAATGTCCTGAAATGAACAGGAAGTTCAAGTAAATGCCCACAAAAGATGCTCTGGTTTCAGTGTCAATGACTGTCAAAATGGTAACTGTGACACCTTTTTAAAACGATATATCAATTCTTGGCAGGAGCACAAAGTGTTGCGACATGTCACCATTTTGATATATTGTCACACCCCTACTATGCATACCTGTTATGTCCACAGGAAGCAGGTTTGTGTCCCAGATGTAAAATGACCCCAATATTCAGTAGATGGTATTTTTCATAATGTAGAAAAGGACATTAGGCTCCTGGGATCATAAAAATCGGCCAAAAAAGTTTCTGGAAGGCAGAAAAAGTCACATTGTATTTATTTTTTTCATTATAAAGCTGTACTTTTTGAAATATCATTACCATAAATCCTTGACACAAATTGCATTGTGTTTGTTTGTGAGGGTTATTATTATTAATTTTTTTTTCAGGGTGAGAAAGGTGAAATGGGGCTGGCAGGAGTTCCTGGACTTGATGGCCCCAAGGTAGTCTTTGCATAATTATAGGGTTTGGGTTGGGTTTTTTTTTTTGGTTGACGAATGGCCACTAAAGTCATGCTTGACTCCCACTTATTTCTGTAGGGAATCCGAGGACCTTCCGGGTTGCCAGGTGAAGTCGGTCCAAAGGGAGAAAAGGTAGTGCTGGAAACTGATGTGTCGAAACTAACAACGCAAGTAGATTTTATAAGTAATATTTTGTGCGCCTGTGGGCTAACAAAGTTCAATTCAATTCAATTTTATTTGTATAGCCCTATATCACAACAAGGTTGTCTCAGAGGGCTTTACAGAGTCAATTTGATACACAGTCAAATACAGTAGATGAATGAGATGAGTTCATGTTCTGGGAATCCCCCATCCTTAGACCCTCCATGGCGGCAAGGAAAAACTCCAAAAACCCAGTGGGAAAACAGAAACCTTGGGTAGAACCACAGTCAGGAGAGCTCCACTCCCAGGACGGACAGGATATAGATGCACCAGGACTGATGATGGATACTAGCAGAAGGAGTTCCAGTTTGTAGAGATGCAATCGGGTGAGGGAACATGAGGGGGTCCATCTCGCTAGATGAGATGGGTGGGGCAACGAGGACGTCCATCCAGCCAGGGGTAAGGATAGTCAGGCGACTGCGGCTGAAAAAATAGCCCCTCCCCCAGAGGAGAGGGGGGAAAGGGGACACCGGGTGCCTAGTGATGAAAAGACTAGTCGTCTAGATATTAGAATTAGAAAAGAGAAATAAAGTAAGAACAGTGGTAAGTAGAGTGAAAAACAGGAGATAGGACTCAGTGGCTGTACTTCCCCCAGCATTATAGCTCCTAGGGCAGCTTAGACTGAACTGTGAGTCCAGTCAGTTTTCAACTAGCCTGATCATAAGCTTTGTCAAATAGGAACGTTTTTAGTCTAATCTTAAATGTACAGACTGTGTCTGCCTCTTTAATATTAGCTGGAAGCTGATTCCATAAGACAGGAGTTTGGTAACTAAAGGCTCTAGCTCCTACTTTAGAGACCCTGGGAACTACCAGTAGACCTGCATTCTGAGAACGAAGTATTCTGTTGGGGCGGTATAGAACCAGAGCATCTGTTAGATAAGATGGCCCCATACCATTAATTGTCTTAAATGTAAGAAGGAGGATTTTAAATTTCATTCTAAACTCTACTGGATGCCAGTGAAGTGCTTGGAGCACAGGGGTTATGTGCTCTCTTCTATTAGTTCCTGTTAAAAGTCTTGCTGCTGCGTTCTGGACTAGCTAAAGACCTTTTAGGGAACTTTTAGGAAAAGCTGCGAGTTAGGAGTTACAGTAATCCAATCTAGATATAACGAACGCGTGAATTAATTTTTCTGCATCGTTTTTGACAGAATATTTCTAATTTTGTCTATGTTGCGCAGGTGAAAATAAGATGTTCTGCAGGTTTGTTTAGTATGAGCCTTAAATGATAGGTCTCGGTCAAATAGAACTCCTAGGTTTTTAACTGTGGTGCTACACTCACATTGTCCAGAGTGACTATCTGGGCAGTTAGAGAGTCTCTCACACTTTTAGGGCCTATTATAAGGACTTCTGTCTTTTCAGGGTTAAGTAAGAGATAATTAGTGCTCATCCGGGTATTTACATCTCGGACGCAGGTAGTTAGTTAATCCACTTTCCTGATTTGATCAGGTTTAATTGATAAATACAATTGTGTGTCGTCAGTGTAACAATGAAATTTAATGCTATGTTTTCTGATGATATTGCCAAGAGGCAGCATATACGTCAAAGTGCAGTCAAAGTGAGTCACTGTAGTGCGACATTAGGTTAATTATAATCTTTGGTTGACAACCAAGTCGTTGGAATAAAACCTATTAATGTCTTCACCTGTTTCGCAAACATAAACTCACGTGCATCTTTGTTTGCCTCCTCTCTAACTTGCATAGGGTCCTATTGGTCCACCAGGGCCAAGAGGAACATCAGGCATGCCTGGATTTCCTGTAAGTATAGTTATGTCATTAAAACTTATACATAGCATTACAGTAACGTACTGGAAAGCACAAAAATTGCCAAGAATTTGTGTATGGTTCAAATGTAATCCATTCTCACTCATGTGACAGGGCACATCTGGATTAGAGGTAAGAAAAATTATACATTTTCGTTGAGTTAACTTAAGTTCTGAGGGATAGGGATATTTTATGAGGCTGATAAATACAACATAATGGGAAAGTCTTTGTGGAATAATATTTATTAAGTTTATAATGTTTTGTTCTCCTTAAAGGGTATGAAAGGCTACCCAGGTTTGCCTGGTCAACCCGGCAAAAGAGGCCTCCCAGTAAGTTCATAAAATACAGTACCTGCTCCTACATTGTGATGGAAAAGTATCTGAATCTTTTGGAATTTCTCACATTTCTGCATAAAATCACCATCAAATGTGATCTGATCTTTGTCAAAATCACACAGATGAAAAAATCGTGTCTGCTTTAACTTAAACCACCCAAACATTTATAGTTTTTCATGTTTTAATGAGGTTAGCATGCAAACAATGATAGAAGGGGGGAAAAGAAGCCGCTACCTAAGTAGACCTAAAGAGCAACTGTACCACTTTTTACCAAACAATTTAAGTCAGGTGTGTGCCCAATCACTGCTGAGTGGTTCAAAGCTACCCTGCCCACTACAAAACACACGCCTGGTAAAAATTGTCTTGATAAAAAGCATTGTCTGATGTGCATCATGGCTAAGTCAAAAGAACCGTCTGAACACCTGCGATCAAGAATTGTTGATTTGTATAAAGCTGGGAAAGGATACAAAACCATCTCTAAAAATCTGGATGTTCATCAATCGGCAGTCAAAGAAGTTGTCTACAAATGGAGAGAGTTTGGCACTGTTGATTCTCTTCCAAGGAGTGGCCGTCCACCAAAGATGACGCCAAGAGTTCAGCGCAGAATACTCAGATAGGTTAAAAAAAAGGACCCTAGAGTGTTTGCTAAAGACACCGAAATCACTGGCACAGTCCTATGTCTATGTGCACACATCAACTTTATGTAAAATTATGGTCAAGAATGGTCTTCATGGGAGGACTCCGCGGAGGAAGTCATTGCTGTCTAAAAAAACTATTGTTGCTCATTTAATGTTTGCAAAAAGGCACGTGGACACTCCACAGAAGTTATGGCAAAATATTTTGTGGACTGATGAAACCAAAGTTGAATTGTTTGGGAGTAACACACAACGTCATGTGTGGAGGAAAAATGGAACAGCTCACCAACATCAACACCTCATCCCCACCGTGAATCATGGTGGAGGGAGCATCGTGATTTGAGGCGGTTTTGCTGCCTCAGGGCCTGGACAACTTGCAATCATTAATGGAAGAATGAATTCAAAGGTTTATCAAGATGTTTTGCAGGAAAACCTGAGGCCATCTGTCAGACAGTTGATGCAAAAAAGAGGATAGATGCTGCAACAAGACAATGATCCAAAACACAGAAGTAAATCTTTAGAATGGTTTCAGAAGAAATAAATATAGGTTCTGGGGTGGCCAAGTCAAAGTCCAGACTTGAACCCTTATTGAGATGCTGTGGCATGACCTAAAGACAGCGATTCGCCAGACATCCCATGAATCTGACTGAACTACAGCAGTTTTGTAGAAAGGAATGGGCTGTAGGAATGGGAAGTTTACTCCTGATTGATGTGCCAGACTGATCTGCAGCTACAGTAAGCGTCTGGTTGAAGTTATTGCTGCCAAAGGAGGGGGGGGCACAAAATATTAAATGTGATGGTTCACTTACTTATCCCCCCGTCTGTCATTGTTTGCATACTATCCTCATTAAAATATGAAAACCTATAAATGTTTGGGTGGTTTTAGTTGAAACAGACACTGTTTTTTCATCTGTGTGATTTTGACATAGATCAGATCATATTTGATGGTGATTTTATGCAAAAATGTGAGAAATCCTAAAGGTTCATATACTTTTTACCACTGCATGCAAGGGAGCAGTTTGTAAATTAATCACCACAAATTAACAGAAACGGTGCGTACTGCGTAGTTGGATTTTATGATTTGTCTCAACATTTTTTTCCCATCCGTATCTTTAGGGTCCACCTGGTGTTCCTGGCCCTCCGGGACCATCTTTAAACATGACATTGATAGAACTCAAGGTATGTATTGAACCCCTTTGCAAGGGAATCTATAGAACACAATCCATTCCAGGATGCGGTTTTGACCTTTTTAGAACATGAGAGAGTATAACACGACGCATTTATTAAGAAATGATTGGAATGCACAAATGCATACTTTTTTCTTTGTTTCTCCAGGAGCTAACGTATTTGTCCGACAAGCCTAATTACTTTTTGATCCAACCTCTTCTGGAGTCCCTGGAGCAGGAGCTCCGACTACTAATGGATCCTCCTGATGGCACCAAAGAGCACCCTGCTACCACCTGTCTAGAACTTTGGTTCTGCCACCCGGAATACAAGAGTGGTCAGTTTGCAACCACAAAACGTGTGATGGAACACTTTAATTTAACTGCAGCGTTTTAATCAATCTTGTATATTTGGTAGACACTGAACATTGTTTCTCCCAATAATGGCATACCAACAGTGAAGGATGATGGTGGCCGCATTCAGCTTTGCGGTTGATTTTTTGTTGTTGTTTTTTTACTTTTTTTTTTTATCTTGACGACTGACAAATTGGTCTCTTCAGGAACATATTACATCGACCCGAACCAAGGCAGCCCTGCTGACGCTCTGCTGGCCTATTGCAGCTTCTCCAGCACATCAATACAGACATGCCTTCATCCTCAACATTCTCAGGTCCAAAACACAAGAACATAAACTTTATGTATAGTCACACCAGTTACTGTTAGTACTTGAATCATTGATGCTACTTGCCGCACATTTGTACTCTCAAAACTAAATACAGGTAGTCCCCAGGTTACGACGTACTCGACTTACATGATTTCGACTTTACGAAACCGTAGTCTCGTCCGCCATTTTGTCTCCAGTCATTTTTTGTGTGTGTGTGTGTGTGTGTGTGTTTTTTTTTTTAATAGTACTGGTATAAACAGTACCTTATTGTACCTCACAGTATCTTTTTTTTTTTACTTTATTGATATTACGTGTTCTGTCCTCATCAAACTTGAAGTTGTTCAGCTTTACAGACAGCAAACAAGGCAATTGTGCATTTTGAAACTTTTTACTTCCTTCACTTTTAACAATTTATAAAGCTGTAACACACATATGTCCACCTATGTTCAAAATGACACACATTTTACCAGTAAAACACACACACAAAACAATTGGTGTTCAAACATCCATCTATACTGATCAATATGTAAATTTAGTGAAGTAAATTAGCCTAATTTGCCTAACAAAAGTCCGCTATCTTAAATGCTAAACATGCTAACGTGTTTAGAATTTTCATAGCAAATCGCTCACACATATCTCAACAAACTGTAGCTCTAAACTTAATTACAACTGCACATACAAACATGCAGTGATGTGAAAAAATTAGGACACCCCATTAAATAATCAGTGCTTTATTAAGAAATGTTCACATGTCAATGTTTGATCTTGTTTTTCTTTATCACTGGAAAAGAAAGTGATTTAATTGCAGGTAAACAACAAAAATTAACATTGTTTTAGTCATTAAACCAAATATTTCAACAAAAATACATATTCTAACCGAGGAAAAAGTTAGGACACCCTACCACCTAATTTGTTGTGTTACCCCCTTTGGCTGAAATAACTTCAGTGAGACGCTTTTTTGTAGCCATCTACCAGTCTTTGACATCGGTCTGAAGAAAGTTTGCACCACTCCTCAATGCAGATTACTTTCAACAGTGACTGACTGTTGAAGTGAGAGAAAACACCATAGCTAAATCAAAGGAGCTGTCTCAGGCCTTCATAAAGAAAATTGTAGACACTTATGAGTCTGGTAAGGGATTTCAAAAGATCCCAAAAGAATATAAAATCTGCCATTCCACTGTCCATAAAATAGTCTACAAGTAGAAGACATTCAAAACAACTGCCAACATGCCCAGGTCTGGCCGTCCAAGCTCCAAATTCACCCCGAGAGCAGACGCTACAATGTCATCACGGGACCTACAGCAGGCTCTTGCTATTGTTGATGTGAAAGTGCATGCCTCTACAATCAAAAAGAGACTTCACAAGTTTAACCTTCATGGGAGGTGTGCAAGCAGGAAACCTTTGCTCGCCAAGAAGAACATGAAGGCCAGACTGAAGTTTGCCAGAGTGAATGTAGACAAAGACCAGGACTTTTGGAATAATGTTCTTTGGACAAATGAATCTAAAATTGGAAGTATTTGGACACCTGAACAGAGAACATGTTTGGTGTAGTTTGTGTGAAATAGCATTCCAGGAAAAGAACCTCATACCAACTGTGAAGCATGGAGGTGGAAGTGTCATGGTTTGGGGATGCTTTGTTACAGCAGGACCTGGTCAGCTCACAATCATAGAATCCACCATGAATTCTATGGTGTATCAGAGGGTGCTTGAGGAACATGTGAGATCATCTGAATTCTATCGCATATCAGCGGGTGCTTGAGGAACATTTGAGATAATCTGTGAAAAAAATTAAAGCTGAAGCGAAACTGGACCCTGCAACATGACAATGACCTAAAACATACCAGTAAATCCACCAAGGACTGGCTGAAAAGGAAGAAATGGAGAGTCCTGGAATGGCCGAGTCAAAGCCCAGATTTTAATCCTATTGAGCTGCTTTGGGGTGACTCAAAACAGGCTGTACATGCAAAAAACCCCTCAAACATTTCACATCTGAAAGTATTCTGCGTTGACAAGTGGGGCAAACTTTTTTCAGACCGATGTCAAAGACTGATAGATGGCTACAAAAAGCGTCTCACTGAAATTATTTCAGCCAAAGGGGTTAACACTAGCTATTAGATTGTAGGGTGTCCTAACTTTTTCCTAAGTTAGAATATGCATTTTTGAAGATAAATTTGGTTTAATGAGTAAAACAATGTTAATTTTTGTTGTTTGCGTACAATAAAATCAATTATTTTCCAGAGATAAAGAAAAACAAGCTCAGACATTGATATGTGAACATTTTTTGATAAAGAACTGAATATTTAATGGGGTGTCCTAATTTTTTCAATTCACTGTATATTAGTTGAAACAACTTATAGCATTATGTAGGTCAAATCAGAGCACAGCTGCCCTTTATCCATGTCAGACATCTGAGTCTGCTCCCCAGATGGACAAGGCGACAGTCCAGCCAGACCCAACGCTGCCACCAGAGGGCAGTGTATCCTCCATCATTAATACTTTTGGACTTTTGGATAGTAATTTTGAGATTTAGGCGTACTTAAAGGGTTAATTACGACTTTCGCGTGAATTTGGTTTACCTCGCCAGCGTAGGAACGGAACTCGATCGTAACCCGTGGACTACCTGTACAATGAAACGAAAACAAATGTTGTGCAATGTTTTGTTCAGCTTTTAATGTAGCATGATGTGGCATGTTCCCAAATGGCTTACAGTTTACTCAAAGAAACAGTTCTCCTTACTGTGATTCGCTGCTGACTGTAACAGAATTTGCAATGACATTGCCCAGTCCTGTATGTACAAATGGGCATTTTTTTGTGCTGCCTGCAGTTGCCAATGAAAGCCTGGATGGAAGAATCTACTGCAGATGGCTCATTTCAGTGGCTCAGCAGGTTGGACCAAGGATTTCAGGTGGGAAAATGACCATATTGTTAAAACAAACAAAAAAAAGACAACTTATTTTTTATTTGTAATATTTAACTGGAATTACAGTAATTAACATCATTTCATGTCTCTCTTGTTCAGTTTATTTATCCAGGTGCCAACTTGGTTCAGATGCGTTTTCTCAGATTACATAGTAGCACAGCCGTGCAAAAGATGACTTACTCCTGCCACCCAGGACACAAGTTAGGCCAGTCAGAACGCGACATCAAATTCCTCACTGACACAAGAAAGCAAAGTTTCCTTGGAGCAATTCAAGATTGTGTGGTATGGAAACATTTCAATTTTTTTTAATTAGACTTCACGACCCAAAACTTTGGAATTGAAAAATCATGTACAGCAGGGGTCAGGAACCTTTTTGACTGAGAGAGCCAAAACACCCAACATATCTTAAAATATGATTCCACGAGAGCCATACACTGTGGGCACTGGCTTTTTCATGAGCGCATTTGAATGCATCATGCTGGAGCGAGAGTATGCTCTGCTTTTACAAGCAGTCGCTGAGTTGTGATTGAAATAAATCTGTAGAAAACAACAATGAAAGCCTGGCATCGTTACTTGGGATGTTACAATCGTTGCTCAGTTGCGCACTCACCACTTGGAAAATAACAAATAGAAAAATGGTGTGGCGTTGCGTATATTTTTCCTGGAAGAGAAAACCCCAAGCAGGGGGGCGTGTGCATAACAGTGGCTGAGACAGGTGGAGCCTCTCAGAGCAGCCGTTTCGTGAGTCTCAATCTCCAAGAAGTGGCGACAATTTTGACAGGTGAAAAAGTTATGAAAGTTAAACTGATTGTACTGTTGGGGTACCATGCAGTTCACTTTCGTGGTTTAATTTTCCTCTACGCATTTTTTAATATACTCCAGTTCACTCGGCTTTGAGTTGGGAGGAGCCAGCCCCACTACTAGCTCAGCGGAGACTTAAAGGGCAAGTTAAGAATTTTTGACATTAGGCTTAATCTTCAAGTGAGCTGGGTTTTAATTTGTGGTTGGAGGTTATTTTAACAAACGCTGTAGAGCAAGATGCACTCATCAAAAGAGCTAAATATGGCTCGAGAGATATAGTTTCCAGACCCCTGATGTACAGTATCACACTGCATTGTATACTGTTCAATACCCATCAATCAATCACGATCGCTTACAACTGCAGTAGAGTGGATGAATCCCATTTAATTTTCTTTCTGTGTCATCATCAGCCTGGAGATAAGATGCTGTCAGGACCCCGGGAGTCGGTATTTGAGTTTGAGGACCTCCATCTACTTCCTGTGAGAGATGTGGCACTAATGGGGGGTAGAAACTTTACACATGAGTTTGGCCTCAGTGTTGGACCCGTCTGTTTTAGTTGAAATTGCTCATCGGTTGGGACAACCCAGATTCATTCGTTTCAGGTCCTGGACATGAACACAAGACAGATTCCTACTTTTCACTAACTTCCAAGGATGCCCTTGTTTTCTTTTTTTGTGTGTGTTGGGGTGTTGAAGTTAAATGACTGTCGTGTACTCAAGATTACTAAGAGGTACACTGTTTACAGACACTTTTATGATGTAAATACAGTTCTGATTGTGTAAAAACACTTCCATTTAGTACAGTATTTGGAAAATGGATATTGGTGAGATAATGGCCACTTTTCAAAGTGGTGATCACAATTTATTCAACAGTTCCACATGTCTGGAGTCCATACAAAACCATATGTGGGGCAGGGTTGTTGTTGTTGTTGTTTTTTTTTAAGTGATATTGGTGCTTACTTTTATCAGGCATACAAAGAGTTAGTTCATGTGTTTTTCATTTTCATTTAAACACAACCTCTTTACGTCTCAGGTAGGGTGTACTGTGTTCTGTACACATGGGCACTGAAGCCACTTTTGTTTTCATATGTCACACCGCTTATTTTCCAATGATGGTAATATAAATGACATCCATGCTGGCATTGTCAAAGACCAAATTGAAGTGACTGTTGAAACCTGCGGTTAACAGTTATTCAGAAGGTTTGGACTCGCTCACTACCACACATTTGTGTTGCAATAAACCTCAATGGCTAACTTTCAAAATGGTAATTACCTTATATCAACATCACTATATTCTTTTGGCCTTTTACATTGATGTAGGATTTCCCCAAATCAAAAAATGTGTTGGTAAAGACCCTAACCCTGTTAGTAAAGACAAATGCAACGGAAGAATGATGATGTACACTCTGGTTACTATTCATAGAGTACATAATGGTATATCTCTGACCCAATTTCTTGCTGTTCTTGTGACATCTCCAGACTTTTGACAAATTACAGTGGTACCTCTACTTACAAAATTAACTGGTTTTGGAAATAGTTACTTAACTCTAAAATTCTATAAGTAGAGACCCGTTTTCCATATTAATGTCCTAAATCTGTTCCAAGATCCCCAAAATTCTTTTATAATTCATAAAAATGCATCAAAACATGTAATAATTACATGTTACCATTTACAGGGTGACAATATTTTGAGTTTCAAAAAAGAGGACACTCGGCCCAGCCTCAAGATACTTGAATTTTGCTCGAAGTTCACTCAAAGATGCCTATATCACTTTAATATATTTAAAGTGTGCCTCCTCCGTCTGGATAGAAAAATTCAGTTTTATATACAGTATATACATGTACTGTATATATATATATATATATATATATATATATATATATATATATATATATATATATATATATATATATATATATATATAAACGAATTAAATAATGATAAAAATATGTATATAATGCAGACCCATGGAAATGTAGTCCAGTCAATACACACACACAGTAGGCTATGTGCCATCTAAACATTTTTATAAATTACTATCACGACAATTGTTGTTAACAAATTGTTATTCCCACTCAATTGTAATTCTCATTCAATGTTTTAGATTGCACGCAAACAATAACCCACAATTAACTGACAAACTATTCAACCAGCATGTTTCCAAATGCAGCAGTTCAAAACTACATTTCCCATAATGCCTAGCGTGGCTTAGCTCACTGATAGCTACCCAATTAGCGAGTACCGGGAGCAGAGGCAAAATCAAACTTTGCTATAAAAGTTTACAGTCATTGGCAGCGCAACGATGCGACACGATAAAACTTACAGAAAGGTGTATGGAACCACATCTCTTAGAACTACAACTTATTGTAGTCTGTAACTGCCTGATCTCTTGCCAAACCGTCAACCCAGTAGATGGTGGTAATGCCCAATGATACAAGGGGTAACCTGCCAACAAAAACAAGAAGAACAACTCCTTCCCTCCCTACTAGTAGGAGCCACGTCAACGCAGGCAGGCGCTGGGATTCTCCTCGAATTGGTCCCCTGAAAAATCATAAAACCCGGCCGGACGCTACGGAGAGTATGTGAAACGAGGACTTGTCCGAGCAAAGGAGGATGTTTGGTCACCCCGTACCGGGGGTCGGCAATCCGTGTTTTGAGAGCTGCACAGCTCTGTAGCGCGCCCCTATTCGCTCCCTGGAGCATTTCCAAAAATGTTTGAAAATGGACAAAGATGGTTGCGGGAAATATAATGTAACGCTAGCTAAGTGAAAGCTTGACAGCTACAATAACACAGGAGCCATAACATTTTTTACCTCCTTTTTTTATTCCTCGTTGCGCCAACACACCAGTGCAAAACAACAACTACAGCGGGGCAAATAAGTATTTAGTCAACGACTAATTGTGTTACTGATAGTAGCCTTTGTTACTGTGGTCCCAGCTCTCTGTAGGTCATTCACTAGGTCCCCCCGTGTGGTTCTTGGATTTTTGCTCATCGTTCTTGTTATCATTTTGACGACACGGGGTGAGGAGGGAGTGTAAAGTCTGTGTTGCCAACGACAGCCCCAAAACATCACTGCTCTAGAGATCTGCATGGAGGAATGGGCCAAAATACTAGCAACAGTGTGTGAAAAGCTTGTGAAGAGTTACAGAAAACGTTTGGCCTCCGTTATTGCCAACAAAGGGTACATAACAAAGTACTGAGATGAACTTTTGGTATTGACCAAATACTTATTGATTTGCAAATAAATTCTTTAAAAATCAAACAATGGGATTTTCTGTTTTTTTTCCCCCACATTCTGTCTCTCATGGTTGAGGTTTACCCATGTTGACAATTACAGGCCTCTCTAATATTTTCAAGTGGGAGAACTTTTAAACACAATTAGTGGTTGATTAATACTTATTTGCCCCACTGCATATACACTGGCGGCTATGCAGTCTACCAATCGGAGCGTTGCGCTGGCGCACCATTACACCAATAAGAGCCCCGCATAAATTTCCGTGCCAATGACAGCCCCCGGTGACGCTACAATATTTTTGTTTTTGATATGGTTTCTGTAGGAGGACAAAAATTACACCAACATTCTTAACGTTTTCCAATGCTGTAAAAAATGTGTAGAATATTAAATTTCAACATTTCTGTCAACGAAGATTTGCGTCATAGCCTGCAACACACGTTTCTATCAGCAGGGCTGAATGCTATGGCGTTATATTGCTGCCGCCTCTATCCTTAGCGAGCAATAATGGATTTTGACCATACCTCCTGCTCTTGCTCAATTTCTCGACTCCTGCACGCATCAATTTTTTTTCTCTGCGTGTTCAACTGAGCACATGCTACTACCGTCATGCGCGACATCAGTAATTATTACAATCACGAAAGTACATGTGACAATAATACATGAGACGTTCCATTTTGTTGTTTTTGAAACCTCAAAATAAAATCGACATCAAAAATCGGATTTCTTTATTGCATTTCTATAATTTCATAAAAGCAATGAAACAATTCATTAGTATTGTAAATGAATTTAAACTTAAGGTGGCGTCATACAGCACAGTAGTCACGTGGTGCGTTGGATGCACTGCAGGGAAAATAAACATTAAATCATGCAGGCTCAATGTTTTTTTAGCCGACTTCATCATTTTGATAGTAGGCTAATATAGCAAATACAGATACATACAGCATGTGTTGCCGTCATTATTAGGTCTTTGGACATTTTGGGTTGCCGACCCCTGCCCTATATTATTATTATTATTGCACAATAGACATAAAATCTGAGTTGTGCATAATGTAAAAAAACAAGTATAAAGAAAAAAAGTAGGCCTGTCAAACGATTAAAATTTTTAATCGAGTTAATTACAGCTTAAAAATTAATTAGTCGCAATTAATCGCAATTCAAACCATCTATAAAATATGCCATATTTTTTCTGTAAATTATTGTTGGAATGGAAAGATAAGACACAAGATGGATATATACATTCAACATACGGTACATAAGGACTGTATTTGTTTATTATAACAATAAATCAACAAGATGGCATTAACATTATTAACATTCTGTTAAAGCGATCCATGGATAGAGGGACTTGTAGTTCTTAAAAGAAAAATGTTAGTACAAGTTATAGAAATGTTATATTAAAACCCCTCTTAATGTTTTCGTTTTAATAAAATTTGTAAAATTTTCAATCAAAAAATAAACTAGTAGCCCGCCATTGTTGATGTCAATAATTACTGACACAATGTAATGGGTGCTGAAGCCTATAAAATCAGTCGCACCCAAGCGCCAGCAGAGGGCAGCAAAACTCCATAAAACACAAGTGAGCATTTCACTGTACTGTCATTTAAATCTGTCTGAGCGGGACATCTGCGTTAATTGCGTCAAATATTTTAACGTGATTAATTAAAAAAATTAATTAACGCACGTTAACGCGATAATTTTGACAGCCCTAAAAAAAAGTTAATACCCTAATGTAAAGCTGTCGGAACACGTGTGGCAGATGAAAAGGACGCTGGAATACACACATACACATACAGTAGAGGTCCCCCTTAGCCAATATGATGTCAGGAATGCTAGGCAATAGCCGATGGCAGAGCACCTATAAGTATGTTACGTAAGTAAACTCTGGGAGCTGCGAGTACGAACCATACTGTATTTTTGCCTTTTGTATCCTGAAATTTCTTTCTTAACAAGGGGCAATATTTTCCTGTTGAGGCATGTCTTAACCTGAAAATTCCGTATGTAGAGACATTCGTAAGTAGAGGTACCACTGTAATTTCAACTCCTAATTTAAGCAGTCCATAAAGAATGTTGTGCTGTAAATCAAGTGTTCTAAGTTGTAACCTTTTCTGTGTGTACACTAAAAATGAGTTGACGGTGCAAAATGTTTACGTTTTGTCAAATACTTTTTCTTGTTCAACAGGTTTACATCATTCGGCATGAAATAAATATCTTCAATTGGTCATTTTAACAGTCTTTAAATACTTTGATGAGTCTTGAGGATTTGAATCAGGTTATGAAAATTCCTATGCTTACTGACTTGCACTAATCATGTTATATATCAGGCAGGAGCAGGGGGTGCTTGAGCACCTGCCCCTTTGCCGCGACATGCCCAAAGTGCCCCTTTTGACTGGGCTTTTTTTTTTTTTTTGCTTTTGCTTTATATTTATGTTTTTGTTCTCAGATAAACAACAAGTTGAGTAAGGAAGTTTTGATTTAGAGGCTGAAGGAAGAAAAGAGGCAAAGACTGACTAAGTCACAACCAGAAAGTGTTGATGACAGTGTTGATTTCTATTCACTGTTCGCCCCTCCCAATTAACACATTTGCTCCCAAAAACGTATAAATACGTTCTATTTTTAATTGTTTCAGTGTCCCAAAAAACGTATTTATACATCTTTTACGTTTTTTTTTTCACAAGAGACATCTCTAGGTTCTGATGCAACTTCGCTCCAAAGCACAATGCTCAAAATCCATTTTAAAGAAATAAAACTGGCCACTGGAGGGTAGTAGCGCATTTGGTAAGAACTCATATTGGACCATGAAAGGAAGTGAGGAGATTTAACGGAACGAATGGTCGGGTTGCACGGCCGGGGCGCTGGTGGAAAACGTCCGAATGGATGATCAGGAGGACGTCCAGGATGCCAGGTGTGGGAAGTCCGAGTAGGATGATCGGGAGGACGTCCGGGATGCCAGGTGATGAACGACCAAGTGCGACGATCAGGAGGACGTCCAGGATGCCAGGCGACGGACGACTGAGCAGAACAATCGGGAGGACGTCCGGGATGCCAGGCGTTGGACGACCGAGCAGAACAATCGGGATCACCAGTGTAGCGCATGATGTTGAGTCTGTGTTGCTCGTTGAGTACAGTTCGCGTTGCCGTGTTCGGCCGCTCGTGTCTCTCTAGTGTCTCGTGACTCAGCCGGAAACGCACACGGCTAAATTAGTTCCCCCCCAGGAACACAACATGCCCCACACAAGTTCCCTAGGTGAATTCTGTAATGAGGTAGTGGTCACTACAAAAGAAAGATTAAAAAAAAAAAACTATCTTGATGAGACAGTCGGTGATGAGGGAAAGGTTTACCCCACCTGGCGAGACAGCCGCGGCCACAACAGCGTCATCTCTCAGTTCAATGGTTTAGTTATGTGTAAATAAATTGTTACTTTGTTATCAAAAGCTCTATTTTTCAGGTTGTTTATGTTATTTTGTAGAAGGAAAACAATATTCAGACATTTGGGATATCACAAAAGCAAAATATAACTGTGTTAAAGTCAAAGTTAGGTTTGAAATGTATGCTTTTCCAAAAAGCTCAATTTTCTGTTTTTTTTTTGTCATCAGAAATGGGAAAATTGCTCAAACTAAGCTATTTTCTAATGCTGATTTCGAAAGAATGGAAAAAGATATGAACTAACTTTTTTTCCTGCTGAAAGAAGAGAGTCTAATCTTTCTTTTGGTGGGTTCCATGTTTATATAGCAATAGAACAGAAGTTTCTGTGGGCCTTGCAAAATCAGTCCAAATCCAGTAAAACGGCCGGGAGCGAAGGGGGTTGCTCCGGAAATGGCTGGGAGTGAATGAGTTAAAGTCTGGCACAGTCAAAGCCAATTATACTGTAAAGCTGGTTAAACTGGAAGTTATATTGTTGTGAGGTTTATTAAATTTTTGTTCATGTGCCCCTTTTGATCTATGAGCACCTGCCCCTCCATCGGTCTCTGCGCGGCCCTGCTATTTATATACGTTCACGTTTTTCTTTGTCTTTTTCCTAAAAACGGCCCTGATAAAAAAAAAATTCAAGGGGGTGCAAGTACATTCATTTCTTACGTGGGCGAAGGACAGACAAGTGGGCACTGGGCACGTGACGTCACATGATACAACACGTCCGGTTCCTGAATCCTTTGTAGCGTGTTTCATCATAACAGTTCGTAGCTTAAGTTTCTTTACTTTTCAAATGTTCACCTTTTAGTCGTTGTTTTATATCGCAGTCATGGAATTCATTGATTGAAACTTTTGGGTTCGTTCTTTGAGAAGTCCTGTGACAAGACACTAGCCAGGACGGAGAGCTCATAGATAATGTATATATAAAACTAGATGTCTAATACGCGCTGTGAGCCGGTGGGGATGAGCATGGTCACCTGTCGGCCATTTTACGTCGGGGCAGTAGCAACCGTGTGTGTTGAAATAACTTAAAATTTGGCAATCTGCTTGGTTGACTTAAACATCAGAAGTGCAGTAAATTAACTAAAAGTATATCCGAATCATTTTTACTGAATAACTCTTAGTTATAAACCACAGTTTTGTAAATCAGTGAAGAAATCAACGAGTTTACAGCATTTTTCGTTGAGAATATCACCCCTTTCACGTCCGCTCCACAAGTTAGCTCCGACGTAACATGGCCGCCAGGTTATTACGCCGCCGATTCCGCCTTTAGACATCTTGCCATATATTCGTGATCTATGAGCAAGCTAATACAGTGGTTTGTTAGCTTTGAGAACAACATTTACGTGAAGAGTCAAACAGACAAAAAGGTAAGAAGTCTGTTTACCTATAAACTATTTTGGGCTTTTCGACTGTATCATATTACTCGAAGATGTCAAGCAATGTCACATCGATTGTAGAATCCAAATGCATTGTTTCATTTGGTCCAAGCACCTGCTAATGGAAAGACGATAAGATGTTTATGAATTCTATCAATATAACATACCAAAATAACATTCCTTCTAAGTTATGGCTGTCAGCATGTCACTCAGTTGTAAACAGAGATTGTGAAAATGTTTTCACTCATTACCCATACTAGTTGAGGCTATCAATAACACACATTGCGATTGAGAGTTTGGCAATTCAAATTTTACTAGGATAGTAATGCTAAGACTACATTGATTTGAGTGCAGATGCATTCCGCAGTCTGTTTTCCATCATTCCTTCCACATCCGTGGACAATAAAGATTTTGACTAAAGTGACACATTCCGGTGGAGTGGTGGTCAAAAATCAATATCAATCTCAACAGTTGGATTCACTACTAGACATCTTACTAGTAAATAATTTATGGACATTACATATTCCAGGCTCGGCATATAAACACAGTTGTCATATCTTTACATTTGGCAAATTTCCCACTCTGGCAGACTAATAAAGCTTAAATTGTCTTAATTGTTCGGCTCTTGCATATAAAGTTTACATTTATGGGAAGTTAAATAAATGACAAGACAATTGTTGTTGGATTATCAAAATTTTATTTCCATCAGTGTGTTTTTTTATTTTTTAAATGGTGTTCCTAGTACACCCATATACAATGTGGAGTTGTTGAGGATATTTTCTTAAATGTGCCAAATTTGGGAGAATAAATAGGGCGGGCCAAATAGTAATCAATTTAAATGATATGCTGCAGTCCCATTGACCTTTTAAGATTAAAAAAAAAAAAAAAAAAAAAGGCTGCCCAGAATGTGCTGAAAGCTACCTAAAAATGACAACAAAAACTCTCAAACTAATCTAAAAGCATTCACGTTTTAGTAACATTTTTGCATGTGTCTTAATAGCCTACCCGTATTAGATAAACATTGTGTATTTTAACAATATTTTGAGGCTTATTTTCTGTCTGGTTTCTGAATGTAGCGTCGATGACCATCTTCAATCCATTGATAAGATGTATCCGCCAACCAGAAAGGATTTCATCTCTCTAAGCCTGACTGACCCAAACTGCTACATTTACAACAACGGGAAACATCGCAAACAGTCGTGCTGGAGGGTGAGTAGTCAAGCGAAAAAAATCTTTTACAGACACCACATGCAATGAAAAGTGCTTTTTGTGCGGAGTGTAAAGCTTACAGTTAGCAGTTTAGCGAACTTACTTCCGGTTAACATTTCAAAATAGATGCACGTCATCGTCGTCATATAAATAACGATTTCTGGAGTTAATCCCACATACTTCAGAATTCAGATTCTACAGTAAGAAAAGCTTTAAAATGGCACCCTTTATGAAAAATATGATTGACAATAGATAATTATTATAATACTGTAATATGTAGGAGTATGCTATTATCAGAGTTGGGAATAACGCCGTTATAAATAACGCCATTACAAAACAGCGTTTTTTTTCTCAGTAACTGGGTAATCTAACTATTTTTTCCGCCATTACAACGCCGTTACCGTCACTAACGGTCAAAAGACTTACTTTAAATAAATTGAAGAAACTACCAGCCGTAGCGAGTCTACTCTGCTCTGTTTATTTGTCATCCAAGACTTGGGGTGTGTTCAGGTTCATGGCAATGAAAATAGTAAACACACAAAGCCTACCTTTGCAAGAACGATGGAGTTGCCGTTTGATACGGTCATAATGTGCAGGTCCTGCACCCATCCACAGCAAAACTGTTCGTAGCTTTGTAGCGATTTGTAATTTCGGAATCGCTGATGAGTAAAATACACCAAACAATAAATACAGCAGAATGTCCATTTCGCGTAATTGTGGAAGCCCATTGACATCTTTACTCCATTTGTCTTTGGCTTGCTCGTAAGGGTCAACATTGTTCACATCTTTAAGTTTGATCACATATCTGTTCTTCGCCTTAGTAACGAGTTTGTCTCTTTATCGAACTGGCAAGTTAAAGTTTAATGTCCCGCGAGCCAGACCTGCTTGCAATATGGCTGCGTTGTTGTCCAATCTCACATGATTCCCCCATTCTGTGACGTAAACGCTCGAGCCTAGTAGCGCACGTACTTCAGAGCCGGTGTTTTCACACAGAAACCGGAACAGCGCGTGCGGCAAACACACACACCCAAAACAGATGAAGAGGGATATGATGGCAGAGCATTCAGAGGAAAATTTGTCCTTTACGAGATGGAGATAGAAACAGTATTTCAAGTTGGTCGAAATTAAAGGAAAGAACGTGCATCTAAAGTGTAATTTATGTCCCGGGGCAAAGATTTTGTCGACATCTGTGGTAAGCAATTCAAATCTGTTTATTTTTGTTGCACTTCAAGTGTAGGATAAATCTGTTGCTGGTATAAATATTACAATAAATATTACTATATTGCATTAAAAGTCAACTCCCTGTCTTCTTCTATATTCAACTGACTCGAATACTGCTCAGAAAATTTCAAATTCTTTGACATACAACAACTTCTTTCTAAAGTAACGGAAATAGTTACTTTCCCTGGTAACTAGTTACTTTTATTTATAGAGTAATTCAGTTACTCAGTTACTTTTTGGAAGGAGTAGTGAGTAACTAATTACTTTTTTAAAGTAACGTGCCCAACACTGGCTATAAAATAATGCTATTTTTTATTTTTATTTTTTTTATTTTTTTTTTTTTTTTTTTATGAATTGTTTTGAATCATGTTAGAAAGGCGAAGTCAGTGTTCTGAATCTGTTTACATTCCATTCTTTTGCACATGTAAATGCTATCAGCATTTTACCTTACTGTTTATTTGTGGTTTATTGTTGCTATTTACGTGTTTATTTGTATGTTAGTAAAGAATTTAAGTGTTTCAAAATGGTTTTTGCAAATTAATAAGCGTCAACAAAAATTTAATTCCTAAATTAGTAAAAAGAAAAAAAAATAGATTAGTCGACTAATGAGACAAAAATAGTCGTTTGGGACAGCCCTACCCAACATCCTTCGTCTGTTCAATCTAGTTTTAGCAGTATATAAGAACATGTAATTCACTGAACAAAATATTATAACAGAAATATAATTAGGTTTTCACATCTCAGAGGTTTGCCTATGGTTAAAAAAATACTATTGAATTATATGTTCAGTGACCTTTCGTTATTTTATTTGCGCTTCACAAATAGGACTTTGCCCTACCTACCTATGTGCATTTCAGCAATTCCACTTCCAGTTCTGCAAACTATTTGTTTTATGCACCCTAAAGGAAGTGTTTGTATTTCCTTTTCTTTTTCTCTTTTTTTTGTTGTGTAAAAGGTCCAGGAACTCATTATTCACAGTTGTCTGACATTTTAGTATTTTTTTATTCATTTCTTAAATCTGCTTCTTGCCTATTGCAAAGATAAAAAAAACAAAGGTGATGGCTTTTTATTCAGTGCGCCACATCAAATGTCAGCATATTCCCTTGTTTATTAACATGTGACCCGGGTTGCAATTCATAAACAAACAACCTTTCCCATTCATATTGCTGTGTTAAGAATTAAAATATAACTTTCTGCTTTATGTCGAATGGCAACCACAATACACCTAAATGCTACCAAAATTTGGGTGTTCTGTCTGCTATTCCTGAGATTTTGTAGTCCTTGAATATGAATAGTTTGATTACATATTGTTAACACTCTTACTATGATGACTTGTTACCATAATGGAGTGCTTCTCAGTTATTTTCTGTTACGCTCCTTGATCCCCCCCCCCCCCCCCCCCCCTGGAAGACGTAAACGTTTCACACCCCCCCAAACCTTCTGCTGCTACTGTAAATAGTATCATTTGTGTATAAAATTATGATTATAAGTACACCTCTGCATAGCATTGTGTCCTTTTTCATATTAAAGAAAAAAAGTAACATACAGTTATGTGAAAAAGTTAGGACACCCCATTAAATGTTCAGTTCTTAATTAAGAAATGTTCACATATCAATGTCGGATCTTGTTTTTCTTTATCTCTGGAAAAGAATGTAATTTACGTGCAGGTAAACAACAAAAATTGACATTGTTTTACTCATTTAATTCAATATATCAACAAAAATGCATCTTCTGAGGAAAAAGTTAGAACACCCTACCACCTAATTTCTTGCGTTACCCCCTTTGGCTGAAATAACTTCAGTGAGACTGTTTTTGTAGCCATCTACCAGTCTTCGACATTGGTCTGAAGAAAGATTGCCCCACTCCTCAACACAGAATACTTTAAGCTGTGAGATGTTTGAGGAGTTTCTTGCATGTACAGCCTGTTTCAAGTCACCCAACAGCATCTCAATGGGATTAAGATCTGGGCTCTGACTCGGCCATTCCACAACTCTGCATTTCTTTCTTTTCAGCCAGTCTTTGTGGTGGATTTACTGGTATGTTTTGGGTCATTGTAATGTTGCAGGGCCCAGTTTTGCTTCAGCTTTGATTTTTTTCACAGATGACCTGACACGTTCCTCAAGCACCGTCTGGTACATGATAGAATTCATGGTGGATTCTACGATTGTGAGCTGGCCAGGTCCTGCTGCATAAAGCATAATACTTAAACGGGGTCAATAGAAAAAGGCAGTCTAAACGGGCATGCCAAAAAAACATGACAAAAAATTGGATTTCTGCATTAAGACCTGCGGTATGAACCTAGCCTAAGTGAGATGCCTCCTATCCACCTGTTAAAACCCATTTCGTCAACTTATACCCGCAATTTTGTTCTTTTGGTCATGATCCATCGCTCATGACCATAGGTGAGGGGAAGAACAAAGATCGAACGGTATATGGAGAGCTTTGCTTGTTGGCTCAGCTCCCTCTTTGTTGCAATATTGCTATAAAGCGACTGCAATACCACTCCTGCTGCCCGAATTCGCCGTCCAATCTCACGCTCCATTGTTCCCTCACTCATGAACAAGAACCCGAGGTATTTGAACTCCTTCACTTGAGGCAGCACCTCATTCCCTACCCGATGAGGCAATCCACCGGTTTCCTGCAGAGAACCATGGCCTCAGATTTGGAGCTGCTGATTCTCATCCCTGCCGCTTCACACTGTGCTACAAACCGGTCCATTGAGTACTGCAGGTCACAGGCTGATGATGCAAACAGGACATCATCATCGGCGAAATGCAGCAATGCAATCCTCAGCCCACCAAACTGTAAACCTTTCCACCACAACTACGCTTCGGTATCCTCTCCATGAAAATCACGAAAAGAATTGGTGACACAGCGCAACCCTGGCAAATGCCAACACCCTCTTGGAACAAGTCTGACTTACTGCCGAGGACACAGAGACAACTCTCGCTTTTGGTGCACAAGGATTGGGTAGCCCTAATCTCGGTGTCAGTCGACCCGGGAAATTGCTTTGAGACATATGGGCTGCCCATTTAAATCCTGGGATTAAAAACGGAGTTCAGTGTTTGTCTGAAAGGGCCTTAAGTGACCTAAAATCAATACATTGTTGATTGTAGAATGATTTTCTAATCCATGTATCTATAATTGTATGCCATATCGTGAGATCATCGTTATCGTGAGCTTTGTATTGTATCGTGAGGTGCACAGAGGTTCCCACCCCCAATGTGCAGCGTAAGCCAAACTTGACCATTTCTTAAACTTCAGGTTATGTTTCTACAGAAATGGAAGCAGCTGTCTCGGCTCCAGCGAAGCCTTATCCTCTTCCTACTTGCTCTCTCACTAGTCTTGGCACTACTGTCTTATTCCCGCATATCAAAGCCAAGGACAGGTTAGTGCTACTATCAGGTCAAGTCAGCATGCACACACCAATCGGTAATTTGGTCGTATCTTTAGTATTACTGAGCTGGATTTCTCTTTTACTGAAACATGAATTGGACGTCGACCACCATCCATGGCAGCCAATGACTTAAACTAAATTGTTTGCCATTTGAAATGTAGAAAAATGTTTGTTGAAACATTGATTTTATGGTTTATATTGCTCAACAGCGTATGCATTTGTCTGTTTTGTAGGTTTGTCAGAAACTGAAGAATGGCTGCAAATGAATGGTGGCAGGTTAAAGCCTCCATTTCCTGATGTAAATCTTAAACCAGTTGTCAATCCCGATTCCGTGACTGACATGAAAGGAATAAATGTCCCAGTTTTTCAAAAACCTCCTATAAATGTGAGAAACATTGATAAACATATGTGAGCATGTGCGCACGTATGAGTATTGTTGTTTATGGGTGAAGTTAATAATTCAGACATTCATTTATGTGTGTAATTGTCTTCAGCTACTTTTTCAAGCCAATTAAAAATGTCTGTTTTACATTACTACAGAAAAAATTTCCAAACAAGAGAGGGCCACCAAGCCTTCAGAAAAATTTGAATGTTTCAAATCTCGTCGGAAAACAAGATCAACCACGAGATGAAGAGGCGGAAAATGGGGAAAAGCAAAAAACGTTAGTCAGGTAAGTTTGTTTTCACTTGAAAGTGGTGATATCATCTTTTGACTGGTTCGTTACAGTACTTGCTTTTCTTTTCTTGTTATTTAGTTGGCGAGGAGCAATGATTGAAGCTGATCAAATCACTGAGCCTCCACCTTCAGCCAATGAGAAGGTTGCTGCGGCCATCCCTGCACCAGTGGTTCGAGTTGATGCTGTCCCAGGCAATGGTTAGTGCTGAACTTCCTTTTGTGGAAATTTTTGGCTCGTTCCAACTACACTGCAAATTTATAACATCTTAATGAGATTATTTTTCTTAAATTTAGTCAAATAATGTCTAAGGTTGTTGCACTAACTTTAAGTAAATGTTACTATTTGTTCTTAAGCCAATACACTGAAAAGTCTGTCATTTTTCACCTAAATCAAGAAAAATTTGCTTTCAAATAATGTTTTGCACTACACCTATTCGTGAATTGAGAAAATTTCTGATACATTTACTCCCCCCCCACCTAAAATATGAAACATTCGAATAGAACTTGTAACAAATCACTTCTATTGACAGAGTTCATCTTAAACTTTCAAACAGATTTTTAAAAATCATAAAACAAGTAACAAATAACTGATTTTAATCTTAGAAAACAAGTGCTTCAAGTTTATTTAACGATTTAATTGAGTTTTTCTGTTACTTAGAATGAGTGATTTAAACTTTTTAAGGTTTCATTTCCTAGATTTGTTGTTTGAAATATGGGATTTTTTATCATTATACACAAAATGTTACTTAAAATGAGTGTTTAAAGCTTAAAAAAAGATTAAACATACTAATTTATTGCTTGAAATAAGTCTCTTAAGCTTATTTTCAGCCTAATGAAAGCCTAGGTGTTTTTCTTTCGATGAGTAAAATTTACTTGAAGCAGTAACAGATAATTTCACTTAATTCTAGTAGATTTACATTGAAAACAAGGGAATTTACCTAGATTTAAGGAGGTGTCTTTTTGCAGTGCATAAAATGTCCTCCGATAATGGAAATTATTTCTCCTGACAACTGCACACAATTACACCGCAAATTTATAACCTTTGAATCAGACTATTTTTCTTAAATCTAGTCAAATAATTTTCTCCATCTTCTTTTGAGTGTTAAACACTAGGTAACAGAAAAATTTGTCAGATTATTCCACTTACTTTAAGTAAATATACTACACAGGGTACCCGCGGGTTATTAAAAGTATTAAAAAGGCATTGAATTTAGTTTTCCATTATTAAAGGTATTAAAAGTATTAAATTAACTGTCGTAAGTCTGGAATTTTTTTCACCATGGTTTTAATTTTCAAGAACATCTCAGTGCAACCTAAATTATATCCGTGACAAAGTTTAAAACAATTTTTTTTTTTATCCATAACGAAGATGACGCGTAGAATTTTACGATGCACTGCACCTCGTGCGTGCGCGCCGTTAGCATCAACATCAGGCAATCGCACAGTACCAGGCCCAGAGTGGCTAATCGAGAGAACCGGGACAGTTCCCGGTGGGCCGTCCTGACGTTTGGGCCGGTCGTAATTAAGGGTGTCAACAATAATCGATGCGGCGATGCATCCCGATGCGGGGCAGGGACGATTCGATTCGATGCGGGCAACACGCTGAATCGATTCAGCGCATTTTAAAATATATAAGTACGTTCAAAAATCTTCCCTGCGCAATTCCGGTGATGCAATGGATTTGGTTTCCCCATTTGTATTGTTATTCTCATGTTTACCTGTAGAGAGAGCTTCTTTACATTCAAAGCAAGCCCGTAGAGGTTAGATCGGGCCTAAAAAATTCCAGCCCAACCCGACACGGCCCGTTGGTATTGAAGCCCGACCGGCCAGATCAATTAACTATAGATTTGCATGCCCGAGCGAGTGATGCGGAAAAAAAAACCGCAGCAGCAGCAATTTATTCTCATTTCTTCAAGTTTTCTTACTGTTTAAATAGTCTATATATTTTTATAAGAGTTATAAAATCCTGTACACAACGAAATAACGCTGGGAAAGTTTAATATTAAAAAAAAAAACACGGTTTTGCAGACACACAGAGGAGAAGATTCGAAAGGATCACATTTGCCTTTGTGTGCATAAATAAAAGTGTCTTTCCTAACAAATTCTCAGTTGGCAGACAAAAAACACAAGTTTACTCAATATTTAAATAGTCTACATATTTTTATGACATTTATAGAAGCATTTACACAACGAAATAACGCTGGGAAAGTTTGATTAAAAAAAAAAAAAACACGGTTTTACAGACACACAGAGGAGAAGATTCAAAAGGATCACATTTGCCTTTGTGTGCGTGAATAAAAGTGTCTTTCGTAACGAATTCTCAGTTGGCAGGAAAAAAACGCAAGTTTACTCAATATTTAAATAGTCTACATATATTTATGAGAATTATAAAAGCATTCACACAACAAAATAACGGGAGGAGAAGAAGAAATTTCAAACAAAGGAAAGGGGACTGCTCATGTAGTACAGTGCAAATTTATTATGACTATATTTCTTAAATCTAGTCAAATAATTTTCTTTGTCTTGTTTTGAGTGTGAAAGACTAGTTAACAGGTTAATGTGTGAGATTATTCCACTTTAAGTAAATGTTACTTGTTATTCAGTCAGACTAAAAGTCGGTCATTTTTCACCTAAATGAGGAGAAATTTGCTTTCAAATAGTGTTTTGAACAATATTCTTGAATTCAGAACATTTCTGACATTTCAAAGCTTTAAGATTAAATATTCTAATTTATTGCTCAAAATAAGTAAAGCTTATTTTCAGACAGCTATTTTTCTTATTTCAAGAAATCTAGATGAGTATAATTTACTTGAAGTACTTGCAGATAATTTCACTTATTTCTATAGAATTTTTCTAGTTTTAAGGAGGTGTGTTTTTGCAGTGTGTAATGAAATACCAGATAGGTATAGCAATTACAGATCAACCATTTAGATTAATTCGACCTAATAAATAACAAAATTACCTGACAAATAATATACTGCACTTACCATTAGTGATGCACAATAATGCATTTTTCAGCCGATACCGATAACCGATAATTTCCTCCTCGTTCCAACCGATAACCGATAATGTCAAGCCGATAATTTTATTAAAGATTTATGTAAAATTTTAAAGTATACTCAAGAGAAAATATTGCTGTGCAAAAATAATATTGCTCTTTTTTTTCAACATCAAATGTGAACAAGTAGTAGTAGTAGTAAATTCCAACATCTAAATAAAGACAGATTGTCTGACATTGTGTAATGGTAAACTTTTGGCAACAATTACTTACAGAGTAAATACATAAGTTGCACAAAAATGGCTTTAAAAGTATGCCATTCCTAAAGTATAACATTACTACACAGCAAAAACACAGCTCCTTAAGACTAGTTAAAGTCCCTTGTTTTCAGTGTAAATCTATTGGAAATAAGTTAAATTAACTGCCAGCACTTCAAGTACATTTCACTCAGATTTCTTGAAGAAAAATGGCCAGCTGAAAATAAGATTAACAGCCTTGTTTTAAGCAATAAATGATTATACATAATCCTAAAAAAAAAAAAAAAAAAAAACTTGTCAGAAATGTTCTTTATTCAAGAATATGTATGGTTCAAAACATTATTTGAAAGCAATTTTTTCTTGATTTAGGTGAAAAATGACCTTATTTTTTTAGATGTTTGGGCTTAATAAGAACAAATTGCAATATTTAGTTCAAGTAAGTGGAATAATCTGGCGCATTCAACTAGTCTTCAACGCTCAAACAAGATGGGGAAAATTATTTGACTAGATTTAAGAAGAATGATCTGATTAAGACGTCATAAATTTAAAGCGTACTGAATGCATTACTGACTGGATGACTTCTTTGCGTCGTTTGGTGCATGTTACAATTATCAACTAACCACTGTGCCGTCATGATAAACATGGTTTGTTGACTTCACCTGTGTAAATGTCCGCGGTAAAACTGATGTGATCGGCATGTCTTTCACGAAGAATCGTGGTCGTATAAACTGCATTATTTTTTCATCCAGGGGTTTGGCTATCGGGTCATTTCGGGAATTTCCTCCCGCCTGTGCCCTTCAGTCCGCCCGGCTGCCAAATTAGCACCCGCGCCAGGCCTCTGTCTCGAACCGGAGTGGCGGCGGCAGCTAAGTTCGTACCGGATATCCGCCCGCCCCGGCCGGCTCGCTGCGGCGCATTCGGTGCATGGCTCTGCTCTCATGCTCTACCCGCCTAGGGCGAGGCGGCGGCGGCCTGCTGGACCAGCGGGCTCCGTCGGAAGAGAGCTACTTGTCAACTGTCGATCTCGTGAGGTGTTTAGCCATAGATGGGAGTTTACCACTCGCTTTGGGCTGCATTCCCAAACACCCCGACTCCGGGAGGACCGCAGCGTCTCTGTATTGTCACAAGCCCCGTAGCTTCCTTTATAGTTTATTTGTTAACAATAGCTTTAGCATTCGTGCTAGCAGCAGCCTCATATTCGTTCCAAAAATCATTGTGATGCAGTTTTAAATGGCTGCTGGGTTAGTGCTAGTGGTGTTCAATGAGGATGCTTTCTTTAGGTCTTGAGGAACTGTTTTTGTAGATGGCGAGAGCCACACTGGAAAAGCAACGCACGCTAGTGAGAGCGCCTCAACACTGATGTGTAACACCGCCTCCTCTATGACGCCGTACTCCTAAACCCCTCCTCCCACAGGGGCTTCAGAGAGGGGAGGGGTTGAGCAGGCGGCAGTGAAGAAGTGGAGAAAACTGCTTGGTTGCGCACATTTGGAGGCTAAATCAAGTATATAATTATCGGATTGCATTATCGGTTGATTTTTTTATTATCTGTATTATCTGTGTGACGTCATAATTGCCATTATCGGCCGATAATTATCGGTAGCCGATATTATCGTGTATCTTTACTTACCATCAATGCTGAGATGTGGCGGGCGAGACACTGTTACGCGACATAAAAAAAATAAATAAATAAAAAACTGCTGGAGACAAAATGGCCGACCACAAACTTCTGAGTTGTAAAGTCGAAATCACAAAATCACGGGTACATCTTAACCTGGGGACTACCTGTATTTGTTCTTATTCAGCCCATATATCTAAAAGATGGTGATTTTTCACCTTAATCAAGAAAACATTGCTTTTAGATAATGTTTTGAACAACATATATTCTTGAATAAGAACATTTTTGACATTTAAGAGTTTTTTTTAAGATTAAATATACTAATGTATTGCTTGAAATAAGTCTGTTAAGCTTATTTTCATCTTAATGAAAGCCTAATTTATTTCAAGAAATCTGGCAGATAATTTCACCTATTTCTAGGGCTGTCAAAATTATCGCGTTAACGGGCGTTAATTAATTTTTTAAAAATTAATCACGTTAAAATATTTGACGGATTTAACGCACATGCCCCGCTCAAACACTTGTTACTTGTGTTTTTTTGGTGCTTTGTCGCTTTCTGCTGGCACTTGGGTGCGATTGATTTTATGGATTTCAGCACCATGCGCATTGTGTAATTATTGACATCAACAATGGCGAGCTACTAGTTTATTTTTTGATTAATAATTTTACAAATTTTATTAAAATGAAAACAGTAAGAGGGGTTTTAATATAAAATTTCTATAACTTGTACTAACATTTATCTTTTAAGAACTACAAGTCTTTCTATCCATGGATCACTTTAACAGAATGTTAATAATGTTAATACCATCTTGTTGATTTATTTTTTATAATAAACAAATACAGTACTTATGTACAGTATGTTGAATGTATATATCTTGTGTCTTATCTTTCCATTCCAACAATAATTTACAGAAAAATATGGCATATTTTATAGATGGTTTGAATTGCAATTAATTGTGATTAATTCATTTTGAAGCTGTAATTAACTCGTTTAAAAATTTTAATTAACTTTAGTTTGACAGCCCTACTTATTTTCAGTAAATTTACACTGAAAACAAGGGACTTGTGTGTTTTTGCAGTGTACGTGCATTTTATGTCTCCTACACTCACTGAACATATAGTTTTGCCCCTCCTTTTCTGCCAATAGCTTCAACTGGAACTGTGAACAGGCTTGAGGCTGTGCGAGATGCCTTCAGACATGCATGGAAGGGTTACAAGGACAACGCTTGGGGTCACGATGAGCTAAAGCCTATTTCAAAGTCTTTTAGCGAGTGGTTTGGTCTGGGTTTGACCCTCATTGATTCCCTCGACACAATGTGGATCATGAACCTGAAAGAAGGTATTGTATGTTTTTGACCTGGAAGGTGTATAACGATTCAGTTCCTAAACAATGAACTGAGCTGTTTATTGTTTAAAGCTTTACATTGTGTCGTGTGTCACAGAGTTCGCAGAGGCCAAGCAATGGATAGAAAAGGAGCTCTCCTTCAACCAAAATGTGGACGTGAATCTTTTCGAGACAACCATACGTGTCCTGGGTGGTCTTTTGAGTACCTACCATCTAACTGGAGACCAGCTGTTCTTGAATAAAGCTGTAAGTTTAATTTTGAAGACAAGAATAACATAATCACACAAAGCTTGTACATTAAAAGAAAACTACACATACCTGCTTACAGAAAGACCTCGGGTCCCGGTTGATGCCTGCCTTCAAAACACCCTCTAAGATTCCTTTCTCTGACGTAAATATCGGTAAGGGAACAGCTCACCCGCCAAGATGGACGTCTGACAGTTCCATGGCTGAGGTCACAAGCATTCAGCTGGAATTTAGAGAGCTCAGCCGCCTCACTCAGGAACCACAGTTCAAGGCAAGAAAACAGGACCACCACCATAACAGTCAAATCATGCCTTACACTGATGCATCCATATAACGTTCTGTCTTTCAGGAAGCTGTAGACGAGGTGATGAAGCAGGTCCACAACCTTCCGGGCAAGCACGATGGTCTGATACCAATGTTCATCAACACAAACAGCGGCCAGTTCTCTCATAGAGGCATCTATACCCTGGGCGCCAGAGCAGACAGTTACTATGAATACCTGCTCAAGCAATGGCTTCAGGGCGGCAAGACCGAAGACGAGTAAGATTTGTTTTAACTTTGTGTGTGATGGTTACTTAGATATTGTTTTGAAAATACAATTATTAGCAACACTGCTAATTTAAACAAGAGATTGGGTGTTATCAGTGTTGTTTTTGGCAGCCCTTTTTATTTTCTCCTTATAAATACTTAATAGTAAAAATACTTATTAGTCATATTTTAGTCATTTAAAATGTCTTCTTCTAGTTTTAGTCGACAATTATTCCAATTCCAAATTTTCTTCAACGATGACGATAACGAAAGTAGATCGTCGACGGACAATTTTTTCATGACGTTGACGAGCTAAAAAGTGTCTTAGGAGACTAAAACATAACGAAATGGATGCGGGTTGTCGTCTGACTAGACGAGAACGAGATGAACATTCTGTCAGAAGTTCACAATGTGTGACATTTTCTTACCGTATGTGTAGTTGGCACGCATCTTAGCAGTGTTTGGTCGTGTCACTCATGTGACATGCTGCGCCTTAAACACACGCTTACTCATCGGCGGGTGAGTAAGATTGTGCACACTCCATGACGATAACGAAACTATTTTGTCAACGAACAATTTTGTCATAATGTTGATGAGCTAAAAAGTGTCTTAGGAGAGTAAAACATAACGAGATGGATGCCAGTTTAGTAAGCTTGTGCACACTCAAGGCTCCTTTTATAGAACGTGTCAGGTACTGCCTGGTAAGTTTTGTTTTCTTATCTTGGCTAGATACTGTATGTCATGTTCCTTTAGCCTTTAAAGGTCTGTGCTGAGTGATCATCACATACTACGTAACTTGTAGCGTTAACATAACGATCACATTAGCATAGCATTCACGTTAACATTAGCATTTAGCGTAGTGAGTATAGACCCTACTCACGTGACGTCACAGCCACGCCCCCGCGCCATGTTGTCCGTATACTCGTCATGTTAATGCATTAGCGCTTCGTAAATCCCTTCTATTATGGCGTGTTTTTCTGCTCGTTAACATTAATAATCAAAATGGTGAAGTCGTGTGTGGCGGTCGGTTGCAAAAACAGAGAAGATAGACGGAGAGACTTGAAGTTTTACCGTATTCCGAGAGACCCGGAGAGGAGACCGAGATTGACTGCTGCAATTCGACGAGAAAACTGGGCTCCAAACGACTACCACAGATTATGTAGTAGTTATTTTATATTTGGTAAGATGCATTTAATATATATTTAGAGGGTTTCGGGCTGACAACCACAATTAAGATCATTTCTAGGCTAATCGCTGACAACATACACTCAGACGTTGTGAATGAACTACCTGAAAATATATAATTATAAGGGGATAATCAGACAGTTGTCATACAATTAATTTACAATTTCACTATTGAGGTCAAAAGCCAAAAAATAAATTCAACTAGGGACAATCTGGAGTAGTGCTATCGCACTTCATATTTATGACATGTTATATATGTATGTAGTGAGAGTGCTATCGCTAAACCATATAAACATTAAAAGCCCTAGCTCCATTGACAAATGACATGAAATACATTAGACTTGACAGTGGATGTTAGCAAGAACAAAAGATTTTGAATTGAAAATTTCGTAGCTCACCTTCCCGAGCACACGATAGATTCCTGCCGAATTTTCGTGGACGAGGACCTGTTTCACCTAACCAGCAACGAAGTATTTATAAGCCTCCAAGCTCTTAAAGTTTTTCAAACTTTCGTGAGAATAGGCTGATTTTGTGTGGACAAGATAGTTGTAAATATCAGGGTAGCTAGCAGATGTCAGGCAAAGACGGCGAAGACAGCGGGTCGAAAAACATCGATTTAGGCATCAAATATGGATCTGGCAAATGGATAAACTGAAGCTTTTCCACATAACGTCTTTTATGCAACGCATCCAGTGAGTTCACAGCGTCTGATAACACCGGGGCTTCCATGAATTGCTCTATAACTTGCACGACTAATTGAAAACAATGAGAATAAGTCTAAAAAATACGGACAATATGGCGGCCGGATACAGCGACACGTCATTTTGTGACGTAGGTGAGAAGGGTCTATTGTCTCTTGTGGAAAACTTTTTACATACTGTTAACTGTTTGTGGCATCCAGGTGAGTTAAATCAATTTAAAATAAGGTGGTGTTTTCCTGCTGAGTGTATATTTTCCTCACGAAACTGATGATGTCATCGTAGACTCTACAGTTAGGTGTTCGTCTGTCAATGTTCATTTCAAATTGTTGGAAACCTTTATTTTTTTTCATGGAATAAAACTTTTGAAGTTTATAAATGAAAACATTTTGAGTAATTGTGGACTAAAACTACCGGTAGATGAAATTTGTCTGCGTTTTCGTTGACTAAAACTAGACGAAGACGAACACATTTTGAAATGACAAAGTATTTTCGTCCAAAAGACGAAGACGAAATTTAAAAGGGCTGCCAAAAAACAACACTGAATTACTGAATTACAAACTATGGCAAATTTATATGTCGTTCTCCTCTCGTCAGACGAAAACTGGCGAATTTGTTATGTTTTAGTCTCCCGAGACACGTTTTTAGCTCGTCATCATCACGAAAAAATAGTTCGTTGACTAAATATTTTCGTTATCGTCATCATTGACGAAAAAAACATTAGCATTTAGTGTAGTGAGTATTGTCTTAAACTCTGGTGGAAAACTATGTTATACTGTTTGTGGCATCCAGGTGAGTTTAATTAATTGAAAATAATGTGGTGTTTTCCTGTTGAGTGTATATTTTCATCACTTAATTGATGATGTCGTAGTAGCCTCTACAGTTATTTGTTCGCAGGGCCGGCCCAGCCTATACGCAGACTATGCAGCTGCTTAGGGCCCCTGACCACTAGGGGGCCCCCAATCTGGCAATTGTTTAATTTATATTCTATTTTGTTTACTACAGTTTGCTTTATTTGACTTTTGTGAGTTTTGATACTTGATTACAAGCTTAAAAAAATAAAAGTTCTTCCTTAAAGAGCATATGACACGAGAAAAAAAGTCTTAAATGGCATTATTATGTGAATTAGAATCATATTTTGAGACGATTCGACTATATACAACAATTTAGCAAAGCACAGATGACGAGAAATTAGTCTTTTAATCTGCCGGTTAGCCACGCCTACCATTATAGGGCTTTAGCGTCCCCAACAGGTGGATGACGTCAGCGGTAGACTGGGCTCATCGGTTTTACTATTCAGCCCATTGAGGGGGAATGATTCAGAACGAGGAAAACGCGACGAAGAGAGCCGCAAAATGTCATTGTGTCAGTCTCTCTACTCCAATATTTTTACAGGATATTCTTTTTATCCAAGTATTTTTCCCCAATAGCTATTTAAATGGCTTGAGAAGGACCAGTCAGCCCGTCGAAGGGGAACTATTCACAACGAGGAAAACGCAACGAAGAGAGCGGCAAAATGTCATTGTTTCTCTTTACTTCAATATTTTTACAGGATATTCTTTTTATCCAAGTATTTTCCCCAATTGCTAAATAAATGGCATGGTCATGACAAATAACAGTCCTGTGCTGAATGGAATATGAAATAATAAAAATGCATTTATTCAGGACGACATGGCAAAATTACTCCATAATGGTCAAAATTGTCGACTTCACCTTTACTGTCGCACCTCCCGAACGATATTTTATGACACCTAAATCGGACATGTCATTTCCCTTCCCCGGCTTCGGAGAATGTAAACAAACCAGAAGGCGTGACAGCTAGCTGACATGCTAACCCGAACCGAGTGATGTTTCAAAGTCTTCGAAGCGGAAAATCACACATAACTATCCTGCATTATTTGACATGACGACCCGGTTGTCGATTGTCATCGCGGATCGGCAAACCGCCCGGCGGAGAGCAATTTACAGTTCGTTCCCCGGAGGAGGGTGGCTGGAGTTGTTGTGCAGCTAACGTGCTGCTGCTAATGAGCATTAGGAGAGCGCGTACTGTAGTATTGGTTGTATACTGAAGATGGCTATCCCGCTGACGTCACATTAGCAATCCTCGTCAAAACAGGATGTCGCTCATTTTCATGGCGCGGGATTAAAAAAACTAAATAAAAATAGCGATCGCTTCCACACACATCCAAGCGGCCCATATCATTCAGGGGCATAAAATACCGCGTGTATTATGAAATAAACATGCTTTTTCGTGTCACAGGCACTTTAACTTCTTTCTTTCCTCTTTTAGTAAAAGGTTTGGCGTTATCTACTGTAAGTACTGACAATCATTTGGGGTGAGAAGTTTGAAGTATGCAGTGCAACAAAATCTGATTAATATACAAAATATGGACGTATGGGCTGGATTGCATGTATGGGTTTCACAGTACACTGTGACCAAATGGTGGGCCAAAAATATGGGCCCCTTTGCATTATTTTGTTCAGGGCCCCCAAATGGCCTGGGCCTGCCCTGTGTGTTCGTCTGTCAATGTTCCTTTCAAATTGTTGTAAACCTTTATTTATTCATGGAATAAAACTTTTGAAGTTTATGAATGGAAAACTTTTAAGTAATTGTGGACTAAAACTAGATGAAATTTGTCTGCGTTTTCGTTGACTAAAACTAGACGAAGACGAACACATTTTGAAATGACTAAAAGTATTTTCGTCCAAAAGACGAAGACGAAATTTAAAAGGGCTGCCAAAAACAACACTGAATTACTGAATTACAAACTATGGCAAATTTATATGTCGTTTTCCTCTCGTCAGACGAAAACTGGCGAATCTTGTTATGTTCTAGTCTCCCAAGAAACGTTTTTAGCTCGTCATCATCACGAAAAAATTGTTTGTTGACTAAATATTTTCGTTATCGTCATCGTTGATGAAAACAACACTTGGTTTTATGTTTGCTGTTGTACTGTGTTAGATTGTTGGAGGACTACGTTGAAGCAATCAATGGAGTGAAAAAGCACCTTGTGAGGCAGACGGGGCCACGCAAATTGACCTTTGTTGGAGAGCTGTCCCATAATCGCTTCAACCCTAAAATGGTAGAAATGCACAAAAATACTTGCCAAGTATTGAATTTGCATAGCTTGTCTTTGTTTCACAAAACATCTATTTGAAATGATGTTTCTTTTTCTTCTTATCAAATTCCTCTTCTTTCAGGACCACCTGGTGTGCTTCCTGCCAGGAACTCTGGCATTGGGAGCACACAATGACATTCCAGGGGACCACATGGATTTAGCTGCACAGTTGATGGAGACGTGTCATCAAATGTACATACAGATGGAAACAGGGCTAAGCCCTGAGATAGCACACTTTAACCTGCACGCCACTGACAGTAACGACATTATTGTTAAGGTGCGTCACCATAATATAAGTACATTTTTACCCATAGTTGGAGATGACAGTCAAAACAAAATGCATACGGTGACTAGGGATCTCCTGGTGCTGATTTTTTGACTTAAGATCTGATCCGATTATTTCTCGATATGTTTTGCCGATACCGATCCAGTGCCAATACCCACACTGCAAATTTATAGCGTTTTAATCAGATAATATAATATTTCTTCAATCTAGTCAAATGAATTTCTTAATCTTGTTTTGAGTGTTAAAGACTGCTTAGCAGATTAATGTGTCTACTTTAAATAAGTATATATTTGTTTTGATTAAGCTTATGCATCTAAGTTGGTAATTTTTCACTTAAGAAATATTTGCTTTCAAATAATGTTTTGAACAATATTTATTGTTGAATTAAGAACATTTATGGCAAGCTTTTATTAACATTAAATATACAAATTTATTGCTTAAAATAAGTCTGTTAGGCTTATTTTCAGCTAGCTATTTTTCTAATTTCAAGAACTCTTATGCTAGGTTCATACCGCAGGTCTTAATGCACAATTCCGATTTTTTTGTCATGTTTTTTTGGTGTGCCCGTTCAGACTGCCTTTGTCCATTGAGCCCGTTCAAGTATCATGCATGCGCACTAATTCGCAGTCCGAAACGCACTGAGCAACTACAGTGCCCTCCATAATTATTGGATTTATAATAATTATGTGTTTTTTAGCTTCTAATATTTTTTGTCTAAATAATATGGGACCTTAATGGAAAAAAAGAGAAAAATCGAACCTTCAATACAAGTGCATTTATTCAGTGGGGAAAAAATCCCACATAAAGAAATAATTATTTGACATCAAATAATGTGTGTCACAATTATTAGCACCCGTGGTGTTAATACTTTGCAACAAAACAGCACCTAATCTTCTCCTATAATGTTTCACAAGATGGGAAAAGACAGAAAGAGGGATCTTCCTCTTTGCAGGATGTCTCTAAATCATCCAGAGACCTGGGTCCTCTCTTCTGTACTCTCCTCTTCAGCTCACCCCACAGGTTTTCAATGGGGTTGAGGTCTGGGGTTGATGGCCATGGGAGGAGCTTGATTTTGTGTCTGGTGAACCATTTCTGTGTAGATTTGGCCATATGTTTAGGGTCATTGTCTTTCTGAAAGACCCAGTGACGACTCATCTTCAGCTTTTGGGCAGAGGGCAACAGATTTTGATTTAAAATGTCCTGGTATTTCAAAGCATTCATGATGCCATGCACCCTAACAAGGTTCCCAGGGCCTTTCGAAGCGAAACAGCCCCACAGCATCACTGACCAACCCTCATACTTCACAGTGGGTATGAGGTGCTTTTCAGCAAGCGCATCTTTCGTGGCACGCCAGACCCACTTTGAGTGTTTGTTGCCAAAAAGCTCAATCTTCGTCTCATCTGACCAAAGCACACGGTCCCAGTTGAAGCCCCAATACCGCTTGGCGAACTCCAGACGTTTGCGTTTATGATTGTGAGTGAGGAAAGGTTTTCTTTGTGCATGCCTCCCAAACAGATTGTTGGCGTGTAGACAGCACCTCATACCCACTGTGGAGTATGGGGGTGGGTCAGTGATGCTGTGGGGCTGTTTCGCACTGTAACCGCATGCGCAGCAGCATCAAAACAAATGACTACACATGACACACAAACACACATACGGACGGACAGTTTGCCCCGACTCCCGGCCATGTAAGCAATCTTTAAATATTGCTCATTTGGAGTAGAGAGAAAACCGAGCATTCTGAGGCCTATCCTCCACCCATTTTATTTTTTATGACTTGTCAAGCCCGCTCCTTCCCCAAAAGCCGCAATCAAACTAATAACGTTAATGCGCACCTGTAGCGCCCTGTCTCTCTCGCTCTTTTCTGACGTAATTGGGAGACTTGGCAGTTCAGACCGCCGCTACGTTCTGGAAAAATGTGCCCCAAGTCAGATTTAAACCACATACGAAAGTAATCCAGATCGGATTAGCTGCGCTTCGAAGTTTCGGCTTCCGAGCGTCTCTGGCAAGATCAAGCCTTAATGTCTATCAATCCTCGTTAACTTTAATAAGAAGAATAAGAATAGGTCTTTATTGTCATTGTCAACAACAGAACATTGTGAACAACGAAATTGGACGTGGCACTCCAGTATGTATTTGATAAATAAAATAAATAAATAGAAAAATATATGCTATAGAGCTATAAGTGCATAATTATAACTGACTTAGAATGAAATATGTCCATGAAGGACATCGTGCAATGCTGTCCTAATTTAAGCAGCGTCATTTGTGCAAAGAATTCGATAAATAGAAAAGTGGTCCAAGTAATGTGATAAGCAACTCAGTGCACTGCCAGACCGAGAAAAGCAGCAGGAGGGAGACTACGTGATCGGATCGGGACAGTTCATCCGTATTTAATTATTTAATTTTCTAATTGGGGGGGAAAAAACTTTGCGATGGAGTGAGGTCGCAAAGTTTGAAGCGTGAAGTTGCGAGGGATAACAATATTCTTTTTTTCACATAGAAAAGCGCATTAAGTATCTCAGCAACTGTTCCTGTGTAAAATAAAACAAAAACTCTAAAAACACATTACATATTATACAGAGTCCCAATCCGACACCGAAAATAATTTGTTGAAAAATGTTTTTTTAAACATTTTACTGTCCCACTGAATTATTTTTAAACAAGAATAAGCTAGAAAAATACTTGTCTTTATTAAATGCTTCATTTAGTCAGTTCACTCAAATTCCCTCACGCTACTCACTTACACACACACCTCTCAATGAATTGCCACTCACACTGCCGCAAGTGTAAAAATAAGCTCAACGATGCGGCATCTTTCAAGTATAGCGCTCCCAGGCTTCTCTAGCAACATCAAAGCCTCAACAGCTGTCACTTATTGTTATCTTTAACTCATTTGCTCCCAAAAATGTATAAAGATGTTCTATTTTTAATTGTTTCAGTGTCCCAAAAATATATTTATCTGTCTTTTGCGTTTTTCTTTTTACAAGAGGCATCTCTAGGTTCTGTTGCACCTAAACTGCAATGCATAATGCTCACAACTCATTTTAAAGCAATTTAACTGGCCACTGGAGGGCAGTAGCGTATTTTGTAAGAACTCATCTCGGGCCAAGAAAGGAAGTGAAGAAAAAGTCATGAAACTTAAGTTGGAGGGATCTTGTGAAGGCACATGAGAATTTGAGAAAAATGTGGAGAACATTTGGGGGAAATAAGAGGCAAACGGCACTGGAGGAGTGTTTTGAAAAGAAAACGAAATCATCTTCAAAGAAGGATTAAAAAAAATTATATCATGATGAGACAGACCGTGACGGCCACAGCAGCGTCAGGTTTCACACTCGTTCTGTCCAAGGTTGAAACCAACGATGAAGGTGATGAAAAAAGTGAGACCGATTTTGATCCGGACTCCTCAGAATACTGGGAACCACCTCATTCAACCGGGAACAGCCGAGAGCCTTCCCCGTTGTTATGTGCGCAAAAAGTTCAACAGTTCAATAGTTTAGTTATGTGTAAATAAATTGTTACTTTGCAATCAATAGCTCTATTTGTCTTGTTTATGTTATTTTGTTGAACGAAAACATTATTTAGATGTTTGGGATGTCACAAAAGCGAAAATAGCTGTGTTAAAGTCAAAGTTATGTTTGAAATGTATGCTTTTACAAAAAGCTCAATTTCTCTGTTTTTTCATCAGAAATTGGAAAATTGCTCAAACTAAGCTATTTTCTAATGCTGATTTCGAAAGAATGGAAAAAGATATGAACTTTTTTTTTTTGCTGAAAGAAGAGAGTCTAAGCTTACTTTTGGTGGGTTCCATGTCTACATAGCAATAGAACAGAATTTTCTGTGGGCCTTGCAAAATCAGTCAAAATCCAGTAAAACGGCCGGGAGCGAAGGGCCTTGCTCTGGTGAAAATGGCTGGGAGTGAATGAGTTAACAAGCAATCTTGAGTTCTGCGGACCAAGACAAGCAGCAGGACGGAGAGTGATTGGATCGGGACATCTCTAGTTTGTTGGCGTGAGGCCGGCCCTGCGTTTGAGCAGCACATTAGAAGTATCTAAAGTATCGATCGATACTCATGAAGAAGTATTGATACTCTAAAAGTATCAATACTCGGATCGTGACATAAAGGATTGCGATGTATCGCCAGATATTTTTTCCTAGCTCGAGTTAAACATGTTGCTCTACAAGTGGACTGTGTGGATCTGAATGCGACCAAAGAGTTCACATGCTTCATCTTGCTACTGTACATTACTAAATGTCATGTTCCATACCAGATAATAACTGACAATTTACTTATTTTTGTATTTATTACAGTCTGCAGACCGACATAACCTGCTAAGGCCGGAGACTGTTGAAAGTCTTTTCTACATGTATAGGTTCACAAAAGACCCCAAATACAGAGAGTGGGGATGGGAAATTCTGCAGAGTTTCAACAAGTATACAAAGGTAAAATGTTTTCACATCTACTAGTGGGTTGTGACTGAACTACTTAATTATGTGACAATATACCCTGGGTTCTAAATGTTTATTACAGTATCACAATGTTATAGTTTGCGAAACAACAAATGTTTTTGCTGTTTTATGTATTACTTATAAATGGTACTTTATGAGTAATGATTGATATACTGTATTTGATGCATGCAGTTGTGTTGAGGATAAAATGTCTATCACCATCAATGGAAGTTATTGAGTTAGGCTATTTAAAAAAATAGTGTCTGGATTTTTTTATTTCTGATTTCCACTTCATATTTAAGACACCAGACCATTAACCTTGTTAAATCTAGGTTGCCGATGGGGGCTACACGTCGATCAACAACGTCCGTGACCCTGAGAACCCGGAGCCTAGAGACAAGATGGAGAGTTTCTTCCTCGGCGAGACATTGAAGTACTTCTACTTGCTCTTCTCTGACGACACTGAGCTTCTCAGTCTGGATAAATATGTCTTCAACACTGAGGCTCACCCACTCCCCATCTGGCCATCTCCACCCAAGTGATGTCACCATGCAGGAGAAGTGTGCTTAGATCATGCTGTGGGTTCCTTATAAGACTTGTAGCTGTTCCATAAAGGACTGGATTACTGTGAAGGCCGGTGACCCAGGTCAGTGCAGGCCACCTGTACTTTGGTACATTTTCCTTGTGGAGGAATTTCTGTTTAAATGTTTCCTAAGGAAAAAAGGGTTGAGCTGGTCTCTGCTGTGAATAAGAAGGTTAAAAATTGGAACTGAGGCTTGTCATGACGTGGGAGGCAGGAATGAACAATTGTTTGATAAGCATTTTTGACAATAAGAACTTTTGTGAAGTTTTTTTTTTTTTTTTTTTAAATTCAGAACCTTTTCATTTTGAAGGTTCAGGTATCAGAATGTCCAATGCTAGCCATGTCACTCATACAGGCATATTCTTGGCATAAAGTAAAATAAATTACTGCACTGTGTTCAAGGGTACCACACCACTGCAGGCTTTCGAAAGGTTTGCAAGACCACTTTGTTAATTATGTAATATTGGAATGGCACCAAGATTAGATGCCAAAGAGCTGAGAAGTCCCACGAGGCTTTCAGACTTGGAGAACTGCAAACGGTAAAAGATGACCTTCAATTTCACATGTTTTGTGAAGACAAAGAATGTAAGTGTTGGGATCATTGCTGTTGGACTTTCAAGCGGTGAGTTGTAGCTCTTTTGCAGTTCTATCTAGCAGTCTGCTCATTTCGCCTATGAATCCAGAAGAACGTTGAGTTTATCCATCTCTACTCTAGATCATCACCAAGGAATATCAGGGCCTCACTGTACAGAAACAAGATGGGATTTTACTGTATGTGATTATTTAAGTCGCCCAATTCCCATGTACATATTCCTCGTGTTGTCTTTTTTGGGGGGGTTCTCTGATTACAAAAATGGTTGAGAGAACCCAGCAAACCAAAACATGAGCTGTAAAACTAAAGTGAAACTTGACAAGATCCACAAAAGTCCACAAAAAGCAGGTTTGTATCCTTACAATGTGACTTGATTCACATTTAATTTAATTTTTTTTTTTTTTTTTTTTTAATTTCACTTCTTACAAAAGTGTTTGCCAAGGTGGAGGCCAGGACTAGTTGAGGTCCCATAACAAAAATTTAAGGACCTTCTATTGTGCAAGGCACATTAATATACACTGATGGCCAGAAGTATTGGCAGCCCTGCAATTCTGTCAGATAGTACTCAATTTCTCCTAGAAAATGATTGCAATTACAAATGCTTTGGTAGTAATATCTTCATAGATTTTGCTTGCAATGAAAAAGCACAAGAGTGAATTTTTAAAAAATTAAATAGTTATCATTTTACACAAAACTTAAAAATGGGCCGGAGAAAAGTATTGGCACCCTTAGCCTAATACTTGGTAGCACAACCTTTAGACAAAATAACTGTGAACAACCGCTTCTGGTATCCATCAATGAGTTTCTTACAAGGCTCTGCTGAAATTTTAGACCATTCTTCTTTGGCCAACTAATCCAGGTCTCTGAGATTTGAAGGGTGCCATTTTCAGATCTGTCCACAGATGTTCTATGAGATTCAGGTCTGGACTCATTGCTGGCCACTTTAGAAGTCTCCAGTGCATTCTATCAAACCATTTTTTAGTGCTTTTTGAAGTGTGTTTTGGGTCATTGTCCTACTGGAAGACCAACAACCTCTGAGGAAGGCCCAGCTTTATCACACTGAGCCCTACATTATGCTGCAAAAATTTGTTGGTAGTCTTCACACTTCATAATGCCTTGCACACGGTGAAGCAGTCCAGTGCCAGAGGTAGCAAAGCAACCCCAAAACATCAGGGAACCTCCACCATGTTTGGCTGTGGGGACCATGTTCTTTTCTTTGAAGGCTTTGTGTTTTTTTCCTGTAAACTATGTTGTTGCCTTTTCCAAAAAAGCTCTAGTTTTATCTCATCTGACCAGGGGAAATTCTTCCAAAACGTTTTTGGAACTCCAGTCTGGCTTTTTAATGTCTCTGGGTCACAAGTGGGGTCTTCCTGGGTATCCTACCATAGTCCCTTTTCATTCAGACGCCGACAGATAGTATGGGTTGACACTGTTGTGCTCTCGGTCTGCAGGACAGCTTGAACTTGTTTGGAAGTTAGTCGAGGTTCTTCATCCACCATCCGCACAATCTTTGGTTGAAATCTCTCGTCAATTTTTCTTTTCCGCCCACATCTAGGGAGGTTAGCCAAAGTGCCATGGGCTTTACACTTATTGATGACTCTGCGCACGGGTGACACAGAAATGTTCAGGTCTTTGGAGATGGACTTGTAGCCTTAAGATTGCCCATGCTTCCTCAGAATTTTGCTTTTCAAGTCCTCAACGGTCTTTGGTGGTCTTTTCTCCATGCTCAATGTGGTACACACAAGGACACAGGACAGAGGTTGAGTCAACTTTAATCCATTTTAACTGGCAGCAAGTGTGATTTAGGTGCTGCCACCACCTGTTATGTGCCACAGGTAAGTAACAGGTGCTGTTAATTACACAAACTAGAGAAGCATCACATGATATTTCAAAGGGTGCCAAACCTTTTGTCTGGCCCTTTTTTGGAGTTTTCTGTAAAAGGATAATGATTAAAAAAATTTTTTCCTCATTCCCTTTTGTGTTTTTTCATTGCAAGCAAAATAAATGATGATATTACTCCCAAAGCATTTGTAATTGCAATCATTTTCTGGGAGAAATTGAGCATTATCTGACAGAATTGCAGGGGTGCCAATACTTTTGGCCAGCAGTGTAGGAACAAAAGTTGTTCCCAGGGAGAATTAAACCGTCCAAAATGTGCTGAAATGACAATTCCGTAACTAACGAGAGGGCCTCCGTATACTTTTCAAAAATTAATTTTTGTATTGTTCCTGTGGGGGAAAAAAAGACAATTTACAGGTACAATATTTGACAGTGATACCACAGTGGTGCCTTGAGATGCGAGTTTATTCCATTCCATGACCATGCTTCCTAACTGAACACTTGTATAACATCATATTTTTCCAATTGAATTCGCCCTTTTGTTATTTCTCATTGCCAGCCAATTACGGTGATAGATGTCCAATCCATTTAAACTTTAAGGGCTGGTGCTGGTAATGAGTTAATTCAGACGTACAAAATTTTAATATATGGAGATGTTCTCTGCTCTGAGTGAGGCAGGAATATTTAGCATTCTCCGAGGATAAAGAATGTACTACAAATGTTAGCATTGTGATATATGTGCTTTCGCTGTGACCAAGCCTGCACTTTTAGTTTTCGCTCAAGTTAAAAGAAAAAAAAAGGTCAAGTCACTCATGTCTCAAGGCACCTTAATAAACATCACAAAAGCTCGTACCATTGATGAATGTAGATGTGCGTTTTTTCATTTTGTACTTGGTCACGTACTGTTTTGGCATTGTGCATTCACTATGGTTCACTTTAATTTTCGTGAGGTAACATTAGGTTGTTTTACGGTAGTTCACACACTACAGGGCTGCATTTAAATACTAATTTCAGCTGAGAGGGATAGTTATCAGCCAATCAAAAGCCAGAGGATTTCGATTATCAAAGAATATTCTACGTCAGTGGCGAGGCACCTGCACTTGTATTTTAATATGTTGACCCTCAGTAATAGCTTATGTTCTTGCTCACATTATTTTCTTCTCTCCTCCAAAAATTCTAAAAGCTTCTCTTTTGATCCTAGGTGCTTGCCTTTGCCCAAGCAATTATGAAAGCTTTGTGACCGTACTTGTGGCCTCACATTATGCATACTGACTTGTTGCGTCACCAATACAAGCATGATGTCCCAGAAGGCCTAGGCCAATGTGACTTCCTAGAAAATCCTGATTGTTTTGCCAAAAAAGCACCTTTTATGACTAATAATCATTAGAATAGAAAGCATATGGCGGAAAACACTCAGGTGACTTGAAGTTCCGCTGGGAGACCCCGATTTAGCCAAATTTCAAAATTGTCCTATATGCATGTGTGATACATCATTGGAAAGCTTAAAATTTTCTGGGGGAAGAAAAACTTTGAACAGGGCATTTAAAAAAAATTTTTTTTTTTTCAACAGCAAAACCCTAACTGGAGGTGAGAGCACGAGAGAGCAGAATTAAAGACGCCATGATTTTAACGAGATATTATTGCGTACTTACATGCTACATGGAGTTTTTAGATCGAAACAAGGTATCATTGAGTGTCAAGACACAGATGTGAATGGCCACAGCCAGATTTTTGGGGGATTTTATAGGTGAAACATGGTAATATAACAAGGGTTGCGATGCAAAAATCGCAGACATCAAGGAGTGGTCGATATTTTCTTTTTCTTATGTATACCCTTTTAAACTTTTTTTTTTTTTTTTTCAATTTTTCTTTGTTTGGATCGATTATCATCTAACATCGGGGAAAATGCGACAGTGACAAAAAAAATGAAATGAAGCCATAATTATGAGGTAGATATCCGTGACGTATTTACAGACACGATTTTTTTCATTGTGACGTAATTTGGTTAAAAGTTTAAAATATGCGAGTGAATATTTTTCTAAAGTCGTTTTTTTTTTTTTTTTTTTTTAAATTAGATATTAGACATCAATTAATGGTTCCAAGCTAAAAATGACAGACATTTTGAATAAGTAATATAATTACTTACCTTCTTTTTATGGCTAGGTTGAAACAAAAGCAGTTGCGCGATGTCTGTAAACGGAGGTTACCAGGGTAAAACGGACAAATTAAAAATAGTTTGGGGGCTTCATGTGCCACGAATCTGCTATTGCAGCATATAGACATATTGTTCTATCAAACACAACAGTTCTTTTGGCCTAAAATACAGCAGTTTATTTTAAAGAGGGGTGCAAGAGCAGAAACTGCTTTTTCAGTCTTGTCTGTGTTTTCCGCCATATACTAGAAAATTAATTTTTCTCAGTGAGACTCGGTAACAAATGGTTCGTGGACCAGTAATTGGGCTGTGGACCGGTGAGTGTGAACCTTATTCAACAAGACATGATGATTTTATTGTCAATGTCATAAATTCCCTTCAGAGGCGCAGTATTTGGCTGATATTTAAAATTTTCGGTGATATTTATTTAGGAGGAAAGCCTCTACTAGTATACAAGTGAGTACTCCTGATCCCTTTTTTTTTTTTTGGTAATGTGGATGAGATGTTCCACAAGGAAATATGAGTCGGTTTTAATGTAACATTTGTTTGTTTTTTGTTTTTCCCCCCTTCTTAAAGAACTAACTGTTGTTTCTGTAATTATGTGGGGCAGCGTGAACAAAAGGAAAATGTGAAATCTAACATTTCCGGATATGTGCCTCTCAACACACACTGACTGTGATTCTCCCTTTTTTTGTGAGTGTGTGCAGGAGTTTAGTTTACTGTACAGTGATCCCTTGTTTTTTCGCGGTTAATTGGGACCTCGAAAATCTGCGAAGTAGATTTTAAAAAATATTTAAAATTGGGAATGTGTGTTCAATGTATTTATTCAGGTTTAACAGCATTGGAAAGATACATATAAGCTGTTTTTCCTTTTTTTTCCCCCTTTTTTTTCCCCTTTTTTTTTTTTTTTTTTTATATTTTAAATGTTTACATTTTAAAGGGAACCACGGATAGAAAAACGTAATTCTTAAAAGATAAATGTTAGTATGAGTTATAATAATTTGATATTAGAACCCCTCTTAATGTTTTCGTTTTAATAAAACGTTTCATAAAATGTTGTTGATGACGCAATGCACTCTGGGCGGCGACGTCACTGGGTGGCGCTGCCTAGCTACCACAGTGTCACTCTTTAGCTACATAAACATTAGCGGTGCAACGGTTTGCGGTTCAAAGCCGAACCGTACAGTTCGCCCTGTACGGTTCAATACGCCTCTATGAACCGCGCCTTTTCAGTTTTGCAATTAATGTATTCCGAACGCTTGTGGAATGAATTGCTCGAGCTCTGTGTGCCTGTGTGTGACGTGAAGCACCGCCGTGGAGAAATTCCTGCCCCGCAAGTACAGTGGGGAGAACAAGTATTTGATACACAGTCAATGGGAAAACCCATTGGCAGTGTATCAAATACTTGTTCTCCCCACTGTAAATGTCGGATTGCTGTCAAGCAGCTGTGTAATAGAAGCAGAGAAACGCCCTCTCTCGCTTATGAGTGAAGTGAAAGTGAAACAAAGAAAACAAAATGCTATGGCGAGCGGAGGAGTGGAGAGACCGAATTTTGAGGAAGCACCGGCCTCTTTCAAATCTACGGTGTGGCAACATTTCGGTTTCCCCGTGGACTACAATGTGGAGGGAGAGAAAATACTGGGAAAAAAAATAAATAAAACAATTTTTCAAGCATTGCTCAGCGCTTGTTCCCTATGCTAATGGCAACACTTATAACATGACTCCGGCATCTCGGCCGGCTGGCATCACCCACAGATATCACTTTCTCAGAGCAGGACTACCCCGAAGAGGACACCAGTGAAAACACACGGCGGGCTTCGTTAATTTATTTGCAACGCTTGACCCGCGTTACATTGTTCCCTCGTGGACATATTTCTCCATTAACATAATCCCCGACATTTATGAAATGGCACGCAAAGCCATCGAAGATGATTTCGCTAAAGCACATAGTTTCACCCTGACCACTGATAGACGTCCCATGCTACGGAGTGCTACTACCTAACTGTGATGGTCCACTTTAATTCATACCTGTCAAGTTGTACGGTCTCGTCGTAATTTGTATAAGTGAGCACTGATTTTTAAATGCGTACGCCGTACGTTACGTTCAAAATCTGCACGTTTTTCGTGCATTACGTTTTTTTTTTTTTTTTTTCATCCGTTCAGATTTTCTCACCGTTTCTGCAACGAGACAATGTTCGTTAATACGTTGATTGAATGACGCGACAAAAGTCAGACACGGAGAGGAAAGAGTGTTTGTTGAGACGCTGTAGCAAACGCGATGGTAGGCTAGGTGGCTCCAATATTTCCTGGCTGTAGCCGACAGCATACAATCTACGCCTAGATATCTCATGCATATAGAACTACATGCGAAATGACACTCGGTAGCGTTAGTAAACAGCCGCCATTTTAGAGCAGTAAACTTCTCAGAAAGGCTCAGTTGTAGTAAACCTTCCGAGCGAACCTAAGCAACTTTTTTTCTAAAATACTCCTAAATTGACAAAATCTTGACTTGAGTGTATCTTTAAAGGATGAAACAGTTTTAAAATGTTCACATGTCGAAAGTAGACAGAAGGGAACTAATGCAAAAACGGGAGCAATTTTTATCAACTTTAACGGTTGATTCACAACATTAAATGACCTCCAAACATAGCAAAGGTTACTATGTTTTTGGGTTTGTTTGTTTTTTTTTAAATGAAAAAAAAACATGAAAGGTATCACCAGTTGCCAAGTAACTTTTTTATTACTGTGTGTGTATTTCGGTAGTCAGTCACTACACTAGCCAAAGAGCTAAGAGGCATTTTAACAGTTGAAAATGTTTACATTTTAAGTGTTTATTTCATTTTTTAAAAGCAAAATATAGGCAGTTTTTATTAAAAAAAAGCAAAACCGAACCGAAACCGTGATCCCAAAATCGAGGTTCAAACCGAACCGTAGGCTAACTGAACCATTGCACCCCTAATAAACATGTCGTCGGTTCTGCCCTTCCAATTAGAACCAGAGCGGAAAAGTGAAAAGCAGGACAGCACTGTCAATATTTTACAAAACGAGCAGCAAAAGCAATTAAATGAAGGTCTCCAGCGGGATTCGAACCCTTGTTTCTTGTGCAACAGACGAGCTCATAGACCACAGGACTATACTTTGCATGACATGAGTCATGATTTTCCTTATAAAGCAATCACAACCCACATGCTTTGTCTCCATGTGGTAAACCCTGAAAGGGAAACGCAACTGAAAAGAGTGCTGTTGGCTTGACCACAGAATTAGAAAACGTGGCTCACTTCAGACAGCTAGCAGACAACAATAACATAGGGGATTGGGTAAAAGGGTTTATTGAACACACAAAAAAAACACATGATCTCAAAAAGGGAAGCACAGAAAAATCAATCGCGATCAATTAAAAAAAAAAAAAAAAAAAACTGAAGGAAAACTGTGGTTAGAGGCAGACAAACGGAAAAAAAAAACAAGGAAATGATGCAACTAGCACCACAGGGGTACACAAACTCAAATGGCAGTAAGTCAATATCTCAGCAAGCTTCCCAGGATCGGTTTAAAGACACTGCTGATGAGCTGGAATTGGATACAGGTACGACGTTGGGAACTCATCCCACATCTCTCTAACGAAAAAATCTGACCAGCAGCAGAATGTGACAAAATCATGCCTGTCGTCATACAAGCTTCTCCTGCTAGCTAGCACAGCTATTCTCCCAGTCCAGCCCAACCGCCTCATCACCCCCAGAGTGCATTGTGCATGTAAAACATGGCGGCGTCCGTAGGTCAAAACGTACTAAATATTATTGATTGTTAAATTAATGGCAAAATGTGTTTCTAATAACATATTTTGTAAAAGAGAACAATTGTGGCTTTTAGAGTCTACAATTCTTTAAGTCCAAGGTTCCCTCTAATCAATTGTTTTTAAAGTACTGCAAATCATGATACAAATGAGATATATGAAAGAAAAGAATGATTTGTACAGGTTTACATGCATATATCAACATTTTTAAATAAAATACTGTTTTTAATTGAAAACAATCCGCTGATCCAACTGATGGTGCAAAGATATAGCAAGGGATCACTGTATTGTACTTGCCAGCCTACACCACATCCTCTGTTCACATTGAAAATTAATGTGTATTCCATTTGAACTGAGAGGGCTGGCAGTTAATGAGCATGTCTCAATGCCATTAGAGAGCCATTTGGACCTGTGTGCAAGCCCTCCCAGGTGGAATGGATTCATTGTCCGAGCTGCTTATCCTCACAAGGGTGGTGCTGGAGCAAATCCCAAAGAACTATGGGCAATAGGGGTACACCCTTAATCGGTTGTCAGCCACTTGCAGGGTACAAGGTGAACAACCATTCACTCACAAACTCATACAAAGGGACAATTTAGAGTGTTTGATCAGTCTACAATGCTTTTTAGAACGTGGGAAAGTACCCGAAGAAAACCCATGCAGGGCATGCAAACTCCACACAAGAAGGCCAGGGATTGAACCCTTGACCTCAGAACTGTGAGGCGGATGTGCTCACCACTTTGCCACCGTGCTGCCTGGATTGCACTTGGATTTTGAGTTAAGGGCATTTACTTACCATTTTAGGATTGTTAAAGATATATTGCTGATAGGACAGCGGTCTGCACACAGCAGATTGTGCACTAAAGTTACCTGCAGTCTCCTGTGTCTCCATGTTCTTTTCTTATCAATGCAGCTCGTGAAGTGACTACATATTTTGTATACTTGATTTTCAACTTGTATTTCCACCCCCTCCACCATTCATTCTAAGTCCTAGTATTTGATTTTATCACAAAATCCCCTGCCATATTTGCCATATATCTGGTAAAGTCTATTGTTACATAGAAATGCCTTCTGCTTTACCTTGAACTAATGTTTGCTTGTTGTATTGAGTTCATTTTCTCTACACTTATAGAAGAAAAGTTCGACTAATGTTTGCTTAATAAGTGATCCATTTTTTATTTTGTTTGTGGGGAAATTGTAAATGACTAATTAAAAAAATACTTTGTATATCTAGTTATTTTATCCCATTGTGCGTCATATAATTGCCCCTAATGGAAAATTTCAAGGTCATATGAAATTCATTAATTTACAATGTAGATCACTTTCTGAATTTACCTTGAGATTGACTCGTGATTATAAGTATGTTGGTAAATGGAGTTATACTTGTATAGCGCCTTTCCACCTTCAAGAACCCTTAAAGTGCTTCACACTGCATCCTACGGCTGTTCAATTTTAACAAGAAAATACCGATTGTTTTCTCTCGAACCCAAAAATAATTTTTTGGAATGTCATCTATTTAAACTTAATTTTTTCTCTGAAACTACCAGTGAATTTAACTCTGTTAATACACTCAGAACAATTCCCTGGGATTAAGATTATTTTATTTATACATAACACTCTAGCTCTGTTCTTAATTAAAGTGATAATAAAACAAGAAAGTGTATATACCATTTCAAACAAAATAATGAGAAAAGGTAGTCAGTCTGGAAACCAAATAGTCTGTCAGCAAGTCAGTCTGCCAACCAGCTATCCAGTCAGTCAATCAAGTCAGTCAGGTGAAGTAGGAAGGCAGCCAGGCTTAAGGTGATTTGCACATTTTTCTCTGGTCTTACTTGCATAAATCAATGATCAGTGCAGAACTCACTCAATAATAACAATATGCAAGGTGGCAATCACCTTGTCTAAACAAACCCCAGTGAAGGTAACAAACAGAATGATCCCTCAGGTTTATGAGCTCCTCACCTTTACAAAAGACGTCACGTCAAACACATTAATGGGCCAATGAACACCGTGCATATACACTCACCGGCTACTTTATTGGGTACACCAAGCTAGTAACGGGTTGGACCCCCTTTTGCCTTCAGAACTGCCTCAATTCTTCGTGGCATAGATTCAACAAGGTGCTGGAAGCATTCTTCAGAGAGTTTGGTCCACATTGACATGATGGCATCACACAGTGCAGATTTGTCGGCTACACATCCATGATGCGAATCTCCCGTTCCACCACATCCCAAAGATGTTCTATTGGATTGAGAGCTGGTGACTGTGGAGGCCATTTGAATACAGTGAACTCAGTTGCCACGTTTACATGGAGCCAGATATTCCAATTACAATCGGAATATTTGTTCAAGCCGAATAAATGTGTTCCATATAAACACCTCATTCGGAATGAACAGGCCCAAACCGAATGGAATTTCATTCCGATTCACAGGGGTGGAATATTCCTTTTTCCCAAACCGATTGGAAGTAAAATTATATCATGTAAACAGGGAAGCGGAATGGTGTCTGGTTGCGTTCTTTCTGCACATGCTCCGTACTGACGTGGTGACGTCACTTGGTGACGTAAGTAACGTCACTTGCAACATGGCTTCCAAGCACATGCACAGCGCACCCACACAACTTTTTAAATGAACGGCGTATCATTCTGTTTTGTTTCCACTCGAAAAGTTAAAACAGCAGCTGATCTGACGATCGATCTCCATGTTTTGCAACGTGACGCTTTGTTTTGATTAATCTGCGCATGTCAGACGGCAGTTGTCAAACGTCCTTTCGGAATAAAGGCAGACACATGTAAACGCTGGATCGGAATAGATGAAGTGACATGTAAACAGCTGATGTGAAATTTCCATTCGGAATGATTTGAATCGGTATGAATAAAAGTCAGCATGTAAACGTGCCTAGTGTCATGTTCAAGAAACCAGTCTGAGATGATTCCAGCTTTATGACATGGTGCATTATCCTGCTGAAAGTAGTCATCAGAAGTTGGGTACATTGTGGTCATAAAGGGATGGACATGGTCAGCAACAATACGCAGGTAGGCTGTGGCGTTCCAACAATGCTAAATTGGTACCAAGGGGCCCAAAGGGTGCCAAAAAAATATTCCCCACATCATTACACCACCACCACCAGCCTGAACCGTTGATACAAGCAGGATGGATCCATGTTTTCATGTTGTTGACGCCAAATTCTGACCCTACCATACGAATGTCGCAGCAGAAATTGAGTCTCATCAGACCAGGCAACGTTTTTCCAATCTTCTATTGTCCAATTTCGATGAGCTTGTGCAAATTGTAGCCTCAGTTTCCTGTTCTTAGCTGTAAGGAGTGGCACCCGGGGTGGTATTCTGCTGCTGTAGCCCATCTGCCTCAAAGTTCGACGTACTGTGCATTCAGAGATGCTCTTCTGCCTACCCTGGTTGTAACAGGTCGTTATTTGAGTCACTGTTGCCTTTCTATCAGCTCGAACCAGTCTGGCCATTCTCCTCTGACCCCTGGCATCAACAAGGCATTTCCGCCCACAGAACTGCCGCTCACTGGATATTTTTTCTTTTTCGGACTATTCTCTGTAAACCCTAGAGATGGTTGTGCGTGAAATCCCAGTAGATCAGCAGTTTCTGAAATACTCAGACCAGCCCTTCTGTCACTAACAACCATGCTACGTTCAAAGTGACTCAAATCACCTTTCTTCCCCATACTGATGCTTGGTTTGAACTGCAAGAGATTGTCTTAAACCATGTCTACATGCCTAAATGCACTGAGTTGCCGCCATTTGATAGGCTGATTAGAAATTAAGTGTTAACGGGAAGTTGGACAGGTGTACCTAATAAAGTGGCCGGTGAGTGTATATTCAATATTCAAATGCATTTTGCCAAAATTGTATTAAAACAAAAACAACCGTTACTGTAATCTAGTAGCAGCAATCTTGACAGGAAAAGAAGACAGAGGACGGACACACACATACAGTGAGACTGACAGACACAAACACACGCTAGTGTTGAGTCTGTCGTGAATGATTTGTTCTTTTTGAACAAATTGTTTGGAGGAACGAGACCGAACTAATCCCCTTCTGCTCTGATTAGTTCTTACGGAAGACTCAGACGCCAGCAGAGCATCAGTCACTCACTTCTTCGTGTGGCCAATAAGCAGCCAGCGTGCAGACAGGGGCAAGAGAGTTATGTCACTTCCCGTTCACCTACTCGGTCATAACCGAGATTGCTGCACACGACACATAACTTGACTCCCAAGTCACTCAGTGAACAAATGGAAAAACTGAAAGGAAAGGGATGTGTCACATATTCTTTAATGTAGAGCCTATCATATGCTACTCAAACACATAAAAACACCACGCAAACATACTAGTATTGTAGTGAACATGGTTTAGTGTACGACTTTTCTCATCAGACTCGAGACTACATATGACGACATACTATCAACTTTACAATAGTTCATAACACTTTCGCCAGTAGCTACAAGGCAAGCAAAAGCTTAGCTGCGGACACGGCACGGCACCGCAGGGGGGCTGTCAGTCTAAGGAGACTTCACGGCAGCGATATTTACCTCACCTGTGGACAGGAAAGTCCAGGAAATTTAGTACGATCACAATAATACTGATTTGCAATGAAAGAGTATTTTCATGTCCATTTATTTTTCGAGTGTTTTATTCTTTTTTTTTTCAGTGTCCGAGCGTGTCGAGTGTTGGTTGGTTTGACAAACTAATGTGGAGTCCGTCCATCCATCCTGTTCTACTCAAGTGCTCAAAAGCAACGCACGCGGGATCTAGAATATGTCTCAATTTTCTTAAGACTAATGGGAGTGGAAAGGTGACATTGTAAAGAGCAAACGATTATTTTTCGTGAGCATTTGACGATCTGAGATGAAGGGAAGACAGGGGAGCTTCCTGATTTGCAATGAAACTGTTTTATATCAAAATTTGGTGTTGTTTCATTGTTTTCATTTCAGAGCAACAAATTTGACAACCTGCTATAACATTTTAGCTTTAATGAAAGTTACCAAAAATAATAGTGATGAGCATAAAAACAAAAAAACAATGTAGAGCATGAGGTAAATACAATGTGTTGGTCGTTTCATCTTTATTGAAATATGCTGTTTGACACTGAGAATTGGAGTCTAAGTGTCCGGTTGGTTTGAACAGTTTTAATGTTTCATGTTTAATCTGCTTTTCCCGTCTTTCCTTTGTCTGTCTTCGTCTTTCCTTCGGGTAAAATTCCACACTCTGAAACTGTCAATGATTTTGATGATGACTAGAATGACAATAAATTCATAAATTCAATTCAATTCACATTGAGAGTTTGACTTTCTCCCATTGTGATCATTCAACATATCTCGTTTATTATGAAAAAGCAGCGAACAGCAAAGGGTTATGGGGGGACAGAAAAAAAGAAACACAGGAGAAGAAAGAAAAGAAACACGAACAACAGCAAAAAATACATTGAACGCCTACACTAACTATTAATATGATGGTGTTATTATCAGCTAGATGTATTTCCGGTTGACACCATGTGGGGGGCCAGGGAAAGGAGGGGAGAGGGGTGGGGAAGTCTATAAGCTAAGTGATTGGGAGGGGTAGAGTGTACACAAATCAGCTCTGATCTAGAACCCAGTAATCGTGTGAATCCCTTGTGAGTGTAAGCCCGTTGACGACCGACCATACGCCGCCCCACTGCCAGTCACGACACCGGGACCCCCCCTCCCAAGCGAGCCCAATCACATCCAGCCGCACGGGAACCCCACCACAGACGAGCGGAGCCACCGCGCAGGCGCCAACCCACGGCCCCCACCCGGGATCCAGGGTGGTCCCCCAGGCCACCCGCGTTCCCATCAACCGGCCCTCAGGGATGGAAAGAGGGGACGCACCACCAACCCCACGACATCCGTCACTCAGTGACACTCACTTCTGAATCTACAGCGAGCGGCTGTGTGCAAGAGGGGGCGGGACCAAACAATGTCGCTTCCAGTTCAGTTACATTGTTAAGCAGTCTTTGGTGATTCATTCGCAACGTCACTTCCTGTTCACTAAACGAACTTTAGTGGGGTGTGGGTAGGGTGATGAGGGGTGTGAACGATTCGTTTAAACGAGTCTTTTTTTTATTGAACGAACCGGAATAGATTCATTCCCTCAAGTGAACAGTTTATCCCGTCACTAGTGTGGTATAGTGCAATACTGTATAAACTCAACCAGATGTGGCACTACATTACTGTTTGTCGTTGTGTTGTACATGAAAGTGTGCCGATGAAGTAAATGTGGAAGTCTTGAACGTTTCAGGGCTGCGTGTTTTAATTGACAATGGACTGCAATCCTTTTACATATACAATACTTTAAGTATATCATGAGATAATACACTTACTCATGGCGTTATGCAATTTGTGTCCAAAATTGGCTGGGCAAAAGTAGCGGTAGTCATCTGTTGTTGTCCTAGTATTTTAGGACGGCGCCCTCTCTGGGAAGGAAGTGGAACTGCAGAGGAAACTACAGGCCAAATTATACTGGACGCGTTTGCGGTATGGCTCCGCCAAAATATAGGGACAGAGCCAATCCGTTTCTATTATTTCTATATCATATTGTTCAAATTATTCCGGCTGCATATGCGCTACGGATTGACTGCAACCATCTCTGACGTGCCGGAGCCCGTCAGATGATTTGGGCTATTTTCTATTTCTGCCAGAGACGCGTTCGTCAAATTGGGCGGACCCAGGCCTGCAGTCAACAGGCCAGGTGCTTATTCACGGTTTAAACACCAGCAAACATGGACGATAAACGCTTCATTATAGAGGTGGTAAGTCACAAGTCATTTATGATGCAGCAGATCCTTTTAGTAAGGACAACATTAAAAAGGAAGCTGCATGGAACGCCTTAGAAAAAACTATGAGGCAAGTTATGTCATTTGAAACAGTAAATAGTGGAGAACGGGGTTGTTGATATGGTAGTGGTAAAAGAAAAAATAAATTTTGGGAAAAAAAAAAATCAAGTCCACCTCTCTGCTTCTCTGTTGAGTACAGACTTCGTCTGTCATTGCTTTTAATGCCACATTATCATTCGCGATCACGCAAGAGCTCACGATGGGACGGAGCTTGCGGACCGCAGTTGTGTGCAGCCGATTATCGATTATCCTTACTATATCCCCATATACCTATTGGTGATGCAGCACCAGGATACTTAGACCAGGTAATCGGTTGGTGAACGACAACTCTACCACTGAGCCACGCCACCCCATGTTAGCAGTGCATCATGTCTAAAATTGTCAATGTGACCTTCCGATAAAATAGGTATGCCCACATTTACTACATTTGAGCTCATGTTTGTGTTTACAGTTGTCCTTTTCTGAAAGGAGTGCACATTAAAAAAAAAAAAAAAAAAACATCAGCCCATCAATCCTGCATGAGCACTTTGATGCAACTATTCTAATCAGCGTGATAAATGGGCAAATGTAATATGTCTGATTACTTCATAAATCTGTCATTTATAAGTGACACCTTAATGAAATAGAGAAAATTAATAAATGAACATAGGTTGTTCTGATAGAACGCGATCAAAATAGATAGCATGCAGTAATGCTTTGCATGCCATATTGTATACCTTTTAGGGAGGGGAAAAAGGATCTTAAACTGAACAAAAAAAAGAAAACATGACTCATATTCTACTCATGGATATTTGCAATAGGCCTTTAAATATTAGGGATGAGGAATTCATCTTTTTTATATTTGGCACAAACTAATTGTGAGTCAGGAAGAGCCAAAAAATCACCCATTTTCATCATTTAGCACACTTCAATGAAGTGATAAAATGGCAAAATGCTTTCCACATTATTGGCCAGTTTTGTCCAGATGTAACAATCATACAAAAATGAAATGCAAGCTTTCAATGCCCATTTGAAAATAGCTCCCAGGCATCCCAGTAATTAAAGAACTACAGTGTATCACAGAAGTGAGTACACCCCTCGCATTTCTGCAGATATTTAAGTATATCTTTTCATGGGACAACACTGACAAAATGAGACTTTGACACAATGAAAAGTAGTCTTTGTGCAGCTTATATAATAGAGTTCATTTATTTTTCCCCTCAAAATAACCCAAAATATAACCATTGATATCTAAACCCCTGGCAACAAAAGTGAGTACACCGCATGGGAACTACGTACATCTCTAAATGTCCAAATTGAGTACTGCTTGTCAATTTCCCTTCAAAATGTCATGTGACTCGTTACAGGAGTGCTGTCAGCATTGCTGCAGATATTGAAGAAGTGGGGGGGGGTCATTACCAACACCATGCTTGACTGTAGGCATGACACACTTATCTTTGTACTCCTCACCTAGTCGCCGCCACACATGCTTGAGACCATCGGAACCAAACAAAAGAATATTCGTCTCATCAGACCATAGGACATGGTTCCAGTAATCCATGTGCTGACCCCCCACCCCTTCAATCTCCCTCCGCAGCAATGCTGACAGCACTCCAGTAACGAGTTACATGACATTTTGGAGGGAAAATGACAAGCAGTACTCAATTTGGACATTTTTTTTATTTAATTATTATTATTATTATTTTTTTTTTCACCTTTTCAGGCATGGACAGGCAACAATCCAAAAGTACAGCATTAATTTGGGTTTACATTCAATTAAACCCGAAAAGAAAAAGGGCTGACGGTAAAGTCGAAGCTTATTAAATCCCGTCCCCTGTATACCATAGGTCGCAAATTATCGAACAACAATTTTGACGTGTAGGGATGTACGTAGTTCCCATGTGGTGTACTCACTTTTGTTGCCAGGGGTTTAGATATTAACGGCTATATTTTGAGGGGGAAATAATAAGTCTATTATATAAGCTGCACACAGACTACTTTTCATTGTGTCAAAGTGTCGTTTTGTCAGTGTTGTCCCATGAAAAGATATACTTAAATATCTGCAGAAATGCGAGGGGTGTACTCACTTTTGTGATACACTGTAGTTTGTATATTAATATATGGCAAAAAACACAGACAAGGCTGAAAAAGCAGTTTCTGCTCTTGCACCCCTCTTTAAAATAAACTGCTGTATTTTAAGCCAAAAGAACTGTTGTGTTTGTTACAAAAATATGTCTATATGCTGATTCATGGCGCATTAAGCGTTAGATAATTTTTCCGTTTTACCCTGGAAACCCCTGTGTACAGACGTCGCGCAACTGCTTTTGTTTCAAACCAGCCATAAAAAGAAGCTCAGTAATTATATGTATTATTCGAAATGTCTGTCCTTTTTAGTTTAGAATAATTAACTGATGTCTAATATTTAGTTTAAAAAAAAAAAAAAACTTTAAAATATTATTCACTCGCATATTTTAAACTTTTAAACAAATTACATCACAATGAAACAAATGGTGTCTGTAAAAAGGTCACGGATATCTACCTCATAACTATCGCTTAATTGTATTTTTTTTTTGTTACCGTCGCATTTCCTAAATATTTTAGATGATAAATAATCATTCCAAACAAAGAAAAATTGAAAAACAAAACGTTTAAAAGGGTAAATACATGAAAAAGAAAATCTCAACCACTCCTTGATGTCTGCGATTTCTGTATCGCGACCCTTGTTATATGACCATGTTTCACCCAGAAAATCCCCAGAAAATCCAGCTGTGGCTATTCACAGCTGTGTCTTCACACTCGGTGATACATGCTAATTGGAGTTTTTGCATCGAAAAGAGGTAAGTGCGCGATAAATCTCGTTAAAATTGTAACGTCTTTAATTATGCTCTCTCACGCTCTCACCTCCATTTAGGGTTTTGCTGTTTAAATTTTTTTCTCTTAAATGCCCTCCTGTTCAAAATGTTTCTTCCCCCAGAAAATTTAAATTTTAAGCTTTCCAATGATGTATCACACATGCATATAGGACAATTTTGAGTATGCCGAAATTGGGGGTCTCTGATCGGAACTTCAAGTCACCTGAGTGCTTTCCGCCATCTGCTTCTCTTCATGTTGATATTTTTAATAACTACAAATAGTTAAATAGAATACTGGTAAACAACAGTCAGAAATGGCAAACTGATTATTTTAAAAATGTTTCCAGTTGCCATGGTGATTCAGCCCATTTGTTAAAATGTGGCTTTGAGGCACCAAAATGCAGACGTTCGTTTAAAATGATTCAGACAATAATGCAGTTCAATCAGCTTCTTGGAGTGAGTGTGGTTAAAAACAAAAATCCATATTATTTGTGTTAATGGGATTGATTTATTCAGCTTGCAAGCTAGTTGGTGGGCTAAGGACATGGAGACTTAGTGTCACCTTTACCTTTTATCATTATCATCGGTGCTCACCTTGGCTCACTCACATTTTAAGACGCGTACGCGCACATGGTTATACGACTGCTATTCTGCCTAGTAACACGTGAATGCGATTTAACAGGAAATAGAATTAACTTCCCCAAGCTGAATTTGTTGTTTTTTTTTTTCTCTAGCTGGGGGTGAATTCAATATAGCCTTTCATCTTTTCATAGGAGATTTGTAATATCTATTTAAACATGAATTAATATCTGGAATCATTTTTAAAAGAAAAGGAAGCGCCATTATGAATATAGCACACTCTATTCAATTCTAATTTACTATCCACCTGATTTGCCTAATGTGTATGAATTTAGGTTGACCAAGCGTCCTCTTTTTCCCGGTCATGTCCACTTTTTATATCCTGTCCGGGGCGGCGCCAGGCGGAGTTTTATAAACTCATGAAAATGACTGGTTCTCATTATTTTTAACGGGACCAATCAGTGTGTGTTGAAATTGACTGACGCTTTGCACAAAATACTACGGTACACTCAAAAAATGCACATGCATTATTTTATCTTTTAAATAGATGTTTTTCATTGTATATACACATTAGCTTTGTGTTTTTAAAATGATTGAATCCATTGTTGTATTCGTTGCAGCTTTTCCTCTCCCCAGCCACTTCAACCAGCTCCCTTCAGCGGGATCCCAAGGCGTTCCCGGGCCAGCCGAGAGACATAGTCTCTCTAGCATGGGGCGGAGAGGCGTCCAGGAGGCATCCGAACCAGATGTCTGAGCCACCTAAGTTGGCTCCTCACAACGCGGAGGAGTAGAGGCTCGACGCTGAGTCCCTCCCGGATGACTGAGCTTCTCACCCTATCTCTAAGGGAGAGCCCGGACACCCTGTGGAGAAAACTCATTTCGGCCGCTTGTATCCGGAATCTTGTTCTTTCGGTCAGGACCCATAGCTCGTGACCATAGGTGAAGGTAGGAAAGTAGATCGACTGGTAAATCGAGAGCTTCGCCTTTCTGCTCAGCTCCTTCTTCACCCCTACGGACCGGTGCAGAGTCCGCATTACTGCAGACGCTGCACCGATCCGCCTGTCGATCTCCCGCTCCACCTGTCGATCTCCCGCTCCCTCATACGCTCAATTGTGAATAAGACCCCAAGATACTTGAACTCCTCCACTTAGGGCAGGATCTCATCCCCGACCCGGAGAGGGCACTCCACCCTTTTTCGACTGAGGCCCATGGTCTCGGATTTGGAGGTGCTGATCTTCATCCCAACCGCTTCACACTTGGCAGCAAACCGCTCCAGTGAGAGTTGGAGGTCATGGGCTGATGGAGCCAACAGCACCACATCATCTGCAAAAAGCAGAGATGCAATACTGAGGTGATCAAACCGGACCCCCTCAACACTTTTACTGTGCCTAGAAATTTTGTCCTTAAATTATGAACAGAATCGGTGACAAAGGGCAGCCTTGGCGGAGTCCAACGCTCACTGAGAACGAATTCGACTTACTCCCGGCAATGCGGACCAAACTCTGACACCGGTCGTACAGGGACCGAACAGCCCTTACCAAGGAGCTTGGTAGGAGGCACTGTCCCCGATGTCAACGCGATGTCGTAGAGGGGTGTCAGCCACAACAGCCAGAGAGCTACAGAAGAGGTCTTATTTAGAACATTATTTCAGATTATTTATTTGTATTGTAAGATTTGAAAAGACAGCTATTATTTTGTTCAAGGACGATATGTTAATACAGAAGAGGCTTTATTTTTTAAAAATCAGTATTTAATTCCAGTTTTTTTTAAACGTTTTTATTGTTCCATTATTTTAGGAATAATAAAGCTGGTTGAGTAACCTCTTAGAATTTGTTTCTTTGGTTATATAGATATTTTTTTTGTTAAAAAGCTTAGTTTTCTATCCAGACAGAGGAGGCACACTTTAAATATATTTAAGTGATCAGGCGTTTTGAGCGAACTTTGTGTAAAATTTAAGTATCGTGGGACCGAGCCAAGTGCTCTTTTTTGGAAATCAAAATATGGTTACCCTATATATGAATTATGACATGGAATCTTTTGTCAAAAAAAACAAATGAAATGTTTTGAAATGTCTTTAATGCGTCCGTTTGAGAAAAAAAAAAAAAAAAAAATCACAGTCACCAAGCTCTTTAAACTCTTTTCCCAGTATTGTACATTTATATATTTTATTGACGGGCCTCCTTGGTTAATTTCTTGTTTTTGTTTTGCTGTTTTTTTTGCTCCCAAGGTTACCTAGAAAAAAAAATATCATGGCTCAAACACACATTTCAGTTCACAGTGCAATGTAAATTACTGCTGATATTGATTTTATTCAAGTTTCTTGTAATGTCCCTAAGTAAGTGTTCAATAATCCAATTGTCTTCATCAGCACATTATAATGGAACGTAGATCGAAATGTAATTAGCCATTTAATCTTCTATCAATGTAGTTTTCTCATTTCACCGAATTGAATACTGTACCAAGAATTGGTGAACGTCATGTTTTAATCTGTAAGGCAATGCACAGTAGGTGGTGCTAGACACTCATTTGGTCAAAAGGCCAATTAGCTAGATAGATTTAATCATATGAACTGCATTTCAGTAAAATAATAAAACATACTATTGAGCCACAGGATAACATTTTTCTTCTTCCTGGTCATGTAGTCGGTTTATGTGGTTAAAGCAGTGCTAGCCCAAATCATTTTGGGGTCATTGACCTCACAAGGTGGCATGCTCTGAATTTTAACAGTGTGAATACAACTTTAACAAGGATGGCCGTCGACCATAAATGCAAACCCTAAAGTATTTTTAGGCCGGGCAAATATAGCTGCCAAAGCATCCAGATGCTGATGCATTAGATTAGGGCGACACAGGGAGTCCCATGGATGGATGGGTAAGTGGGAACACATACGGACTTGGAGCTACTGACAAATTAAAGGCACTCATAACCAAAATCAGACCTGACGGTTCCATTAAATGTAATGCAAATGGAATGAAAATTAGATTGGAGGAAAAGCATCAGTTGAGAAATGCACAAATTAATTTATGACATATGCCGAGGAAAGTATTCGTGACTGTTTTTTCCAAATTCAAATGAACAGCCACTTTGTTTATTTCACTTAGAGATTCTATGAATGAATTAGACACAAGCAAATATAAGAGAATGCGTTATATAAAGCATACACTACACATTTTAACGTTACAAAAACAACAACTGTTGTGATTAAGGCATGGCTAATGCTTGTAAACTATTTAACTACCAAATAAATTATGAGTCATTGTTATGACTCATTAAAAAAAAAAAAAAAAGTGGCTTCAAATTAGGGATGGGAACGTCTGGGTACCTGGCAATACGAAATGATTTGTGATTCCAGGCTCAGGATAACGATGTCACGATATGGCGATACAGTAGTATGAAAAAGTATCTGAACCTTTTGGAATTTCTCACATTTCTGCATTAAATCATCATCAAATGTGATCTGATCTTTGTCATAATCACACAGATGAAAATACAGTGTCTGCTTTATCAAAAAACACCGAGACATTGATAGGTTTTCATGTTTTAATAAGGATAGCATTGAAACAATGACAGCGGCGGTTTCTAGTCCTCATTTACCGAGAAAAATGAGGGTTCACTGTCGATGATGTGCTGGGAAAAAATGACAGTGGTACCTCTACATAAAAAGTTAATTCGCTCCAGGACCTTGTTTGTAGGTCGAAATGGTCGTATGTCGAGCAGGATTTTCCCATAAGAATGCATTGTAATTCCATTAATTCGTTCCACAGCCCTAAAACCTACACAAATCATTAATAAATACTAAGCGCGTAGATTTGCATCGGGACAGTAGGGACATGACACTACCAACTTTTCAGCATGCTCAAATTGTCCCCACCAACTTTTGAAGAACCTTATTTGCATTATATAATTACTTCAGTTATATAGGTAATTAGATTGTCTTTCCATATCTTGTATGTAATTGACTCTACCATTATTAAGAGAATTACTTTCATTATGTTCAGGCTGGCATTTGCCCCTTTTCACTTGCTGAATGTTCCAGTCCATTTTTCCCCTCAAACACACGTTTGATTGGCTGATGACATGAAACCCAACCCCCCCAACCTGATACACACACACACACACATACACACGCGCGCACTCCACAGCCCAGATAGAAATACAACATGTCGAGAACATGCCGCCTCCTCCGTCCCCTTCAAAGACGAGGGATAGTAGATTTTTTTTTCGGCCTGCAGCAGCAGCAACCACTGTAAGTAATGTAAAAAGACGTCAATTTTGTGGAGGTAGGGAACACACCACTAGTTTTGCTACATAAAGTCCGATCTGCATCAGAGTTAGCTTAACATCAAACTGTATGAATTTGCTAACCTCCAAAAATCGAGAAGGAAGCTGCTTAGAGAGAAGTGTCCTTCAGGATGTTTTCTACTGTTAACATTAATTAAACTGTGAGAAATGTAGGGAACCGAGGTTCACCCCCTTCTCCCCAATTTTCATTTTTATTTTATTTATGTGGCCTTAAAGCATCCCAAAGGAGCTTTCATTTTGTGGACAAAAGCAGTAATGTTTTACCCGAAGGAAGATTCCATTTTTATTTATTTTTAGTATTCCCTAACTGAGACGTTTTTTTCAATTGTATGTAATTTCTTTTGTTTTTTAAGACGGACAATGTTGAGTGGTCTTAAGACAATTGTTCATTTTTTTTTTTGCATCCCTGGATAGTTAAGAGATTACGGTGCGTGTTAATATAATTTAAATTATTTTCAAATATTGCAATTTAAAGTTGCTAAACAAAAAAAAAATCTGACATTTATAAAAATATATTATTTTTCAAAATGTTACCTTAGTAGTTTTTGAACAATAAGGTTTGAATCGAACGATGTATTACTTGAACTAACACATATGAAAGTTAGTATAAGTGAATACAGATGTATTTTGCATAGATCATTTAGCCTATCAATTAATTAGGTTCATATTCGTGAGAAAAGTATCCCTGAACCCCCTTTCACCCAGTCTGTTTGGTCTTATTAATGTCCCGTCCCCAGTCGAAAGTGTACATGCAGGTTATGCTGTTATATCGTCCCTACCAATGTTGAGACCAAATCTACGCCCTTGATAAACACTGCTGGTACTATTGCAAATAGCAATTACACAGAGCAAAACAAATAAATTATGAATAAAAATCGGAATGATAATCTAATAATACTAATAATAATTATAATACCTGTAATAATGTAACGAATTGGGTTCTAATGTGGCAGATGTATTTTTGCATGGTGTACCTGAACGCACCGCGTGGTTGACGTGTCAGAGTGAGGGAGGACGTTTTACTTTCACTTTATATGTTCAGCTGAGACGGAAGTGATATGATAATTATTAAATGGTTATCAAATATTTGCTTTTACCAATGAAGTCTCATAATGAACTATTGATTGCTATAATAGGATGTTCCATGATTGATTGCAGTAAGGGACATTTTTGTGATTGATAACTATAGACCTGTTTAGCTCTTGATAAAATTGCCTTGTCATTCTGACCGGTTAAAACTGGCCCAGGTTCCACAGGCCAACTTCAAGGACAAGCCACAGACATTGAGATCTAAACTGTCTGGGACATTTCAGAAATCATATTGTTGCAAATTATTACTTGCCAAATGCTATTGCTTCATGAATTGTATTTGATGTGATAGTTATTGAGATGTTTGTTATATAATTGCTCTAATCAATAGCTGCTCGCAATGAAGAAATGCTTTTGCCTAGTGCTGCTCGCAATGAAGAAATGCTATTGCTCATTTGTTAATGTTTTGTCTTGAAGAAGCCTTGAGGAGGCCTCTTCCCTGTTCGAGGACTGGGAGAAGAGGCAGTTTTGCTTTGCTGAAATGTGCTGACACACATGTATATAATTCCATCTACATAGCCAAACAAAAACAAGGAGTGTCGCCAGCTTGTTTCCGCTTTTCCCTTTTAGGGCAAGACACCCGTCTGTTGCTCGGGCAGTACTTCTCAAATAGTGGGGCGATGCCAGGGGGGGGGGCGCATGTGACCTCGGTTAACATGATTTTTTTTTTTTTTGCCGTACTGGAATAAAGTGTACTTGTACATCCACTCAGTGGGTGGCAGTGGCGCTCTCATTTTCAGAGTGCGCGCAGTATTTTTGAACTAAGGAAGAGCACTCAGCACACAGAAAACAGATATGAAGAGCAGTGCGCCGCTGCCGTTTTCGAAAGCCGTTTCCCGACCGGACTCACTCACACAGCGACCCACTGTCTTGTCCGGTTCTCACGTCGCTGCCCAAGAAGTGCCATTTTCGGCTTGGGATCGTCACGACGACCGCCCTCACCTACGGTTCTACCTCGGCCGCCGAGAATGCGCTTTTTCCGTGCCGTTTGCCTTTTAGCTTTGACTTTTAATGCAGTGGGTGATGAGGAAAGACCACTGTTTACTGTGTCTAAAAAATAATTATAGCGGACAGCCAGAAGCCAAATCAATTAAGACACCACTTAAAGATATTAGATCCCAATCTCATTGATAAGCCGCTTGATTGTTTTTCAGCGAAAACGTGCCGGAATATTGCCAACAATCGTCCTGCTTTGTCAGTGTTATATCAGTAAACCAGTGAGCATTGTTAGCATGCTCATTGCAAAATAACTCCACACCATTGCAAAGGAGGTGTGAGTAGCAAAAATAAAAACTGTCCTTCTGTCCAAGGACACCTTTTTTTCTTTTATTCAGTTTTGTTTTTTCGGTCAATTTTTTTTTGGCATATTGTCCTCATGAGTGAATGTTTCTAATGAATTTGAATTTGTTATTATTTACTGATTTTATTACATTTTATTTTTCTGTATCAAATGGTCAAAAATGTACGTTGAGTGTATTTATACATTTTGGATGTGACTTTTTTTTAAAATTTAGGTAAATTGATGCGCGTCAAGTCTTCTCTGTTACAAACAAAACAATGTTAATAAAGTTATGCTTTATTATAAGTTGATCTATGTTACTTTTTTTCTTTAGTAGAAAAAAAAGGACACAATGTTAGGCAGATGCGTATTTATAATAGTAATTTTATAGACAAATGATACTATTTACAGTGGCGGCAGAGAGTTTGGGGGGGGCGCGAAACATTTATGTCTTCCTTTGGGGGGGCGTAACAGAAAATAATTGAGAAGCACTGTGCTAGGGCCATCCCAAATAAAAAGCGAGGTGAAGGAGGGGCTAGTTAGAATGATTGCGGAAGCTGGATAGTTCCCCTCTTTCTTCCTGCAAGCTTTTCAACCAAATTGAGTGCCTTCTCTCCTTATTTTGGGTAACATAAATGACTACCTAAGGATTTGTATTTGAACTTGACAGGAAGTTGCTAAAAAATGATTAATAACTTAAGGAAGCTGACGATGTCTTCGGCGATGTTACAATAATAATTGTCACCTTAACTTAAGAACGGAGGATGACCGCCGAGATCATAGATTTAATTGAGTAAAGATTTTAGCTCCTCTTTTCACCCCTGGCCAATAGGAGAGAAGAATCCCATTATGGAAGCATGATGGGAAAGATTATGACCAATTAGGGCAGCAGGATCTTATGGCGCAACATTTAACAGCAGGAAATACAGTGGGGCAAATAGGTATTTTGTCAACCACTAATTGTGCAAGTTCTCCCACTTGAAAATATTAGAGAGGCCTGTAATTGTCAACATGGGTAGACCTCGACCATGAGAGACAGACTGTGAAAAAAAAACAGAAAATCACTTTGTTTGATTTTTAAAGAATTTATTTGCAAATCATGGTGGAAAATAAGTATTTGGTCAATACCAAAAGTTCATCTCAATACTTTGTTATGTACGCTTTGTTGGCAATAATGCAGGCCAAACGTTTTCTGTAACTCTTCACAAGCTTTTCACACACTGTTGCTGGTATTTTGGCCCATTCCTCCATGCAGATCACCTCTAGAGCAGTGATGTTTTGGGGCTGTCGTTGGGCAACACGGACTTTCAACTCCCTCCACAGATTTTCTATGGGGTTGAGATCTGGAGACTGGCTAGGCCACTCCAGGACCTTGAAATGCTTCTTACGAACCATTCCTTTGTTGCCCTGGCTGTGTGTTTGGGATCATTGTCATGCTGAAAGATCCAGCCACGTCTCATCTTCAATGCCCTTGCTGATGGAAGGAGATTTTCACTCAAAATCTCCCGATACATGGCCCCATTCATTCTTTCCTTTACACAGATCATTCGTCCTGGTCCCTTTGCAGAAAAACAGCCCCAAAGCATGATGTTTCCACTCCCATGCTTCACAGTGGGTATGGTGTTCTTCGGATGCAATTCAGTATTTTTTCTCCTCCAAACACGAGAACCTGTGTTTCTACCAAAAAGTTCTATTTTGGTTTCATCTGACCATAACACATTCTCCCAGTTCTCTTCTGGATCATCCAAATGCTCTCTAGCGAACCGCAGACAGGCCTGGACGTGTACTGGCTTCAGCAGGGGGACACGTCTGGCAGTGCAGGATTTGAGTCCCTGGCGGCGCATTGTGTTACTGATAGTAGCCTTTGTTACTGTGGTCCCAGCTCTCTGTAGGTCATTCACTAGGTCCCCCCGTGTGGTTCTGGGATTTTTGCTCACCGTTCTTGCTATCATTTTGACGCCACGGGGTGAGATCTTGCATGGAGCCCCAGATCGAGGGAGATTATCAGTGGTCTTGTATGTCTTCCATTTTCTAATAATTGCTCCCACAGTTGATTTCTTTACAACAAGCGTTTTACCTATTGCAGATTCATTCTTCCCAGCGTGGTGCAGGTCTACAATTTTGTCTCTGGTGTCCTTCGACAGCTCTTTGGTCTTGGCCATAGTGGAGTTTGGAGTGTGACTGACTGAGATTGTGAACAGGTGTCTTTTATACAGATAATGAGTTAATACAGGTGCCATTTATACAGGTAACGAGTGGAGCCTCGTTAGACCTCGTTAGAAGATGTTAGACCTCTTTGACAGCCAGAAATCTTGCTTGTTTGTAAGTGACCAAATACTTATTTTCCACTCTAATTTGGAAATAAATTCTTTAAAAATCAAACAATGTGATTTTCTGTTCTTTTCCCACATTCTGTCTCTCATGGTTGAGGTTTACCCATGTTGACAATTACAGGCCTCTCTAATCTTTTCAAGTAGGAGAACTTGCACAATTAGTGGTTGACAAAATACCTATTTGCCCCACTGTATTTCCTGCTGTTAAATGTCGCGCCATAAGATCCTGCTGCCCTAATTGGTCATAATCTTTCCCATCATGCTTCCATAATGGGATTCTTCTCTCCTATTGGCCAGGGGTGAAAAGAGGAGCTAAAATCTTTACTCAATTAAATCTATGATCTCGGCGGTCCTCCTCCGTTCTTAAGTTAAGGTGACAGTTATTATTGTAACATCGCCGAAGACATCGTCAGCTTCCTTTTCACAATTGGTGGTTGATTAACAGTGTTGGGAATAACGTGGTTATAGTAACGGCGCATTCACCATTGTCTTTTGAGACAGACGGTTGCCATAGAGAGAGAGTAGAGATAGAGAGTAACGGGGTAATCTAACTATTTTTTCCGGCGTTACAATGCTGTTACCATTACTGACGGTCAAAAGCAGTGCGTTACTTACTTTGAATAAATTGAAGAAACTACCAGCCGTAGCGAGTCTACTCTGCTCTGTTTATTTGTCATCCAAGACTTGGGGTGCGTTCAGGTTTATGGCAATGAAAATAGTAAACCCACATAGCCTACCTTTGCAAGAATGATGGAGTTGCCGTTTGATACGGTCATAATGTGCAGGTCCTGCACCCATCGATTTGTAATTTCGGAATCGCTGATGAGTTTAGTAACATACACCAAGCAATAAATAAAGCAGAATGTCCATTTCGCGTAAGTGTGGAAGCCCCTCAACATCTTTAGTCCATTTGACTTCAGCTTGCTCGTAAGGGTCAACATTGTTCACATCCTTTTCCACATCCAGTTTACTGTCCTGCAAGCCAGACCTGCTTCCAATATGGCTGCGTTTATGTCAAATCTCACGTGATCTCCCATTCTGTGACGTAAACGCTCGAGCCTAATAGCGGACGTAATTCAGAGCCGGTGTTTTCACACACAAGCCGGAACAGCGCGTGTGGCAAACACACACACACACACACACACACACACGCGCACACACACACACACACGCAAAATAGATGCAGAGGGATATGATGGCAGAGCATTCAGAGGAAAAAAAAATGTCCTTTACGAGGTGGAGATATAAACACTATTTCAAGTTGGTCGAAATTAAAGGAAAGAACCGGCATGTAAAGTGTAATTTATGACCTGGGGCAAAGCTTTTTTCGACATTGATTGATTGATTGATTGATTGATTGATTGATTGATTGATTGATTGATTGATTGATTGATTGATTGATTGATTGATTGATTGATTGATTGATTGATTGATTGATTGATTGCATTTATTTCGAAAACATGCATCACATTATGGATATACAAGAATACAAACAAAACATAAGACTCGAAAAGGAGTAGGAAGAAGTAAAAAACCTATATGAATCCTACCCCTTTGTCCGCTACATCCTCATCAGCATGAATCAGACAAAACAAATACAATTCACAACAGTTCAATAATGCCTGAAGAACAATGGTTGGTATCACTCAACATTTTCTCAACATAAATACTATAATTCATTTCTTTAATTACAGAAAACAAGATCTTTGTATTTTCTCTTAAACACGCTCAAATTAGCGCTTTTCTTTAGGTCCTCAGTAAGTTTGTTCCACAAGTCCACACCTAAAATTGAAGGACAAAAGCTCTTTTTTGTTGTACGGTGATATTGCTTTTTGAAGTTTAACTCCCCTCTCAGATTATACCCTCCTTGTCTATTTGAAAACAAAACTTGTATATTTCCAGGTGATGCGTTTTTCCGTGCCTTAAACATGATTATAGCCATTTTGAATTTGACTACATCCAGGAATTTTAACTGCTTGGATTCCAAGAACAGTCTATTTGTATGTTCGAGGTATTTAGCCTTGTGCACTATTCTTATTGCCTTTTTTTTTGAAGTACCACAAGTGACTGTAAATTGCTGGGATATGTATTGCCCCAAACCTCCACACAGTAGCTGAGGTATGGCATTACTAATGAAGAGAACAAAATATGGCGTGCTTTATAATTTAAAAAGGGTTTCGTTTTGTTCAGTAGTCCAACACTTTTTGCCAGTTTTGCTTTTATGTTCTTTATTTGTGACTTCCAATTCAACTGTTCATCCAGTATTACACCTAAAAATTTAGTCTCAGTTACTCACTCAATTTCGCAATTAATTAATTAAAATAATTAATTAATTAATTAATTAATTATTAATTATGTAATTATCTTTTCTTCAGTTTGTCTTTTTATTTCCAAACAAAATATATTTAGTTTTTTCCCTATTTATTGATAATTTGTTTAGCGTGAACCAGTGATTCAGATATGTTAATTCAGTCATTACCTCATGCATCAGATTCTTTAAAAATTTTTCCTAAACATAGGATGCTGTTGTCATCTGCAAAGAGTAGAAATTTTAATTTTTTAGATGTCATACATAGGTCATTGATAAATAGTGTAAAGAGTTTTGGACCCAATACAGAGCCCTGTGGTACTCCAACTGTAATGTCCGATAATGATGATCTGTAATCACCAATTGGTACGTACTGTTTGCGATATCCCATGTAACTTTTTAACCATTCCAGAACAATGCCTCTAAACCCGTATCTTTCCATTTCCCCAAGTAATATATTATGGTTAATAGTATCGAATGCCTTTTTTAAATCCATAAAAACACCAACTATGTGATTACTTTTGTCAATACAACTAGATATTTCTTCAGTAAGGTCATGCAATGCAAGTGCAGTTGATCTTTGTTCTCTGAACCCAAACTGGCTTTCAGACAAAATACTGAATTTTTCCAAGAAAATTTTAAGTCTCTTTTCAAACAGTTTCTCTAGTATTTTTGAGAACTGGCACAATAAAGACATCGGGCGATCATTGGAATATAATTTGCTGTCACCTGATTTATAAAGTGGAATGACTTTGGCCATTTTCATTTTCTGTGGAAAAACTCCAGTACTAAAAGAGAGGTTGCAGATGTAGGTTAGTGGATTTACTATACTATGTATTACAGTTTTTACAATTGTCATGTCAATCCCATTGCAATCAGTTGAAGTCTTGTTTTTGAATATATTTACTGTATCAATAACCTCCTTGTTTTTCACCTTGCTTAGAAATACTGAATTTGGATTTCTTGAGATATATTTAAAAGCAGTTGGATCAATGATCTGATTTTCCCCAATATTCGCAGCCAGCTTCTCCCCAACACTTACGAAATAGTCATTGAATCCCTCAACTATGTCTTCCGTCTTGCTAATGTGTTCGTCCTCACTAAGGAAAATGTTTGGATGGTCTTGATTAGTTGTAGTGTTCCTGATTAAATTATTAATTAATTTCCACATACCCTTTATGTTATCTTTTTGTTTTTCTAACTCTTTAGTATAATAGTCTTTTTTAGATAATTTCTGTATACTATTTAATTTATTTTTATATTTTTATATATTTGAGCTCTGACTCTTTTGTTTATTGCTTTATAAATTGTTTATGTAGCAATTTCTTTTTCTTACAAGCATTTTTTAGACCCTTTGTGATCCATGGTTTATCATCATTTTTCAAATTAAACTTATTTCTTCTTATTAGACAGTTTTTGTTGCATAAAGATATAAATTCCTGTAAAAAGTATTCGTAAGCATCATCAACATTTTTCATGCCATATAAAAAAACTGTGGTAAGCAATTCAAATCTGTTTATTTTTGTTGCACTTCAAGTGTAGGATAAATCTGTTGCTGGTGAGGTGCAATAAATATTACAAGGTTCTAGAACACAACTACCTTTCTGTTCTTCTCTATTCAACTGACTCGAATACTGCTCAGAAAATTTCAAATTCTTTGACATACAGCAACTTCCGTTGAAGTAACGGAAATAGTTACTTTCCCTTGTAACTAGTTGCTTTTACTATAGAGTAATACAGTTACTAACTCAGTTACTTTTTGGAAGCAGTAGTGAGTAGCTATAATAATTACTTTTTTAAAGTAACGTGCCCAACACTGTTGACTAAATACTTATTTGCCCCACTGTACATACGTATCTTTTACAGTATTGTATAGTATTTTTGCCTCTGGTAACTTTAAATGTCTTTCATAACAAGAAGCAATATTGTCTCCTATAAACGTGTCGTAATCTGAAAATTACGTTTGTTTGTGCCCGTAAAAATAGGTATCACTGTGTAATAAAAAGAGCAGTTGTACATGAAAATGTAGTCAATGAATGTATGGAAACAAAAGATAAACACAGGCCAGTTTATCATTCTGAGCGGTATAATTGGCCAAATTTGCTTTCATTGTATGCATTTTAATGGTCTGAATTGTGACCCAAGTAGAACTGAATTAACCTTATCTGTGTAGTGTTTTTCAATTCAAGAAAGTTGTTCAAGCAACAGTTAGAAGTGACTACATACACTGTTGCTCTATATTGACTTGGAAATTGGGCAATGTGGGATTTACCGTACTTCCATAGCCTCCAAATATAAGCTAACACTTTCGGATTGTGCATAATTAGGTCGGTGTTTTTCTCAGGTTCATGATATTGATGACTCATGGGATACTCGGTTAGGAGTATTATAAAACGATGGGTTCTGGTTAGGCTGGCAGCTTTTGCCTGAGGCTTAAAGCTGCAGCTCTCCCACAGATGGAAACAAAAATAAGTTTTCTGAAACTAATTGTTTCCCAGGAGGAGTTTAGTGAGATTTTCTTTGAAAACCCTGAAGCTGTCCGTATGCTCTGGCCAACAAATTAGAACAAAAACCTACAGCTGTAAACACTGATTTGATGAAGGTGGAAATTGAGTGCGGTAATGTGAAAATGCAGTGTATTTCACGCAGGGACGTCACCCCCCAAAAAAATTGCACAAAAAGAAATAGCACTTTGAACTAGAAAAAGCAATTTCTGGAAAAATTACGATAGGGCTTTGCTGTGGTAGATACGGACTTGGGGACATTTCGGGGACACGTCCTGTTGATATCAGGTAATTTCCTAATGATTTGGGGACATTTCAGGTACACATCCTGTTGATATCATGTCACTTCCTATTGATTCGGGGACATTGGCTGTCAATGGCATCGACTTACTTGGGCGCCAGTTGAATGTCGATGGGCTGTAATGGTAAGTTTTTGGTCAAAAATCTCAACCACACAGGTTTTTCTGCCATTGTAAATGGATGGGAAATTTGGACATACATGGCTGTCAATGGCATGACTTACTTGGGCGCCAGTGGAATGTCGATGGGCTGTAATGGTAAGTTTTTGGTCGAAAATATCAACCACACAGGTTTTTCTGCCATTGTAAATGAATGGGAAATTTGGTCATACATGGTGGTCAATGGCATGGACGTGCATGGCTGTCATTGGCATCGACTTACTTGGGCGGCAGGTGAATGTTGATGGGCTGTAATGGTAAGTTTTTGGTCAAAAATCTCAACCACACAGGTTTTTCTGCTATTGTAAATGAATGGGACATTTGGACATACATGGCTGTCAATAGCATAGACTTACTTGGGCACCAGTTGAATGTCAATGGGCTGTCATGGTAAATGGTCATAAATCACAAGGGCCTATGTTTTCCTGCCACTGAAAATAAATGGGAAATTTGGACGTACATGGCTGTCAATGAAAATGTCAATGAAATGATTGGGACAGTTTTTGGCGAATTCTTTATATACATTTTATGCCCCCTACCATCGCGGAGTTTTTGATGTGTACATTATGCAATTTGGTTAAAAATTGTAAGACTACATACATTTTGAAAAAAAAAGTTTCAAAAAAACCTGCGTTTACGGGCAAATGGAAAATTTATGGGGGGTCATTTGGAAACTTTTGTCTCGCGAAAATTCTGGTCATTTTAATATTTGAACGGTGTCGGTCAATCAAACTGCTTTGACTGTGAGGCGCGCCGAGGAAGCGCCATTCAAAAAGAAAAACAAGGAATTCTACTGCCTGACAAAGCCCTATCCAACTATATACGTATAATCAAACCAAAATACATGTGTCTGTATAACAGTGACATTTGTTTTTTGTTTTTCAGCCATCAGTATTCAAAATCAAAGTTGGGACATATAAACGGAAGGAATTAGTATACTTTTCCCATATTGACTGTTTGACTGTTTGTATTACTCTAACAGACCCAATATAAAACTAGGCCTGCAAGCAGGACTGAACGGGCCCTCGCAATCTAGCGCAACTCGGACAGTGTGCAGGTCAGGGTGGTGGCAGATCGTCCTCTCTAATCATCTCATTAGAACCTAACATGCTCGAAAGTCGCCTCTTTACATTCACACACCTAAGAGATAAAAACCCCTCTTGGAGAGAGTTCTACAAAAAAGGAGCGAATAAAGGGTCGTCACTGCAACAGACAGAGACATGTGGACATGGGTCGTAAAATAAGTATTTTAAAAGGTCTTGAAACTACAATGACCAACCTGAAAAGAACTGGACATATATTAGAAAAATGAGTGACTTTCTACTGCCACTAGTTGGCGCTGTAGGGTTGATGCAAATGACCCCTACAGGACCCTTCAGAGTATGACTCAACAAGCATGAGATGTTTGGCGCAGATATGTTGTAGAAGTTATGACTGTTCAAAACTTGTGGTGAGACGAAATGGCTTCAGTCATTTTTACTTCTCCTGTTGGACTCTTCTGCTTCAACCAAACCTCAGTATTTTTCATCAGGCACCTGAACACATGTCTTATGGCTCCCCTGATGCAGGTTTCAGGTGAATATATTTTTTTTCTTGGAGGAGGAGCCTGTTTAGTAAAAAAAAGGCATTTCCTGTACCCACTAGGGGCCGCTAGGCCTAATGGGTAATGTTTCAATGCACTCGTGTTAAGGGTGGGATCCCGCACATACATGCCAGATATGAAAAAGATTGAACGTTGTGTCAAGGAGCTATTACTCTTTTACTGAATTTGTCATTTTGCCGAAAAAATGGCCGACTTAGGTCCACGCCCAGGTCAGACATGTCAATAAAAACGCACCATTTTGAAAATTTTAGATCTCTTATGTCTTTTGAATAGTCTCACCAATTTTGAAGATGATCCAACTAACTCCCTCTGTTACAAGGTCTCAAATGTGCACCCTGTTAATTGATAAAAATTTCACATTCGATCAAAATACCCAATTTCCTGTTGGGTTTAGAATATGGGTTCAAGAGACTTTTTGGAGCAGTTTTGCACAAGGTATCGACTCCCCAAATTTCATTTCTCTACGTTAAAAAAACCTAATAGGAAACGCCTTTTTGAAAAAATCAAGGGGGCGCCACTGAGCCCTTTTGTTACATTTTTTTGTAACGTTGCAAGATTATCGAAATACACGCAAAGCCGCATGTATGTGCAAAATTTGGTGAGTTTTCGTGCATGTTCAGGCCTCCAAATGTAAACTGTACTACAAATGGATAAAAAAAATTCACATTCGATCCAAAATACCCGATTTTCTGTTGGATTTGGAAAATGGGTGCAAGAGACTTTTTGGAGCAGTTTTGCATAAGGTATGGACTCCCCAAATTTCATTGCTCTATGTTGAAAAAACCCAATAGCAAAGGCCTTTTTTAAAACTCCTTTCTGTCGCCACTAGTTGGCACTGTAGAGTTGATGCAAATGACCCCTACAAGACCCTTCAGGGTACGACTCTCAACAAGCACGGGAAGTTTGGCGCAGATATGTTGTATATCTGCTGAGTTATGACTGTTCAAAGTTTTTTGCGTGACAAATTGTTGACGGTCATTTTCACTTTCCTGTTTGGACCCCTCCGCCTCAACGAAACCTCAATATTTTTCATCAGGTACCTGAACACAGGTCTTGAGGCTCCCCTGATGCAGGTTTGAGGTCAACAGATTTTTTTCCCTTGGAGGAGGAACCTGTCTCGCAAAAAAAGGCATTTCCTGTTCTCACTAGGGGGCGCTAGGCCTAATGGGTAATATTTCAATGCACTCGTGTTAAGGGTGGGATACCGCACATATATGCCAAATATGAAAAAGATTGAACGTTGTGTCAAGGAACTATTAGTCATTTACTGAATTTGTCATTTTGCCGAAAAAATGGCCGACTTTGGCACCACGCCCAGGTCAGACCCGTGAATGAAAACGCACCATTTTAAAAACTTGAGACCTCATATGTCTCCTGAACAGTCTCACCAATTTTGAAGATGATCCAACTAACTCCCTCGGCGAAAAGGTCTCAAATGTGCACCCTGTAAATCGATAAAAAATTCATATTTGATCCAAAATAACCGATTTCCTGTTGGGTTTGGAATATGGGTGTAAATGATTTTTTGGAGCGGTTTTGGATAAGGTATAGACCCCCCAAATTTCATTGCTCTACGCCGACAGACCCTAATGTTATAGGCCAATTTTAAAATTTCAAGGGGGCGCCACTGAGCCATTTTGTTATATTTTTTTGCAACGTTGCAAAATTATCGAAATTTACAATTTTCCGCACGTATGTGCAAATTTTGGTGACTTTTCGTGCATGTTCAGGCCTCCAAATTGGCCGTTTTCATTTGCCCTGATAAAAAAAAAAAAAAAAAAAAAAAAAAATCCTTTGCAAAACAATAGGGCCTTCTACCGCTTAGTGCTCGGGCCCTGATAAATAGCATTTAAATGATACGACAACGGGCAGATAAGGGTAATAACAACTACAGGATGCCTGCTGATTACAGAAGCCCAACGCATGTCATGCAGCTGACTGAGCGAAATTGACGCTGACGGAGCGAGACAAGCAGGGGATACCAAGAGATCTACAAGCCCACGTCTGGACCACCAGATCCCACCATGAGCTCTTCTGGTAACCAGCAATGGACAGTCCAGAAAAATGAAAGAACATCCTCTCAAGCCTTGTTCCAGCTTTTAAAATGGAGTCAGTACAAGGGGTTAAAACTTCGGTGAACGCGTGGAATTTGGCCTTTCGGCCAGTTTGTTGGTCGTTGGAATTGTGCTAGCGTGGTTCTGGCGGTTTGGCTTGTGTGATTCTGGTAGCCTGGCTAAAAGGTAAAATTCCAACAATAGCAATAATTAGCATCAGTATTGATACAGTTCAAATACCACATACTATATTCACACAATATTAGACAAAGCTCTTGAGTGAGAGCCTCTCATTCAAATCGCATTTGATTGTCATTGTATTCAATGCCAGTAGGCTAAAAGATGGCAGCTAATCTGTCACTTTAATTTGCCAGCAGAGTAAATTACCACAGTTAACTGCCAAGGATGGGAAGTTTATCTGGCACTAACCTGTACAGCAGTTGGGAGGGTGTCATTTGCACCATTGACTGTATGATTGGCAGTTTGACACACGCAGCGTAATATTGATGCCGTATTCACATCTTGTTGGAGAAATCAGAAAAAAAAAAGATTCTCTATTACACAGTGTCTATAAAAAGCACCAAACAGGCACTCAACTTTCGATGTATCGTTGGAGCATTAAAATAAGCTTCTCCTCTTTGTAGCAACCATGGTTTTATCCTGCATTATGACTTGACAACATATCAGAATGATTTTTACACTCAGATTTCCCAACATACCTTAACGCAGCATATTTCCCGAAGGTTCTTCTCGGAAGTTTAAACTCATATGCCCATCACAGCCAAAGTTATGTGCATAAATTACTTTACTAAGGAGCCATGTGCAGATTGTTAATGAGGAGTGAATAGAGTAATATGACCAGTGTTGGGAATAACGCCGTTATAAATAACGCTGTTACATAACGGCGTTATTTTTTCAGTAACTAACTAATTATTTTTTTCGCCGTTATAACGCCATTACCGTTACTGATGGCCAAAAGGGGTGCGTTACTTACTCTGAATAAACTGAATAAACTACCAGCCGTAGCGAGTCTGCTCTGCTCTGTTTATTTGTCATCCAAGACTTGGGGTGCGTTCAGGTTCGAGAATAGCGCACGTGTTTTGTTTTGTGCTTTTTCTTAGCAAAGATATACCACACAGGACTTGCTGGCACTCTGTTTCTTTAATAGCACATATAACTTCAACATCAACACACACGTACGGCTCTTGGTAAGCCGTGTCTCTAACACACACCCGCTTCGTGTGAACAAAACAATATTGGTGCCGAGTGCACTTTAGGGTGCCTCGGATAATTCTGTATCAGAATATTAAAGCACGTACTTCTTATGACTCCAGGCTGTTTGTCCCTCCTCATTCAATTAGACCAGGGGTCCTCAAATACAAATCTTGAAGGTCCACAATTATTTTTTTTCATACAAGCATGGGTCCATTTATTAATGTCAGTGAAGTACAAGGCAGGTTGAAGGTGATAAAGGTGGTTTTCTTTTGACCAAACAAAAGTACAATGTACATTCTGATTAAATGATAAATAAAATACATAAACAATAATAGAATAAATAAATAAATAAAAAACAACATTTTTTGGACTTAAAATAAAAACATGCAAGTACAATGTTTACACATGTACACTACATAATTGACAAGATCTGCCAATCAGCACATCCATGCACGCACTATCAGTCAATCAGCGCATCGTTGTCATAGAGATAACAACAGAAGAGAGAACATATAAGATATTTGATTAAAAATGAAATAGAATTTAGCGATAGAATAGTAGCGCATAGCGATAGATTGGCGATTCATACAAATTATATATGTCGAAACCCCCTTTTTTTTTTTTTCGTTCATCAGAGGGTCCGCAGAGAGGTGTGCCGTGGTCCGGTCGTAGACCGCGGTCCGCTAATTGAGGGCCAAGGAATTAGACAATGCTTTTCACAGCTTGCTAACGTTTCTGTTTTTGCTCCACCTGAATGCTAGCCTCGTTCCCATCCCCCACTGTCAGCCAGCAAGAATGCTGCTTCCATCTTGAGGACGGCAGACGCTTTGAGGGTGACGGGAGGAGTAGGGGGAACGAGGCTACCTGAATACACCACCTGGAGAGATGCGATGGAAGTGATTGTGATTGGCTGAGGGTTAGAGGCATGTGTCATGGTAAGCCAATCAGAGCCGGTGTTTTCACACGCAAACCGAAACAGCGCGTGCGGCAAAAACACACACGCACAACAGATGCAGAGGGATAAGATGGCAGAGCATTCAGGGGAAAATTTGTCCTTTATGAGGTGGCGATATAAACACTGTTTCAAGTCAAAATATTTGAAGTACAGTAGGCTATGTCTACTTGGCCAGTTGTCTCAGGTTGTGAGAGTTAGATTTAATTGATTAAATTCACTTTATATTGTTTACTGCTGATTGTTATTTTATTATATTGTTAACTGTTTATTTTTGTTGCACTTCAAGTGTAGGATAAATCTGTTGCTGGTGAGGTGCAATAAATATTACAAGGTTCTATAACACAAGTACCTGTCTGTTCTTCTCTATTCAACTGACTCGAATACTGCTCAGAAAATTTCAAATGCTTTGACATAACACAACTTCTTTTTAAAGTAACGGAAATAATTACTTTCCCTGGTAACTAGTTACTTTTACTATAGAGTAATTCTGTTACTAACTCAGTTACTTTTGGAAGAAGTAGTGACTAACTATAACTAATTACTTTTTTAAAGTAACGTGCCCAACACTGAATATGACCACATTAAATAGGCACATTCTGTAGATGTGCCCCAGTGAAAAACGTCTGGTGAAGCCCATGATTCCATGTACTCATGTCAAATCTTCAAAAAAACATTAATAGTTGTGTAATAAGTCTAATAAAAAAATCAAGCATATTTCTATATCATATCATATATTCTACCATGGAAAGTAGTTAATGTAGAACACAACCATGGACTATTTTCTTTATATTTCAGACGATGCCCCCTGCATGCTAACATGACTCATGCTCACGGAAAGCTGAATCGATCAAAGATGCTGCGGAGAAGTTGGCATGCACCAGACTGTGCGATGAGATCTTATCAGTCAGCAAAAGGCCAAATGCAACCCTGTTGTCTCCTCTGTGAGGGATTAAAAGAAAAGACAGGGACTTAAGGTATTAGTCATAAGAGATGAGAAGTCCACAGCCTGTATAATCACTTACAATGCAGTGTTTCAACTAATTTGTTTGTTTGTTTTCACCCAGGTCATTACAGATGAGTGGCAAAATGTCCATACATTCATGAGTAGCAGTGGTCAACCATGAATTTTACGTTGCTTGCTTATGAGATTTTATCCAGTGAAGAAAATAAGTATTTGAACACCCGGATATTTTGTTCTCCCACTTAGAAATCATGGAGGAGTCGGAAATTTTCATAGTAGGTCCATGTCCACTGTGAGAGAGATAATCTAAAAAGAAAAATCCAGAAATCACAATGAATGATTTTTTTAACAATTGATTTGTGTGATACAGCTGCAAATAAGTATTTGAACACCTGTCTATCAGCTCACATTCTGACCCTGAAAAACCTGCTAGTCCGCCTATTAAAAGTCCACCTCCACTCCATGTATTATCCTGAATCAGATGCACTTGTTTGAGGTCGATTGAAGCATAAAGACACCTGTCCACCCCATACAATCAGTAAGACTTAAACTTGTAACATGGTTAACATCACCGAGCTGTCCAAAGACACTGGAGATATCCACAAGGCTGCAAAGGGCTACCGAGCAATTGCCAAGCACCGCTGTGAAAAAAGGTCTACTGTTGGAGCAATCATTAGAAAACAGAAGAAGCTAAACATGACGGTCAAACTCAATTGATGTGGAGCCCCATGTAAGATATGACTTCGTGGGGTTTCAGTGATCGTAAGAAAGGGGAAGAATCAGCCCTGAACTACACAACAGGAGTTGGTCAATGACCTAAAAAAAGAGCTGGGACCACGGTTTCCAAGGTTACTGTTGATAATACATTAAGACGCCATTGTTTGAAATCATGCATGGCACGGAAGGCTTCCCTGCTTGAACCAGCACATATTAAAGACTGTCTTAAGTCTGCCTATGACCTTTTGAATGATGCAGAGGAGTCATAGGAGCATATTTTATGGTCAGATGAGAGTAAATTAGAACTTTTTGGTCATAATTTTACTAACCGTGTTTGGAGGAAAATGAATGATGAGTACAATCCCAAGAACACCATCCCTACTGTGAAGCATGGGGGTGGGAGCATCATACTTTGGGAGTGTTTTTCTGCGCATGGGACAGGACGGGGGCACTGTATTAAATTGAGGATGACTTGGGCCCTGTATTTTGAGATTTGGGTGAACAACCTGCTTCCTTCAGTCAGAGCATTGAAGATGGGTCGTGCATGGGTCTTCCAACATGACAATGACCCGAAGCACACAGCCAGAAAAAAACAAGGAGTGGCTGGGTTGGGTAAGAAGCATAACAAGGTTCACTCAAAAAAATGACTCCGGTAGGTTGTAAAGTTTACTAAAAGACAATGTGCATTTTCAGCAAGAACACATCATGTTTACAAGGTGAGCATGATTAAATCATGTAGTCCATACATAAACATGAACAATGAATGAGTAGCTAGATTAGATCATGTTGATGCAACATAATGTTAATGTGACATTACAACCAAATGCAATAGTCTTGTCATTTCTCGCGAGATTTAAAAGTAGGGTTACCAACTCCCTGAAAAAGTAAGCGACACCTCATTGGTAGAGCTGGCCGGCCCAATAACCGTCACCATTTAATTATTATTTTGTTCGTGAAAAGTGATTTTTCTTTACTAGATGGGGTTTTGCAAGGCACAGGCCCAGCTAGTAAAATTCCTCAACTTTATTTTTATTTCTTACTTTCATGATCTTATTATCCACGCACTGGAGACTCCAAACCGTTTGACCGACCGGCACCGTTTAAATATCAAAATGACCGGAATTCCATTCATTTTTAATGGCAAGCATTTTCCCTTCATTTTCAAAGACAGGAAAACATAGATGGTTGTGATTTTTGACCACTTACCATTACAGCCCATTGACATTGAACTGGCGCCTAAGTCAATACCACTGACAGCTATGTACGTCCATGCCATTGACTATCATGAATGTCGCTACTATTGATGCCAATGTACTGGATTCCATTGAGGCATATATAAATCGATGCCATTGACGTTAAAATTAGGACTGTCAAACGATTAAAATTTTTAATCGAGTTAATCACAGTTTAGAAATTAATTCATCGTAATTAATCGCAATTCAAACCATCTCTAAAATATGCCATATTTTTCTGTAAATTATTGTTGGAATGGAAAAATAAGACGAGACGGATATATACATTCAACATACTGTACATAAGTACTGTATTTGTTTATTATAACAATAAATCCACAAGATGGCATTAACATTATTAACATTCTTTCTGTGAAAGGGATCCACGGATAGATTCTTAAAGGATAAATGTGAGTTTGTATATTGTGACTAAATATTGCCATCTAGTGTATTTGTTGAGCTTTCAGTAAATAATACTGTAGGGACTAAACTGCTCTGCCCAAATGCATGATGGGAAGTGGGGCAACCATGACTGTGTGTGGTGGCTGCAAATGCTATATCTTCTCTGTGTTGTGTACAATGCAGGGTGTTAAGAAAAAGATCAACTCCTGTTAGTCTTCCCCACGTCGCTCGCCTCAATAGTTATAATTGTTGTGGAAGAGATGTCAAAGCTTTTGGCAATTGAAAGCACGGTTCAAATGAATGCTTGTATACACTCCACTCACTTGTCACTGCTTCTTAGCTCTGTATATACATAAAACGGTGCCACTGTAGTCTGTTTGCGGCAATGCGTGAGTGGTTTGTTCCGTGCATGCGTTAAATATTTTAACGTGATTAATTAAAAAAATTAATTACCGCCCGTTAACGTGATAAATTTGATAGCCCTAGTTGTGCCTTATGTTTGCTCAACATGTGTGATTTATGTTAAAAGAACACAATTGCTAAATACTGAAGGAAATCAATTTAATCAGGTGCAAATTATGTATTTCTTTAATGTCGGTTCAACATGTAATTTGGGGTGAACATGAGTGCCTAATGTTGGCTAGACATGTGTGCTTTATGTTAAAAGGACACAACTGCTAAATGCTGAAGGAAAGCAATATTATCAGGTGCAAATTCTTTCCATAATTTTTTATGTCAGTTCAACACCCCATTTTTTTTTGAGTGTGATCTAGCCGGTCTCTAGACTTAAACCCAATAGAAAATCTTTGGAGGAAGCCAGAAACCTGTGGGTGGGTGGGCCAAGATCCTTCCTGCAGTGTGTGCAAACCTGGTGAAAAACTACAGGAAACGTTTGACCTCTGTAATTGAAAACAAAGTCTCCTGTACCAAATATTAACATTAATTTTCTCAGGTGTTAAAATACTTATTTGCAGCTGCAACACACAAATAAATTGTTTTTTTTTAAAAAAATTATCCCTCTCACAGTGGACATGCACCTATGATGAAAATTTCAAATCCCTTCATGATTTCTAAGTGGGAGAACTTGCAAAATAGAAGGGTGTTCAAATACTTATTTTCTTCACTGTAATGACAGTATCTAATACTGACCATATACAAAATAGATGTGGAGAAATGCGTGAAAACCCAAAACTGAATAGTGAAGTTGAAACATCTAAAACTAATTCATCCCACAGATGTCCCCAAAGATTTAATCAAGGGTTCAAAAGAATGATCATTATCTTGGTGGAGGACCCATAAACTGTAGCTGAACCAAATTTTTCCCATCATGATTTTTCTTTTAATTATTGTTTTCAATTTTTATTTTAACACCAAAAAAAGTCTTACATACCCCAAAAATGGTCCTTTTCCCAGCTAAACGACCAGAGTGAGGAGTGTAGAGTGCATGTAATTTTGCAGCATTTGGGGGGCAGTGATGTGAAAATGTACTTTTAAAACACTGTAAACACCGCAGTGTTTCATGATTGATGGCCATGCCTAGACATTCTGCAGCTGGTTGTATAGATAGTCACAGAGTGTGTGTTTGCTTGCATGCGCATTTTTGTGTGTGGACTTCCATCTGTGTAGGGAAATATGTTAATACTGTCTATCTGTAGCTTTGCGATTGCAAGTTGCAACTCTCACACAAATATTTCCAGAAATGGTAGAGAGTACATAAGATAACAGTTTGTTTGAGGGTTACATTTTTTTTTTTAAACTATACATTACAATGTGCTTTGATGTTTTATTCCTTCATTTGACTTCATTACCGGTAGTCCCCGGGTTAAGACGTATAGAGCAGCACAGAGAAGATAGTACTTCCACACACAAATTATTGCACACATGCGTTTCTCCAGAAATCCACTTGTAAATGCTCAGAAAATACTTGTACATAACTTAAAAAAAAACCCAAAAAAAACCCTGAAGAACTCTTAATTAGATTGTGTTTTTGTTTTGTTTAGTTTTTTTAACCTGTCCTGTTCAGCTGCTTGACACGGAGAATGGAGATCTGAGTATCCGATTGATCTGAACAGTTTTAATATATCACATGGGAGTATGACATACATCCATTGTGATCATTCAACGTACCTTGTTTATTAGGAGAAAGCAGCGAACAGGAAGGGGTTATGGGGGAACAGAAGAAACGAGGGAGAGAAAAACAGAAAAAGCACAAACAACAACAAATACATTAAACACCTACTCTAACTTGTTGTGCTATATGTTAACTTGTTGTGCTATATGTGAATATGTTGGTGCTATCTGTCATGTCATGTCATTTCCTGTTTTATTTTGAAGACTTCACCCTCCTTGTAACCTAATCACCTATTGGTTCCCCATTACCTTCTGTGTGTATATATATACTGTATATAATCAGTCTCCTCTTTGTTTTGTGCCAGAGTGTCATCGTCTGCTGTCGTGTCACCCCAGCTCACTTGTCAACAGCCACAGAAGAAAATCCAATCTTGAAACCTTTGTAAGCATTTCTGAGTTTGTTTGCTACTTTGTGTTTTTGATAACATTTTTGCCTTCCTTGGTGAAGTGAATTTTTGAAGAACCTGCCTTCTGATTGTGAATCTTTTGTAAGAATTTCTGAGTTTGTTTGCTACTTTGTGTTTTTGATAACATTTTTGCTTTCCTTGGTGAAGTGAATTTTTAAGAACCTGCCTTGTTTGTTTTTACCTTGAGAGAGACATTGTTAAATAAATCATTTTTGTTAACCAAGAAAACTCTGCATTTGGGTCCTGCCTTGAGTCCAGTCGTGACACTATCGTTAGCTGGTTATATTTGTGCTTGACACCATGTGTGTGTGTGTGTGTGTGTGGGGGGGGGCTGATAAGCAAGAAAACAGGTGGGGGGGGGGGGTCTGACAGATAACTGATTGGGAGGGGTGAAGTGTGCATAAATCAGCCATTTGGTCTAGAACACAGTATTTGTGTGAATCCCTTCTGAGTGTGAGCATGTTGGCATCCTACTCTATGCTGTCTCATTGCTAAACCTGACACTGAGGTTTTTTACTCGAGCGTGTCTAATTGCAACCACTCATGTGTAAGTCTCCTAACATGTGATAGTCCCGCAGACGAGTGGAGATGCCTTGTGGGTGCGTGCCCGTGCCGCCCATCCATCCTTATGAAGCCCAGCAAAAGGGCCATCGTCACCCCCCAGGGTTCCAGGGTGGCCCCCCAGGCCAGCCACGCCCCCATCAACCAGACTTCAGGGATGGGATAAGGGGATGCACCACCATGCCCACCCCCACCCCCGTCTGCCCACCCGGCCAATGAGCCACAGCCGCAGCCCCCCAACCCGCATTGTACATCATGGGACCCCCAACTGCCCACCAAGCCCAGGGCAGGGCAGGAGCCCCTGCCGGAGCAGACGATACCCAGCCAACCCGCAGGCATCCAGCCAGCGACCCACGGTGGAGCTCAGGTCGGATACCCAGGCAGAGAGGAGAGGGGAAGGCGGTTGCAGGAGAATGTCGAGAAGCACCCGCTGGGCGGCGCGAGATCGTGGAATATGATGTATGTGGTGCGTTAAAAGAGGTGCAGGAATGGCGGGGCCTGCCGTAAGGAGGTAACAGTGATGTTACCCCCTCCAACAGGTTCCATCCATCCCACAACCTTGGCATGTGATGCATTAAAATCAAGGGGGAGCCGGCTCAGGACTGTATGGCCCCCGTCCTGACTGAGTATGCCAGAGTGAAATATAAGAGAGAACTATTCATTAGATTGTGTTTTTAACGTCTATTTTTTCCAGCCGTGACTTGGAGTAATATTTTTGTTGTTGTGTTTTACAACAGATTAATTGGATGTACAAGTCGTTTTTTTTTTTCATCAGTGGTTACAAGTGACTTTTGTCTCTAAAAATGTGACAAGGGTGAGACAAAACTCGTGCACTCAACCCACAGGGAGTAAAATATCACTTTCAAACGAACAAAAAAAGCAACGAACAAATTACTACATCATGTTTTTTCTTCTAATTATTTAACTTAAAGTAATTTTTCTTTACTGATTTTATTTTACAACATGCCATTTGGATGTACAAGTAGGTTTTTTTTGTTGTCTGTGGTTACAAATGACTTTTTGTCTCCAAAAACTCGACCAGGATATGCTAAAACTTGCACACTTGTAATTGTTCATTTTCTTACCTTGAGCAAATAAAAAAATCACTTGCAAACAACAACAACAAAAAAAACCAACTTGTGTAACAATTTATTACAATGTGGGTTTTTTTCATGTTTATTTCACTACGCAAAATTTGGGAATAGAAGTTGTTTTTTTTAGTTTGTCTTAGAAGATTTGTCATTTTACGGGTACAATTTTAATTTTACAACTTCGCTTCATTTGCCACTATTTTATCTCTATAGTTTTTGATGATGTGTATAGGCTAACTAATACATGCTAATCGTTTGTAACTGGTGTGTCAACGCCGCCCCGTGTTCTGCTCCCACCTCTGACCAGGCAGGGATGCAAACCTGTGCGCCGCAACGCTTCCACTCAGCAGGTAGAGACGCTGCCCACTGCGCCAATAAAGCTCGCAGCCAGCAACGTCCCTACATGCAGGAATCGGCAGGGAGGGTTCCACGCTCCGCTACGGACCTGTGTGTACCTCTTACACTCATCCCCTGAAACCTTCGCTGCCGATCCGGGTCACAGCACTAATGTAACCTTTGTGTCAGTGCCGCACCGCGTTCTGCTCCCATCTCTGACCAGGCCGGGACGCGAAGCCGCGTGCCACGACGCTTCCACTCGGCAGGTAGGGATGCTAACCACTGCGTCAATAACGCACCTTAGTGTAACTGTTACATGTGGATTCTTATTGCTGTATCAGCAGCTAGTTATAAGCGCAAATTTGAATTGCTGTTGTTGAAATGAAACAAATTTAATTTTATTTTTTATTTTACTTTCATTATACAAGTGTTGATGTCATGAGCAGCTGAATAAAGTGAGCAAACCACACGGACATCTGACATCGTCATATTAGAGCTTAGCTCGCTGTCTATCTAGGACCAAGACTTCACAGTGATATTGACGGGACACATTCCTAAGACACTTCGCCACACCTTCAAGTAGGGGGCCGTCCCACACTCCGCTTCAGTCGGTAAAAGTCACTCGCAGTTATTCTCAAACACATGCAGCAATCCACCGACGGATTTAGGTTGAAAAAGTACGAAAGCTGTACCACATACAAACAGGAAGGATTTTCTCAGGAGTGATTTGTTCGAGGCTTCAAGGTAATTATATTTTACGTACAATGCATGCATCTTGAAATGTTGTGAAAAAAATCAATGGGAATATTTAACCACTACGGCATTGGTATCAAAATTTGCAATATTTACGTAAAATAAATGCTAACTGTCTGTTTTTTTGCTTTTAACCAGGAATCCAGACTGTTTTACATTCATATCTATAAAGAATTTAGGGATTTAAGCATTTATTCACAAGAATTTTCAGCGTAAAAAGGTCTTTGTGGTGATAAGGCTGTGCCACATGGGCTTAAAGACTAGCAGCACATTGGACATATTTTCGTGAAATAAATGCTAACTGCCTGTTTTTTTTTTTTCTCTCTTTTAACAAAGAATCGAGACTGTTTTACATCCAAATCTATAAACAATTCAGGGATTTAAGCATTTATTCACAAGAATTTTCAATGTAAAAAGCTCTTTATGGTGATAAGGCGGCGCCGCAGTGGCTTAAAGACTAGCGGCACATTCGACATATTTTCTTAAAATAAATGCTGACTGCCTGTTTTTTTGCTTTTAACCAAGAATCAAAACTGTTTTACATCCAAATCTATAAAGAATTTAGGGATTTATGTATTTATTCGCAAGAATTTTCAACCTAAAAAGCTCTTTGTTGTGATAAGGCGGCACTGCAGTGGCTTAAAGACTAGCAGCACATTCGACATATTTACTTAAAATAAATGCTAACTGCCTGTTTATTTTTTTTGCTCTTTTAACCACTGGTCGAGACTGTTTTACGTCCATATCTATAAAGCATACAGGGATTTAAACATTCATTCACAAGAGTTTTCAACATAAAAAGCTCTGTCTGTGTTTCCACGCGGTCAGCTTTGACGGAGATAGGCCCCTATTAATTGGCCCCGCGCCCCGTGTCCCCTCAATATATTACAAAGTCTATGATAGGACTTAACTCCAACTCCAGTGAGGAAAATACAATGACGTATAATACATGGTTTTGGATCGCTATTTTGAGATTTAGAGTACATTCAGGGGTACCTATTAGAGGTGTGCATCGACACCGCCCTCACGATTCGATTCGATTACGATTCGGAAGGCCACGATTCGATTCGATTCGATTCAGAGGGTCACGATTCAATTCGGTTCGATTCGGCAATGCATTGCGAAGCCTTAAAGCCTGGGTTGCATTAGAATTCTAAAGCAAAGCATATTTTTTGTGAATCATGAGCCAACACAAGCGAACAGACATTAAACAACTTTTTATTGGCTCTTGTGTCACTCCTGGTCGAAGTCAAATGAAAATAGTATACTTTCATATATATCTTTAAAAAAAAAATCAGATCACAGCATTTAATTAGTGCTTATAATGAGACCAGGGCTTTCTCTTTTTTTTTTTTTTTTTACACACAGTAGCAGCCTTTCACACAGTGCAACATCTGAACTCCTGTGCAAAATCAGTAATAACAGTCACTGTATTTTAGTCACAACGACCCATCAATAAAAATATTCAAGTAAATATTAAAGAAAACGACAAAGAAAATATTGTAGGGCAGCAGCATCTTTATCGCAATATCAATCCAGGGATCAGTTCAGTTGCAAACAAAACATCAACTAAATTGCAACGTAGAACAAAAGTAAAATATTATTATATCTATAATATTTCTCGCTCCCTCTTTCTCCGTTTCAGCCATTGTTATGTTATGTCCTATCTCTCTGCTCTCTCGATTACAACTGCGCTTGTCTGTGACGTTACTCCGGTAAGGAAGCGGATTTGGGTTCCTCGTCCCCCCCTGCATAGAGGTTAGATCTTGTGCCCGAACCCGACCCGACCCGAAATGTTAAGCATTCACGTTTCGGTGGGTCGGGTTGGGCCACCGAGCCGGACTAATAAAGTATTTAAAAAATAAAAAAATGCACAGAGGGCTGTGGCGCAGCCCTCTTTTTCTTCTTCTCCTCCCGTTATTTCGTTGTGTGAATGCTTTTATAATTCTCATAAATATATGTAGACTATTTAAATATTGAGTAAACTTGCGTTTTTTTCCTGCCAACTGAGAATTCGTTACGAAAGACACTTTTATTTACGCACACAAAGGCAAATGTGATCCTTTTGAATCTTCTCTGTGTGTCTCTAAAACCGTTTTTTTTTTTTTTTTTTTTAAATCAAACTTTCCCAGCGTTATTTCGTTGTGTAAATGCTTCTATAAATTTCATAAAAATATGTAGACTACTTAAATATTGAGTAAACTTGCGTTTTTTTCCTGCCAACTGAGAATTCGTTACGAAAGACATTTTTATTTACGCACACAAAGGCAAATGTGATCCTTTTGAATCTTCTCCTCTGTGTGTCTGTAAAACCGTGTTTTTTTTTTTTTTTTAATCAAACTTTACCAGCGTTATTTCGTTGTGTAAATGCTTCTATAAATTTCATGAAAATATGTAGACTATTTAAATATTGAGTAAACTTGCGTTTTTTGTCTGCCAACTGAGAATTTGTTAGGAAAGACACTTTTATTTATGCACACAAAGGCAAATGTGATCCTTTCGAATCTTCTCCTCTGTGTGTCTGCAAAACCGTGTTTTTTTTTTATATTAAACTTTCCCAGCGTTATTTCGTTGTGTAAAGGCTTTTATAACTCTTATAAAAATATGTAGACTATTTAAACAGTAAGAAAACTTGAAGAAATGAAAATAAATTGCTGCTGCTGCTGCGTTTTTTTTTTTTCCGCATCACTCGGCTTGGGCATGCAAATCTATAGTTAATTGATCTGGCCGGTCGGGCTTCAATACCAACGGGCCAATTTTTTAGGCCCGATCTAACCTCTACGGGCTTGCTTTGAATGTAAAGTAGCTCTCTCTACAGGTAAACATGAGAATAACAATACAAATGGGGAAACCAAATCCATTGCATCACCGGAATTGCGCAGGGAAGATTTTTGAACGTACTTATATATTTTAAAATGCGCTGAATCGATTCAGCGTGTTGCCCGCATCGAATCGAATCGTCCCTGCCCCGCATCGGGATGCATCACCGCATTGATTATTGTTGACACCCTTAGTACCTATAGGGTTAATTCCGAATTACGTGAAAATTCGGGTTATGTAGCCAACGTAGGAACGGAGCTTGTTCGTAATCCAGGGACTCCCTGTATATGAAACGTTTACTATATTAGTTGATGACTAAGCAAAAACCCATACTTGATACAATAATCTTAAGGGACTAAAGCACTCAGTAGTGTGAAATGGTGAAGGAGCTAGCATTATTTATTCTATAGTCTTGTCACTCATAAAAAGCTTAAAAGTATTCAACTTCGTGTGGATGCAAAAATATTTAACAATCGAGCTGTAAACATGACTCTTAACAGCTCACCTGATGGACTGTTTAGCTTCCATTCGTGGAATACTAATGACTCAGTTAGGCATTCAGTCATACACAGTTAAGCCGATTAGGTGAATGCTATGAGCCTTGTTAAGTATTCAGACTGATTATAGCTTGTCATGACATGTTTGAAATAAACTGGGAGTTGGTGCCACTTTATGTTCACGGTAAAATTTCTTCAAATCTTTAAGAGGTAGAGTGGCCTACATAACATTACATAATCTTTATCTGAACAACCACATACTGTACTTAAAAACCAAAATAAATTCACTATTTTATTTATCCATTTTCATCATTAATGATGTACAGTTTACACAATTAACTAAACAAATCAATAACGACATCGAGTGCTCAACATGAAACTGGCATCAGTTTTTTCAGTCATGACAACAAGAGATTGAAAAGTACATTTAATTCAGAAGAAAACATTGCTTGTTCTTGTATTAGCAAAACTGCCATCTGCTTTGTTTTTATTAGCCACCATAAAATGAAACCGTAAAAAGAGCGAGACAGCTCAAAATACATTGGGAAGGAGAAAATGAGAAAAAACGCGATTGCATTAACTGATAAGCCTCCTCCAAAACATTGTACAGTATAAAAAAAGCACTTGGCTGTACTTTGACTGTTTGGGAGGCTGGCTTGCCTTGCTTACAATTCTGCTGTGTCACTTGCATCACTTTGGAGGTAGATTGCGATTACCTGTGATTGGGGGTTAACCTTATGTGTTCCTTCTTTTGATGCTGTTTGCTCCTCTTGTTGACTCGTTCACATATGGCATTTTGTGGTGCCAAAATCCATAGGTGGAGTTTGACTTTTGGGTAGGGGGGCACATCATGTTGATGACCCCGAAATGCGTTGTTAGCAATAAAATTAATTTACAAAAATATTTTTAATAATAAGTTGAAAATGCGCGTTTTTTTTTTTCCCCATCATTCTTGAGGGGAATTCTAAATCAAGCTGCTTATGACAGCTATACTTTTCGCCAAGATCGTCATCCATTGAATAAGGTACGCCTGCCGGTGTCGTGCCAATGTAGTTACCCCAACAAAAATTGTATCCCCTGGGTGGAGCCAATGCGCTGCACTGATTTGCTTGGTTTCCATGTTTTGGTGGTGTAGTGAAGGAGGCACCGTCTAACTTTTTGCATTACTCTAACAAACTTAATATAATTAATCAGGAAATAATATCGTTTGTCGTATTTACTGTTTGACTGTTTGTATTATTTTAACACACTTAATATAAAATAAATAGCACTTATGCCATAGTTGAAGGAAAACAAGCAGAATATAGGACATAAAAGATACACGATGCCATCTTATCATGGAAACCAAACGCGTGCGTCATGAGCAAGATTGACGCACCAAATCTCGCAATCAGTTCTCCCAGACAGTCCAGGACAAATGGTGGGGCATTCTGTCCTAACACAAGGAGCACCGGAGAACGCCCGATATCCAACTGATAACACAAGTGACAAGACTCCAAGAGCCCCTTTGATGCAGAAGTGGCAAAACCAACGACCCCCGTTGCCCGGACAACAGTAACTCCCGAATCCTCTTGTCCAATCCACAAACAGACAATAATCCCAAACACACCCTTCTTCCTGCCCACGGCCCGCCCCGCGAGAGCCTTCAAAAGACTGAATGTTTAACTAAGCGTTGTAATTTTTCTCGGGAACCATTTGTTGACTTCTGATATGGTGACCTTGGAACAAGTTTGCCTCCCCGCCTGAGTCCGTGTCTGTTTCGCCTTTCTGTTTGATCGCTGTCGACCCAAATAAATTGTCAACTTGTTCTCTGTGAGCCTTCGTTAAACCTTTCATAATGGAGACAGTACAAAGGCTTAAGACTAATGTGAACGCGCGGAGTATGGCCCTCTGGCCGGGATGTCGGGCTCCTGCCGGCCCGGGTCGTTAGAGCTGCACCACCGGGGGTCGCTTAGGTGCTTAGGTGTAATTACTTTTCATACCCTTCTTCCTGCCCATGGAAGAAGGGTGTGTTTGTCATTTTTTCCCAGGAACCTTTTGTTGACGCATGATAGGGTGACCTTGCTTCTCCAGCTGAGTGTTTCTGTTTCGCCTTGCCGTTTTGATCTCTGTCGACCTGAATAAATTGCCAACTTGTTTTCGGTGAGCCTTCTTTAAAGGGGAACTGAAGACCTTTCCGGATTTTGGTGTAATTTTATGAATATAAACTTGGGACAAGTTCGTCAAAACAACCATGACGTTATCAACACGTAATTGTAAGGATACTTTGCGTTTTTTTTAGTTTTTTTGCACTCCGTTAATGGTCCCTTCGCAAACCCGGAAGTGTGACGTAGGCAACAGAAGACTACTCACAGCTAACATAGCAGCAACAACGATGTCAGTGATATTTCCACCAAAGGTAACCATTCAGGATCGCTCTTTCGTGACGCTACCGATGGCAAAGGCTCCCAGGAAAGATGAACTACAATTAATCCCTACATGTTTGAACCTGAGGCGTCAGATGACGGCGATTTACTTGACACAGCAGATGGCGTCATGATGCCAATTGACAGCTCGACACTTCACGAACGGGAGAGTGAGTGGTAAATCCAGCATCGTGATTTTTTTATTAGAATGCGATTACATGGTTGTATATTTTTCCATGCTCTACACATAGCTAAAACTGGATATTAGGTAATGGGACAGCTCCTACCGATCTAAATATGATAAAGCTAGCCCAAATGTGGCTAAATGAATGCTCTACACATAGCTAAAACTGGATATTAGGTAATGGGACAGCTCCTACCGATCTAAATATGATAAAGCTAGCCCAAATGTGGCTAAATGAATGCTCTACACATAGCTAAAAGTGGATTTTAGGTAATGGGACAGCTCCTACCGATCTAAATATGATAAAGCTAGCCCAAATGTGGCTAAATGAATGATATGTTATTGATATTTCAAAATAAATGACAAAACCATTTTATTTTCCAGGTGTTGCTGTAAACTGTCAAGTAATTACCCTTCCAAGAGTATGCCTGTGTCATCAGGAGATCCCAGACGTGAGAGCCAAACTTGCGGAGGTTGAAGCACTGACAGGGGCATGAATTTCGTTAAAAAAATAAAACCATAAATTGTTAACAACATTGACACATTTTGTTGACTGTTTAATGTATTCTATTGGTATATAATATATTGTAATTATATTACATTCCGGGCCGCAATAGTAAATGATACCAGGTTTATGTTGAATCAGCATTAGCTTTCGTTGTCAGATTGTGACACAACATGTTATACCAAGCACACTACGGCACACATCAAAGAGCATAATTTTAGTAAGCAACACAAAGTTAGGATAGCAACGGACTAGCGCAACATTGAAAAATGATAATGGCAGTGGGAAATATGTATTTACTCTTTTCTGTAGCATGAAGTGTTCTCTATACAAAGATAATGCATTATCATTAAAATATGAAGGTACCTTGATTTTTCTTTTAAAAAATGTGTACTGTATATATGACTAGTTTATGATTTCATATCATCAAAATTTGCTCCATTTATTTCTCCTAAATCATCGTCATCTGATGTCGCAGACGGAAGAAATTCAGCATCTGGCAGGCCTCATAGGATCTCTTCAGTCGTCATCGCTGGACACCGCATCACTTCGGTCATCATATGACTCGACCCACTCCCTCTTGATTTTGGGAAACTGGGTGGCAACTGACTTGCAACGCTTTTTTCATTGTGTTGAGGGTTTCCGCCACTTAATTTTTTATGTTTGGCTTCCTGGAGGAAAAAAAAAATCACAGCAGCATGAAAATATTGGATGAATCCCAATTTTAATTTAATAATAATTTCTTGGTGATCAAATAATAATGCCCCAGTCATAGCAGCATCTATTTGATGCTATTGTTCCCTCTTCAAATAGGCAGACCTTGATGTTGAAATATAAAAAACAACGAGCCAAGGACCTATTTGGTGCTGGGGACATTTGAATTTACATAACACCTATTGATATAGTAATAAAATCACATGAGTAGACGACATGTCAGCCAACCTATCTACTTATGACAGGCCAACAGCAAAAAAAAAAAAAAAAAAAAAAAATGTCGCACTTCAACAAACTGGCAGTAGGAGTCCCCCTCGTTTATAAAAAAAAAAAAAAGCCATTAATGTTCTACTTACGTCTTTGGAAAACCAAGGTTGCATTGTTGTAGGTTTTCAAAGCTGTCGTGGCTGAAATGATGAAAACAATGAGCCGATTGGGGACCTGTATGCATGCTAACAAAAACGGTCCAAACCTTTGCAGAAGTTTTTTTTTGGACCACTCCTAGAGTCTCGAGTCTTCCTGTGAGTAATTCATATCGCTACACATCGAGATGGCATGACGAATCCCGCGAGTAAAACCCAGAAAATGTTTGCAATATATGGCGAGGATAGCGTGGTGCTATATTTCCGTGTTCAGAGTGGTGGCGAGGCTTCCTGGAAGTTACGTCACGAGGTAGGGGTCGGCAGGACGGCGCGTCCCTCGTTGCTATGGTGTTGCTATGGCCATAACTCAAAAACTACGCGGTCAATTATTATTATTATTTTTTTATGTGACTTTTTGAGAGAGCGAATGACGCATTTAATACAATTCAACTGAGTAAAACACTTAAGAGCGAAATCTGAAAAGCTCTTCAGTTCCCCTTTAAACCTATCAAGATGGAGTCAGTACAAAGGGTTAACCCTAAGAAGAACGCGCGGGGTTTGCCCTTCTGGCCGGATTGCCGGCCCGGTTAGTTGGATCTGCGCCAGCGCGGGTCCGGCGGTTCGGCTGGCGCGATTCAGGCGGTCTGGCTAGAGAGGCGGATTCCTTCAGTAGTTTTCTACAAGGTTTTAAAACATGGCCCATCCATCAAAAAATGTTTTTTTCTGTTGTATGACATAACATACGTACTGAACGTAAAAAAGGCAATGTTTCAATGTTTTACTCTTAGGATGACCTATAACTGTTATTACTGTAATTCAAGACCTGTATGGTGTTTCTCCAGTTTGATAGACGTAGATGTCCAAAATATTTAACTCTAGTTCTCTCAATTAATTGTTTAAGTCGACATAAGTCGTAACTAAAGTGTGTGTATGCACTCCCACGGCCAGGGGATACAGTTTTTGACGGGGGTACCTACATTGGCAAGACACCGGTGGTGGCTCTGTTTGGTGTAATTAGCGTCTTTAGTGGGGCAAATTGAAACTCCGCTCACAATTTTGGCGGTGCTCTCTTGTGTTTCATGGTCCACATTTTCAATCCTTGGTAACACTTTATAATAACTATCAGTTTTACTAGTTTATAGATCATTAGTAAACTGTTGATAAATGATTTATTGTTGATTTGTGAAGTATTTGTTAACAGTTTGTTAAGCATTTACAGGGTGTTCCAATATGGTAGACTCCATTCTAAATGCCCATGCTAGTTGTTGGATCTTAATAAAACAAGTGAAGTATTTGTGAAGTGTTTGTTAACAGTTTGTTAAGCATTTACAGGGTGTTCCAATATGGTAGACTCCATTCTAAATGCCCATGCTAGTTGTTGGATCTTAATAAAACTATATAAACTTTATGTTGAAGGTCATAAGTTTTATTGGTTAAATATACAAAGAAAAGTACAAATATTTGTTGGCTCTAGGGCAGATTTTCATAAATGTGCAACATGAGCGCTGCCTGCAAAATGCTTTCTCAAAATGCCTTTTCTTTTGAGGTGAACGGCATTTCTTAACCTGAAAAGATAGAAATGCCAAACATTACACACAAAATCTTGAAAAGTTTCTACACAAACTGTGTTTCAGGTTAAGAACACCCTGAAAATGCTTAACAGACTGTTAACAAATACTTCAAAAATCAACAATAAATCATTTATCAACAGTTTACTAATGATCTATTAACTAGTAAAATGGATAGTTATATAAAGTGTTACCCAATCCTTTGTTCTTGCTCAGTAGTTGTTGTCGCTTTGAAATCTTAGGTCTTAAAAAGTTACGTATATCCATCTTGCCTCTTCGGTCCTTGGGTGGCTTTGGCTATGCAAAGCAAATGACTGTCTAAGGTGCTAGTCGCATGATCTGTTCTAAAAATAATTTTGACCCATTACAGAAATATCTTTTTTTGTTCATTTCATTCATTTTTTTGTGTTTGAATGTATTTATTCAGATTTGACAGGATTACAGGAAGATCCATATAAGACACTTTTTTCCCTCCCCCCTGCTCCAAACAAAATAAATAAATAAATAAATAAATAATACAAATAAAAATAAATAAATAAACCTTTCCTCACTGTCACAGGCATATACATCAAACATAAATATTTTAAGACCATAAGCATATAATAGGATACATATTGAATCCGCCTTCATACAACAGAAATTTAATTCCTCTATCTTTGTTGAAGGATGATCAGCGTAGTTCAGAAAGACCCCCCACACTTGATGAAATTTTTGTTCAGAGCCACTCATCACATATCTGATCTTTTCAAGTTTCAGATGGAGTAACACGTCTTTGATCCACTGTGATATTGTCGGTGGGGCTGCATCCTTCTATTTAAAAAGGATCAGGTGGCGAGCTAATAATGTTGAAAAGGCAATGATTTTTCGTCCCCCGATAGGTAATACTAATCTCTCATGCACGACCCCAAAGAGAAATGTAAATGGATTTAATGGAGGTTTGACCTTCATCATATTAGAAAGTGCATTACAGATGCCCTCCCAGTATCGCTGCATCTTGGGAAAATACCAAAACATATGTGCTAAAGTGGCCTCTTCTGATTTACATCGATCACATGACGGATCAATTTGAGAGTAAATTTTTGCCAACCGAGATTTAGAAAGGTGGGACCTGTGTACCATCTTGAACTGGATTAAGCAGTGTTTTGTGCAAAATGAAGATGAAAGGATTCTCCTCAGAACCTCTGCCCAGTCAGTTGTGCTAATAAGAATGTCGAGATCCTTCTCCCACGCTGTTTGATTTTGGACGTAAAAGTGGAATTTAAATGGGAGAATGATATCAGCATCATCGAGATTCCCTTTTTCTTGTTAGGGTTAAAAGACATCAAACTAACATTTGTATTATTATGAAGTTTGTCTGGGAACCCTTGGATGGAGCTTGAGATGAAATGTTTTGTATGCAAATATCTAAAAAAGTTTTATCAAGAAGGAATTTATCAAAAGAATTATCAAGAACAATTTTTTTTTTTTTTTATGAACCACAACTTAAAACTCAACAAGACATAAATGGTCATTTTTTCCACTCTCACTGGTTGGAATGGAATGCTATAAAATTGTCAGTGCTACCCAAATTTCTATAACTGTTTCAGACTCTTCCTGTGCTCATCCCCAGTGCGCACTTAAAGAAACTTGATTCTAATAATATCGTCTTTTATCTGGAATGGCAAGAAACCCCGTCCCGGAAAGAATACCTGCAAAAAGCAAAACACGATGGTGGTCTTGCTCTCCCTAACTTCCGCTATTATCACTGGGCTGCCAACCTTTCTTGCTTGTCCATCTGGGTATATTATTCTTTTAACAATGGAGGACCAAGCATCAAATAACTTTTTTCCTCCCGCACTGCAGGATTCCACTTTCCATGCGTGGTGACGACAGGGGCTGATGAGTTTTGGAGACCTTTATATTGAAAACAAGTTTGCCTCCTTCGAGCAGTTGTCCCAAAAATATAATCTTCCGGTCTCATGATTCCATATTTTTTTTCTCAGAATGGAGCGATTCCATTTATATTTCCCTGCACTTGCTCTATAAAAGTAACATTTACTGACCACCACGATGTTTTTTATTCATTTCTTTTAGTGTTTGTGAATGCTAAAGAGTTGCACTTTTGAACTAATTCATTATTTTTTCAAGCTTTTTATCAGAGTTTGTTCTACATGATAAAATGTCTGAGTGAGTGCTCATCCGAGACTGGTGATTCCATACTTTTTGCTAGGGGTTGTAATTCTGTCGGGGCTGTGTGAGTCTTTGGGTGTGTGTGCATGTGTTCAAGTTATCAGCCAATCAAACGTTCATTTGAGGGGGGTGGGGGAATGGACGGGCACATTCAGCAATTGAAAAGAGGCAAATATAAGTCTGAACATATTGGAAATTATTCACTTAACAATGGTAAGGTCAATTCTACCCATTCAGCACATGCCCATAGCAAAAATTTGCTACTCATCTGTTGCTTAATCTCGTCTCGTGAGAGGAATTTGATCATCTCAAATATATCTAATTTTCTGCTTATTTGTTTCTGAGTTTGTGCTCCTAAGGGTACCCTTAGGAGCAAGTGATGAGTCAAATTGAGCAAATACATCATTGAGACAAAAGGAGATTGATTTGAGAAAACCAGAGTTGAGCAACATGTGGTTTAGTGTCTTGCTCAAGGATACTTAGATGAATTCATCCGGACAGAGAGTTGAACTCACAACCTCTGGGTTAGGGAACAACTTCGCTACCAATGAGCCACGCACGGACTCTGATGGACTGTGCTCGATGCGACGTGCCACATCAGTGGAAAGCAACTTCAGAAATGGCGTGTAGCAGCGATGAAGAAAATGTATTATATTTTGGTTCAAATTTAATGTATATATTTCTTTGATATTTAAAAAAAAAACTTCCAAATTGCAGACATGTTGCCTGTGAGCCAGTAACTTTAGTGAGACATCGTCAGCCAGCGTGTTTCCTGTTTTGATGATGTCATCAAAAAAGAGGACTAAGGTTCTTCACACTAGATTGTGGTAAACTTTCGGTCTTTAAAACCAAAAACCGATAATGCATTTGTAGCGGCCGATAGTTTTCGGCGCCGAATTTGGTCACATCTTTCATTTTTACATTGAACAAGATGAACCAGACGTTATTTAATCATTTCCTCAGATGTTGGCATGAGATGAATTAAGATGTGATTGAACATGTCAGAGCAGACACTACTCTTTCTTACAATGAAAGAATCTTGAAAACCCAAAATGAGCAATTGCTAACTGGAAGGATATCAAATTGAGAAATATTTGTGACTGGCAGAATCTAAGGTTGCTCCGCAAGATCAGTAAAAGAGGCAGCTTTGAGCTAAGTTGAAGAAATAAAAATACTTCGCTCATCCATATCTTTTACTGAGACATTACTGAGATCGTGACTCCAAGTAAGGAGATAAAATTGAGACCTTTGAGACATTTGAGATCGACAGAAGTACTCATAGTTGTTTCTTGGTGAGATCTTGAATGGAGACAACTGTGAGACTTCAATGAAAAATCGTGCCAGTAGAACTATTCTCAAGACCTTCTCATGTAATACTCACTATGAGACTTACTTCTCATGAGACAAATTCGAGAAAACTGAGAAAACCACTTTGGTCTCAATTATTGCAGATTCATTTCTCAGAGATGTAAATGAGACATGACCAAGATCTCATCTTGAATTTTGCTTTGCTATGGGTGGACAATCTAAATTACCTAAATAACTGAATTAATTATATAATGCAAATAAGGTTGCTTAACTTAAAGTTACGAGTGCTATGTCCCTACCAACCCTAAGCAAAAAAGCTGTTTTTTAGTTGTAGCCAGTACAACAAACAGTACTGTGATTAAAAAAAAAAACTTTCTGTTTTTCTTGCTGTACCGAACCATGACATCGTACCGAGGTGTGTACCGAAACGTGACTTATGTGTACTGTTACATCCCAACTAAAAGAAGTATGCTTCTAGTTAAATTTAGCGCTCTCATGTCGTTACTCCTTTTGCTGACTGTCATCAATTATAATTGAATTTGATTTACCCTCAGGTAATTAGTTCTTTGACCATTTTCTCCAGTTTATTGGCTCTTTTCAGTATCTGCCTTTTACAGGTTGAGGTAGCTTTTTAGTTTTTGAGACATTATTGAGTGTCAGCCTTAAGCAGCAAAGTGGTGATGAGTTCATGTGCCTCGGTTATCAATCATGGAAACAACACCGTGACAATATTTACTGCTAAGGCAACTGCTATATGCGGCTACGTTTTGTAAAGATGACAAAGATCTAAAACGCGTCGTTAGAATAATGTGTTGCGCTGGATAGAGAAGCACATGTAGTGTTCATAAACCTGTCTCCTATGAATAGAATTATGCGCCTTCGTCCAACAATGCAGTGAGTTATCGCTCAAGTGGTTTCATAAGCCTGAGTGATTGGCTGTCATTTGTCTAATTAATGCTTTGAGTGCTCTTGATTATACACGTGACCTGATGCAGCATCATGTATGTACTGTTCTTTTATCAACTTGATTATTAGTCCGAGAAGTTGAACATTTCCCTCTCACTGTTGATCATGAATAATTATCGAAACTATAAGACTACCAAAAATACTTGGGAGTGAAGGGAAGGAATCAAAATGTTTTAAATCGACACTGATTCTTAATAAAGAGATGATATTTTAATGTTTTACTTTTTTACTTGGGTATATCTTCAATACGCCTTAAATCAAACTTGGACACTCACCAGAAGTTATTTGGTGGACTGATGAAACCAAAGTTGAATTTTTTGGGAGTTACACACAATGTCAATTGTGTAGGAAAAATTGAAAAGCTCACCAACATCAACACCTCATCCCACTGTGAAGCGTGGTGGAGGGAGAATCATGATTTGGGGCTGTTTTGCTACCTCAGGGCCTGGACAACTTGCAATCATTAATGAAATAATGAATTTAAAAGTTTATCAGGATGTTTTGCAGGACCTGAGTACGTCTGACAGACAAGTGAAGCTAAAAGCAGGATGGGTGCTGCAACAAGACAATGATCCAAAACACAGAAGTAAATCAACTTCAGAATGGTTTCAGAAGAACAAAATACGTGTTCTGGAGTGGTCAAGTCAAAGTCCAGACTTGAACCACATTGAGATGCTGTGGCATGACCTAAAGACAGCGATTCATGCCAGACATCCCAGGAATCTGACTGAACTACAGCAGTTTTGTAGAGAAGAATGGACCAAGATTAGTCCTGATCAGTGTGCCAGACTGATCTGCAGCTATAGCAGTACTTCTCAAATGGTGGGGCGCGCCCCCCCAGGGGGGCGCAGAGCGATGCCAGGGGGGGCGCGAGTGACCTCGGGGAACATGCTTTTTTTTTTTTTTTTTTTTTTTGCCGTACTAGAATAAAGTGTACTTGCACATCCACTCCGTGGGTGGCAGTGGCGCTCTCATTTTCAAAGTGCGTGCAGTATTTTTGAAGTAAGCAAGAGCACACGGAAGAGACTCATGCAGAGCTGGACTCACGCAGCGACCCACTGTCTTCTTCGGTTCTCACGTGTCCGGCCGAGAAGTGCCGTTTTCGGCTTGGGATCGTCACGACCACCGCCCTCACCTACGGTTCTCCCTCGGCCGCCGAGAATGCGCTTTTTTCGGGCCGTTTGCCTTTGACTTTTAATATAGTGGAAAATGAGGAAAGACCACTGTTTACTGAGTATAAAAACGATTATAGCGTAGAAGCCAAATCAGTTAAGACGCCACTTAAAGACATTAGACCTCAATCTCATTGATAAGCCGCTTGACTATTTTTCAGCGAAAATGTGCCGAATACTGCCAATTTTCACAATCGTCCCGCTTTGTCAGTGTTATATCAGTAAACCAGTGAGCACTGTGGTGAATCAGCGAAAATAAAAACTTTCCTTCTGTCCAAAGACTCCCCCCCGCCTCTATTCAGTTTTGTTTTTTTTTCGGTCAAATTTTTTGGCATGTTGTCCTGAAGAGTAAATGTTTCTAATCAATTTGAATTTGTTATTATTTACTGATTTTATTACATTTTATTTTTCAGTATCAAATGGTCAAAAATGTACCTTGAGTGTATTTTTACAGTTTGGATGTGACTTTTTTTTTTTTTTTTTTTTTTTTTAACTTCAGGCAAATTGATGCGCGTTAAGTCTTTTCTGTTACAAGCAACACAATGTTAAAAAAGTTATACTTTATTATAAGTTGATCTATGTTACTTTTTTTCTTTAATAGAAAAAAAAAGGACACAATGTTAGGCTGAGGCGTACTTATAATAGTAATATAGACGAATGATACTATTTACAGTGGCGGCAGAGAGTTGGGGGGGGGCGCGAAACATTTACGTCTTCCTTGGGGGGGCGTAACAGAAAATAATTGAGAAGCACTGAGCTATAGGAACCATCTGGTTGAAGTTATTGCTGCCAAAGGGAGGGCTACAAAATCAGAACCAGAGGTTGCACTAGACTTTTTTGTTGTCTGTCATTTTGACTGACAGGGTCATAAAAATCCGGTCATAATCTATTTTTACCCGTCACTTAAATTTTTAAAATGATGATAATGACATTTTGGTGACCCTTTGTTTGGCATAATTCACCTTCCGTACTTGTGTGTCCATTTGGCCGAGCGCGTTACCGGTGTAGGTTCAAGCGCCTACACCGGCTACGACAGTCACGTGACAGAGACACTTAAGAGCTGCGCGCGGTCCCCTCACTATCTACTCGCTCTCGCTATATGATTGGCCGAAGAGTCGAAATGCTCTCCCGTGAAATGCCTGTTTAAAAATGTTCCCGTTGTTACTTCTTGCGTTCGCTTATAAGTGCCCATTTAAAAAGGAAAAGCGATGGATGATACTACACACAGAGCGTATTATTAACAAATGTTAAAGTTGTATAATCATATAGCGAGAATAAGAAACGTCACTGAGGCCCCAGTAGGTAGGTAGGTATGTAGCATATGGAACAATGAAATTAACATTTCACCTGCTGTGGCCTGAACGTAGTCTCACACTTTCCTCCTGGTGCGCATGGACTTGAATTGCGTGCCCGCTTGTGCAGTCCCTGTTTTTTCACCTCTTTTATCAACACCATCGTCGTTTTGGGGCTTTATGAAGAAACTTCGGACACTCAGCTGCCTTGACATTTTTTCAGAGTAAGGCCAACGACGTCATGCATCAAGAGAGACAATAGCTAATTAATATGCTCACTCGCCACCCTGTGGTCTGGGGTGTGAATTGCAACCGGTAAAAATGACGGATGGACTTCAGTTTTTTCCGTCACCGTTTTAAAAAATCGGTCAACGACGGAAAATATTCGGTTAACGCGACCCCTGATCAGAACAAAAAAATAATTGAATTATTTTCCATAAAAAGCACGTGTGTATGACTCGTATCATGTTTACATTATACACACACTCTCTTTCTCAACACAAACAGCTGCCAGAGAGAAAAAAAACACATTTTGTCACGGATGGACACACTAAACATGCTGGAGTTAACTATCGTAGCTGGTGCGAAATGTTCATGACAGTGTTTACTAACCTTTAATTTTGTATAAATGCAAAATCATCTTGGAGGTATTGCCTCATCGGCGGCCACCCTCCGCAAATGTGTTTTGCTTGTCGGTTGGCCCTCCTCCTCCAAGCCGCCGTCGTATGTAAGTTTTCTGTCGCCGAAGTATTCCCATACCAGCGATTTTGTTTTTTTCAATGGGGGAACAAGTTCAGTTGTTTCACCTCATCCAGCTATTGTGTATTACAGCTGACTCACTGAAATTGAGCAACAACCGGTGGGGGAGGGTTGAGCCTTGCAGCTGCAAGTGAGGGATTTCTCCTTGCATTTTAAATAGATTGAGATAAAAAAAAAAAAAAAAACGCTAATACCTTAGGAACGGTATGACGAATTTTATTTTGTGGTTTTGAAACCGTGACATTTTCATACCACGGTATATCTTGAAACTGGTGATCGGCACATGTCTACTTGGAAGCCAAAACTTCACAGGCAAGCATTTTTCTACTTAATTCTTGTTTAAAAATAATTCTGTGGGACAGTGACATGTTTGAAAATTATCATAATTATTACATTTTAAATGCTTAAAACCATTTAATAAGTTATATATATCCATAAAAGTTATTTTTTAAAAATATACTTTAGGAAAAGTACGGACAGCAAGGGCATAGGTTTGGTCTCAAAATTGATAGGGACACTATAACAGCATAACCTGCATGTACACTTTTTGCTGGGGTCGGGACATTAGTAAGACCAAACAGATTGGGTACATTTCTCAAAAATGGCTGGTTCCTACCTAAAAAGTTGACATAATTTTCATAGGGAGAAAGCCATTTTTTAAATGCTTGCTTGATATAAAGGAAATTTAGAGTGGTTGTGCTTCTGTTTTTTTTTTTTTTTTTTTTTTTTGAGGGGGGGGGGGTTTAAATGTGCATAGACTGCAAATAAAAATGTTTTTTTTAAATGATGTGGAAAATAAATACATTTTAATTAATGAATAAATGCACAAAATGCACAGTTGAAATAAAGTTGCCAGTAGAAAACAATCAGGAAGAAGCTTTCTACTCGAGTTTTACAGGTTAGCAAGTTCACACAGTTTAATGTTATGCTAACTCTATGGCAGGTTGGACTTTCAGTAGTAAAATTAGTGGTGTGTTCCCCATCTCCACAACATTGACATCTATTTACATTACTTACAGTGGCTGCTGCTGCTGGCCAAACAAAAAACAAAAACAAAAAAACCCCCCCAAAACCTCATAATATCCCTCCTCTTCAAAGGGGGTGGAGGAGGTGGCATATTGACATGCATTTGTGTCGGGATTGTGTGAATGTGGGGGTTCTAATCATCAGCCAATCAAACGTGCGTTTGAGGGGGAAAAAATGGACCGGCACTACTAAATGGTAGCAAAGAAAAGGGGTAAATATAAGTCTGAACATTATTAAATTAATTCACTTAATAATTGTAGGGTCAATTCTATCGTAACAACACCTGGGAAGACAATCTAAATTACCTTTTTAGTTGAACTCATTGTATAATGGAAATGAGGTTGCTTCAAAGTTGGTGGGGACAATTTGAGCATCCTTAAAAGTTGGTAGTGTTATGTCCCTACCGTACCTATGCAAACCTACGCCCTTGACGGACAATGAAAAAACATTTCTTATATGTATCTCTTTCCAATGCTAAATCTGAATAAATACATTGAACACATACATGCTTAATCTGAATAAATACATTGAACAGACACACACACACGCACACACACTTTTTTTTGGGGGGGGGGGGGGGGGGGCGGAGGCGCTACCTTGCGGTTTTTCAATTTTTTTGCGACCAGTTTTGGTCACCATTAACCGCGAAAAACGAGGGATCACTGTACATTACATTCATTTCTATTAATAACAAATAATAAAACAATAATTAATAAATATTAGCAATTATTATTATATTATATACTATATTTTTTATGTATGACCAAATATAATTGTCATGTAAGGGGCTAAAGGTCATTAGTCTGTCCCTTTAAATGATAAAACAACTTGACACTTGAAATTTTGCGTTCTTTTGGATGGCGTAATCAACAAGTGAGTTATTATTCACTCATAAAGACACACGGTGCAATTAACGAAGTCAACACATGTCTACCACAAATAAACATTGTGTAACACTAATGATGAGGCTCAGACAGGAGCTAACTTTAACTGCAGTTCCGCTAATTGAGTAGTCTTTTTGCTGTCGTCATGCCTGCGCGTGCGCGTGTGTGTGCGTCCTGGGCTATAAATAATCCAGTGGAGCCAAAATCTACGTCACTTCCTTCAGAGTCTTGGGAACAGGCAGCAGCGTTCCACCGACACATTCGCCACTCGGTCGCTGTAGTAACGCGTGGGGAGCGGAGGCAGCCGGCTACGGATCATTTTCGACGGATAATTAGAACAACTTCCCACACGCTTCACTTTGGCGTCTGAAGTCATGACAGATTACTATTTTTGTTACCCCCCAGGTGGTGTTTGGAATTTATGCCTACTAGGGATAAATACAAACTAGAAAGAACTTTTTTTTAAAGCATTTTTTTCTATGTGGGAAAGAAAGAAAAAAAAAAACAAGCTTTGTCAAGTTGTGGTAGCGTTCGGCGATTGTTCCACTTGGAAGCCGGTGTTGGTGACGCGTAGGCGGACACCAGAGAAGCAGCTACTCGCTGGCCACCTGACCCTGTGGAAAATAAAACGGCGACACTAAGCACCGTGGGGGCGAACTTTCAGCAAGGTTGTTGCTTGTTTACTTCGTCCTTTGCCCCGGAAAGAGCTGCTTTATCGCTGGGCTCTCCTTCGGACTCGCTTGCCATCTCTCGTGGATTTTAGCGGACAAAGTTCTCGCGTCCACGATGCATAACACCGGCGTAATCCCGAGGCTGGAGCCCGTAACAGCCGCGCTCTAACGTGCACCCAGCGTGGCGCCGCCGTCGGGATGAGCACCACCGACCTGGAGCGCGTGTCGCTCAGCTCGTCGGCCAACTCGGTGGCCTCGAGTGCGCGAACGCTGTCGGTCAATGTGAAAAAGCTTCACAACGCGCTCAACCTGCTGCTGAACGACTTTGAAAGGGAGCAGTTCATCCACTGCCTCAATGTCTACCACTCCAAGCGCAACGTGTACGACTTGGTGCAGACCCTCAACGTCATCCTCAACGCGCCCAGCAAGCGACAACTTCTCCCCATGCTTCGGCTTGTTATCCCCCGGTCTGACCAGCTCCTTTTCGAGCAGTACACGTCGGAGGGCCTCTATCTGAAATCGGATTTAGTTGCAAGCAACGGTACGGCCGAGTCCCCGTCGGGCCCGACCCCCCCTGCGCACTACTCCCAGGATAACCCGTCCGAGTTCCAGGTGGCGCTGCGCGGCTCCCCGGATAGCTTCAGCACCAGCAGCGACGGGACAGCTCCACTAGTACCGCTACTCGGCAGGAACTTTATCCACGAGCCTCCGGGCGAGCTGCGGCAGGTCACCATGAAGCGGCACAAGAGTAACGAAGGCCTGGGTTTCAGTATCCGTGGTGGATCTGAGCACGGAGTGGGTATCTACGTGTCTCTTGTGGAACCAGGAAGCTTGGCGGAGAAGGAAGGTCTCCGGATTGGGGATCAAATCATGAAAGTCAACGATAAAGTCTTTGACAAAGTGTCTCATGCTGAAGCTGTTAAGGTAATTGACTCATCTATAGAGTAAGATAGCTGTCAAAAAGATTCGTACTCATATTTACACATTCGTGTTCGTATTTAGGCATTTGTATCTGTTATAGAGCTGAAGGTATCGGGTAGTAGTAGTTGTAGTAGTCGATTAATTGATGAACTAGTTACTAGGCCTGACCAATATATTTATTTATTTATTTATTTTCCCTTCAGGCATGACAAATCCGAACAAACATACAGCATTTATATGTGTTTACAATTAATTCAACCCGAAAAGAAAAGGGCAGACGGGAGAAGCCGAAGCTTATTGAAACCCGCCCCCAGTATACCATATAGGACGCAGAAAATATCGAATAACAATTTTTGACACTCAGATTTCGGTGATGGGGATGTATATCATTTATACATCACCATTGCAATATGTGCATGCACAATAGTCCTATCGCAGGATGTGAATTTTTTTTTCTAACACGTAAATTTATGTTTTGCTTCCTAAAAGCAGCAAGTGTGCAGAAACAGTGCCTCCTGGATCCCTTTTATATATGGCGAAAAACAGACAAGGCTGAAGAAGCAGTTTCTGCTCTTGCACTCCTCTTAAAAAAAAAAAATGCTGTATTCTAAGCCAAAACAACTGTTGTGTTTGACAGAACAATATGTCTATATGCTGTCATAGCAGATTCATGGCGCATTAAGCCCTCGAACTATTTTCAATTGATTTTACCCTGGAAACCCCCGTTTACAGACATGGCGCAACCATTTTTGTTTCAACCCAGCCATAAAACGAAAGCAATTGATTATATTTATAATTCAAAATGTCTGTCATTTTTATCTTAGAATCATTAATTGATGTCTAGGGTTAGTTGTTTGTTTTAAAGGAAAAAAAACACTTAAAAAAAGTATTCACTTGCATATTTTAAACTTTTAAACAAATGACGTCACAATGAAAAAAAAGGTGTCTGTAAAAACGTCACGGATATGTACCTCATAACTATCGCTTAATTGTATTTTTTTTGTTACTTTCGTATTTTCTCCAATATGTTAGATGATAAATAATTGATCCAAGCCCCCAAAACGTTTAAAAGGGTAAATATATGAAAAAGTAAATCTCGACCACTCCTTGATGTCTGCGATTTCTGCAACATGACCCTTGTTATATTACCATGTTTCACCCATAAAATCCCCCCAAAATCCAGCTGTGGCCATTCACAGCTGTGTCTTAACACTCATTGATACATGCTACATGGAGTTTTTGGATCGAAACAAGGTAAGTACCCGATAATATCTCGTTAAAGTAATGGCGTCTTTAATTCTGCTCTCGTGTGCTCTCACCTCCAGTTAGGGTTTTGCTGTTTAAAAAAAAAAGGTTTTTTCAAAAAAATGCCCTGCTGTTCAAAATTTTTCTTCCCCCAGAAAATCGCAATATGTGCATGCGGAATAGTCTTGTCGTAGGATGTGCATTTTTTTTTTTTTTTTTTAACACGTTAACTTCTGTTTTGCTTCATAAAAGCAGCAAGTGCATAGGCGAAGTTTGACTTTTGGGGCAGGGGGATACAACATCTTGATGACCTCGAAATTCAGTGTCAGCAATAAAATTAACTTACAAGAATATTTACAATGATAAGTTGAAAATAAGCGTTTTTTTTGTTCATTGTGGGGAATTCTAAATCAGGCTGCTTAGGAAGCTATACTTTTCGCCAAGATCGTCATCCATTGAATAGCGTACGCCCGCCTGTGTTCTGTCAAATTTTGCACCCCATCAGAAATTGCAAGTTTGTGTTAAAAATGGCCGCGAAAACAGTGGTTACAAAGTAAACACTACAAACTTTCTTTAAATAAAGGAATATTTATTTACGTTGGATCATGGATAGACATGTGGAAAAGTTCTCCTCAGACACATCCTGCCATGTTAGCTGCACACAACAACTGCACGCCGCTCTCTCACTGTTTACGTCTTCGTAATTAAGCATTAATTTACGCCATATTGGTGTTGAACATGTAAGTTCACAATGTTACTTGTTTATTTAGCACCTGTGGATAACATTGAGTGTCATACTGAACGTAAAAGAGCGCTTATTCACCGCCACAACAGCTTTGGGAGCAAAATATTATAAGGGTGAAAAATTTGGCAGAACACCGGTGGTGGCTCTTTGTACAATTAGTGTCTTTAGTGGGACAAATTGAAACTCCACTCATCCTTTTGGCGGTGCTCTGTGGCTTTTCATGGTCCACATTTTCAATCCTTGGTTCTTGCTCAGTAGTTGTTGTCGCTTTTGAAAGCTTAGGTTTGAAAAATTGCGTATATCCATCTTGCCTCTTCGTTCCCTAGGTGGTTTTGGCTAAGCAAAGCAAATGACCGTTTAAGGTGCTAGTTGTGTTACTTTGTATTTGTGGGTTTCTTGAATAAAACAACTTACTGAAATTTTTTTTTACTGACATCTTTAGTTACAGAACAAAAGAGAGGCATCAACTTTAACGGTCCACTGGCGGGCTTTTTATCAGGTGTCTCAAGCTCTGACTTCCGTGTGCTGTGACAAGCAGACATTACTAAATGATCTGTTAGAAAAATAATTTTGACACATTCAAATTTTTTTTTGTTTATTTAATTCATGTTTCTTGTTTGTTTTATTGCTTTACAATGTTTATAGACAATATTTTACTGGAAAATTCTTAATTTTAAAATCATATATAGGAAAGTCAGTTGCATGCAATGACACTTTTCGGCTTCAATCTTCTTCACAATTCACAGATGAATCCCCTTAGCCTGGTGTAAACTGTATTATATGAAATACAATGTGGTCATAGTGAGTCAACCAGTCTTCCCAAACAAAGCTACTCAAGTCATTTGGTGAAAATTCTTGTAGTTTTAATATTGCAATATATATGGCAATATATCGCAAACCCACAAAAAGTCTCAATGTAAGTTTTGTTTTCAATATCGTTCAGCCCTACTAGTTACCGTAATTTTCGGGGTAGAAGTCGCTACTTTTTTCCTTCATTTTTAATCCTGCGGCTTATAGTCCAGTGCTGCTTATTTGTTGATTTAGTTGGGTTAATAGGTAACACTTTATTTGACAGCGGCGTCATAAGACTGTCATAAGACCGTCATAGTTATGCATGACACCAACATGGACATTACTCAGGAGGTGGGAATCTTGGGGCACCTAACGATTCAGATTACGATTACGATTCAGAGGCTACGATTCGATTATAAATTGATTATTGATGCACCCCCATGCTTTTAATGTTTCATACATTAGTTTCAAAATTGTTCATAAATCCTCTCAGGCCAAACCAACCTACTATTTCAGCATCAAGTTAACAGTTCAAAACAGTAAATAAAATACTCAAGTCCCCATTTTGTATCAGCAGCTTTACACTACATTCAATTAATTAAATGTTGTGAATCAACCGTTAAAATTGTTAAAATTGCTCCCTTTATTCCATAATTTCCCTTCCGTCTACTTTCGAAATGCGAAAGTTTGAAAACTGTTTCATCACTTAAAGATAGATTCAAGTCAAGATTTTGCCGATTTAGGAGTATTTTAGACAAAAAGTTAATTAGGTTCGCAACAACAGAGCCTTCCAGAGAAGTCTACTGCTTTCAAGATAGCGGCTGTTTACTAACGCCGGCAAGTCATTTCGCATCTAGTTCTCTATACATGTTCAAATTCTGCCGTCGTCTGTCATTTCGCATCTAGGTCTATATATATATGTGATCATATATGTGGCCTTATGTTTGTAGCAACTAGCAACTGGACGTTTTTTTGTAGTGGCTGTCAGCCGCAGTCAGATATTATTGTTTTTTTTTTTATCTTGAGGCATGAGTTGAACATTATATTTACTCTCGGTCCTTTCCTGATTGTGTCCCGAAGACCGCGCTGACTGTGTTTTAGTTCCGTTTTACCTGGTATAATTAAATAAACGGAATTTTGATGTGTGTGAATTGTTCTCGAATCTTCTACGGCCGAATCGCAAATAATCTAAGAAACGGAAATATACGCACGCCTCTATTACTGAATGCTTATGACAGATGTCCTTAATTGTCACTCTGCAGATTATGTCACTAACTCCATCTGTGTCCCATCTATGTCCTGTTTACACCCATTCAAAAGTGAGATGTTTTGCCGGATAACACTAAATGACATCTGTTATAAGCATTCATTAATGCTTAGGACAGTGTCATGTCATGATTGTCTAATGACAGTCTTATGGCGCCACTGTCAAATAAAGTGTTACCCAATACCATAACTAGCCATTAATGAAACAACTGGATCAGTAAATGAAGAAATAATGAGCACAGAACATGAATTTTGATTGTTATTTAAATCTGGAGTGCTGCAATGCATGCCAGGATGCATGTTGGACAACAACAGTGTTGACAGCAGGTGGCAGGAGAGGCTGACTGTCTCTCCCAAGGGAGCAGTGATGGCCAAATGAATCTTGTTGAAGCAATGGAGCTTTGCAGCCAATTGGTTCAAAGCCTCATGGTGGTTCATTCGGTCTCATGAAAGTCGTATGATGCCGCTGTCAAATAAAGTGTTACTGGTCTCTTTTGGTGTAAATATCCCATAATACAGTGAGGACAGCTGCGGCTCATAGTCTAGTGCGGCTTATTTATGAACAAATGCCGTTTTCGTGTCAAATTTGGTGGGTGACAGATTATAGTCAGGTACGCCTTATGGTCCGAAAATTACGGTAGTTCGAATAATCGAGTAATCGGAGAGGGAACATAGAAAATTAAAATACCTGAGCTGAGCCTCAAACGGTATTAAAAAAAAAAAAAAAAAAGTTCATCCAAGTACAACAAAAGAACAACTGGCTAACTTACATTGAAAAATTCAGCTAGTTTAAATGCTATAAAATGCTAACTTTAAAAAAAAAAAAAAAAATTAAAAAAAAAAAAAAAAAAAAAATATATATATATATATATATATATATATATATATATATATTTACATTGCTCTTAACAAATGGTTCAAACACATCTTTCCACAAAAAACGGCTAAATATGCGATTAGAAAAAAATACGAATGCATTCAAAAAACATTAGCTCAAACAAAAACTTAGCTGGTCTTAACAGGGAGCAGCTGAATTCAGCCATGTGAAATGAGTTATGTCATATTCACTGTTGCCGCTAGAGGGCAGTGTATCCACCCAAATTAATAAAACTAAATGCACACACCTTCTTTCTTTCTACTTATCTAGCACATTTATCTACAGTACATTGTTACAATGTCCAAAGCGCTTTACATTAGCACACATTTACTCTTTCATGCACACATTCACACACCAATGGTGCTGCTGCCAAAAGCTGCAAATTAGGGTTCAGTGCCTTGCCCAAGGGCGCTCTGACAGTGGGCAGCTGTAGCCGGGGATTGAACTGCTGACCCTTCGGTCCAGGACAACTCGAGCGCCAAACTGCGCCATGGCTCCCCAGAGCAATGCTTCATTTAGTTAGTCCACTCAAATTCACTCACGCTCTGATGCTCACAAAGTAAAACAAAAGTTTATATGTAAAAAAATATATACGTTTAAAAAAACAAAAAACAATTGCACGTCCTGCGATATGACTATTGCTGGTGCACACATTGCGATGGCGATCTTCAAACGATATATTGTGCAGGCCTAGTACAAATCTTTTGTATACGAACACGAATGTATAAACACGAGTAAGAATTTTCTTGACAGCTACCTTACTTCATACCCCCTCCCATCTCTTCACATTCTTCCTTGTAAACGGTGCTCAAATGGGTTTATCTGCTGTTTCTCCTGGTTTACAATGTTGGTTAAATGGGCCAAACAAGGCTATGTTGTTGAAGGTAATCAATTAGGTTAGGCTGGGTGATGAGGCTCATCAATCACAAGGCACATAACCATACGCATTCACACTGTTACCATGTTAGGATTTAAAGCCATACTGTTGCCGCTACACTACCAGTGACCGGGCTTGGGCCTTATTTACTAAAGTCCTTGAGAATTCAGTCTTGGAGCACTTGTCAATTTGTTCATGAGCTTAAAGACAGCCCATTAGCAAATGAGGTGATGAAAGAGTCTGCCTGATTTGTTTACAGTGTTGATTGATTTAAAAGGAGCCAATGTCAGTACCTTGGTCTTATATGTTCTCAGTATTGAACATGTCTCGTCTCCTTGTATTGTTTGTTTCACAGCTTTTTTCCTCAATGAGCATTTGTTCTCATTGATTTTATGATTCCAGTACACTGCAGTTTAGATCAATTTACACCAGTAGTAGATGCTGTCACAATATGTACTCCGCTTTCTTTAAAAAGCCCCTTGTTGGATTGGATTTTACTAGTGCTGTCAAATTTATCGCATTAACAATACGAATTAATTGTTTAAGTTAATCACGTCAAAATATTCTACGCATTTAACACATGGGTGGAACGACCCACTCATGCATTGCCTCAAACAGATTACAATGACGCACTTGAGAGCTAAGAGGCAGAGAAAGGTGTCTTGTTTTGTGCTTTTTCTGAACAAAGGTATACCACACGCAACGTGCTGGCACTTTGTTTCTTTATTAGCACATTTAGCTTCAACATTAACACAGCTTACGGCTCTCGGCAGGCCGTAACTCTAACTCAATCCTGCATCATGTAAGTAAACAGCATTGGCGTCATATGCACTTCAGGGTGCCTCGGATAATTCTATATCAGAATATTACAAAAAGTGAGTGGACACAGGTGTTCATTGGACCGCACCGTTTATTGGCATAAGCTTCGGCAACTCCTTCACAACAAACATGAGTATCATTTAGTGAAAGCACAACAAAAATAATATCTCTCAAAAAAATAATGTTCACAAAAAGAAGAGCGCTTCAATCTGTATTAATGAGGCCCTTTTCTCACACAGTTAAACAGGAGTGTAAAGAGAACTGGTATTCCCAATCAAAATAGCTATGCAAAATACACGTAAAACTTACTCAGACTTTGGTCAAACTCTGTTCAACCATTTCGTTTAGTTAAACAAATACACTGGATGGCAATAATTAGTCACAATATACAAACTATTGGAGGTCTCGTACATTGTGAAGCCAGCACTCAAATGACCACGAGGTACATTGCATGGACCAGTAAACATGGAACTATGGCGTCAGTCGAGGGACAAAACACTCAATTTGGCTTGATTTCTAAGTTAATTTAAAACTCGCCATTGACACCTTGTGGTGTATTTCAATCACTAAGAGAAAGAATGTTAATAATGTTAATGCCATTTTGTGGATATATTGTTATAATAAACAAATACGGTACTTACAGTGGGGAGAACAAGTATTTGATACACTGCCAATGGCAGTGTATCAGATACTATACATATATATATATATATATGTGTGTGTGTATATTTGTGTGTGTATATGTATATATACATACATACATACATACATACATACATACATACATACATATATATATATGTATGTATGTATATATACATATACACACACAAATATACACACACATATATATATAGTATTTGATACACTGCCAAAGGGTTTCCCATTGGCAGTGTATCAAATACTTGTTCTCCCCACTGTAAGTACCGTATTTGTTTATTATAACAATATATCCACAAAATGGCATTAACATTATATATATATATATATATATATATATATATATATATATATATATATATATATATATATATATATATACACACTGTAGGGAGAACAAGTAAGTAAGCCAATGGTTTATGAACACTACATGTGCTTCTCTATCCAGCGCAACACATTGTTCTAACGATGCATTTTAGATCTTTGTCATCTTTACAAAACGTAGCCGCGCATAGCAGTTCCCTTAGCAGTAAATATTGTCACGGTGTTGTTTCCATGATTGATTGCCGAGACACATGAACTCATCACCACTTTGCTGCTTAAGGCTGAGACTCAATAATGTCTCAAAAACTAAAAAGCTAACTCAGCCTGTAAAAGGCAGATAATGAAAAGAGCCAACAAACTGTAGAAAATGATCAAAAACATGAAGTAATTACCCGAGGGCTGCAAATCAAATTCAGTTATAATTATAGCTGTCAAAATTATCGCGTTAACGGCCAGTAATTAATTTTTCTAATTAATCACGTTAAAATATTTGACGCAATTAACGCACATGCCCCGCTCAAACAGATTAAAATGACAGCACAGTGTCATGTCCACTTGTTAATTGTGTGTTTTGGTGTTTTGCCGCCCTCTACTGGCGCTTGGGTGCGACTGATTTTGTGGCTTTCAGCACCCATGAGCATTGTGTATTTTTTGATTGAAAATTTTACAAATTTTATTAAAATGAAAACATTTAGAGGGGTTTTAATATAAAATTTCTAGAACTTGTACTAACATTTATCTTTTAAGAACTACAAGTCTTTCTATCCATGGATTGCTTTAACAGAATGTTAATGTTAATTTATTGTTATAATAAACAAATACAGTACTTATGTACAGTATGTTGAATGTATATCTCCGTCTTGTGTCTTATCTTTCCATTCCAACAATGATTTACAGAAAAATATGGCATATTTTAGAGATGGTTTGAATTGCGATTAATTACGATTAATTCATTTTTAAGCTGTGATTAACTCGATTAAAAATTTTAATCGTTTGACAGCCCTAGATTTGACCTTTTTAGGGTCACGTATATGAACTGCACCTTATGCAAGCATATGAGGCACATTTAGACAAACATACCCGCTGACAGCATGGACAAGCCTTCATATAATCTGCTGTGTGGTTTGGAAAGTAGAATAAGACCAACTTCTCACAGGAGGGACCGAGATGAGCTTTGTGGCTAGAACCTTTTAAGTGTGGTGCAGAAATGCTAATCATCACTTGCCCTCCATGCTGCCAGCTCAAATTTTTAACGATACAAAAATACTCTTTTTTTGGGCAATGCAAATACAGCATAACCTTTTCGCAAAAAAACATTTTCATCATCTGTGTGTGTGTGTGTTGGTGACCCTACAGACCTAGTTTATTAAACCTTACTAGTAATATAACTTATTTAACTAGATTTGTTTTTGGCTTTCCTGAAGAGATGAAAACTGGCATAGTTTCCGTCACAAGTTCACTATGTGTGACGTTTTCTTATCGCATGTGTAGTTAGCACACATCGTAGCAGTGTTTAGTTGTGTCACTCTTGTGGCGTGCTGCACCCCCCCCCCCCCCACACACACACACACCAGCCTTTTTTTAAACACATCTCAGTTTTTTCTTATCTTGGTTAGAAAATGCCATGTTGCTTTCACCTTTAAAAGTCTGGGCTGAGTGATCATAACACACTAAATGTAGCTTGCAGTATTAGCATTTGCATTTAGCATGGTGAGTGTCGTCTTAAACTCCTGGAAAACCTTTTACATAGAGTTCGTGGCGTCCAGTAGAGTTTAATTCATTGAAAATAATTTACTGTTTTCCTGCTGAGTGTGTATAATCATCATTGCTCATCTGTCAATGTTTATTAGAAATTGTTGGCAACCTTTACTTATTTATTCATGGACTAAAATTTTTGAAGTTTACAGACGAAAACATTTTGAGTAATTGTCGACTAAAACTAGATGAAGAGAGACGAACACAGTTTGAAATGACTAAAATATGACTAAATCTAATAAGTATTTTAGTCCAAAAGACTAAGACGAAAATTTAAAGGGCTGTCAAAACCAAAACTGCCAACAGATTTATTTGTAATAAATCTTATTTATTTTTATTTTTTAATCCTTTTATCATCTTTTTTTTTTTTTTTTTTTTTTTGGTAGTGAGGGGATTTTAGAATTGGCATAATTTTCGGACTCTACAGGTGCTAATTTTTCTCTCAGCTTTGAACCCTGCACTTTATACAGTGGTATGAAAAAGTATCTGAACCTTTTGGAGTTTCTCATATTCCTGCATAAAATCACCATCAAATGTGATCTGATCTTTGTCAAAATCACACAGATGTAAAAACAGTGTCTGCTTTAACTAAAACCACTCAAACATTTGTAGATTTTAATATTTTAATGAGGATAGCATGCAAACAATGACAGAACGGGGAAAAATAAGTAAGTGAACCTGCTGCCTCAGGAGACTTAAAGAGCAATTGAAAAGAATTTTTACCAAACAATTTAAGTCAGATGTGTGCCCAAACACTGATGAGTGGTTTAAATTTGCCTTGCCCACTATAAAACACACACCTGGTAAGAATTGTCTTGATGAGAAGCATTGTCTGATGTGCATCATGGCTCGGTCAAAAGAGCTGTCTGAAGACCCGCGATCAAGGATTGTTGATTTTTATAAAGCTGAGAAAGGATACAAAACCATCTCTAAATGTCTGGCTGTTCATCAATCGACAGTCAGAGAAGTTGTCTACAAATGGAAAGAATTTGGCACTGTTGCCTCTCTCCCAAGGAATGGCCATCCACCAAAGATGACGCCAAAAGTTCAGCACAGAATACTCAGAGAGTTCAAAAGAACCCTAGAGTGTCTGCTAAAGACTTATAGACACCACGGGCACAGTCCAATATCTGCGCACACATCACCTCTATGTAAAACTATGGCCAAGAATGGTGTTCATGGGAGGACTTCATGGAGAAAGTCACTGCTGTCTAAAAAAAAAAAATGTTGCTTGTTTAATGTTAGCAAAAAGGCACTTGGACACTCCACAGTTTTAGCAAAATATTTTGTGGACTGATGAAACCAAAGTTGAATTGTTTGGGAGTAACACACAACATAATGTGTAAAAAATGGAACAGCTCACCAACATCAACACCTCATGCCCACCGTGAAGCATGGTGGAGGGAGTATCTTGAATTGGGGCTGTTTGCTATCTCAGGGCCTGGACAACTTGCAATCATTAATGGAAGAATGAATTCAAAATTTTTTCAGGATGTTTTGCAGGAAAACCAGAGGCCATCTGTCTGACAGTTGAAGCTAAAAAGAGGATGGATGCTGCAACAAGAAAATGATCCAAAACACTTAAGCATATCAACTTCAGAATGGTTTCAGAAGAACAAAATACACATTCTGGAATGGCCAAGTCAAAGTCCAGACTTGAACCCCATTGAGATGCTTTGGCATGATCTAAAGACAGCGATTCATGCTAGACATCCCAGGAATCTGACTGAACTACAGCAGTTTAGTAGAGAAGAATGGGCCAAGATTAGTCCTGATCGAGGTGCCAGATCTGCAGTTACAGGAAGCGTCTGGTTGAAGTTATTGCTGCCAAAGGGGAGGGGGCGGCACAAATTATTAAATGTGATCGCTCACTTACTTATTTTTCCCCCTTCTGTCATTGTTTGCATACTATCCTCATTCAAATATAAAAAAACCTGTAAATGTTTGGGTTGTTTTCGTTAAAGCAGATACTGTTTTTTTCCATCTGTGTGATTTTGACAAAGATCAGATCACATTTGATGATGATTTTATGCAGAAATGTGAGAAATTCCAAAAGGTTAATTTACTTTTTCATACTACTGTAGTCCAGTGTGGTTTATTGATAGGTTTTTACAGGCTAATGAGCCGCAATGTCTTTTGCTGTAAATACACCTGTGGTTTATAGTCAAGTACAGCTTATACATGAACATGAACAGTTATCTTGTCATATTTTGTGGGTAGGCTTTTAGTCAGGTGTGTATGATAGTCCAAAAAATACAGTATTATTTATTTTCACGGTGAGTCAGATCACAGAGTCACATACGCGTAAATAATGTATACAGTATTTTCAGCATGTCATGTTTTATTCCTGATGACTTTTTCTCACTTGCCTCAGTGTTCGATAGTTGATGGAAAACATGGACTGACCTTGTTATTTTTTTTATTTTTTTTATTTTTTATTGGTACACATGCACAGCCTAAGGAGAGCCAATGCAAGCACTGTATCGGGTGGTCTGCTTCACAAAGATAATAATGTAGTTTCGATTGACAGTGCTTTGGACTTGGTACCTACTCATGCTTCATATTGTGCTGAGAGATCACAATATTGAGAATTGCATGGCATACTAATGAAAGGTTCAGTGTCTGTGGAACTGTGATAAAGATGATTTTATACTGCATATAGTAAGTTGGCATCCTAATAGCAATAGTAGAATTCACCGTACATGTTCTTTTTAATGCAGTGTCCTTCAGATTTTTAGAACGGTTTCTCACCTGTGAATGCAAGACAATTGATTGCTGCGGCTCTCTTTTTAGAGTAAATGAGGTCTTCAGAAAGAGTGCATTTTATCTCTTGGCACTGTTTGAGATGTGTCAGGAATAGTAATGGAAACGGAAACAAAACGTGTCTAAAAATTTCTCTATACATTTATTCATGTTTTGAAGTTAATTTGTCTTCCAATCCAATCCCTGTCTTTGTATTTGCTCACCGATTATGTAAACCTTGTCAGTGTGAAATATTCAACTCCCACATATTGCTAACTTTACCTGGCTGGAACATTCAGGGACTTCCTTTTATTTCAGTATTTGCTTCACTGCTACATACTGTATATTTTACAACACAGTCACAACCGTGCTTGTTCTATTGCTGTAAGGAACATTATACAACCATTGTTGTTTCCATCATGCTATTTGTTCAACAAGTCAACCAAGAAAAAAGGCATTGCCTGTGATGAAATTTGTCTAGAGGTCATTTAATGGTTGTGTTCATTTATTATTTACACCTTTTCATTTTGGACTAAATGTAATCTGCAACATTTAGAACTGCACCCATTTTGACCTCTTTAACTCTTGACTTCAGGCAGGTCTGTTACTCTCATCTGTGCACCCACGGAATCACAATATGATAGGAAAGATTTTTTACAATGCTCTTAACAAATGGTTCAAACACATATTCCCACAAAAAAACGGCGAAATATACCTGATCCTAAACTAAATTACGAATGCATAAAAAAAAAAAAAAAAACCTTAGCATAAAAACAAAAACTTAGCTTATGGATGGTTATCTTGAGATTTAGGGCAACTTAAATAGTTACCGGTAATTCCGATTTACGTGGAAATTCAGGCTAGGTCGCCAGTTTAGGAACGGAACTCGTTGGTATTAAAGATGCACCGATACCGATACTAGTATCGGCAGGGGGCGCCGATGGTGGTATCGGTATTGGCGAGTACCAACAAAGACGGCGCCGATACCATTTACCTGTTCATTATTATAACATTTGACCGCAGCCTTTTTTTTTTCTCCTGGCGCTCACTACACTTTGTCTCTGTGTTGTGTGATGACACGTGAACACCAAACAGCTATCGCTATTGGCCTGCTCCAGACCAATGAGAACGGGCCAATAGCCACTTCTGACCAATGACATGGCCGACATGGCGACATGGCCGACATGGCGGCATGGCGGCGGTCGGGAAATATTTCCAAATAGAAATCCCGTCAATTAAAATCAATGGCTGCGTGCAAGATTTGCGGCCTGAAAGTTTCGAGATGTGGAGTTAAATCGGCCAGTTTCAATACCTCGAACCTGACAAAACATGTGAAGACGAAACGTGAACGAACACGAGTTTGAGCCTGCAAGAGCAGGACTGCTATCCAGAGGAAGGGCGCTGGACAGGTGCAACAATCTCTGGTCAGTTCACTACGTCTACTTTACTTTTATTGTCTTTTACTGAAAAAAATGCTGCAGTAATTTGGGAACTGTTTCCAAAGTAGGGTTGCCACCTTTCAGAAATAGAAATAAGGGACCCACCCCCTCCCGAAAAAACGAGACTAATAGAGAGACGGGATGCTGTGGTCAATTATTATACTTATAATTGAGAGCGTCCGCAAATGACAAGGTTGGACGTCGAAGCGGACAACAAGCGGGGGATAAATACAAGGGTTTAATGATTGCAAACAAAAAATAACACACGATCGCGGGATAGTAGAAATAACAAAAGGAGTCCGTGACAGCAGGTCGACGGAGCTCAATACTACAAACCCGAAGATTAACTAAGACGATAGGCAGCGAGCCAAAAAGCCAAAATAAAAACACTCAAATACCTGCACAGGGTAGAGGTTACAAACGAGTGCAGCACACTAACAGAAAAAACCCAATGCAGGGCCGTAACAAGCAAATGTAGCGAGACTATAGTGCGAGATGTCAAAAGGCGATCAGCGAAGCAAATATCTCGGCAGCCTTCTCTGAGCTCACCCGTGCTTAAATGCTGCGTTGATGAGCCCGCATTGGATTCAGGTGCGACGTCAGGAACGCCCCCACTAACAGGCCAGCAACAAAACACAATCTAACCAGCAGCAGAATGTGACAATAATTTCATGAAAGTTGCACTGTTTGGCCTTTGAAAGGTTTAAAAAAAGTTTACTCAGTTCATTCAGAGTTTGTTATTATGAACTTATTTTTACTTTCTTACTATTGGGCTCGTATCATACTTTGTACTAGTCTTTTTCCTATTTTGCAAAGGTAAGCAACAGCCTGGCAAAGCCTTGATAGCAATGATTTCACATCCAATTATGTAGCTCTTTGGGAAAAAAAAAAAAAAAATATATATATATATATATATAAAATCGGGGTGGTATCGGTATGGTATCGGTATCGACTGATACTGTACAGCCAGGTATCGGTATCGGGGCCAAAAAATGGTATCGGTGCAACACTAGTTGGTATAAGCCGGTGACCATCTGTACTAGGAGCAATGCCAACTACAAAACAGCAAAAGTTCTAACTAACGATTATTTTTTATAAGCGATTAATCAGACGATTAATTAAACAATCGATTAATCAGATAAATTTCACTTTTTTTTCAACTACCTTCGCAATTTAACTTGAAGTTATTTTAGGCATGTTGTGATTAAAATGAAGACAAAATGGATGACTATTTCCTTCAAAAATAATATTTCATTACAGCTTCCTGACTTAACTGTACTCTACAAATGTACTGTTTTAAGTACATAAAACTTTAAAAGAAAATTTCTCATTTCACATATCAGACAAAAGTATTCTGTTCATTCAAGTTATAGTAAAGTGGTGCTGATTGATATTTTTTTTCTTGTGGGAAAAGCGCTGATATAAATTGTGTCAATGACTCATTTATTTTCTTTAAACAAACTAAGCAACAAAATCAAATGAGTAAGAGGCAGACTGTAATGAATCAATTTTCATTATCAAACAGGTCATAAATACAATCCAAATCCAATTTCAAAGCACCTTCTCTTGTATGACAATTTACAGTTTGAATGGGAGTTTGTGTTGAAAGGCTGTTATATGAATGGATTTATGTGAGTGGTTTATAAAAAGAAATAAGACAACTTTACTATCTTACAATAACTCAAGTAATAATATGCTTCTCCAAAACACAATACAAACGGACACTTAAGACACTCATTAGCATAATCGCTAACGAGCTTAGCGCGCCGTGCTAAGTAATAACGTCTCATCAAAAAAGGAATCTAACTTTCGAGATTTCTTCATATTTTTGATTCAGCAACCCAATCTGAGTGGAGCAGTGAACTCTCTCTCTCTTGCTCTAATCACTGGCGTGCGTGCACAGCCTTACATTACATAAAAATAAGGAACCAAATGGGACTGCTCATAGCAGCTATTAATCGATTTTAATCGATTGTTGAAGAAATTAGCGTGAAAATTAAATATTTAAAATTAACAAGCTCATTAATGATTCATGTTACAAAAAATAAACCAGGGCATGTTCTCTGCAATAACACATTTTCATACCACACCATTCATATAAACATTGTCAACTTAATATTTTCCTGAAACAAGTACTAATATAATAAACATATTAACTGTAACTTTTATCCTTTTTTTTTTTGCCGACTGTATAATTTATATCTCTTGATTAAGCGGTCATGAGTGCCGAAATACTAATCAGTAATTAAAGCTCATCCCATTCCACAAATCTTAACTGTATCCCACTTGATATCATAATAACAACATCCTTTTAATTTCACGGACAATGCTGGAGCTAAGCAGCAAGTTTGAATTGAACTCATGGATTTTAGCTGGTGGCTTATTTGATAGACAAAATGTCACATTTGAATAAGATGCTGAGTGGATTTATGCCATTGGGACCCCAAGAATGCCTAATTAAATCTCATTATCCTGAAATGGGCTCTCATAGAAGGTATTTACTTCACTAGTGACTGCCTGTATATTTTTACATTGACATTCCATTGAATCCCATTTTTTCCTTGAAGGTTGACACGCAGGCTGCATGCGAATTAAGGCGTTTCAAGAACCAAGTTCAACACTGTCACATCAATACCTCTTTCTTAATGCAGCATTGATTATTGGCACCCGCAATGAGATTAAAAACAAAACGCATCTAGAATCAAGGGAAAAGACCCTAGTCACTAAATAGGCTGCTTTTGATGTTTTTTTTGCTTAGAGTGGTCCTATTCACATATTTTGAAGTCATTCCATTTTGAGGACCTGGCGATACAGAGTACTGATCCAATACTTTGGCAATTTATAAATGTATTTGATAATTTATTATGAAGTTTACTTATTTTTGTTTGGTAACACATTTAACAGTTCCATCATAAGACTGACATGAGACAATCATAATTATGACATCACACTGTCATGAGCATTAATTAATGCTTATGACAGATGTCATTTAGTGTAATTCGGCAAATTTTGTCACTAACTCCATTTATGTCCAGTCCCGATCTTAAAGCGGAAGTTCAGAATTTTTTACCTTAACCTTAATTTTTGAGTTAGCAGGGTTTTAATTAGTCGCTGGAGTTGATTTCTGCACATTCCGTGCAGTTTGTTAGTTATTTATTAATTTCAGGGCTCCGGAGTGGCTAAGCTAACGCAAGTCAATGGTCCCTTCCTAGCATGCCAATAAAAAACGATATTAACAGATCTAATATAGTGAAATAAATGTAAAATGCAGATCGTTGTTCAAAATACCCAGAACAATGTCATACCAAACTACCTTAATTCATTTATTTCTGCGGGACTATTTTTTTTAGATGCGTCTTGCGACCACAATGGAGAGGAGTGCTTCGGCCACTCGTGCTCATGCTGCATTCCAGGAAGGCTGGAAGTTGGAGTTATCCCACACGGATGGTGCCAGTTGCGACATTAAAGCGGTCCAAGCGCTTTTTATTTTGGCCATCAAAAGACATGCAAATCTGCCTCCTCGTAAGCGATCAAATAGTGGAGGAAAAACGACGGCTAAATAGACCAGTCTAAACTGCCTTCTTTAGTTTTACGATTGACGGTGTGCTTTTTGACGGGTAGAGAATTTTGTCAAACGACGTCGGATTGAAGCAACTCGTGAAGTTGGGATACTTTTTTGTCTGACTTCATAACTAGGGTCTCTTAGTTCGAGGGGCGTTTCAAATATATTTTTCATGGTCGGAAGTTGGAAAACTCTCACTTCCCACATTCAGTTCAGTTTCAGTTTATTCACACATCGTATCATGGTACACACAAGAACATGGTCATATATACAAGCAGTTCATCTGACAAGATACGTGAAAGGGACACTCCAAATAAGCTATTTAGAACTTTTAGTAGGGGCCCAGTCAAACAGCACACACATACACACATCCATACACATATATACAATTAACTATGGAAAATTTCAACATTCTGATTATATCGGATTTGACATGTGATACCTTAGTAATGTTATTCAAAGACAGCATAATAAGCATACAATGCAAGGAGGTGAGTTTTCAGTTTTTTCTTAAAAATAGAGATGGAGTGTGACATTTTAAGTGTTTCGTCCAGCTCATTCCAGATCTGTGGTCCTCTGCACACAATGCCAAAGCTTGTAGACTTTAGCCTTCTGTTTTTCCCTGTGATAAGATTTTTTCTTCTGGTAGTATATGTGTGCTGAGGAGTATAGATTGGGATGAGATCATTTAATTTATGGCTTACTTTATGGATGACCTGATACATTATGCAAGCGCACAAACCAAATGTCCTAGAACCAAATTTCCAAATGTAATGACTAGAATGTGACACGATATACCATTGGGTGAAGTTTGGTTCACTTCCGCGCAGCGGTTTGGGAGTTATCATCAATATTACATTTCTCGGCCGAAGTGCATAGATCTCAGGCTCAAAAGGTGATATTTGCGGTAAGCATTTTGAAAGTAGTTGTGTTCTTTTTAGCCTCAGAAGGTGGTGATGATGAAATATTAATTTAGTTGGAGCACTGAACCCGGACCATGTTATGGCACGTATGACTTTTTTCTGTAGTGTTTCAAGATTTTTTAGATAGGTTGGAAATGTGTTGCACCATATGATATTACAATATTGTAAATGTGGTTCAAATCAAGATTTATACAGGGCAGAGGTTGCGCTAGACATTTTCGTTGTCTGTCATTTTGACTGACAGGGTCATAAAAATCCAGTCATAATCTATTTTTATCAGTCACTTAAATTTTTAAAATGATAATGATGACATATTCACTAGTATTTAGTTTTCATTCATTTTTAATTAATATTGTAACGCTTGCTTGGCGGCGAAAAATTAGACACGGAATTTGTATTTTTCTCCCTCTTTTTACTCTGCTTACCGCCAACACCAACAAAACAACTCCATTCCCAAAGAAAAAGAGGCAACTATATAGACCCCAATCACCAACGTCACACAATGATCTTAATTGTGGTTGTCAGCCCAAAATCTTCTAAATATATATTAAATGCATCTTACCAGATATAAAATGACTACTACATAGTCTGTGGATCGTTTGGTGCCCAGATTTCTTGTCGAATTACAGCAGTCCATCTCGCTCTTCTCTTCAGGTCTCTCAGAATACGGTAGAACTTCAAGTCTCTCCGTCTATCTTCTCTGTTACTGCAACCAACCGCCACACACGCCTTCGCCATTTTGATTATTAATGTTAACGAGCAGAAAAACACGCCGTAATAGGAGGCATGTACGTAGCGGTAATGTGTAAACACGACGAGCTGACGGACAATATGGCTGCTACAGTCAGGGGGCGGAGTTGTGACGTCATGTGATTGGGGTCTATAGACAAGTTTCCTGAGCGAAATATGGGCGCCGCCATCTTGGAAAATGTCTGCTTCGCACTTCCGGTCCGGTCGAGTAGCAGTGTATTAGCAGTGTATTGACAACGATAAAACTACGAAATCAAGCCAGAGCAACCCATGGAATCTTCAAAAATTGATTCAGCACGACCTAGATGAAACGTAGATGAGATTGGATGGCAGTTCGCGTCACTTCGTTGATCATTCGTGGACAAAATTATTAACAACGGTCAGCCTGTGTTAACGTGAGGAATGGATTGATACTACGGCCATTAGTGATCAAAATGTGGTGAAATTACAAGTTATATTACATTTGCCGACTGCAGAAGGGCTGACATGGATTGTTTTGTTACAAGGAAATGCTACAAGGTTATGTACATATGATGTAAACACAAATAGTATGTCATTCTTTTTTTTATTGCAGGCATTGATCGCAATAAAACATTTAGACATGATTCAATTTCTTGTTTTATTTAAAACGATTGGTGCACTCCAAAACAGGTCAATAAATCACATTTATAAAAGTATTGCAAAAATAGCATACGAGAATGTGATATCAGACCGCAGAGCTCCGGAGCCTCGTGAACAAATAGCGACATCACGGAGGCCCTCGGCGGCATTTAGATGTGCTTTTTTTCCCGTCCTCGGTAATTCAAGCTCCAATAGCATATATTTAAAGATGCTACCGTTCACAAGTTCGTAGTTGGATCACGGCGATCTCTGCGAACCACCGTCTGTCACAATCCCTGCCTCTCTCTCGGCCTCTCCCGGGAGTCGAGCTGTCATCATCATTGTGGAACGCAAACGATATATGTTCGATATATGTCCATCAACGTACAAGTCAAGTTGTCTTCCCTTTTATAACAGCATTTCCCAGCTGTAAACAAACGAATAAAAACTTGTAACACTTGGATTTATACGGTGCATTCAAACACGATTAGCAACAGGCGGCTAGCAGCAGTAGCAGAAGCTAGTTGTTGTAAAAATGATTAAACTTCGTAATTACAATCATCATCGTAACATCAATAGCAAAGGCAACAAGTCGTTTCATGCGCCAGATTTTAGGTTTTGTATTTTTAGAGCACATTACCTTCCATAACAGCGGGGGCATGACTGCAGGAGCTGTCAGTTTTGTACATCTCCTTCCCTCCCACCTGTATGACGAGTACGAGCACCCATGGTTTGGAAATCGACATGGTACGAAGCATGGAGGCCTTGGCTTGGTTCTCCACCTGCCTACATCAAAATAACATTCCCGGGATCTTGTATAAAGACCCTTCCAACTTCGATTCCACCGCCATTGACTTCAACGGTAAACAGGCGGAAACGGAAGGGGAAGGAAGACATAAGGAAGTAAACCGGAAGTACCTCGGAAAGTTGTCTATACACAGGCGGCAATCTAGTCCACCAATTGGATGACACGCTGGCACACCGGGTGCACCAATAAGAACCTCGCGTTGATGTGTCAATCACGGTGCTGCCGCCAGACCACGGTGACGCTACAATATTCGAGAGGATTCTGACAGAATAGCCAACGACGTCATGCATTAAGAGAGACAATAGCTAATTAATATGCCACCCTGTGGTCTGGGGTGTGAATTGCAACCTGTCAAAATGACGGACGGACTTCAGTTTTTTCCATCACCGTTTTAAAAAACCGGTCAACGACGGAAAATATTCGGTTAACGCGACCCCTGATACAGGGTGAGAAGTGCAGATAGTGGGATATAACGTCACAGTTTAAAAAACAGAGCAGCATATTTCGAGTTTATTTGTGAGCTCATCGATATGTTTTTTAAAATTAAGGTACTCGTCAATATGGATCCCCAAGAATTTTGTAGAGCAGACTTTTTCAATGGTTTTTCCATTTATGTTTAAACAGATTTGTTTGATGGGCTGTTTTTTATAGGAGCGAAACACAATATAATTTGTTTTATTGATACAGTATTTAGAGAGAGTTTATTACATTTGAACCATGTGTCTATTTTCTTTAGTTCACTATTTATGATTTGCTCAAGTGCAGAGGGATGTTTATGGGAAAAGAATAAATGTTTATAATCAGCAAATAGTACTTTATGAAAAACAGATGAGGAATTAACAAGGTCATTAATGTGCAGGATGAAGAGCGGCCCTAAGATGGAGCCCTGGGGGACTCCATGATTGATGAGTTTGTATGATGATTCTGAATTATTAATGTTGACATACTGATGTCTTCAGATAGACAGCTACGGAACTACTCTAGAGCTAGGCCTCTAATCCCATAATGTTTTAATTTTTTAAAATTAGTATATCGGTCTTAATGGTGTCAAATGCTTTGGATAGGTCCAAAAAAATGCCGACTACGTAGTCACCTTTGTCAATTGTAACGTGGATTTTTTCCGTTTGATCAAATACTGCCATATATGAACTATATTTCTTTCTGAATCCATACTAGCTTGTCTAGGTAATTATTTAGTTTGTTGTAAACTACTCTTTCCAATACCTTGGAAAGGGTAGGCAGAATAGATATTGGTCGGTAATTGCTCAGATCATTTTCATCTCCAGATTTAAAAATTGGTGTAATTCGTGCAATTTTTGCTGTTTGAGGCACCACTTCCTCTAATGCAGCATCAGTCTACGGTTCTTCACTGAACGGCAACATAGTGAAATGTGCATTTAGAGGCTGTGGAAACAGACAGAAGAAATGGGCAAATGAGAGTTTCCAAACATTTTCGATAAAGAACGAGGAACAATACAAACTGTGGATACTTGTTGCTGGCTTCGACATAAACACACTGGTGGAAAAATATCACTCCGCTCTGTAGACTTTTACCGACAGAGCTGCTGGATTATAAATGTTGCTATTCATAATACAGTTATGTCAGGGAGCTTGTGTGTCTGCTCAGACACATAAAAAAATAGAGGGAACATTGCTCATGAGTGCCATGTCATAAATTCTGACAGTCTTATGACACCACTGTCAAATAAAGTGTCCCCTTTCGTTTATAATTTTTTTTAACAATATCCTCATCCATCTTGATTATTTTGTTGCTGTCTGGCCATTAAACAAATCTTAGAAACACCATCATTTTCCACTCAATTACAATCTTCTCAAAATGTTACTTTTTGTTTCTTTTGATGACATCCTTGTACATCTTGGTTTATTTGTAGTCCTTGAATTAAAAAAAAAAATCTTCAAAACTCAATCTTTTTCATCCAATTCCCATCTTACAGTGCCTTGCAAAAGTATTCGGCCCCCTTGAATCTTGCAACCTTTCGCCACATTTCAGGCTTCAAACATAAAGATATGAAATTTAATTTTTTTGTCAATAATCAACAACAAGTGGGACACAATCGTGAAGTGGAACAACATTTATTGGATAATTTAAACTTTTTTAACAAATAAAAAACTGAAAAGTGGGGCGTGCAATATTATTCGGCCCCTTTACTTTCAGTGCAGCAAACTCACTCCAGAAGTTCAGTGAGGATCTCTGAATGATCCAATGTTGTCCTAAATGACCGATGATGATTTTCCAAGCTTTAAACATCTCAAGGAGCACTGTGCAAGCCATCGTATTGAAATGGAAGGAGCATCAGACCACTGCAAATCTACCAAGACCCGGCCGTCCTTCCAAACTTTCTTCTCAAACAAGGAGAAAACTGATCAGAGATGCAGCCAAGAGGCCCATGATCACTCTGGATGAATTGCAGAGATCTACAGCTGAGGTGGGAGAGTCTGTCCATAGGACAACAATCAGTCGTACACTGCACAAATCTGGCCTTTATAGAAGAGTGGCAAGAAGAAAGCCATTTCTCAAAGATATCTATAAGAAGTCTCGTTTAAAGTTTGCCACAAGCCACCTGGGAGACACACCAAACATGTGGAAGAAGGTGCTCTGGTCAGATGAAACCAAAATTGAACTTTTTGGCCACAATGCAAAACGATATGTTTGGCGTAAAAGCAACACAGCTCATCACCCTGAACACACCATCCCCACTGTCAAACATGGTGGTGGCAGCATCATGGTTTGTGCCTGCTTTTCTTCAGCAGGGACAGGGAACATACCCCAAGCGACTTGCAGCTGTAATTGGAGCAAAAGGTGGCGCTACAAAGTATTAACGCAAGGGGGCCGAATAATATTGCACGCCCCACTTTTCAGTTTTTTATTTGTTAAAAAAGTTTAAATTATCCAATAAATTTTGTTCCACTTCACGATTGTGTCCCACTTGTTGTTGATTCTTGACAAAAAATTAACATTTTATATCTTTATGTTTGAAGCCTGAAATGTGGCGAAAGGTTGCAAAGTTCAAGGGGGCCGAATACTTTTGCAAGGCACTGTATGACGTGCTCAAGCCTCATTTTTGATCGCATGATCAGACTGGGGACATCCCTAATTATTATACATCTGTATTATTTTTTTAACTCAGTCAATGCCATTAACAGCGATAGACATTAAATTTATTTTAACTAAGAAGGCGGGCATTGAGTGATCATGTTTCACTGCCATTGACGGGGATATACCGTATTTTTGGGACGATACGTCGAACCTGAGTATAAGCCCCACCAGCCAAAAAATGTGCAGTGAAAAGGAAAAAAAAAACATATAGGTCGCACCGGAGTATAAGTCACATTTTTTTAGGGGAAAATGTATTTGATAGAATCCAGCACCAAGACCAGACGTGTCATCTTGAAAGGCAAATTTAAAATACAATAGAGAACAACAGCCTGAAAATTTTGAAATTTGGCTAAATTGGGGGTCTCAGAGCAGAACTTCAAGTCACCTGAGTGTTTTCCGCCATATATTTATTTTTAAAAAAAATTAGCGAGAGAGAAGTTGACCTGACCCGACCGTAAATAATCACACATAAGTCGCTCCAGAGTATAAGACGCATCCTCTGCTAAACTATGAAAAAAACTACGATTTCTAGTCCGAAAAATAAGGTACATCCAATCCAATTTAGCCGGGCGGGATGGCAGCGATCGAACGATTACAGTTAAAATGTATTGGACTTCTATTGCCGTCAGTGACAGCCAATGAGTTAATACTTTCAAATAAACAAGTAAATAAAATAATAAAGTAAAATAAATAAAAACCAGATCTTTTTCTCCCGATTCCGATCTTCTAAAAATGACGTAAACTGGCCCGATTTCTGATGACGTGATCGGGGACATCCCTAGTTATGTTATTACACTGTCAGCAACAACTGTACTGCAAAGAGATTTTGCGCTGTTATTCCCTCGAGAAAACAAAACGTTTTATGTTGTAAAAGTTGCTAAACGGTGATAAAGTTGTCGCTAAATAAGCAATAATACATGTATGATTTCTTTCAATCAGGTTTCGATTTGAAATCGGCGTTAAACTGCCTTTACCAATAGGAAGTTGTTCCGGGTTGCACTCGTAAACCTATTTAAAACAGTTTGGCACCAGTTAAACTGGGATTTATTCGGATAAGAAAAAGAAATACGTGCTATATTGTCATGCATTCTTTTTTTGTCTTTATAATATTTGTTTTTTTTTTCTGTAGTTTTCATTTTGCTGCTGTCACCGTGTAGCTCATCAATGAAGATTAATGAACCTGTCCCAGAACAAGCCATGTAAACCCAAACTATGACAAGACCTCCGCTGAGTTTCACAGATGAGCTAATATTTTGGATTATGCGCTGGTCTTTTTTTTCCCTGAAGCTTTATCCTGTCACTTTGATAAAGGTTACATTTGTGTTAAGAGGGCATAAAATTCACCCCTGTCCCAAAATTATAAAAGCACGTCACTATTAATGTTTAATTTTACTCATTTGCATCTTCCGTAATTCCGTTCATAGTTTTCTGCAAAGAGATTGTGCTAGCTTCTCGCTTGCCCTCCGGAGATTGTTGCTGATGACATGAATTGATGAAATTTTGGGGCCTTTACTTGCGCCTTTACTGCTCTAAAAATGTTTCTTTCATCAGTTTCTGCTCTCATCCTTGATCTGCCCATTTCTGTCTGTGTTATTAAGGACTCTTGCGGTTTTGTTTTTCTTCACTATGGCCTAAATGCTTACGGTATATTGGCTGTGGCAAATTTTTGCGTCATGGATATGGATTGAGTTTACATTTATTCTCAGCATCACCCGTGTCAGCTTTGTTTTTTTTTTTTTTTTTTTTTTTAATATCTGAAGCATGGAGGTGATTCTGTTATTGTATTTGCTTCTCCTGTGCAAGGTCCAAAAAACTCTTGGGACTCTAATCAAGCATTCTGGAATGGAATGTATTGGTTCTCAAACAGAATTAAAACACAAAACAAGGTAACCGAGCAATAAATATCCAAGAATGGCTCAGACCAAAACATTGTACTTTACTTAAACTGCTGGCCAAATGTATTGACACCCCTGTAATTCTGTCAGATAATGCGCAATATTTCCCAGAAAATGATTGTAATTAAAAATCCTTGGGTAGTAATATCTTCATTTATTTTGCTTGCAATGAAAAAACACAAAAGAGAAAGAAAAAAAAATTTAATCATTATCATTTTACTAGTGTTGCACCGATACCATTTTTTGGGCCCGATACCAATACAGATACCTGGCTGTGCAGTATCGGCCGATACCGATACCATTCCGCAAAAAAAAACAAACAAACAAACAACATATATGTATATATACACAATATATTTACTGTATATATATATATATAGTGTACATCCTTAATATAGAAAACGAAGGAATTAATTTCGTTTGGTAATTTCGAGACAAAGACATACAGATGTCATGCATCGGGATTTGGGAAGTTAGCTCACGTGGGGAGGACAGTACATTGGCATTCGAGTGATGCCAGTAGATGGTATCAGCGCCCTAAATGTTGGTACTCGTCGATACCGATACCACCAATTCGGGCCGGATCGCCGCCTCCTGCCGATACTGGTATCGGTATCGGTGCAACTTTACATTTTACACAAAACTGATGCTTCTTTAATTTGTGTATTTTTCAGCACCTGTTACTTACCTGTGGCACATAATAGGTGGTGGCAATAACTCAATCACACTTGCAGCCAGTTAAAAAGGATTAAAGTTGACTCAACCTTTGTCCTGTGTCCTTGTGTGTACCACATTGAGCCTGGAGATTTGTGTCTACCGTGCGCAGTGTCATCAATAAGTGGAAAGCCCGTGGCACTGTGGCTAACCTCCCTAGATGTGGACAGAAAAGAAAAATTGATGAGAGATTTCAACAAAAGATTGTGCGGATGGTGGATAAAGAGCCTTGACTAACATCCAAACAAGTTCATGGTGTCCTGCAGTCTGAGGGTACAACAGTGTCAACCCGTACTATCCGTCGGCGTTTGATTGAAAAGGGACTCTATGGCAGGATACCCAGGAAGACCCCACTTCTTTTACATATAGTTTTATATATAGTTGATGTGTGCACAGAGATATTGGACTGTGCCAGTGATGTCTGTAAGTCTTTAGTAGACACTGTAGGGTTCTTTTTGTACCTCTCTAAGTATTCTGCGCTGAACTCTGGGCATCATCTTTGGTGGACGGCCACTCCTTGGGAGAGAAGCAACAGTGCGAAACTCCATTTTTTGACAACTTCTCTGACTGTCGATTGATGAACATCCAGACCTTTAGAGATTGGTTGGTATCCATTCCCAGCTTTATACAAATCAGCAATCCTGGATCGCAGGTCTTCAGACAGGTCTTTTCACCGAGCCATGATGCAATCAGACAATGCTTCTCTTCAAGACAATTCTTACCAGGTGTGTGTTTTATAGCGGGGCAGGGCGGCTTTTTACCTCTCATCAGTGATTGGGCACACACCTGACTCAAATTGTGTGCTAAATATTGATTTCAATTGCTCTTTAAGTCTCTTTGGGCAGGGTGTTCACTTACTTATTTTCCCCCTTCTATCATTGTTTGCATGCTGTCCTCATTAAAATATGAAAACCTACATGTTTGGGTGGCTTTATTTAAAGCAGGCACTGTTTTTCCATCTGTGTGATTTTGACAATGATTAGATCACATTTGATGGTGATTTTATGCAGAAATGTGAGAAATTCCAAAAGGTTCAGATACTTTTTCATACCACTGTCAGGAACATGAAATCAATTGAATATTTTTTTTGTCTCACTTTTTGGCTCGGTAGACAAAATCCGAATTTCCACACGTATGCCTTGGTGCTGCTGGCTGACACAACACTGCAGTGAACAGACTGCAGTGCGTGCTTTCCATTTCTTGTGTTTACATACTGATATTGGTGTACCAAGTAATACAAAGCAGCTGATTCGCTAATGTAAAGTAGAGCAGAACACAGGGAGATTGCTGAAGGGCAACTGACAGTATTGAAGAGCACTGCGTAAATGTCACATGACCAAGAACTATATCATAACATTGGTGATACTGTAAGCTCATCGATTTAATTGAAAACGTGTCGTTCAAAATATTTTGTGATGCAGAGTGAAGTAAAATTGATGTTAATGTGGTGTTTCTAAACCTTTGCAAATGATCTAATAGTATAAGCCCTAGCTAAAAGTTGCAGTCTTTTGGAAAGTTGATGGTTAATGTATATCCAATTTTGTGTGTGTCCCTTCCCACATTTTTCACACTTTTCACATTTAAAACCACTTTTTTCCTCAAAGGCATACTGTAGCTAAAAGAGGTTTTGCTCAATCCAGGTAGGCAGGGAGAAACTATTTTAGTCTTTTAGGCGTTTAATCACAGCTGAGGGCTGACAAGATTGAGTGGTGGTTTGATGTTTGGATTGCTGTACAGGGAGTAGAGTATGAAAACGAAAGTGCTTTCAGATAAAGAATATATACAGTATATGATGCTATATTATTTAGAATAACATTTACATATGTTGGTTAGCTGACTGGCTTCTGAAAATATTGGGGTCCTGTCAGGTCATAATCTCAGGCCTTACAATAAGTACACTTATCTAGAGTTCGCTGACAGAATAGAATAGGATTATGCATCCTTGCAAGCTGTCATTTTTGACAAGCAAGTGTGAGAATAGCAGATGCACAATGTCAATCCTAGGCTGACATGATTACATGTGGTCTGTCGTCACAAATTCTGTGGGTGGCCCGCAATGGTAAAGCAATAATTTGTGGAGTTCTTTTCGACTCTTAGAAAACATACATTTACCCAGTCCGACGGTCAGCAACCTGCGGCTCAAGAGCCGCATAGGGCTCTTTAGCACCGCCCTAGTGGCTCTTTTCAAAAATGTTTGAAAACAGAAAACGATAGGGGAGGGATTTTTGTTTTTTTGTTTTAAAATGGTTTCTGTAGGACAAACATGACACAGACATTATTCTAATTCATTAAAGTGCGTACGACAGGAGAAAAAAAGTCTTAAATAACATTATTATGTAAATTAAAATCATATTTTGAGAGGATTCGACTATATACAACAGTTTGGCAAAACTCAGATGACGAGAAATTAGTCTTTTAATCTGCCGGTTAACCACGCCTACCATTATAGGGCTCTAGCGTCCCCAACAGGTGGATGACGTCAGCAGGAGAATGGTTTCATCTGTTTAACTATTCAGCCCACTGAGGGGGAATTATTCAGAACGAGGAGAATGAGACGATGAGAGCCGCAAAATGTTGTTGTTTCAGTCTTTCCACTCCAATATTTTTACAGGATATTCTTTTTATCCAAGTATTCTTCCCCAATAGCTAAATGAATGGTATGGTGATGACAAATAACAGTCTTGGGCTAAATGGAATATGAAATAATAAAAATGCATTTATTCAGTTTGACATGGCAAAATTACTCGATAATGGTCAAAACTGTCGACTTTACCTTTACGGTCGCACCTCCTGAACAATATTTTATGCCACCGTAGTTAGTCGGGCTTTTGTCATTTCCCTGCCGGCTTCGGATTATGTAAACAAACCAAGAGGCGTGACAGCTAGCCGACATGCTAACCCGAACCGAGCGATGTTTCAAAGTCTTCCAAGCTGAAAATCACACATCTCTCGCCCCGATCATTTCACCCGGCTGCGGAGTTGTCGATTGACCTCACCGATTGGCAACCCGCCCGGCGGCGAGCAAGTTAGAGCTCGTCGTTCCCCTGCTGAGGGCAGAGGGCTCGTTTGCGGGGAAGCAGCTGGACAATGACCGCCGGACAAACCGGCCGATGTCGGAGGAGAGCGTGGCTGCCAAATTGTTAACACGAATATGGCAAAATAATGCTTTGCTATACGGCAAAGATGTAAAGACTGAGAGAGTCATAGGAGAGCGGCTGCAGTTGTTGTGCAGCTAACATGACAGAATAAGTCTGGCAGTGAGCTTTTCTACATGCCCATCCATGATCAAACGTAAGTAAATGGTCTTTTATTTAAAGACAGTTTGTAGTGTTTACTTGGTAATCGCAGTTTTCACGGCCATTTTTAACACAAAGTTGCACTTTCTGATGGGGTTGAAAATTTGACAGAACACCGGACACATGAAGAGGGTAATAAACTGAGTATAGTGCTATCCCGGCGGGGGGATGTGCGACAAGCTGCCGGTCGTCGGCCGAGTGGACAAGGAACATGTCAGCCACAAAATGCAAGCCACCTACGTATTAAAATGATCCAGTATTTGACATAATGCAAAACACGATGCTTACTCCCTTCCTCGTAAGTCCAATGTTCCCACAGTAGTAGGGCTTGTTTTGGCCAATATCCACCGGTGAATGGGAACCTTTTGAAACCACAAAAAGGCTTACACACCTCTCCCTGGTGCAGCAATATTTTTCTGCAGCAGTATGTCTGCCGTTATGCGAAAAATAAATGAATCAATCCACAAAACCAGCTGAATCCGCAGTCCTTCTGCATACTGTAGTATTTATTGGTTGTATACTGAAGATGGCTATCCCGCTGACGTCACATTAGCAATCCTCGTCAAAACAGGATGTCGCTCATTTTCATGGCGCGGGATTAAAAAAACTAAATAAATATATCGATCGCTTCCACACACATCCAAGCGGTCCGTTTCATTCAGGATCATAAAATACCGCAGAAAATATAAAATAAACATGCTTTTTGCTGTCATAAGCACTTTAACATTGAAGTTAAGTTAAACTTAAGGCGGCATCATACAACAGAGTAGTCACGTGGTACGTCATTCTCTATAGGATGCGCTGCAGGGAAAATAAACATTGAACCATGAAGGCTCATTATGTATTTGTAGCCAACTTAGCCATTTTGATAGTAGGCCAATACAGTGGTACCTCTATCTACGAACGTCTCTACATACAGAATTAGAGCTGCAGCTATCGATTATTTAGGTAATCGATTCATCATCCATCAATTAGTTAGTTCAAATAATCGAGTAATTGGATTACTAACATTTTATGTATTGCTGAATACATATTAGGATTTGGTAAACAAAATAAACAAGTGTTAATTCTTGCAATAATGTTTATTTCAGCTTGCTAAGATTACACTTTCAAAAGAGCATGAAATGCAAATACATGAGTTTTTCTTGAAATTATGCAGAATTGCACTTGCATTTAAAAATAGTAAATGGTAAATGGATAGTACTTATTAGGACTGTCAAAATTTTGATTGAACACGTTTATTTCGAATACTTAATACATAGGTACCGATAATCGGTGACAATAATGAAAATAAATAAATAAATAAATAAAAAATATGAGTATTCGAAAAGGAGTGAGAAGAAGTAAAAACCTATTTACTCCCACCCCTTGTCCTTAAGTCCTGACATATCAGTTCAATTCCTTACATTTAAAGATATACATTCTTGTATATACATTCTTGTTTAACACATATACAATCTCACCATATAACCCTGCATATGACCTATACACAAATGTTGCAAAAGCCCAGTCCATTAAACAATTATCGCGTTAACGGACGGTAATTAATTTTTTAAAATTAATCAAGTTAAAATATTTGACGCAATTAACGCACATGCCCCGCTCAAACAGATTAAAATGACAGCAGAGTGTAATGTCCGCTTGTTACTTGTTTTTTGGTGTTTGGGGCCCTCTGCTGGCGCTTGGGTCCAACTGATTTTAGAGCTTTAAGCACCATGAGTAAGAAGTGTAATTATTGACATCAACAATGTCGAGCTATTAGTTTATTTTTTGATTGAAAATTTACAAATTTTAATAAAACGAAAACATTAAGAGGGTTTTTATCATAACATTTCTGTAACTTGTACTAACATTTGTCTTTTAAGAACTACAAGTCTTTCTATCCATGGATCGCTTTAAGAGAATGTTAATAATGTTAATGCCATCTTGTTGATTTATTGTTGTAATAAACTAATACAGTACTTATGTACCGTATGTTGAATGTATATATTCGTCTTGTGTCTTATCTTTCCATTCCAACAATAATTTACAGAAAAATAGGGCATATTTTATAGATGGTTTGAATTGCGATTAATTACGATTAATTCATTTTTAAGCTGTAATTAACTTGTTTAAAAATTTTAATCGTTTGACAGCCCTAGTTTTAATATAAAATTTCTATAACTTCTACTAACATTTATCTTTTATGTACTAAAAGTCTTTCTATCCATGGATCGCTTTAACAGAATGTTAATAATGTTAATGCTATCTTGTTGATTTATTGTTATAATAAACAAATACAGTACTTATGTACGGTATGTTGAATGTATATATCCATCTTGTGTCTTGTCTTTCAATTCCAACAATAATTTACATAAACATATGGCATATTTTATAGATGGTTTGAATTACAATTAATTACGATTAATTAATTTTTAAGCTGTGATTAACTCGGTTAAAATTTTAATCGTTTGACAGCCCTAGTACTTATTTAGCGCATTTACTGCGCTTTACATTAGCACACATTTACCCTTGCATACACACATTCACACACCAATAGGGCTGCTGCCATGCAAGGCGCTACCAACACATTAATAAATTAAAATACCTGAGCTTAGCCTAACCTAAATAAATAAAAGAGAACACAAGTAAAACAAAAGAACAATTGTCTAACTTGCATAGCAAAATTCTGCTAGCTTAAATGCTATAAAATGCTAGCGTTGTTTTTTTTTAACTGCTAAATATACTTCTAAACTAAATAACGGACACATTAACATACATATTAGCTCAAACTAAAACATACCTTACGTTGGTCTTACAGGGAGCAGATGGATGCAGCATATTCACTGCTGGCACTGGATGGCAGTGTATCCATCCAAATCAATAAAACCATTACAACGTCACTCTAATTAAGGTTGGCAGCAAAATTTGATCCAAAGCTTTTTCTATTTGAATTACTCGAGTTAATCGATTAATCGCTGCAGCACTACACAGAATTTTCATTCATTCAAGACACGCCTCAACGGGAAAATATTGATTTTTTTTACGAAAAAAAATTGAGAATACGAAAGGAAAAAATACAGTATGGCTGGTACTCACAGCTCCCAGAGTTTACTGAATGTAACATACTTGTAACTGGTCTGCCATTGGCTATTGAATAGCATTCCTGGCATCCAGTTGGCTAAGAGGGACCTCTACTGTATGTGTATGTGTGTATCTCAGCGTCCTCTTCATTCGCCCCTTGTGTTCTGACAGCTTTACATGAGTGTATTAACCTTTATTCTTTACTCTATTCTTGTATTTTTACATTATGCACAACTCAGATTTGATATTTATTGTGCAATAATGTAATAGTAACATGTATTTGTCACATGTTTTGATGCATTTTTATGCATTATAAAAGATTAATGTCTGAATGAATTTGGGGGGCTTGGAATAGATTAGGTAATTTACATGGGAAATGTGTCTCTCCTTATGAAATTTTCAGGTTATGAAGCTACCATATTGGCCTGAATATAAGACGGCCCTGATTATAAGATGACCCCCTCTTTTTCAATCTCAAGTTTGAAAAAAGACTTTTTGAACACCAAATTAATTTTTATACAGATAATAATTACAGTACATCTGAAACAAATGATTATAACAATATATTTGAGAGAAAAAGCATGTTATTTTGCCTCATTCAAATCTTAATATCTGAACATTTAAATATGTAAACTAAAGTGCAACCACATTTGTAAATGAATGGCTTCTGGTTTTTGAAATGTAAATAAACCAATCTATTGTGATAAAAACAAAATTGCAATAACTGCATTAACCATCATAGTGAGGTCTAACTGTAACTGTAGTCTCGAAACAAATCTGAATAAGGAAAAACATTGCAACAAAATAAAGCAAACTGGTTAAACATGAGAGTAGCTGAGATCTGTCATGACAGAACATTACTCAAGTTCAGCATTCGCTTCAATGATATCTGGCGCCATTTAGCGCCGTGAATGAGTATAATGTCTAGGCCCAGAATATAAGACAACTTCCTCTTTTTCAGTCTTATTTCAATGCAAAAAAAAAAACACCGTCTTATATTCGGGCCAATACGGTACTTTCACAACCATTTAATTTTGTAAGTAGAGGTACCACTGCAGGGTTTCCCCTACGTATAAGAGATTGTGGCGCAACGCCACACCAAAGTAAAAGCCGCCACGCCTTGCAAATGAGATGTTTTTTTTGGTTCTAAATATTTTTGCCGTTTCAAACTAGCGGCAGCCAAGTGTGAAGGGTTCAGCGGCAACCATTCATTGAGTATTGAAATGTCCGCAACTCTGCGCGGCCCCCTTAAGAAACAATTGGACTGGGGAGCTGTGACGCAGGGCGAAGCAAGTAGGAAGAATGGGAGAACGGGCGAGATAGCGAGAGATAGTGGTCACTTTACCACAATAAAGTGGGTAAGCCAATACCGACTCCTCTCCTTCTTCCCCATAACCGGGGCATTACAGTAGTTTAGATCGGACTTTTCGCGAAAGTGAGTGGTGGACGCCCCGTCTTGGACGGAAGACCAAGTTTGAATGAATTTGTGCTGAGAGGTGCGGCTTCAAATAGAGCCTTGCTCTACTTTCAGAGCGCAGCCGCGTTAACGAGCATACGCGCAATCGCGGCTGATGCAACTTTGATAAATGCGCTTTTTTTCAAGTTTCGCGAGCTTTGGGACACAAAAATGACTCTAATACGTCTCCTTGCTATGTTAATGATACCTCGATGTGTGTTTGTGTGGAAGAGTAGTTCACAAACAACAACAAAAAACTATTCACCTTCTCACTAAAACTAGTAAAACTCACACGGCTATTACAATTTCCCCCCTACTCCTTGAAATGGGTCCGTTAACAGAAGGACTATTATTATTGTCGTAAAGTAGTACGTATTGTACAACAATGTCCAGTCTTTCAATTTTGTCCTGTTATATCTAATAATTTTCTCATTTTGATCAGGTTCAGCACAACATAATAGAGTTTGCATGCAATGAATGGCATAGCATGGCATTTTCTATATCTAGCCTTTATTGCCCTTTTGGAAATTACCTCCATCTATTTTACAAGTATTAGCTCAGTAAAACAGCCGATTGTACATCCCCACAAAAAGCAATATGTGGCATCTGTGGCACTTTTCTGCATGAAAGTACTCCGCAATTAATTGGTCTTTTGTAACTTATCCAAGGCACACCTGTGCAATGATCAGTGTTACTTTGTCTTTTTCTCACCTGGCAGATGCATGAATCATTGCTTTTATTGGGACACCACTTCAGAGAATATCTAATTAGGAAAAGAACAGTAGGAGTCATTTGTTTGTGTTTCTGAGGTATTAAATACAGTACTTTATGACATGGAGAGCGCAAAATGTGTCATTTAAACTATTGTTCAGTGTTATTTTAACAAATTGACCTATAAACCAACACAAAATAAGCTTACCAAAATAATATGAAAGTGAGTAAACTAACCAAATTAATATTAAACGATGCAAAAGTAGACAAAAAAAACAACAACAAAAAAAAAAACAATCACTGCAATCTGACAATGGAAAGAGATTTCTGCACCTGTCAACAACAATTTTGGCTCACTCCTGGTTAGCAAAGCGCTCCAGCTGTCTGAGGTTTACAAGGGTTCCGTCTCCAGATTGCAAATTTCAGCTGCGTCCGCAGATGTCCAATCAGATTTAAATCGGGGTCACTAACTAGGTGGCCACTTTGGAATATTCAGATGTTTTGCTCTGAGCTATTCGTGGCTGATTTAGACTTTTCCATTATCTTGTTGGAAGACTCAAACCTCTGCTCTTTCATTACTTGAGATGTTTTTTTTTTGCACACTGCAAACACTCAAAAACCATTATTTCAAGTAACAGGTTACTTAAGATAACCACTGTTTTTTGTAGTGCATTATCACCAAATCTGTAACCTGATAAAAAGTTAGTTATCAAAGAATTATGTATGTATGACGGTTGTCATTTTCCTGAATAAAAATGTAAATATTTTGCAGTATATACTTGAGGTGGAAACCCCCGGGAACCTCACGATCAGGCCCGGAGGGCCGGTCTGGGTTTTACACAATTTTAATACTGCAGTATTATCATTTGTTGTTTGGTATTTATTCACGACAGAGAGTATTACTTACATGCTGTTACTGCTGTCCCTGTGGGCTGTCTTGTTTTTTGTTTTGTTTTTTTTTAATCACATTTATATACGTATAAATATATTATAATTTTTTTTTCAGACGCATCCTGACGTGTGCAGGCCTAATAAACATGCAGCTACGTCCGCTAATCGTTGTATGAATTGAGCCAAATTGGTTACAAGCTTGGTGCTGTGCTGGAGCCGAAAAAATATGAAAAAGAGAAAAGTGCTTGTAAAAGATTCTGCAAAATGTGCAAAATTAGCTATTTTTTTTAATATGATGATGTAGTGGCAAGGCAACATGGTGAGTAAAATGCCACTTGCTCCGTGTGATACGATAACAACACATAACTGGAAAATTTGGCTTGTAGCACCTCACATGGGAGATGCAGCAGCAAGCACCAGCCATGACGAGGCCACAACAGGTACAGAGCAGGCTAAGTAGGATTGCAATATTCAGTGAGTGAATATTAGAATTAAAACATCATCAATTATGTGGTGTCTTTAAAGTGCCAAAAAAATTGAGTTAAATTTATCAGAATGCTTTGTTTGAAAAAAAAAAAAAATGGGGGAGTTTGTGACAGACGTACAGAGTAGGGTGACGATATTTTGATTTCCAAAAAAGAGGACACTGGGCCCGGCCTCGAGATACTTGAATTTTCCTCAAAGTCCACTCAAAGATGCCTATATAACTTTAATATATTTAAAGTGTGCCTCCTCTGTCTGGTTAAAAAAAAATCAGTTTTATAAAAAAAAAAAAAAAAAAACATAGGCCTATTGCCATGTAGTACTGTATATATTATACACTATATGGAAATATTTTTCTATTCAACAGGCCATGGAAATGTAGTCCAGTCAATACACACACACAGTAGGCTATGTGCCAACTCAACATTTTTATAAATTACTATCACGACAATTGTCGTTGACCAATTGTTATTCCCACTCAATTTTTATTCTCAATCAGTGTTCTAGGTTGTACGCAAACAATAACCAAAATAAACTGACAAGCTATTCAACCAGCATGTTTCCAAATGCAGCAGTTCAAAACTATATTGGCCATAATGCCTAGGGCGGCTGAGCGCACTGATAGTTACCCTGTTAGCGAGTACCGGGCGAGGCAAAATCAAACTTTGCTATAAAAGTTCACAATCATCGGCAGCGCAATGATGCGACACCAAACAGGATTTTACAGATTACGCCAGTACAAATCTCCAACAGAAGTGAACAGTTGACATTACATACGTATTTATCGTAAAAAACTCAACTGGGCAGGCACTCCTATTTAAAATATAATACTAACATTCAACCAAATACACGAACACAGAACAATTAATACAAGACTAATACAATATACTGCATCTCTGTTTACACATATATAACCCAGAGGACGTTTGGTCACCCTAGTATAGGGTAGGTTCATAATGCAGGTCTTAATGCACAATTCCAATTTTTTTGTCATATCTTAGGGTGAACAAACGTCCTCTTTTGCCCGGAGAGTCCTCTTATTACGTGCCTTCCGGAGCGTCCGGCCGGGCTTCATAAATTCATGAAAATGTCCGGTTTTTATGATTTTTCACGGGACCAATTTGAAGAAAATCCCTCCGGCCACTGGGGGGCAGCGCCAGCGTGCGTTGACGTGGCTCCTACTAGTAGGAGCAGGAGAAGGAGTAGATCTTCTTTTTTGTTGGCAGTTTACGCTTTGTGTCATCGTGACGTCATCGTCATGAAAACAATTGTTTGTTGACGAAATATTTTCGTTTTCGTCATCGTCGATGAAAACAACACTGCCTGAAACTAACAAATAACAAACAAACTGCACGGAATTTGTTGTAATCAACTCCACCGACTAATTAATCCCTTCAGACCTAAGCATGCTGCTGAAAGACATGAGGCATTTGCGTCTCTAAATCAATAGATACACTAAATTTAGCTGCTATTGTCACTTCTGGGAGATGATTGGACGAAACTTTACCCATCGAAATCAAATCATGAGGTTTAGCACGCCGTCTTTGCTATTTTTGGCTCACAACTTGGGAAAGACAAATGTAAGTGCTCATTTCTCATGAAAGACAATGTAATTTTAACATTAATAACTAGGGGTGTAACGGTACACAACAATCTCGGTTCGGTACGTACCTTGGTTTTGAGGTCACGGTTCGGTTCATTTTCGGTACAGTAAGAAAACAAAATGCAAAATATAAATGTGCTAGTTGTTTATTACACACCTTTGTGCTTTCAACAATAGGAACATTAGCCTATACAAAGCTAGAATTCTGCTCAGAAAGTAGCGGGTATTTAAAGATAATCCAACAACAATTTGCCTTTCAGACCCCGCGTATTGGTGAGCTTACTTTCTGAAAAAGAAGAAAAAAGAAGTCCTGTGCTAAAGAGAAAAGCAATCCCAGTGACAAAGATTTTAACATGTAGTTTTACAAATGAAATGCCTCAATGAATCTTTTTTTTTTTTTTCTTATGAACGGTTTTCAAAAGCTTTATTGGTTGTCTTTCTCAAGTTAAAGTGCCACACAGAAATTAATAAATTTAATTGTGCAAGCAGGATCTGTGTATTGTTCTTATTATTTATATACAGGTGTATTAGCTCATTTCAATTTATTTTATTTAAATGGGCTATTATTTATTTTATTATGTGTTTATATTTTACAAATGTGATTTAGTATTCATTTATATTGTATATTTTATGTTGTATAACTTCAGTTCCGATGTGAATATTAGTTCCTACTTGTTTTGTTGTGGTAGGAGGGTTTTGTATTGAACACGGGGCCGTGTTGGTTATTATTATAGCAGAGAAGACAGCAGTAAATCAACAAAGACAAGTCAACTGTGCCCTGATCTACCACTCAAGAGATCTGATGGACTCAAAAAGTTGCTTACAATTGCATATTAGTTTGAAAATCGACCGGATCCACCGTATTTTTACACGAGTGACTTCCGGTCTGCCCGATCCCTGCTACCGGTAGTAGTATTGACGCTGGACGGTCGCGTCTCGCGTCAAATAATAAACTCTGCCGTTCTTTTGCCGTGCGTCGTGTTGAGCCGTTTCTGGGATCCGTCTATGGCTGATTGACTTTAACGCCTGCGTTTCACTGCGTTCTCGCAGCGGCCACGTTATCGCGCCGTTGACGTTTCTGGGTTATACTGTCCTACCGTGTTGGTCGTCATTATAGTAGAGAAGATGGAGTAAATATAATCTACACAAAGAAACTGTAACCCGATCTACTCACAGCCTCAAAAAGTAAGGGTTACATTACGTCTGAAACTCGTTCGGTACGCCTCCGTTCCGAACCGAGCACCACGTACCGAAACGGTTCCATACAAGTACATGTACCGTTACACCCTTATTAATAACCAATAAAAGCATTAAATATCACCGACCAAAAAAATTGCACTTTGTTCTGGTATTTGTCGGAGATTACGCTTGATGTCAAAAATTCTGAACTTCCCCTTTGAATTCATTAATAGGAATCAAGTTCATGCAATGACCTTTTTCGGCCACCGGGGGGGGGGGGGGGGCAGTGCCCCCCATGCCCCTCCTCAATCTCCGCCTATGGTGTTAAGTCACATACTGTATTTCTCAAGTTATGCTTTCAGCATGTAGAAACTGGGAGGCATGGTAATGAATGCTCATCTTTAAGTGCCATTGGCTCCAGTAGAAGTCCAATCCATTTGAAATGGGAGGGGCGAATGAACGTTCGTTTAATGGCAGCCAATGATATAAATAAATGAATGTCCTGTAAGGGTAAAAAAAAAGTCATAATTCAGCCATGAGAGGGTTAAGGGAGGTCATTTTTGAAATGTCTGTCATGAATTATTGAGCTTTGAATTTATAATCATGAAAGAACTGTATGAAACGCCCAGGTAGAAATGAGCATGACATTGTGAAAATGGTGTTAAATAAGGCTTTCTTTTTAGTAAATGTGTGCCAGTGAATAAAGATTGATGGAGGAGACTCGCCCTGACCTCAAAGGGGATTAATGGATACTTTGAGCTTGTTGGATATTTTCCATCCTAAACATCACCTTATTATGAGACTGAAGAGGGTGTGCTTTGAATAATGATGAGGATGTGAAATGCTCATTGTTCCAATAGCCTGCTCTGTTGCGCTTTCTGTATCACAGATATAATTAAGAGCGGGTGAGTGACAAGGGCAAGGTGAGCTAGGATACACGAGGCATTACAACATTTTATTTCATTTTTATAGTCGATTATAGTCACTGATGGAGTAGTGGTACATTCTTATGTCTGTCTATCGATCTACTGTAACTACGGTAACACTTTTAACATATTTTGGATGACTACTGAGGTTTGCTGTGCCATTTCTGTGACTTTAATGACTTATTTGTTTCTGAAAATATTGGTAAAATTTGGCTTTGGCAGCATTTATATTAAGAGGTTCCATTTTAATAGTAATTTAAAATGTTATGCAATGACCTCCGTGCACCCTTATGTAGTATTTTGAGAAGTTAAGGCTGTTCTTTTGTAAATGCACGTTTTGCTTCAGTAAAAAAAAAAAAAAAAAAAGACAGGACATGAAATGTCTTACATATGTCTACCCAATTTGCTGAGAACACTAATCTGAAGATTAAAGGAGTTTCCAGGAGGGCACACCAGATCAGAAAATGATTAAAAACACTGCTACCAAAGAGATGTGTAAATCTTATAGATCTATGTGATTATCCACTTATTGTTACTGAGACCAACAGCAGACATTTTTAATCTTACGTGGATCTGTGTGCTTAAAGCTCATCATCGTTTGAAGAAAATTAAATCTTTTTTTTTTTTTTACCAGTAATCATTTTTGATAATATTTTCATTTGGCTTTAGTGAGATCAAGTGACATTTGCAGAACCTCACACTCTGTTGGTTTCTTTTGGGGCAGAACGTGAAGTATTAGCAGTTTGAACTCTTATTGACCATAATTGTACTGTGTAGAATTATAACTACAGTGGTATGAAAAAGTATATGAAACTTTCGGAATTTCTCAAATTTCTGCATAAAATCACCATCAAATGTGATCTGATGTTTGTCAAAATGACACAGATGAAGAAACAGTGTCTGCTTTAACTAAAACCACCCAAACATTTAAAGGTTTTCATATTTTAATGAGGATAGTATGCAAACAATGACGGAAGGGGAAAAATATGTAAGTGAACCATCACATTTAATATTTTTTGGCCCCCCATTTGGCAGCAATAACTTCAACCAGACGCTTCCTGTAGCTGCAGATCAGTCTAGCAGATCGATCAGGACTATCTTGGCCCATTCTTCGCTACAAAACTGCTTTAGTTCAGTCAGATTCCCGGGATGTCTGGCATGAATTGATGTCTTTAGGTCATGCCACAGCATCTCAATTGGGTTCAAGCCTGGACTTTGACTTGGCCACTCCAGAATGTGTATTTCGTTCATCTGAAAACATTCTGAACTTGATTTACTTCTGTGTTTTGGATCATTGTCTTGTTGCAGCATCGATCGTCTTTTTAGCTTCAACTGTCTGACAGACAGGCCTCAGGTTTTCCTGCAAAACATCCTGATAAACTTTTGAATTCTTTCTTCCATTAACGATTGCAACAGCCCCTAATCATGATGCTCCCTCCACCATGCTTCACGGTAGGGATGAGGTGTTGGTGTTGGTGAGCTGTTCCATTTTTCCTCCACTCATGACGTTGTGTGTTACTCCCAATCAATTCAACTTTGGTTTCATCAGTCCACAAAATAATTTTGCCAAAACTGTGGAGTGTCCAAGTGCCTTTTTGCGAACATTAAACAAGCAACAAAGTTTTTTTTTTTTGTTTTTTTTTTTCAGACAGCAGTACAGTGGCTTCCTCCGTGGAGACCTCCCATGAACACATTTCTTGGCCATAGTTTTACATATAGTTGATGTGTGCACAGAGATATTGGACTGTGCCAGTGACTTCTGTAAGTCTCTAGCAGACACTTTAGGGTTCTGTTTTACCTTTCTAAGTATTCTGCGGTGAACTTTTGGAATCATCTTTGGTAGACGGCCACTTCTTGGAGGAAAGGCAACAGTGCCAAACTCTCTCCATTTGTAGACAACTTCTCTGACTGTTGATTGATGAACATCCAGACTTTTAGAGATGGTTTTGTATCCTTTCCCAGCTTTATACAAATCAACAATCCTTGATTGCAGGTCTTCAGACAGCTCTTTTGACCGAGCCAAGATGCACATTAGACAATGCTTCTCATCAAGACAATTCTTGCCAGGTGTGTGTTTTATAGTGGGCAGGGCAGCTTCAAACCACTCATCAGTGATTGGGCACACACCTGACTTAAATTGTTTGGTAAAAATTGGTTTCAATTGCTCTTTAAGTCTCCTTAGGCAGAGGATTCACTTCCTTATGTGTCCCCCTTCTGTCATTGTTTGCACGCTATCCTTATTAAAATATAAAAAAACTATAAATGTTTGGGTGGTTTTAGTTAAAGCAGACACTGTATTTTCATCTGTGTGATTTTGCAAAGTTTAGATCACATGTGATGGTGATTTTATGCAGAAATGTGAGAAATTCCAAAAAGTTCAGATACGTTTTATATCACTGTACACACGAAAAAGAACATATTTGAGCACACGAAGAAGAGCGCATGCACAAACACGAAGAAGCGAGTCGCGCAGCCGAGTGAGAGAGAGGGCAAAGATTACAGCTGGAAGCCTACGTTCACATTTGTTGCTTGTGAAGCATCCACAGAGGAAACACCTGTATATAACACCTTTTGTACTGTTTATTATGCATTTTACTTTTGGCAGGTTTATGTGATTGTTTTTGATGATGTGCAGACGCTAAATGATGGATAGTTATAAACACAAATTTGAATTGCTGTTATCAAAGATGAAACTGCCTTAATTTCATTTTTTATTTTAGTTTCATTCTGCAAGTGTTGATGTCATGAGCAGCTGAATAAAGTCAGCAAACCCCACGGGCGTGTAGAGCTTTGCTGGCTGTTTAGCTAGGACTTAGCTCCAACGTCTTGACGTGGACAATACAATGACGTATAGTACAGGTTTATGGATAGTTATTATGAGATTGTGAGGGGTATGTAGGGGTACTACTACTAAAGGGTTAATTCCGATTTACAGGGAAATTCAGGTTCTGTCGCCAGCGTAGGAATGGAACTCGTTCGTAAGGATTTCTCCATGAATTTTTGGGACATAAAAATAGCTAATACCTTAGGTATGACGGAAAATTTTTGTGGTTTTGAAACCTTGACGTTTCATACCAAGGTATATTTTGAAACCTGTAATCGTCACATGTCTACTCAGACTAATCAGTATTTTGGGCCCAAGTGATATTTACAAACTATATAGAGAAACAGTTTCATACTTAATTGATGGTAGTAAATGTCAAAATGACTGGAGCCTTTTTTTTCCTCATCGGTGCCAACAGGCATGGCAACCAGTGTTGTTTTTGGCACCCCTTTTAATTTTCGTCGTCGTCTTTTGGATGAAAATACTTATTAGTTTTAGTCACATCTTAGTCATTTCAAAATGGGTTTGTCTTTGTCTAGTTTTCATTAACGAAAACTCTTAACTAATTTCGTGTCATTTTCGCCTGTGAAATTCAAAAGTTTTCGTCCAAAAAGAACTAAATAAAGATTTCCAACAATTTCAAATGAACATCGACATATTGTAGCATCTACAAGGACAACGCCAACTTCCTAATGATAATACACACTCAGCAGCAAAACAGTTCACTTTTTTTTCAATTAACTATATCCAACTAGATGCCAAGTAATGTGTGTCAAAAAAGTTTAGCTTAAGAGGAAGCTTGCTTTTAGCACTAGCCTAATGCTAACGCAAATACTTTGCTAATGCTACAAGTTATATATGGTCTGTGATGATCACTCAGAACAGAACTTTGAAAGATACAGCAACAATGCATATTCTCTCATGCCGAGATAAGAAAACAAATCTGTGTGTGTTGCAAAACAAACAAGCCTGAACAGGAGAGGACACCGGTTAGGTGGGGGTGTTGGCAGGCTAACTACACATAAAAATGTCACACATTGTGAACACATGACGGAAACTATGGCGCATTTTCGTCTCGTTCTCGTCAGATGAAAACTGGCATTTCTCTCATTATGGTTTAGTATTTCAAGTCATATTTTTTTGGCTCATTAGCGTCTCATCATGGTCATGAAAAAAATTGGTCGTCGACCTAATATTTTTGTTGTAGTCAATGTTGACGAAAACAACTCTGATGGCAACCGTGGTGTCAAGACAGTGCTTTAGCGTGGCAGTTTCCACCCCATGCCACCCTTGTGGATCTGCCCTTGATTTTAGCTGGTTAAAATTTTATCCCTCTTTTAAATCATGAGTGGTTCATCCCATCCATACAGAGGCAATTATCCTTTGAGAAGAAAATGAGTCCTGGGTCTGAGGGAGATTGAAGAGTGAAGGACAGTATGGAAGCATTCCATCATTTACCCTCGTGCATCCTTCAATAACCTGCAGCTAATATCGCTAACATGTCCAATGTCAGACAATCACTTGTCAAAGCTCTCTGCCGATTGGTTTATATCAGCAGCAGGACTTTAGGAAGCATTATTTCACATCTGATCTAGCCATACTCGAGATAAGCCGCTGATATTGTTGAGATTAGCGCCTAGAACAAGATGGTTTGCATTAAGAATTAGAACTAGATGCGGAAAGATAATTGACTCTGGTTTGAACGGAAATGACAATTTCATTTTTGGATTGGTATAAATTGAGAAGGGATAGCTTTAACTGATTGTGATGAAGCAGATGAGATGTGAAGGACGAGAACAAGGAGGAATTGAGTTAGATTTTTTTTTTTCCATCTGTCCTCATGCTATGATCACTCAAAATCAAAAAGGCAATTATCACAACTGTCTGGTGCCATCCTGTATGTTCCCTCTGCTGATGTAATCTGAAAAAAAAAGAAAATGAAGTAAATCAGAGTTAAAGGACAGGTATTATCCACTACAATTTGAGGCTTTCATTCAATACAGTAAAACAAATAGAAGAATTCTGACCAGGCTTTGAAATACGTGCAGATGGATGCGGAACAATCTCGTGCCACTGATTTATATTTCCAGTATAATTTAGTATCCAGCAGCTCATGAAGCGGTGCCATACTGTAATATGCAGTAAAATTTAGTGTCATAACACTGACAAGGCAATGTGAAGTGAGAGTGTTTAATGTCTCTCCCTGATATTAGTGAGAGGAAAGAAGGTAAAGACATGGAAGTCTTCGTCCTTAATACAGCCCCACTTAGTTGGAGTGGCCCTTCAACCACAAGCTCTAAATACAGACACGGCAACGACATCACACTCATAACTTGCTCCACTGGACTGTGTATAAGGCGCTAGTCTCGGCAACAGTGTCAGTGTTTAAGTCCTTTCTGAACGTGTTTCTTTCTGGCTGCTTACTTGCTTATCGGGTAATGAAAATGAGGAGAAAGAGCAAATAGGCATGTAATCCACATAACATTTCAACTAATTTTTTTAAACTAAAAAATGTCTAAATCTGTGAAATTTCAGCCTCTTAACTATCATTTTTTTCCCGTCATTTCTGGGGTCAGGTTACTCATCTAGTTGAAATTTTGTAAAACAGCTAGTGTTGCACTGATACTACAACCCCTAGCAAAAAGTATAGAATCACCAGTCTCGGACGAGTACCCACTCAGACATTTTATTATGGAGAACAAACTCGGATAAAAAGCTTGAAAAAATAATGAATTAGTTCAAAAGTGCAACTCTTTAGCATTCAGAAACACTATAAGAAATGGATAAAAAACATTGTGGTGGTCAGTAAATGTTACTTTTGTAGAGCAAGTGCAGGGAAATAAATACACAATCACTCCATTCAGAGGAAAAATATATAGAATCATGATAAACAAACAAAGCAATAACAATCAAAACACATCTCTAGTATTTAGTTGCAACACCTCTGGCTTTTATGACAGCTTGCAGTCTCTGAGGCATGGACATGATGAGTATTCTTCATCTATTTGGTGCCACTCTTTTTGATTGCAGTTGCCAGATCATCCTTGCAGGTCGGAGCTTTGCTGTGGACTACTTTTTCCAATTTCCACCACAGGTTTTCAATAGGGTTGAGATCTGGGCTATTTGCAGGCCATGACACTGACTGGATGAGTCTTTCTCCAAGGAATGCTTTAACAGTTTTAGCTCTGTGGTATGATGCATTGTCATCTTGGAAAATTATTTCATCATCCCCAAACATATTTTCAACTGAGGGGATAAGAAAGCTGTCTAAAATTCCAATATAAACGTGTGCATTTATTGACGATTTAACCACAGCACCACCACCATCTCCCCAGTGCCTTTGCCTGACATGCAGCCCCATATCATCAGGGACTGAAGAAATTTTGACGTTTTCTTCAGGCAGTCATCTTTGTAAATCTCACTAGAACAGCACCAAACAAAAGTTCCAGCATCATCACCTTCTCCAATGCAGATTCTTGACTCATCACTAAAAATAACCTTCATCCAGTCATTCACAGTCCATGATTGCCTCTTCTTAGCCCATTGCAGTCTTGTTCTTTTCTGTTTAAGTGTCAATGATGGTTTCCTTTTAGTTTTCCTGTATGAAAATCCTATTTCCTTTAGGCGAATTTGCAAAGTTCTGTCACATACCTTGACTCCTGCTTCCTTTTTAACTGCTGACTAACGAGCAGATCTAATCTGAGGCAGGGGCCCAATTAAGGAAAGGAAATTGACTGCGTGTGTCTGTATTTTCTTCTCAAAATGGAGTGATTCCATATATTTTTCCCCAGACTGGAGTGTTTGATTCTACATTTATTTCCCTGCACTTGCTCTATAAAAGTAACATTTACTGAACACTACAATGTTTTTTATTCATTTCCTTTAGTGTTTCTGAATGCCAAGCAGTTGTACCTTTGAACTAATTCATTATTTTTTCAAGCTTTTTATCTGTGTTTGTTCTACATAATAATAGTGCTCTTCTGAGACTGGTGATTCCATACTTTTTGCTCGGGGTTGTAGTATTGGCATTAAAATGATATCATCGGTATCAGCAGTACTTGCTGATAGTGAGCGGTACAAGGACCTTGTTTGTAAGTCGAAATGGTCGTATGTAGGGATGGGAATCGAAATCCGATTCCAATTCGGAACCGGTTCCGAGTGTTTCGAGGCCTCGACATCACAATGAAAAAGCCTTAACGATCCCTTTAACGATTCCTAAAGACGCGTATTGCGTCGTGACGTGTCTTGTTGTCCAGACGCATCAAACTAGCATGGCGCCAAGAACCACTCGCTCCAAAGTTTGACTACACTTCACCAGGAAAGAGTGTGAAAATGAAAGGTTACGACGGGTAAGCACGAGCATTGCAGCCATAAACATAACAATGACAGCACGTAGGTTCAAACGCTCGAAAGTGTGTCTTCACTTCACGAGGAAAAATTACAACAAAGCGACTTGCAGTCATTGCAAGGTGGAGGTAACTGCATCAGGAGGGAATACGACTGCGCTGTCCTCACAGAGAGGCTAAAGCTCAGTTCTGGCTATACAGCCAAGCTAAACTCCCAAATGACGATGTAGAAGACGTTGGTATAATTTGCTGACTTTATTCAACCATCACTTGAAGAGTGAAACTAAGAATAGAAATGAAACAAATCAATTTCGTCCCCAATAACAAACAGGTTTGCATCAACGTAAATCAGCGATGATTAGCTGCTAATAACAGTATGGTTAGCATTTGTTCGCTAGCATTAGCACATCGTTCAAACCACTACACAACTGGATTTAAGTGTCCGATCGCGAGTTGAAACACAACAACAACAACACAAAAGATGATACATACAGGCGTTGCCTCTGTAGATATTAACATTAACAAAGAACGTAGGCTCGTAGAAGTGTTTCCCTTTCTCACTTCGCTCGCTCACTCGCTTGGATGCGGCATTTCTTTGGGTGCCCAAACTGCGGCCCGCGGCCCAAATACGGCCCGCCTCCACATTTGGTCCGGCCATTTTGATTTTTTTTTTTTTTCTCAATCGTGTTATTTATTTCCTGGCCTTTTTCCTTGAAGAATTCAGAGAGGGTTATTTGGTTATTATCTATTTAATTATTAGTGTTTTTATTATTAATTATTATTATCATATTGTTATTTTTATTTGATTTACTTTCATTCCGTGAAGAATCCAGAAAGGGTTATTTGATTGTGGCTTTCTGAAAAACAATAATTTTTTTACATTTATGCACTTCTGCAATCGTCACACTTTTCTGTTACAAACTGACCCCGGCCCCTCATCAGAGAAGGGAAAAGTTATGTGGCCCTCACAGGAAAAAGTTTGGGGACCCCTGCTTTAACACATATTGCCAAAGGCAGAACAACAAGCTATCTGCCAATATATACCAATATTTTTTATTTCTATTAGATAAATGTTTCAGTAAAATGTTACACATTCTTGTGTATTTGCCACTTATTGCCACAGTTAACATTGAGGCTTTGGGCCTCTTTTGATTTCGTTGTGAGTTTGTAAGGTTGTGAGTTCTGATTGAACAAACTTGATGCCAATCAAAACGTTTGTTCTTTTTCCCCAAATTAGAATCGATAAGAGAATCGATAAAGAATCGAATCGTTAAGCAATATCGATAATGGAATCGGAATCGTAAAAATCCTATCAATTCCCATCCCTAGTCGTATGTCGAGTAGGATTTTCCCATAAGAATACATTATAATTCCATTAATTCGTTCCACAGCCTGAAAACCTACACTAAATGCCTAATAAATACTGCTGGTACTATTGCAAATAGCAATTACACAGAGCAGAACAATTAAATTATGAATAAAAATAGGAATAATAGTCATAATAATAATAGTAATTTCCGTAATAATGTAACGAATCGTGTTTTAATCTGGCGAATGTGTTTTGCGTGATGTACCTAAAAGCACCTCGTGGCTGATGTGACAGTGTGAGATAGGACTTTTTACTTTCACTTTTCATGTTGAGCTGCGGCGGACAGTTGGCATGTTGTGTTGCACAAGTTCTGAAATAAATGATTAAAAACCTGACGAAGCTGACGATTTTTTATGGCGATGTTACAATCATAATAATTGTCACCTTAATTTATAAAGACTGCCGAACGGAAGTTGGAGTAGGACCGGGTCACCGTACTGTACCGTCGCGGCACTCCGGTGGAACCCCGATAGCCAGCTGTCAGAGCGGCGGGTGTAGTTTCCCGTGTTAAAGCAAATAAAGCAGCAGGCTTTCGGATCATAGAGGCCCTGCCTCGCATCGAAGTCATCCCCCTGAGGTGCACTATTTTCGGCTTGGGCTCGAGCCGACGGCCGGGGCCCGACGAGTGGTGGCCATGATTCTTGCTTGCAGTTGGTAGCTCGAGTTGTCCTGGGACCGAAGGGTCAGCGGTTCAATTCCCAGCTACAACTTCCCACTGTCGAAGTAATTAGCCCCCAATGGGTTGGCAGCGCCTTGCATGGTAGCAGCACCATTGGTGTGTGAATGTCTGCGTGAAAGGGTTGATGTGGTGTTATGTGAAGTGCTTTGGGCATTGAAACAATGTAGATAAATGTGCTATATAAGTACTCTCCATTTACCATTTTGCTTTATCATGCTTCAATGGCTTACGCCATTGGCATACTCACTTGTCACTCAAACATGTCTGACAAATAGCGTGAAGTGAACATTTCTATTAATTAATTTCAATTCAAAAAAAGTGCCTTCAAAACTTTTTCTTCTTCAATCAAATAAAAAAAGTAGTTCAAAACGTTTTCCTCTTCAATCAAAAAAAGCTTGTTCTAAACTTTTTGCACAAAAAAGTTACACTTCAATTAAAAAATATATATATGTATATTTCCAATGAAAATATTATCCCCCCCCAAAAAAATAGGAGAGGGCAATTATATATTTCAAATGACTTTTTTCTTTGATTGAAAATATTTTTTTTGATTGAAGCAACTTTTTTTGGTAATTGAATGATTTAAACACAAATGTCTTACCCATAATATGGCCATAACACAAAAAAGGATTGCTTCAATTAAACATTTTCAATGAAAAATTAAGTGTTCAAATGCAAATTTTTGAGTCTCAAATATTTTTTTAGCATTCAAAAACTTATTTTTCTATGATAGAAATTTTGAAAATATTTTTTGTTGTTTTTTTTGTTTAGTTTTTTTGTTTTACTTATTTTTTGATTGAAAAATAAAGACACAAATGTCCTAATGTGGCCAAAACGCAAAACAACATTACTTCAATCAAAAAGTTGTTTCAATCAAAAAAAAAAAAAAAAAAATCAATTAAAAAAAAGTTTTCAAAATGAATTTTTATGAATTTCCAATTTTATTTTAACATTGAAACACATTTTTTTAATTGAAGTGAAGTGACTTTTTTTTATTGAATAATAAAGACACAAATCTACCTCCAAAATCGTAGACATTCTACGGCGGTATTGTAGAGCTATTTCATGGACGCGCACACCATGCTCATATTTTTCTATCATTTTCATCTTCATTTCAATGGTAAGCCTCACATTATTCCTTTTTTTCACCACCTGCACTAACATTCTTGAAACCCATGTTGATTTCTCTCACAAGCTGCCGTGCAGGAAATCAGAGAAACTGAGGCGCTGTCATAAATCGTTTTATTTCGAGTGTGTCGTTGGATGTAGAAACAAATGGCAAGTCAAATTTTAAGTCGGACGTCGACAAGATCGCGTGTCAAAGCGATCATATGTCGAGGTACCACTGTACTAAGAAATAACGTGCCGATGATGACCAATATGTACTTTCTGAGATCTAGTTTCCAACTGGTGGTCGCCCTACCCAAGATGACTGCCAGCTAATCACGTCACCTTACAAGTATTTTCAAAAACATGGTATCAGTACAATATTGGCATCGACCGGGTGTAAGAAAAAATGGTATCGCTGTGACACTTAAAACATTTAACTGTGACTCCTCTACTCATTTTATTATTTCCATTCTTCTTGCCCTTATCTTTCATGCAAAACACTTCTTGCCTGCATTATAAAGTGAGGTGTGTGCGTGAGCATATGCTGGGAGTCACTTGCTATCCATATCACACAAGACATAAAATCAAAGCGAGCCAACAACAGCTGTCGAGCTGAAACTAACCAAAAGTCCCCTTATCGAACCTTTCCTTTCCTTCTAGAGTTGTCATAGGTCTCCAGGCAGGTGTTTCAAATATGTGTGTGCGTGGAGAGGGCTGGGGGGCGTTTGGGGCTCGGCCTTTCATGCTCTGGCCTTGTGTTATCCAGCTGTCTCTTTTCTCCTTTGTGCCCAATTCAACAGAGACATCGAGCCAAAGCGATGAGCTAACCTACCACAGTTATTAACAGTGAAAAGAATCTTCCCATGTTACAAAAGACAACACATTGATGTTTATATGTACATCACTCAGGTTTGGACATGCTTTCTAAATACTAAGTATTTAGGCTGTGTTAATAACAGAGTAGGCTTTTCATTATGCTGTTTTTGGAGTAATGTACTCCGCTGTCAACATAAAACGTTAACTTGCTTTACAAGCAATATTTAATGATCATTTTGTCATTATGAATAGTCATATAAGCTGATGTTAACTAGTGTAATATGATTCCAAGCAGGGGTGCTGTATAGGGGTGAAAAGTGATATGATTTCTAAGGGCCCATGCCCTGATGGAGCCCACAAAGAAAATTAGAACATTAGGTAATCGTTTGCAAATTTAAATATTAATCATTATAATTTTAATAGGACGAAAACGAAGGGTTTCTTTTCTGTATTTTGTTTTTAGCAAAAAGTAAACAGCCCTCCCCCCCGTACTTTCATTAAATGGTTTGGTCCGCCCTTCCTTCGATCAGACCGGGAGCAGCGGTGCGCATGCCATTTACACCAGTCAATGACTCCGAGCGTATGGAGGACCAGGAGTGCAAAAATTCAATAAATAAATACACAATTAAATAAATAATTAAAAGTGTCATTAAAATGCTTTTATTTCAATATCTATTTATTTATTTCAATATTTATTTCAATTTTTATTTATTTATTTCAATTTATATTTATTTATTTCAAAATTTATTTCGATTTTTATTTATTTCAATTTTTATTCTTTTATTTCAACTTTTATTTATTTATTTCAATTTTTATTTATTTATTTCATTTTATATTTATTTATTTCAAAATGTATTTCAATTTTCATTTATTTATTTCAATATTTATTTATTTATTTCAATTTGTATTTATTTATTTCATTATTTATCTATTTATTTCAACATTTATTTATTTCACTTTTTATTTATTTCATTCTTGCACTCTTGTTCCCCGTGTGGCCGCATGAAATAATTTTAGCTGCCATTGGCTCATCAAACTCGGTGGGCGGGCGTGAACTAGGCGGGGTTTGAGTTGATCGAGTAATAAGCGATTGCTTCGTCCTATTTCTTCCCAACATGGCGGCATTATCTGAGATTTTGCATGAGCTCTCTTGGGACATTTTAGATTTCTCAGAAAAAATTGAAGCAGGACATTTGGACCCTGAGTACGTGTCCTACACAACAGAGCAATTAATTAACGTTATTGGCATCATCTCGGCTCTGTGAGATCAAGATGTTGATCGAAGTTTTCGATAGTTTAGAACTGTGGTCAAGCCAGCCTCCACTCGTAAAAACGAAGTCAAACCAGCCGCCCCTCATTTGGATTATTGTTTGCATTATGTGCATTACGGTAATGCAATGTGCTGGCTTCAGAATGCAATGACGTGGCTTCAGAGCGCAAGTCACTTTATTAAATATATGGGGGGAAAAACGGTGACCTATTTGATAACGGGTCCACTTTAGAGAGACACTGGAGCACCCCTAGACCCAAACTAAATCATTATCATGTAAAAATGATGTCGGAGTTCAGAGTAAAACTACTTAGAAAACTGCTAGTTATTTCTGTCATTTAGCCTTATTTCAAAACTTGATAAAAAAAAAAATAAATAAATAAAATCTGGTAAATATCCAAGGACCATTCCACTTCTGAGTTATACTAGAGTTTCCCGTATGCAGACATCAGCCCGTTTAAAGGCGCTGGCCCGCGCGATGTAGAAGCCACAGACTGGACTCCACCATGGGCTGCTGGTGGAAATCTCCTCAGAGTGTCCTCGATTAAATTTGCTGCTTCTCTGAGCAGCTCTGGGCACATTTTGGACATATGTATGTTTTGCTTGGACAACAAACGAAATGCGTCAAAGCCTACTACCGCTACACTGACCACGCTACTAATCTTCGTCGTGTTTGTGATTTTGAGGTACCAATTATTTTTCAGATTATACGGATCTACACTGCCACCTTATGTATCGGGTGTACATAAAAATTAGCCAATGTCTCAGGCGTCAATCTATTATCTGAGATCGACTAGTTAAGACTTGCTTTGCTGAGCAACCAATCAGACGTTAGAAACTTTGACGAGCAAACGTGACAGATAAAATTATTTCATGGTTGCACCTCCAGAGGAACAAGAGTGCAAGAATGAAATAAATAAAAAGTGAAATAAATAAAAGTTGAAATAAATAAATAAATGATGAAATAAATAACTACAAATCGAAATAAATAAATAAAAGTTGAAATAAATGAATAAACATTTAAATAAATAAAAATAAAAATAAATTTTGAAATAAATAAATGTAAATTGAAATAAATAAATATAAATCGAAATAAATATAAATCGAAATAAATAAATATAAATTGAAATAAATAAATAAAAATTGAAATAAATAAATATAAATTGAAATAAATAAATAAAAATTGAAATAAATAAATAAATATTGAAATAAAAGCATTTTAATGACACTTTTAATTATTTATTTAATTGTGTATTTATTTATTGAATTTTTGCACTCCTGGTCCTCCATACGAGTGCACGGTACTGCAGAAATGTTTTGAAAACAAAAATCAGGTTATCAAAAAAAGGAAAGAAAAAAAAAGGCAAAACAGGAGAGGGGGTAGAAAAGGCCAACAGAAAGTGACAAAGTACTTCACAAAGGAAGGTTGGTGTCTTGTGTCAGTGTAGTGCTAAAAATTAACCTGTCCAGCTCCATCTGGAACCTCGCGATGTCTATTACAAAGCTCCACAGCGAGGTCCCAGCTCACTCCGTAAGGAATACGGGATTTTTCCGTCCTCAATGAGCATCATTCACCAATTCAAAAACATGAATTCCAAATAATGACAGCATTTTTGGTATCCTACAGATGTTGAAAGTTGGTGTGGACTTTTTCTTTTTTAAAATCGGCTTGAATCCAGTTTGTCAAGAATTTCTTGAATTTACCGTATTGGCCCGAATATAAGACGGTGTTTTTTGCATTGTAATAAGATTGAAAAGGAGGGGGTCGTCTTATATTCGCGGTCTAGACATTATACCCATTCACGACGCTAGATGGCGCCAGATATCATTGAAGCGATGTTCTGTCATGACAGATCTCGGCTACTCTCCCCATTCACGACGCTAGATGGTGCCAGATATCATTGAAGCGATGTTCTGTCATGACAGATTTCAGCTACTCTCCCCATTCACGAGGCTAGATGGCGCCAGATATCATTAAGGTGATGTTCTGTCATGACAGATCTCAGCTACTCTCAAGTTTAACTAGTTTGCATTATTCTATTGCAATGTTTTTCCTTATTCAGATTTGTTTCAAGACTACAGTTACAGTTAGACCTCACTTTGATGGTTAATGCCGTTATTGCAATTTTGTTGTTTTATCACAATAGATTGGTTTATTTACATTTCAAAAACCAGAAGCCATTCATTTACGAACGTGATTGCACTTTAGTTTACATATTTAAATGTTCAGATATTAAGATTTGAATGAGGCAAAATAACATGCTTTTTCTCTCAAATATATTGTTGTAATCATTTGTTTCAGATGTACTGTAATTATTTTCTGTATAAAAATTTGGTGTTCAAAAAGTCTTTTTTTCAAACTTGAGTCTTGAAAAAGAGGGGTTCATCTTATATTCGGGACCATCTTATATTCGGGCCAATATGGTAGTTTGTCATTAATTGAATTTAGTTTGTTAACAAAGGACCTCGCTTCGGAGCTGTAGCCTATAGTGGAGATCGCGAGTTTCCAGATGGGGCTAAGCCTACTCCATAATGAAATACTGTAATTGTTTGCTGGCTAGTGTTTGCTCCACTTTTAGCTTACATTTCATTGGTACAGCAGGCAAACCCTTGGCAAGCTCTCCATACTAAAACAGTTGTCGTCTCTTGGTCTCCTGAATGCAATTAGTAAGATGCAGCTGCAAAGCATTTTTGGAGAAGTGTGCATCGCTTTACGTATATTTTGCACACCCCCTGTAACAGTTGCAGGTGGCGAGAGAGCTTTCGGTAAGCTAAAACTCAAAGAACTATTTGAGGTCCACTATGTGTCAGGACAGTCTTTCTAGTCTTACCATGCTGTCCATTGAAAGTCAGTTGGCTAGGAAGCTAGACTTTAATAGGTTTGATCAGTGACTTTGCTAGCAAGAAGGCTCGGCGCTGGGCTCTTGGTGAGTAAGGCTGAGCAAGGGACCATGGATCATACAGTGACAGCTGTTAAATGTATGGCTACATTAGATCAATACACTAGCTACAGTATGAATACAAGGTCAAAAAATCTGCTGCACGCTTTGTTTGTTATATTCTAAAGAGGATGTTATTTTAATTGTGGTTAATGTAGACAGTAGTATAGTTAAGTTAAAACAAAACATTTAAGTCATTCATTTTGGTATTTGCTTTGAGACAATTTCTAATAAAAATATATTTACAGTTTAAAAGATGGCCTTCAGTACATTTCTTATAGATGATTTCAGTCTATTCATTATTGCTCTACATGCTGTATGTTTACATAAATATATTTTTATCTTAAATTAATGCAAAAAATGCACAAATTAGTGTGTAAAGATTCAACAGAATGCAGGAAATCACGTAATTGATACTCTAAATTTGTGTGTGTGTCCCGGCATTGGTCGTGGAGCCCAAAGTGTTATCTTTTCATGGGGCCCAAAATCCCTGGCAGCGCCTCTGATTCCAAGCTATGAAATACTTGGTAAACATTCTCTTAGCTTAAACTTTATGAATGAGGTGCCATTATGTAGCATCACTGATGAACCTCATTCCTTATTGCTAATTACCAGGTTATAAAAAAAATGTCTCTACCACAATTTCAAGGTGAAAAGTTAACCATGAGCTTCATATAACCACGCACACTTACTTTCACAATAATCTATCGATTTAAGAAGCATTCTATGAAGATATAGACAAGTTTCCGAGGTACTTCCGGCTTACTTCTGCATAGCTGCTCATGACTTCCATTTAACACTTTGTCCATCCAAAACAACAGTGGAGCTGGAGTAGCATTACTCATTAAAATCCCTCAAAAAATACAATTTGGAAATACCGCATCCATCTGCCATCATCACGACATGGGAGGACAACATGTTCATGAAGGCAAATGTGGAACAAAGCCCATGCCACGACAAAGATGTGTTTATTTAGCCATGCTGCCGCTGTGTTGTGGAAGGTATGTTCCTCGTATCCCTGCATTTTCATGTGTCCGGTGCTCAAAAAAATACGAAAGCTAAAATTTTGCGCATGGAATGACTTGTCTTTGATATTGTTCTTCCGATGATGATTCTAATCATGATGATGTTTAATATTATTTATTACAACTACTGTACTGTGGTGGCTGCAACACATACTATCTGCTGCTAGCCTGTTGCTAATCAATACTTGTAGAATGACAGAATTATGTAAACGCATAAATGCAAGTGTTAGTTTTTTGTCCGTTTATTTAGAGGTGGAAAACGCTGTTAGGCAAGGGAGGACAAACTGATGTGCCTCAGAACAACACTAAAACTACGTCAATGGACATATATATCGAGAGTACATGCGTTCTAATTTGATGATGAAAGGCTGAACTTAGCCTCCACCTTCGTTAATATTTTTTTTAATAGTTTTATAAATGTATTGACCTGTTTTGCACATGCACCAATCGTTTTAAATAAAACAAGAAATGGCATAATGTTGTACAAATGTTTTATTGCGATCAATATCTGCAATAAAAACAGAATGACATACCGTATTGGCCCAAATATAAGACGGCCCTGATTATATGACGACCCCCTCTTTTTCAAGACTCAAGTTTGAAAAAACACTTTTTGAACACCAAATACATTTTTATACAGAAAATAATTATAGTACATCTGAAACAAATGATTATAACAATATATTTGAGAGAAAAAACATGTTATTTTGCCTCATTCAAATATTAATATCTGAACATTTAAAAATGTAAAGTGCAATCACATTTGTAAATGAATTTTTCTGGTTTTTGAAATGTAAATAAACCAATCTATTGTGATAAAACAACACAACTGCAATAACTGCATTAACCATCAAAGTGAGGTCTAACCGTAACTGTAGTCTTGAAACAAATCTGAATAAGGAAAAACATTGCAATAAAATAATGCAAACTGGTTAAACTTGAGAGTAGCTGAGATCTGTCATGACAGAACATTACTCCTCAAATTCAGCATTCGCTTCAATGATATCTGGCGCTATCTAGAGTCGTGAATGGGTATAATGTCTAGACCCCGAATATAAGACGACTCCCACTTTTCAGTCTTATTTCAGTGCAAAAAGCACTGTTTTATATTCGGGCCAATACGGTTCTATTTTTGTTTATATGTAAATACCTTGTAGTATTATCTTGTAACAACAAAATCCGTGTGAGCCCTTCTGCATTCGGCAACTGTAATATTATTTGTAATTTCACCTCATTTTGGTCACACAAGTGGCCAGCGTATCAATCTAAAGCTCACGTCAACACAGGCTGACAGGCTGTTATAATTTTTTCCACGAATGATCAACAAAGAGATAAACAAACATACAATCTTTTTTGTAGATCCTGAGGTTTAAAGCACATCCTTAACTTACTGTCTGCAGTTGATTTCAATTTAAGGCGTATGGCGAGCTAGATCCACACTGGCGCTTTGAAGATGGATGCTGCTCAAAACATTCCACCTCCAACCATACACAGCACAGAAAGTCTTGGAGTCTCATCTACGTCGTGCTGAATCCATTTTTGGAGATTCCGTGGGTTCCTCTGGTTTGATTTTGCAGTTTTAACTTTGTCAACACACTGCTTACTTCAACCACACTTTTTGTTGTTCTGTCTAAACTGGAAGTTCGGAGCAGATATTATCAAAGAAGGCGCCACCCACGTTTCGCTAAGGAACCTTGTCTATATGGGAGAAAAACGAAGTACGTTTAAAGGGGAAGTTTTTAACATCAACTATAATCTTCGAGTTAGCGGGGTTTTAATTCATTAGAGCAATTGATTTTGACAAATTCCGTGAAGTTTGTTAGTTATTTGCTAATGGTGCTAACTTAGCATGCCAATAAAAAACAACAAATGCACGCATGAGAATCACCAATGACCCATGCAAATAATGGTGTTGACAGGATAAAGTTATTAAAACATACATCACATGTCAATAATTGTTGTATGAACAGCAACATTTGTAATCCAGTAGCTCTGCAGGGGGCAGGGCGTAGTGATATCACATCATTTTTTTCCCCACTGATTTTTTTTTTTTTTTTTTTTGTAGCCACCAGTAAGTAACCACAGTTTATATTGTTCCTCGTTCTTCATAGGGAATTTGTGGAAACTTTCCTTTGCCCATTCCTTCTGTCTGTTTCCACATTCTCTAAATGCAAATTTTACCATGTTGTCCCCGTTCAGTCAACTCAGCAGACTGATGCTGCATTCGAGGAAGTTGGGAAGTCAGAGTTTCCAACCTCCGACTTGGAAAAATATCATTTGAATGCCTCCACTGTTTGATGCTGACAAGAAGGCAGGTTTGCTGGAGGTTAAACTGTCTTTTGATGGCCAAAATAAAAAACAACTTGTCACGATCAGCCATCTTTGCTGTTGACATTTGCTTGAAATGCTTTTACGTCGCAACTGGTACCCTCCAAGTGGGATAAGATTGGACTCCCCACCTTTGAATGCAGCATGATCACAAGTTGCCGAAGCACTCCTCTGTATTGTGGTCGCATTACGCATTTAAAAAAAAAATAGTCATGCAGAATAAAATGCTTTACGGAAGTTTGGTGTGACATTGTTTTGGCCGCATGTGCATTTGAAACAATGATCAGCATTTTGAATTTATTTGACTATGTTGGATCTGTTCGTAGATCTGTATCGTTTTTTATTGGCATGCTAAGTTAGCACCATTGACTCGCGCTAGCTTAGCCATGCCGGAGCACTGAAACTAACAAATAACTGACATACTGCACGGATTTAGTTGAAATCAACTCCACCGACTAATTAAACCTGTGTTAACTCAAAGAAGCCTAATGTCAAAAATTCTGATATTCCCCCTTAAGTTGCCTTATTAGAACTAACAGTGATTTCGTCCTAATTTGTCACAAGTGTCTAGAGGCTCCTAATGTGTATATAAATTGAAGCCATTTGATCTTCTTATTGTAAATATTTTCAAAGCAGGATGTCTTCATATAAGGAAGCACAAGTTAGGTACTGTAACTAGTGAACCTAATAAACCATTTGAGAGGCCCTTTCAGAGCAATTTCTCCCATGTCGCCTTTGGTCTCGCTCAAGCAGAAAAGAGCAGATGACGAAAAGCTCTATCTTGTCACGGGCACTAATGGAAGATGGCGAAGGTTAAAGAAAAATATCAAGCCTTGATGTATTGAAACCATGGGTGAGTGTAATAGCTAGTCACTTTTAAAACGCTGCGTCTCATATCCACAGAGGTTGAAGCAGAATGGACAGAAATGACAGTTCTCGGGCTGTCTGCTCTTTTGCAGCACCACGTATTGTGAGTTTGGCACCTTTAGGAACATGCGGTCTGATCGCAGTGCAATAATTCTAGAGGAGCTGAAGGCCTTGGGCTCGGAGTATGAGGGTAATAAAGAATAAGAGCACTTAACTTGTTCTGACAGATGCGCCACAGAGACTTCAACATCTCCCAAATACTCGATATGTTCTGTTCCTCGACTTGAGTGACTTCAAATTGACAGCAACATATTGTAAAATGAATGAATTGCATCATTTGCTCGCTAATTTGATGACTCAGCTTGATAGACAAGTGCACTTAGTTAAGGTTAATGTGATGCTAATGGGTTCATGAGCTAAGGCAACGGTGGACAAGCTTTATGATGTCAAATGTTTTATCTATCTGCCAAGGGCCAGACAAAATTTCACCTTTGACACATTTTTTGTGCGTGATTACAGTATGTTGCCAACACGTATAAATAAACTAATTATCCCTTGAATATTTTTCTTGGCTGATGCATGCTGTTTACATATTTGTGAATGAAACATCCACCTCACTACAACAGCATGTTTTGTTTTGTAATCATGCTCTTCTGAGCTGTTTGCAATGTCTCTAAAAGAAAAGTAGGCCAGGCTCACAGGCCACAATTGGTCAATGTAGTCAATATCTGCACTAGGGCACAACATCGACTTCACACTAACCGTCTTGTGTCGGGCCATTAGGATCCACCAGCACAGAGAGGAATGGATTAGGCTACTGCAATGTGGGCCATAAAATCATCGTCACCTCCCCACCCACTAGGGTCCAGTCATCAATACTGGCAAAGGCTCACATGGTCACACAGAGGCTGACATCACGGAAAGGACACCTTCAAATGCAGCGGTGCATAAGCCACACGCAGCAACACGAGGGTGCTGCGGATTGTTTTGGCGTGCCAGTTAGTTTTCAAAGCTTAATGAGTTTCCGATAATTACTGTTAGCCAAACATATTGAAAAAGTGACTGACCATAGTGGGTTTTGAGAAAGAAATTTAGATGATTGTTTTCTATAAGCAGATTTGCCGCATTATGTAATGCTTGGGGGTGCCATGTTCGTGCAGGTTTAATACAGATCAGTAACTGTGAAATGAAGCTTAAGATAATATCCATCTATTAAGCTTGACCTCATAAAGGTTAGTTGCCAGCATAGGATGACTTGAGTTTTACCATGACATCATTAGAAAGTATTACATCCCTCGTATTAGGGTTGCAGCTATTGAATATTTTAGTAATCGAGTATTCCACTGAAAATTCTATCGAATAATTGGAGAAAACATATTTTCTTAGGTAAAGAGCAATTATAAATACACTACGGTTCAAAGGTTTGGGGTTGAACCGTAGTGTACATAATGAAAAATCCCATATGATACACTATGTGTACATAATGAAAAATCCCATATGATACACTACGGTTCAAAAGTTTGGGGTCTACGATAGTGTACATGAGAAAACAAGACATTTCACCTAATATTGAACCATTTTTAGACAATGTCTTTATTTTCGATGTACATTGTTGAAAACAGCCAACAATTGCATCTCAGATGTGACTAGAAAAACCCCCCAACAAATTTACGGCTTTCACTCAAAAAACTTCTAGATCTTATATAAAAAATTCTTATTTCTTACCTAAAAATGTCAATACGCTTGATAACACACATCACTTAAAAGTTAGGTGTTTTTCGCACGTCTTTCACTTGAATTTCCATTTGTGTCAAGCTATTTTTAGCTCCTAGTTAAGTTTTAAGTTAGGCTAAATTGTAAGTCCTGATAGGATTTTGAGTTTTTGCAGTGTTCAAAATAAATGTATGATACCTGCTGTATTGGAGCACATTAGGCACCAGTGCTACTTAGTGTTTTATCCAGCAATGACTACCGAGCTAAAAATGACAGTTAGCTTTAAGATGTTTTTATTTTACACCCTCATCACTCCACAGCGCTGTGTTTTTACAGATTAGATAAAACCTTTATGTAATACACGTTAGCCACGCATCGACAGTAGTCATAATTATTAGAAACCTAGCCATCCGCAGGGCTAACGTTACATTAGCAAGGTACACAGTAACGTTAATCTTATTTATTAGAGCTGAGAAGTCTACTGCTTTAAGAGAGCGGCTGTTTACTAACGCCGGCGAGTCCGTCATTTCGCATCAACTTCCATATACTGTACACGTGATATCTATGAGATCCATCACACGCTACCACCGTAGCATCATGCGGGCGTACTATGTTGCAACGTTAGCATATTTTGTAACGGCTGTCGGCTGCAACCATGTACGAGTTGCTTCTTACTGTACGCAAAAAAATTGTGTCTGTAAATAGGTTTTCGGATATCTACCTCATATCGCTTAATTAGATTGTTGCTTAATTTTTTGTTACTGTCCCATTTTCCCCGATATTTTAGTTGATAAATAATCGATCCAAACAACGAAAAATTTAAAAAAGGTAAAATTTTGAAAAACAAAATCTTGACCACTCCTTGATGTCTGGTTTCACCCATAAAATCGCCCTAAAGTCCAGCTGTGGCCATTCACAGCTGTGTCTTGGCAGTCGCTGAGACATGCTACACTGAGTATTTGGATCGAAACCAGGTAAGTATGCAATAATATCTCGTTAAAATCATGGTGTCTTTAATCATGCTCTCTCATGCTCCCACCTTGAGTTAGGGTTTAGGGGTTTACTGTTTTTTTTTTTTTTTTAATGCCCTCATATTCAAAAAAGTTTAAAATTTTAATTTTCTGGGGGAAGAACAATTTTGAACAGGAGGGCATTTGAAAAAAAATATTTTTTTTAAACAGCAAAACCCTATCCCTAAACCCTATTGATATTTTAAGATTTTTTTTTTAACATGGGAGCATTAAAAAAAAAAATAAAAAAAACAATAAACCCCTAAACCCTAACTCGAGGTTAGAGCGCGCGAGAGCAGAATCACAGACGCCATGACTTTAACAAGATATTATTGCATACTTACCTTGTTTCGATCCAAAAACTCCATGTAGCATGTATCACTGAGTGTCAACACACAGCTGTGAATGGCCACAGCTGGATTTTTGGGGGATTTTATGGGTGAAACATGGTAATATAACAAGGGTCGCGATGCAGTAATCGCAGACATCAAGGAGTGTACGAGATGTTCTTTTTCATATATTTACCCTTTTAGACATTTTTTTTTCCAATTATTCTTTGTTTGGATCGATTTTTTATCATGGAACATATCGGAGAAAATTTGACAGTAACAAAAAAAATACAACTAAGCGACAGTTATGAGGTCGATATCTGTGACTTTTTTACAGACACCATTTTTTTCATTGTGACGTCATTTGTTTAAAAGTTTTAAAAATGCAAGTGAATAATTTTTATAGAGTTGTGTTTTTAAAAAACAAAACATTAGACATCAATTAATGATTCTAAGCTAAAAATTACAGACATTTTGAATAATAAATATATTTAATTACCTTCGTTTTATGGCTGTGTTGAAACAAAAGCGGCATCTGTAAACGGGGGTTTCCAGGATAAAACGGACAAATTAAAAATAGTTCGGGGGCTTAATGCGCCATGAATCTGCTTTGGCAGCATATAGAAATATTGTTCTATCAAACACAACAGTTCTTTTGGCTTAAAATACAGCAGTTTATTTTAAAGGGTATTAAAACACTAAGGGGTTGTGAGATATCAATAGAACCGTTATGTGGCAAGATAACGAATATTAATAAAGTTAACAAAAAAAATAAATCGCATTCATGAGCAATTATCAAAAATAGATCGAAACTTACGAACATTTCCGAAAGTATTCCGGAAACAGCCGAATGGGGCGGAGACGTCATAACAAGGAAACAAAAGGTCGAGGCAGGTGCCATCATTGTTTATCGACGAGAGAGTTGCATTCGTGTTTTATCAAAAAATCGCTAAAATGGTTCAAACCTGTCATGCTATGTGGTTTACAAATAGCCATTTGCCGCAACGTAATACCCATGAGTTCCCGAACGTGAGAAAAAGAGCTGGACTACGCAGACAATGAGTAAAGTTCGTCAGTGGTAAGAGGGCTAATTTTGCAGACCCAGCCTCCGGCACGGTTTTGTGTGATGCGCATTTTACACCTGAAAGCTATACGAACTATGGACAGATGAAATCAGGTTTGCTAAGAAATTGCTGCTGAAAGCAGATGCGGTGCCCACCTACACGCGCAGCCACCTAAATGTCCCTAAATGATATCAAGAAAGAGGACGATGACTGGCTCTGATGAGACAACCCCACCACCCCAGGCAAAGCAAAGGAGGGAAATGGCCAGAGTGAGTACTCTTTTATAATAAAATAAAATAAAAAAACACGCATTGGATATAGGACTGGACACATGTATAAATTATCGCTCGTAAAATATATAGAACAAATTCTCTAATCTTATTCATATTTGTGTCGGTTGGCAGAGCGAAAACCGATGATAGCACAATAAATGATAATTCTATACATTATTTTGCGGTCACGGTGTATCAGCTTCACAAAAAGAAATGCAAAACCATTCGGTGTTTCTGTTGCCGTCGGTGTTTCATCAGTGTGATTGCTCCCCTCAATGATCCTTTCATTAAGCTGCATTGGCTTTCGTTTGGGCTCAAATTGATAACCCACAACACCAAAGAAAGGTTCATAACTCTCCTCGTCACCATTAGAAGAATGTTCGTTACGTCAGATTCGTCGCTGCAACTAGAAACAAAATTGTCCGCCATCATCGCCGCCATTCAGTACTAAGCACTGAGCCGGTTGTTTCCTTATAGTGACGTCACGCACACAATATGCTAGATTTCCGGCATCTCGGGGGCGGGTCGTTTTAGCTTGACAGTCGACCTAATTTCTATCATTTTCTTGGTCTTGCGGTGTGTGTAATTAAACGAAGTGGCATGATATGAATTCAAAAGGCATGCGTTTATGGATAAATGATGGAATATTAGCATTTCCCCAGGTGTTGTCACACCCTTTAAAGAGGGGTTCAAAATCAAAAACTGCTTTTTCAGCCTTGTCTGTGTTTTCCGCCATATATATTTTAAATAAAAAACTTGATCCTTTTCACCCAATTCCTATCCTCTGAAAAATGGCCCAGTCGGCCTGATTTCCGATCACATGGTCGGATCTGGGACATCCCTACATCAGTTTGAACGTTATGGTTCCTCTAAAAAAGTATCCTGAGTCCGCTTGTTTTCAGCAAAGTTTTGGTGTTTTATTGTGCATCAACTTTAGAAAGCAGGCTTCCCTCTGGGACTATTTTCATGCAGGCTAATTTGATGCAGTGTTCGTTGTATGGTCAATGCAACTGACAGGCTGACCTGCTCCCCCTTCAGCGCCTGCAGCAGTGCACTCATACTATCTGTTTCCCATATTTTTATGGTACCAATTTGCATATGCTTTTGTACATTGAAAACAACTGCAAACTCGTTTTATTTTTTATCCTCGGTCGTCCATTGGATAGTCTGAATGTACAGTATATGTTAAATGAGTACTGTCTCATTCCACTTTAATAAGAGCAAGCTTCAGAGTCATAAAAATATTATAATTTTAACTAACAGAACCAGTGTGTCAGCACAAATGGGCTAAAACTAACTAGACTGTAAAATGGAAAAGGCTGTTTCAAAATGGTTCACTTAGCAGAGGGATGTATAACCTATGCTGCAGTGATGTCCTTTCATTGCGTTTACAGCTTTTTAAGTTGCTGCAGATGGATGGATATAGAGTCTTTTTGGGGGGAAGAGGGCACACATTTGAATACTGAATAAGTGTTGCTAAGCAAGAAAGAAAAAACACGGCAGGAGTTCATCATTGCTTGCTGAACTGCAGTCTTGGCAAGGTACTGTAGAATATGCTGACTTGATGTTAGGTTATGTTTATTTTCTGATTTAAGAGGTAGATTTTGGCTCAATATTTGTCAAATTCAACTTCTACTCATGTTCTGATTTTCTATTGTACCAGGACTAAGCTTGAGGCAGACGATGAATATTTGTTCACACATTAATCATGTAAACAGGCCAGAGGAGATCCTAAATCAAATTTTCTTTAGGGCGTCGTAAAAGCTTGCTGGCACAGACTGTATTATAATTCTTATTTGTTGTGCAACATTTACTCTAAGAGTCCGTATGTCAAGTGCTTTTCAAGATTCTAAACCCGAATTGTTTTCCTTCACTCCTGTTGCATTATTCTACAAGTGCTCCAGCCTGTCTGGCGCTGAGCTACATGCTGTCTCCCGCTGTTGCAAAATCAGATCACTTGAACCTGATATAATCCATCACTTTCTTTCCCTTTAATCTAAACTGCGTGTTAATTACAGTAGGTGAAATTGGGCGGGGCTTTCTTTTAGAACATCTCCAAATCTTTAGTTGGTTTTGTGATTGTACTATTTATTATTACTAAGTGACTCTACTGTAGGTCAAAGCGCAGCAACATCCAGAGAGTTCAGAAACGTGACTTTGAGATGGCTGAGAAAAATCCATTACAGAGACTTTACATTCACTTTTTTAATTTACTTGTTTTTTTTGTTTTTTTTTAACACAACGTACAGTATGAGTGGGAACCTCTTGGTACCTCACGATACGATACGATTTGCGATACAAAGCTCACGATAACAATGATCTGACGATAAGGCGATACAACGATTATCGATACATTGGTCAGGAAATCATTCCAGAACAGGGGTCATGAATTAAAAATCCTCTGGGTCCGAAATTAAAAATTCAAAACAATCTCGGGTCCAGAAATATTTTTAATGCTTCTTTTTTTTTTTTCCAAAAATACAGACGTATCTTTACGTGGCCATACTGATAATTACAACGTTCAAAATTGTAAATAATAGATAAAAGGTGCATAAAACTAAAAAGTGCTTTAATTAAATCATTAAATAGCAACATAAGAGCATGTTCAAGGCTTTTTTAAAATTTTTTTTTATTGTGGATGCTGACAGGGCGACTTGCTTTATTTTTTGACAGACCTCTTCTTTTTGCTTTCCATGAAACAAAGTTTCAGCAACTGCACTCATACAATCTTTGACAATCGGTGTGTCACTGGAAGACTTTTTGTTTTGACCCAATATCCACGTTATTCTGAGGGAGCATTCATTTGCATGTTGCTGTTCAGTGAATGAATGAACCATGAGCATTGAGGTGCGATCATATTGAGCCCTTAATTCCACTACTTTGCGAAAGAGCTGCATGCTTCGTCTCATAGTGCCTTTTCAAATTGCTGCTCTTTACAAGCGCCACCGTCTCTGAACAGATGAGCCATAGCGGTCTTGTGCTGCTGCCAGGTAAAATGAACAAAAATGTGTTGGTCTACTCCTCCTTAAACACTCTGTTTTCTGCATCAATCTTGCATAGTTTTGAGCACGCCATTTGCCGTACCTTTTTCGCCTCTTCCTCCAACTTCATTCGGCTCAGTATTTGGCTGTCACTCCGCTGAGTCAGGATAGCGAGTGTGAGGGCCCGTTTACTTGGTGACTCTCCGAGAATACAAAAAATTTCAAATTTGTATTTGCGTCTCCATTTGAACAATGTCGCAATTCCGGATGAAAACGATGTAGTATTCATGCCAGGCCCTAGGAGGCAGTGCAGATTTACAGGGCGACAGAGAATGATTCACTTTGACCCCACCAAGCTTCCTCAGCCCGGAAAAAAATATGCCCGCCCACTCGAAGCAATGGCATTTTTCTTTTGTTCAAAAAGGCACAAAAATTGAAACATTCAACATATTTAATTTAAAAATATTATTAAAACAATAAATTAAAGCCGACATTCCGCCATATTTTCTGTTTTTAATGTTTAATAGCACCGCTGCGCACGCCCAATGTGACATGTACGAGCGCTGACGTTAACATTGCGGTCTCGTGCCGCGGCAGCCTTTAATATGCATGCCGAGGAAGCCCCCCTCAATTCCAGGCAATCGGATTCTTCTACTTTGGAGGCAGGATTCAGAATTTTTCGTTTTCGCCTTCCGTCTTCGCCGACACCATATGCACGCGAGGCAAGTCCGCTACTCAGTCATTGTGTCTTTGTGTCGCAGAACCGCCATGTAAACTGCCCCTGTGACATGCTGTTCTAAAAATAACTTTCAAATGCTTCACTCCCATTGGCTGGCTCACGCACGTCACTGCTAAGGTTTTTGTTTGTTGCCAAACTCCGCTCTGCAAACCCGCAGACAAAAATGATTTTTGTTGTTGCAACGTGTATTAGTCGCGACAGCTTGAGATCCAGTCCAGACGGCTAGGGGGTCCGGAACCGGACCGAGGTCCGCGGTTCCCTGACCTCTGTTCTAGAATATTCTACAAACAACTAATAAACAGAAAAACAAGCTTCTCCTGTGAATTTGAATGAGTTTATCACTAGTAGAGTGGCCGTCATTGGCAGCCAATGCCAGGCAATGAGGTAATTTTGGACTATTTAAGGTCATTTACCTGTTGATTTTCAGTTACTTGCTGTTGATTTTGGGGTATTTTACGGGTCACTTCCTGTTTAGGCATGTTTATGAATAGGCAGTGACTCAAACTCAACAGGAAATGACCTGTAAATGCCTTGAAAATCGGACAGAATGACTGTGAATGCTCTGGTTTCGAATGAACGAACGTCTAAATGGATTCGGCGTCGTGCACCGTCAATGCAGCCTTAGAGTTAACTGAAACACTATTATGGTGGAAGATTTTGGTAGCAACTTGTTGGTTCCTTTTGTTGTTTTTTTTAGACATTGACACCTTTTTAAGATGATATCTCGATTCTTTGCAGGAGCATATTGATAACCTTTTGGCATACAAAATATCACGATATATAACCATTTCGATATTTTGTCACACCCCTAATGTACAGTATATATGACATCCTTTGCTTCTGTAAAATCTCAGAGCAGAAAATATTAAAATACACACTATGGAGAGGCGGAACTTCGGGGGCTGGTGGTATCGTTCATGTTGTTTTTAGCAGCCCTAGTAATATTCATCTGAGTCTTTTGGACAAAAATACTTAATTAGTCTTAGTCATATTTTAGTAATTTCAAATTGCGTTCGTTTTTGTCAAGTTTTAGTCAACGAAAACCCAGACAAATTTCGTCTAGTTTTAGTCAACAATTACTCAAAATGTTTTCGTCTGTAAACTTCAAAAGTTTTAGTCCATGAATAAATAAATCAAGAAATGGTTTCCAACCATTTCGAATGAACATTGACAGACGAGCACATGATTGTAGAGTGCACAAGGACATCACTATTAACTACAAGTTACATTTAGTGTGTGATGATCACTCAGCACAGACATTGAAAGGCTAAAGCAACATGGCATATCCAGCCAAGATAAGAAAACAAAACTTAGCAAGCACCGAGAGCAAACACTGCTACGATGCGTGCTAACTACACATACGATACGAAAAGGTCACATTCAGTGAACGTGTGATGAAAACTGGTAAATTTTCATCTCATTCTTGTCTCGTCAGATAAAAACTGGCATCCGTCTCGTTATGTTTTAGTCTAACAAGACACGTTTTTGCGTCGTCACGTCATTGTAATGAAAAAAATGTTCGTTGACAAAATATTTTCGTTATCGTCATCATTGACGAAAACAACACTGGTTGATGCGATGTAATATAGTGGATAAGTGTTGGACGATCTTCAGGGGCCTGCATTATCATTGGACCCAGGCCCTGTTCACATTTTTTCCACCACTGACACTATGAATTATTTTTAATAGTGTTACAACCCCTTTTATCTGAAAATTTTTATTTTATTTAATAATGAACTTGAGGTGCTGTCTACATGCCAACAAGCTGTTTGGGAGGCATGCACGGAGAAAACCTTTCCTCACTCACAATCATAAACGCAAACGTCTGGAGTTCGCCAAGCGGTATTGGGGCTTCAACTGGGACCGTGTGCTTTGGTCAGATGAGACCAAGATTGAGCTTTTTGGCAACAAACACGCTAAGTGGGTCTGGCGTGCCACGACAGATGCGCATTCTGAAAAGCACCTCTTACCCACTGTGAAGTATGGGGGTGGGTCAGTGATACTGTGGGGCTGTTTCGCTTCCAAAGGCCCTGGTAACCTTGTTACGGTGCGTGGCATCATGAATGCTTTGAAATACCAGGACATTTTAAATCAAAATCTGTTGCCCTCTGCCCGAAAGCTGAAGATGGGTCGTCACTGGGTCTTTCCGCAAGACAATGACCCTAAACATATGTCCAAATCTACACAGAAATGGTTCACCAGACACAAAATCAAGCTCCTCCCATGGCCATCTCTGTCCCCAGACCTCACCCCATTGAAAACCTGTGGGGTGAGCTGAAGAGGAGTGTACAGAGGAGACGACCTAGGTATCTGGATGATTTAGAGAGATTCTGCAAAGAGGAATGGCTGAAGATCTGTCTTTTGCCATCTTGTGAAACATTATAGGAGAAGATTAGGTGCTGTTTTGTTGGCAAAAGGGGGTTGTACAAAGTATTAACACCAGGGGTGCTAATAATTGTGACACACATTATTTGATGTCAAATAATTATTTCTTTATGTGGGACTTTTTTCCCCACTGAATAAAAGCACGTGTAATGAAGGTTGGATTTTTCTCCTTTTTTTCCATTAAGGTCCCATATTATCCCGTATAGAAAAAAATATATATTAGAAACTGAAAAACACATAATTATTATAAATCCAATAATTATGGAGGGCACTGTATTAGTCTTAGTCATATTTTATTCATTTCAAAATGTGTTTGTCCTCGTCTAGTTTTTGTTGACGAAAACTCAAGGCTCATTTTGTCTAGTTTAAGTCGGCGTTTGATAAAAATGTTTTCAGATATTAAACATTTTACTCCAAAAATGAATAAATAAATAAAGGTTTCCAACTATTTCGAATGAACATTAACAGACAAACACATGTCTACAGTATCTACAAGGACAACGCCAACTTGGTGATGATGCACTCAGCATGAAAACAGTACATTACAGTATTTTCAATTAATTACACCCACCTGGACGCCTCAAACTGTACGTAAAAAAGGATGCTTGTCGTTAGCATTGGGCTAATGCCAATGCAAATGCTATGCTAACTGTATGAGTTACATTTCGTGTGTGATGATCACTCAGCACAGACTTTTAAAGGCTAAAGCTAAATTTCTTATCTTGGCCAGAGAGAATATGCAAACAAATCTTACCATGTGTGAAAGCCTTGAGAGGAGAGGACACTTGCGAGTTGGTGGTGGGGGGCGCAGCACGCTAAATGAGTGACACAACCAGACACTGCCACGATGCATGCTAACTACATATAAAAGGTCACACATTGTGAACATGTGGCGGAAACTATTACACATTTTCATCTCGTTCTTGTCTCTTCAGACGAAAACTGGCATTTGTCTCGTTATGTTTTCGTCTCCCAAAACGTTTTTAGCTCGTTATTGTCTTGTCATCATCATGAAAAAAGTGTTCATTGACGAAATATTTTCGTCGTCGTTGACGAAAAGAACACTGTAATGAACTTATTGAATTGTTTTTGTCCAGCAAATCAGATCATCATCATTTTTTGTGGTGTGTTCAAATATACAATAACAGTATGACTTTACAGCATAAAAACTGGAATATTTACACAGTGTATCAGTTGTTTGACGCTGATATATTGGAACTATACACCGTATTTTTTGGACTATAAGTCATACCTGAATATAAGTCGCATTTTTTGGGGGGAAATTCATTTGATAGAGTCCAGCCATGTCATCAGACATGTCATCTTGAAAGGCAATTTAAAATACAATAGAGAACAACAGGCTGAATAGGTCTCCAGTATGCTAACATTACATGACGCTAGAAGTTAGATGGGCCTAAAAAATCGGCCCACGGATATTAAAGCCTGATGCGATTCGAGCCCGATCAATTAACTTGATTTGCTTGCCCCAGCCCGGAAAAACCCGAAATTTTATGTTTTATTTGTAGGCACGAGCCCGAAAAAAAGGAAATTTTATATTTTATTTGTGAGGACTGAGGAGAAGGAAGAAATGCTGGGATGAGATGGGTGGTTGCGTTTTGTGTGATTACGTTTGTGACGATGCCGGTGCATATATGCATAATGATAACAAATTAAAGCCTGTCTTTTGTAACAAATTCTCCCAGTTAACAAGACTGTAAGATGGATGTAGCTGACCGCTCGGAATGATGCGACACGCAGAGGGCTTCGACGGGTGTTCTTTAACTTTATTTTCAGTCATTTTTTGTTCTTTTGTTGACACCGTGAAAACTACAAAATTTCAGAAACGTAACAACGGTGTGGCATTAAAATACAATTCACAAAACCAACAATAAACATTTCCATTTCTCCTACCTCCATCTGCTTTCCGAGCGCGCTATCTTCAATCGAATCAATATAACCTCTCCACACTACAGTCTTTACACAAACAAATACAAGCCAAACGAATATAAACATAAATTCCCGCAGTAATAATAACTCTTGCAATTTATTTGTGGACTCACCTACGATGTGGCTGCGCTGCTTCTCAGACAGTGCAGCGTGTGGACAGGTTTACAGACAGGTGTGCTAGATTTCCTCATTAAGAAAAAGACGGGAGCATGGGGTTGTGCGCGGTGCCTTTCAAAATAAATGCAAAAACGGAAGTGCCCGCAATTCACAGACCCACACGCCATTTACACTCCCACCAAATTCTGTTACAATGAACAAACAGTAAAATGAATTGTGCAGAATTTCTCGACGGTGTGCGTGTATAACTACTGTCAATTCTCCATGAGAAGAACTAGTTTTTGAATTGGTGTCTCGATAACGGACTTTTTAAAGGAGGAACTCTGAATTTCTTGCGCCTTGCGTGCGCCAACTTTGATTCGCCGAACTAAGTCATTGCCATCTTGGACTGCCTCAACTACTCGTCCTAATTGCCACTGATTTCTTGAAAGGTGATCGTTCCTTATGATAACAATATCATTGACATTTAGGTTGCGCTTTGGTAAGTGCCATTTCTTTCTTGTGCATATGTTAAGGAAGTATTTCCTTTTCCACCGACTCCACAATTGTTCAATAAGATATTGGACTCTCCTCCACCGCTTTGTCCCATATAAATCTTCCTTTACAAATACTCCAGGAGGAGGAAGGGAAACTTGTGCTTTCAACATGAGATGGTTTGGTGTTAAAAGTTCCCAAGTCTGTGGATCATTGTCATTTCTAATTAATTGAGCACGATTCACAACCTGTTTCAATTTGAGAAGATCATTCCTCCATTCCTCCCACCGTGGTCTAATATCTTCTGAGAATGGCTTGTCCCATCCAGTGTTGCGTTGACTAAGCTCTTGAAGGATTCGCTTTCCTGTTAGAATGAATGGGGCAATGAATCCAGGTTGATCGAAGAGAGAGGCGATGACGGACAAACAGCCACGGCGGGTGGAAGGCTGATCCTTTGCAGATATGTTAAAGTTGGAAGCGTCTTCTTTAATTGACCACTGAACACAGAGACACTGTTCTGACGGAGATACATCTTCATTCGACTTGAACTTATGCAGGCGCATGCCTCCCATTTTGCACAACTCTTGTGACTCGGTGATCAGTTTCTTGGCTTCTTCCACTGATGACACACTAGCTAAACCATCATCGACATAAAGGTTTTTCTCCAAAAATGTTAATGCCCGTGGATGATTATCCTTGTATTGTTTTGCTAGATGCTTGAGGCCAAAATTGGCACATCCCGGAGCCGATGCGGCTCCAAAGAGATGAACTGTCATTCTGTACTCTTGTGGTTCCTTCTCCAGATCACCACCTTTCCACCAAAGGAATTTCAAATAATTTCTTGACTCCGGAGAGACAGAAAATTGATAAAACATTCTTTCGATGTCACAGATAATGGCTACCTTTTCCTTTCTGAATCTACAAAGCACTCCTACTAAGGGATTAATTAGATCAGGTCCAGTTAGCAGTGTGTCGTTTAAAGAAATTCCATGAAATTTTGAAGAACCATCAAACACAACTCTTAACTTATCTGGCTTTTTAGGATGATAAACGCCATGATGCGGCAGATACCACTCTGTTTGACCTTTGAATGTTGTAGGGGCAGGCTCTGCATCACCCTTGTTAATAGTTTCCTCCATGAATGTTTTGTATTGATCATAATATTGTTTATCGGCCTTCAATTTTCTTTTGAGACACTGTAAGCGAACCATAGCTAATTTCTTGTTGTTTGGCAGATTAGGTAAACTGTCACCTTTGAAAGGAAGGGGCATCTCATAATGGCTGTCATGATTTTGCTTAATATTTTTACTGAGAAACTGTATAAACTGGACATCTTCTTGTGACACGTACCTATCCTCGTACGCTTTCTCACTGAAGTCTGCTTCAAGGGCCTTTATAACATCTGTCGTTGTTGGACATGGCAACTCCTTGACTGTGAGCCGGTGCACAAAGCTATGACTTCCTTGTCTGTCTAGGTGGGGGTTTGATGAACCTATTATACTCCATCCTAGTTCTGATCGTTGTGCGAACGGCTGGTTTGTGTCACCTAAAATTACTTCACGAGGAGCCAGTGCTGTAGGACAGTCGTATCCGATTAAGAGCCCGATATCACAGTCTTGAAGAGGTGGTATTTTACATGCCAAGGTTTTGAGATGAGGCCAACGCAATGCTGTCTCCTTTGTTGGAATATAAGACTTATCTACTGGGATGAAGTCACGACTATAGGCTTTTTGTATTTGAATGAGGATCTCAGAATTGAGTCCTCGTATTTGTAGACCATGAACGCACTTGCTGGGTATAATTGTGTCAATTGCGGTCATGGTACTAAGTTTCAAGTTTACTGGTTGGACGTTTACACGTAATTTGTCGAGCACATCTTCTAAAACAAATGTTGAATCACTTTGTGTGTCCAGCATTGCATATGTGAGTACTTCTCTGTGTGGTTCTTGAACTGATGACACAAAAACTGGTACAATACTTGAGGTGGCAGACGTATGTTGTGTTGATATGTGTGACACAGCATGGTGTGGCACTTGACTTTCATGTCCTTCTGTGGCAGCAGAGTTACTAGTTCGTGCTTCCACCAGTTCTTGCCTTCGGTCCTCATGCAAACAGGTTGGGTGACGTCGATTGCAGGTGCTACAGGTGTGTCGTCTTTTACAATCCTTGGTCATGTGACCCTTTCTCAAGCATCCAAAACAGAGTCTGTTTTCATGTATAAAGGCTCTTTTATCCTCAATGCTCTTAGCTGCAAAGGTGGGACATTTTGTGATGACATGTGTCTCATTTTTACACACAAAACAAGGCCATTTGGGTTTACTGCTAATTGCTACTTGGCTTTCGTGTGCAAGATCTCTTGGTTGTGTGTTTGTATTGAAGGCTTTAGCTCTCTTTAGGTTCCTGTCATCTATAGTTCTGAAATTTGTCAACAGTTGAGAAGTAATGGGATTACAAGAGATTCTCGCTTCTTTACTTAGGAACTCAGTGAAGCATGCGAAGTCTGGAAAGTTGCCTGTTGTGTCGAGTTCATCGACCACAATTCGACTCCACTTTCTAACAATCCATTCAGGTAGTTTTTTGAGCAACCTTTGATTTTCTTCACAATCGTTAAGAATAGCTAGACCACTGACGTGTGGCATTGCTTCAACACAGCTTTGGAGGAAGTCAGAGAACTCTTGTAGTGCTCGTGGGTCATTAGTGTTTATCTTTGGCCATTTTAAGAGCTTATCACGGAACGCTTTTTGTACAATAAACGGATTTCCATATCTGTCTTGTAGAACTTTCCAAGCTCCGTTATAAGCATTTTCGGAATCTCGGTAAAAGAAACCTTCCACAGCTCTGCGCGCCTCTCCAATAAGATAATTTTTTAAATAAAACATTTTTTCGCTTGCAGGGAGGGGCTTTCTGTCAATGAGAGTCATGAACGACATTTTCCAATCTGTAAATTTTAAAGGATCGCCACTAAACATGGTGGGTTCAGGCACTGGTAACCGATTCATACTCAAAGAACTAGCAATTGCTTGTGCTAGGCTACTTTCCTCTTGCGTCGTATTGTCAAACGATGCTTGGCGAGGTTGAAACGGTGCTGCACCTGGATTCAATGAAGGCTCAGTTTTAAGTCGTCTGTGACATACAGGGTTAATTCTGTCATTGATTCCTTCGCTGCGATTCTCATAGCCATCAAAACCATCATATGCTCTCACACGAGCTGCTGCAATAGCGACCTCCTTTTTTGCTTGTAACTGCTGCAGTTTGGCCCTCTCCTGCTCTAGCTGCTGCTGCGTTTCAACTTCCCTTTGTTTCATTTCCGACATCATTTTTGCTTCTTTAAGCTTCCATTCACTTTCCAGTTTGTGGACATGGGCTTGCTGTGCTTGAATTTCTTCCATGGACTTGGATCGTTCAATCCTAGCGGCTAACTCTGCTTTGGCCTCTACTCTGCTGCTTTGAGTGCTGCTTGACCCAGAATGATCACTTGTTGTGTCAGATGAACTTGTAGTTTCCGTTATGGTGTACCCAAAAACTGAGCCATATTCATTTTTATTTAAAGCTGCTCTGACTCGCTCTTTCTCAAGTTGATCATTATAATCTTCGTCAACAGTTTCAAGGCGGTTAACTATTAAATTACTTATTTCCTTCGTTAAAGTAACACAGGCGTCCATTTTGTTGACAATTTCAGGTGTGGTGTTACTGTTCCTTAAAATAGGTTCATATTGCTCTCTTACAGCATTGTGCTTCATTTCAACACCTTGCTTTGATTTGTTGAGTTCTTCTGCTGAGCAGAGGGTCTTTAATTGTGTCCTTACATCCCTCGCCGTCAATTTCCAAGAGTTATAAGCTTTATGAAATATTTTAGCATGTTTTTTAGCCATTTGCTTCTGCATCTCTTGGCCCTTTTCTGTTAATTTTCTCTCACGTGAGCTAGACCTGAGTGGCATGTCTATGGGATTGTCTGTTTTCTCGGGTTGAAGTGACATTTTAATTAATTTTTTTTTTTTTTTTTTATCTGACTGTCTTATTTACTTGAAACCTTTTACTGTCCCACGCTTGAAACTATACTTATAAGCTGCAGTTATTTTACACCACAGAGTAACACTTTGTCAAGCATTTAAAACTTATGGACCTTCAAATAGAATTTCAGCATACACAGTGACAATCAAAAAATGCCATTAATGGAAATCCCTAAATAGACATTAATAGCTATAGAGCTTCAACCGTTTTTCCTTTTATAAACAGACATGTCATGTAATATTATACCATAAACATTTGAACCAATCGCCCCAAAGTTGTTTGATTTACGCCACAAATTACTTTGACGTCATCTAATGCGAGCTGTCATGGCTGGATCTTCAATTCCACTGCCAGATTGGGTGCGTATGTCCCTCCTCTTTGCTCCTTGTCGCTCTGTGTCATGTGTCTGTGTCCGTAGATTACCTTGAATGCGCTCTTCCCTGCGCAAGATGCCGATGGGAGTGGAGTTAGTTTAGTTGGCTTGTTGTTGGACGATCGATGAATTTAAGGTAGTAGGGCGTCCGGGCCTCCACAGAAATGGCAATCCGTTGCAGCCGGGAAACATGCGCTGGTCGCCGCCGGGGAGTTTTCACTGTAGCTGACCGCTCGGAATGATGCGACACGCAGAGGGCTTCGACGGGTGTTCTTTAACTTTATTTTCAGTCATTTTTTGTTCTTTTGTTGACACCGTGAAAACTACAAAATTTCAGAAACGTAACAACGGTGTGGCATTAAAATACAATTCACAAAACCAACAATAAACATTTCCATTTCTCCTACCTCCATCTGCTTTCCGAGCGCGCTATCTTCAATCGAATCAATATAACCTCTCCACACTACAGTCTTTACACAAACAAATACAAGCCAAACGAATATAAACATAAATTCCCGCAGTAATAATAACTCTTGCAATTTATTTGTGGACTCACCTACGATGTGGCTGCGCTGCTTCTCAGACAGTGCAGCGTGTGGACAGGTTTACAGACAGGTGTGCTAGATTTCCTCATTAAGAAAAAGACGGGAGCATGGGGTTGTGCGCGGTGCCTTTCAAAATAAATGCAAAAACGGAAGTGCCCGCAATTCACAGACCCACACGCCATTTACAATGGATATTCAATAAACATTTATATCTTTTATATTTGTGTGTCTGTTCTAACAGGCGGATAGTGGATTTGACATTTATTTTAATCTCCTCGAGTTGGCAGAAAAAAAACGCAGGTTTTCTCAATGTTTAAATAGTCTACATATTTTTATGATCATTATAAATGCATTTACACAACGAAATAACGCTGGAAAAATGTGTTTAATATATTTCTTTTTTGAGACCAATGCGCCACATACGTTTACATTCAGCGAACCCGACACAGGTTTCTGTATAACATCTTCAACAATCAATTTGAATCCTTTCCATATCCCACTCCTACTGCAATTGCTTGCTTATCAATTCCCCTGTCTTTAGTTTGTTTTTCACTCCAAGCTGCTCCATATCAAAAAGGAAATACCAGGGTGACACTTTATAATAACTATCCGTTTTACTAGTTAATAGATCATTAGTAAACTATTGATAAATGATTTATTTTTGATTTGTGAAGTATTTGTTAACAGCATTTGTTTAGCATTTACAGGGTGTTCTTAACCTGAAACACAGTTTGTGTAGAAACGTTTCAAGTTTTTGTGTGTAACGTTTGGCATCTCTATCTTTTCAGGTTAAGAAATGCCGTTCACTTCAAAAGAAAAGGCATTTTGATAAGGCATTTTGCAGGCAGCGCTCATGCTACACATTTATGAAAATCTGCCATAGAACCAACAAATATTTGTACTTTTCTTTGTATATTTAACCAATAAAACTTATGACCTTCAATATAAAGTTTTATTAAGATCCATCAACTAGCATGGGCATTTAGAATGGGGTCAACCATATTGGAACACCCTGTAAATCAGGAGTCCCCAAACTGCGGCCCGCGGGCCAGATACGGCCCACCTTCACATATGGTCCGGCCCCCTGAACAATACCGGAGAGCATTTTGATCCCCCCAAATAGTGTTATTTATTTCCTGGCTTTTTTCTGTGAAGAACCCAGAGAGGGTTATTTGTTTATTATCTATTTAATTAATAGTGTCATTGTAGGATAGCCCCATTGCATGTTTGTGCTTTAATTTGTTACTAAACTGGCCCTTTAAGGAAAGCGACGCGCGCACGAGTCATTTTCTGTCCTCCCTTCATTAGTGTGCACGAATTACTGCCTCTCCTCCCTTCACTGCCGGTGTACACGAGTGACTTTTTCCTTCTTTCACTGCCTGCGGTTCGTTCCTCAAGCTGTCGTCCTGTTTAGTGGCAATCCAAGTGTTGTGTGTGAATGACAGAGGTGGCTATATTGCAGAAGTGTGCCTTGGCAGTACATAAACACGTTTGGCAGATGAGTTACCTGCTTAGGGTCCCTTGTATTCGTTAGCCGCCACGAGCTAACCGCTAGCCACCGTGTGCTAACTGTTAGCCGCTAGCGCTAATCGTTAATGCTAATCGTTGGCCCCTTTGGCTACATGGTGGAGGCTGAATTTTGTTTGTTGCCAAATCACTTATCTAAATTGTTAGTTATTTTCCTGCTTAATGTGTATGCTCATTATTGTGAATGATTAGCATTGTATGCATTATGTAAGTGTATTTCATTTATATTATATTTAATGTTGTTCCTGTTGATTTAGATATGTTTATAATACAGTATATGTTTATGGGTTATATATATTATATTACTGACATGTTATATGGTTATCTTGTATTCACAGAAACCACAATACAACAAAATAAATGTCATACTCCTTTCATCATCATTAAAGGAAACAAATAAATCCTGAACATCCCCTGTTGATTCTCTGATCGGAGTCACAACTCCATAGCGTCACCGGCTTTATACCACACACCCACAGAGGGATCCCCAGTCAAATTAACCCTCTTTTTCAGTTATTAAAGTATGAAAAAACTGCGATTTATAATCCGAAAAATACGGTACCATAATTCTACTCGAATAGGGACTTTTTAGAGGTTAACATTCAGGTTCACAAACCAGTCTGTTAAACAGAAGTTGGACTTGTATGTCATGATAATTACAGATTTAATCACAAAGTCCATTATGCACTCCTAATCCATTTAATTTATTGAGTGATTACATAGAGTCCAAAATATATGTGTAGACTATAGATTTTAGCATGCAGTTCAACCCTTACAAATTACCATCTTAATGGCGCACTTTCCAAAGGCCTATTAGAACCTCACAGATTTAAGTGTTATGTTGACTTGATACAATATAAACAGTATATAAAGCTAAACACTTCGATTTAAACCATGTAATGTAGGAATATAGTTTTTCGTTCTCCGTTTGTTTTCTGTTAATTTTTCATGAAGACCAACACAAATGCTTCTTTGTGTCTTAAGATTTTTTTCTTGGTTCTTTTACAAATGTTCCGTCTGTCACCCAAGCTGTCTTAACCATTAATGCGACTGAGGGGAGTCTCATTGTGTAGTTGAAATACAACAGAAGGACCTGTGGTCTGCTGTGCCAGGATGCAACCGTCACTTTGCATTCACTCAACAGCAGACCGCAAAATAGATCATGTTTGAGCTTTTGCATGTACTTTAATGTTTTTATGATAGCTATTTGTCTTTACCATTGTACAATAAGTGCATAACGGTAAGCAGATGTGGGTTGTAACGCGTTACATGTACCCTGTTGCATTTACTTGAGTAACTTTTTGAGAAAAATGTACTTCTAAGAGTAATTTACTAAGCCACACTTTTTACTTTTACTTGAGTAGATTTGTGAAGAAAAGAATTGCTACTCTTACTTCGCTACTTTGGGCTACACAAGAATGGTTAAATTTTTCTTCTTTATTCTAAATAATAGATTTTTTTTTCAGCGATGCAAAGAGTAGCGCCACTAATTTCACCAATGAGACAGCGCAACAATAATCAAATGACTCCATTACACCAATCAGATGCAAGCTTGCCGTTCTCTGATCACGCCAGCCCGTTCAATCACATGGCGTCTTTAAAGCACCGTAAAAATGAAGTATTTGAAATTGAGCGCTGCCCTCAACATGACTCGAAAGCGTGGATTTAAACCTCTCTCCCACTTTTTTTATTTGGCTCCGATTGACCACAAAAATCGGAGATATAATCCTTTTAATTTCATAATAGTAACTGAAAAAACTACAGTATTCACTATTCAAACTAAGAACTATTTTCTCCATTAGAGGGCAGGGCACTCATGTTCTTTGGACGAATACCGCTGCATTAGGGTTTTTTTCTCTCTCCCTTTAATTCAATGATTTATCCCCCCCCCCCCCCCCCTTTGGCTTAATGTGGTTATGTCATGGGTTATTTTACAGTATCATTACAACAACAGTTCATATAGAAAAAAAATACCATTGTTTAAAAAAAAAAAACACAGTTACTCAAAATATTACTCATTACTCTAGTATTCTTTTCACTGGATACTTATTACTTGTACTTGAGTACATTTTTTTGGATGACTACTTTTACTTTAGTCATATTATTTTGAAGCAACACTATTCTTACTTGAGTAAAATTTTTGGCTACTCTACCCACCTCTGGTCAAAATGAATCGGATGTTTAGCACCGTCAATGGCAGCCAATGCATTCATAATGAAGTGAACCAAAATGCTCCAAAATTAAAAAGGAAGATACCAAAAATATAAAGCAAGTGACCCAGAAATTGCATTTAATAGTGAAAACCCGTGAAAAAAAGTATAGATGCACCATCATATCGGTTACCGATAATTATCGGCCGATAATGGCAATTATTATGCCACACAGCTAATCCAGATAAAAAAAGATTCAACCGATATCACAATCTGATAATTATATAGTTGATTTAGCCTCCAAATGTGCGCAACCAAAGAATTCAGCACCGCCACCTCCTCAATCCCTCCCCTCTCTGAAGCCCCTGAGGGAGGAGGGGTTGAGGAGGCGGAGTTACACAACAGAAGCAGTTGGAGATAATGGCACTGTCACCAGCGTGGCTGTATTTATCCGTGTTTGACAAAAAACGACACTCTCGCCATCTGCAAAACATGCACTGCAGAAGTTCCATGAGGCGGAAAAAAAGTGTCCTCATTCACCTGAAAGCGGGTGGTAAACTCCATCTAAGGCTAAACACCGGCACGAGACCGATAGTCGACAAGTAGCCGTCTTCTGACGGAGCACACCACTCTGGCCGGTCCGGTAGGCCGCCGCGACTGCGTCCTAGGTGGGGCGGGCTGGCAGGCCGAGCCCGATTCCCCGGTGGCGGGACCTCTGGCGAACACCCTAGTTTCTCCAGCATTCCCCCATGGCGTGCGGGACGCGAGGCGTGCACCTCCGTCCGTAGCAGTGGCGAGCCGGCCGGGACGGGCGGATATCCGGTAAGAACGTAGTTGCCGCCGCCACTCCAACGCATCGATCACCACGGCCAGACAGAGAACTGCCGCGGGTGCTAACTTGGCCGGACGGACTGAAGGGCACAGGCAGGAGGAGATGCCAGATGAGAAATGTTTTTTTTACCGAAATGACCCGAGAGCCAAAGCAATGCAGTTTATACGACCACCATTCTTCGTGAAAAACATTCCGATCACATCAGTTTCACCACGGACATTTGGACAAGTGATGTCAAGTAACCGTGCTTATCATGACGGCACAGTGGTTAGATGATAATTTCAACATGCACCAAACCACACTCAGACTGCAGCATTCAGTAACGCTGTAAATTTATGACGTCTTATTGGGATCATTCTTCTTAAATCTAGTCAAATAATTTTCCCCATCTTGTTTTGAGTGTTAAAGACTATTTAACAGTTGAATGCGCCAGATTATTCCACTTACTTGAATATTCAGATTTGTTCTTATTAAATCCATACATCTAAAATTTTTTACATCTAAGATTTTTCACCTAAATCAAGAAAAAATTGCTTTCAAATAATGTTTTGAACCATACCGATTCTTGAATAACGAACATTTCTGACAAACGTTTTTTTAGGATTAAGTATCATTATTTATTGCTTAAAATAAGGCTGTTAAGATTATTTTCAGTGACCTATTTTTCTTCAAGAAATCTGAGTGAAATACACTTGAAGCGCTGGCAGATAATTTCACTTATTTCCAATATATTTACACTTAAAATTGACTAGTTTTACGAGGTGTATTTTTGCAGTATAATAATGTTATATGCAGGGGTGCACATAAGTGGTCCGCATGCGCGCATGCGTACTGGACGTAGACAAATGCGCTGGCCCTCAACGGCTTCCATACGCGCACCGATGGCTGACCACTGTATTTGCGGCGGACACGAGAAAATAACTTCTCAAAATGTCGAAGAGGCAGGCCCCACTGAGTAATTATTTCCGTGTTCCCCCACCCCCGTCAAAAGACAGACAGACGACAGAGACGTCACCGGAGCTACCGAAAAAAGGACTTTTGCTGAAAAGTGGCTGCAGGAGGTACCATGGCTAGAAGTAAATGATGCTCGCACGGAAATGCGGTACAAAATGTGCCGTGAGAATCCCAATGTCGCTGATAAGAGAAGCGCATTTTATGTAGGGTCAAAGAATTTCAGCCATCCAAACTTTGAAAAGCACGAAAAAAACAGAGCATGTGGCAGTTAAGCAAACTATCAATGTCAGACAGCACCCTACTCGCCCTATGGACAAGTGGCGGAATAAAGGTAATGAAAATAGCGCCATGCACTGACAAACGTGTTTTTGCTCGCTTTTACAAAGCTAAACATGCACGTTCAATGAGGTCTTATGAGGAGGACATCCCACTTTTATAAAGGCTTGGAGTTAATGTGGTAGCCGCATAATGCCCTTTATTTTGAATTGGTGCTTTTATGTTGATTTCTTTACATTTCACTTCAAAGAAAAAGCAATTTTGTTGTGCCAGTTGATAATCAAGCATTAATTGTTAATATAATTAATTAAAGGTAATTGGCTCTGAGTAAAGCTTGTCAAAATTTTATCGCATCAGGCGGGTCGGCTCTCAAGCTCAATGAGGACCAAGTCACATCTCCAGGTCCTCCTCTGAGAACCTGGGCAAAAAAAATATGTGCACCCCTGGTTATATGTTAGGAATGGCTTACTTTTAAAGGCATTTTTGTGCAACTTCGGTATTTACTCTAAGTAATTGTTTTGCCAAAAGTTTACCATTGCACAATGTCAGACAATCTGTCATTATTTAGATGTTGGAATTTACTACTTGTTCACATTTGATGTTGAAAAAAAGAGCAATAAATTGTATTTTTGCACAGTAATATTTTCTCTTGTGTATACCGTATTTTTTTCGGACTATAAGTCGCAGTTTTTCCATAGTTTGGTTTGGGGTACGACTTATACTCTGGAGCAACTTATATGTGAAATTATTAACACATTATTATATCATTTCACATGTTATTTTGGTGTTTTGGAGTGACACGGATGGTTTGATTAACTTGTTAGCATGTTCTTTATGCTATAGTTATCTGAATAACTCTTAATAGCTATGTTACGTTAACATACCGGCCACGTTCACATTTCGTTGTTCATGCATCATGTAACATTGTCATACTGTGCACTTATTCAGCATGTTGTTCTCAATTGTATTTTTTATTTCAAATTGCCTTTCAAGATGACATATCTGTTCTATGAGTTGGATTTTATCAAGTAAATTTCCCCAAAAAATCCGACTTATACTCTGGTGTGACTTAAATGTTTTTTTTCCTCTTCGTTAGGCATTTTAAGACTGGTGCAACTTATACTCAGGTGCGACTTATAGTCCAAAAAATACAGTACTTTAAAATTATACATAAACCTTTTAATAGAATTATCGGCTTGACATTATCAGTTATTAGTTGGAACGAGGAGGAAATTATCGGTATCGGTTGAAAAATGTATTATCGTGCATCACTAGAACAAAGCAACATGTGAAAAAAAAAGAAAAAAAAAACACACACACAAAATGCAAAAACCTATGACTAATTAAAAAAAAATAAAAGCTGAAAGATAAAAAATTATTAGCAAATTATTGCTATTGGAAATTGCAATAACACTCTAAAGTTGATAGGTTTGTTTTGGTTTTTTTTCATTGTATTTCACCCCTCCCAGTCAAAATGGATTGGACGTCTATCACCGTCAGTGGCAGCCTATTTGTTAACATAGACACTATTCAAATGGAAAATTTTGGTATCAACCCGCTGGTTCCTTTGTTAAACAGTGCCATTGTTTATAAACGAAATATTGATTCTTGGCTGGAGAATATCAATAACCTATTGGGATACAAAGTATCGCAACATATCACCATATGGATATATTTTCACTCTCCTACTTTATAGAACTTGTTGAATGTGTCTGAAGTAAAAGGAACAGTAGATGACTGACTGAGTAACATCAACAGATTGGCCTCTGCTGATGTGTTGTTGTCGCTGGATTTAATTTTCTGCCTTCCTGGTTACAAGAAATATGAAGTCAAACATGAGTGTGTTGTGGTGAGATAGCGGCTCATAAGACACAGAAACACAGCAGGAAGCTGGAGGCATCGTTTGACAGGATCTAATGCCCCTGAGGAGGTTGTCGCCATGTTGCCTTCTCAGAATTTCCAACCGAGGATACAGAGGTGAATGTTAAACAGGGGCGGCATCTGGATTTGACAGTTTGTCTTTTTTATTGGTCTGTTTTGTTTTAGTACAAATCCAGCTGTAATATGACATTACTAACTAGAGATGTCCCGATCGCATATTTTTGCACCTGATTCCAAGTCCCCTGATTTTGAGAATCTGCCGATATGCCGAGTCTCAATCCGAACAAGAAAAATGTAGAAAAATACTAGAGTACTAGTAAATCAATAATAATACTAAATAATAAATACTTTATTAAACACTTCATTGAGTAAGTCCACTCAAATCCACCCATGCTTTGACGTTCACGCTGCTGAGAACGGCCTCTCACTTACAAAATGAGTTGCCACAGCCCACTTATGCAAGTTTAACGATGATTGGTACATGCATGCCTTTGATCGTGGAGCTACCGAGCTTCTCTGGCAAGGTCAAAGCTACAAACCTGTCAATCATCATTAACTTTAAAGCCGATCCTTGATCTTAAATACAAGTAATTCTTAAAAGATAAATGTTAATATGATTTATGATAATTTGATAAACACACACTAGAAAGCCTGCCCGTCTCATCAGACGATAGGACATGGTTCCAGTAATCCATGTGCTTTGTTGACATGTCTTCAGCAAACTGTTTGCGGGCTTTCTTGTGTACCGTCTTCAGAAGAGGCTTCCTCCTGGGGGGACAGCCATGCACAACAATTTGATATAGAGTACGGCGTATGGTCTGAGCACTCACAGGCAGACCCCCCACCTCTTCAGTCTCTGCAGCAATGCTGACACCACTCCTGTAACGAGTCACATAACATTTTGGAGTGAAAATGACAAGCAGTACATAATTTAGACATTCAGGGATGTACGTAGTTTCTAAGGGGTGGACTCACTTTTGTTGCCAGGGGTTTAGATATTAATGCCTATATTTTGAGTTATTTTGAGGGGAAAATAAATGAACTCTATTATATAAGCTGCACACATACTACTTTTCATTGTGTCAAAGTGTCATTTTGTCAATGTTGTCCCATGAAAAGATATACTTAAATATCTGCAGAAATGCGAGGGTTGTACTCACTTTTGAGATACACTGTATTATGAGGCAATAACAAAATACACACAGACACTAAAGACACTAACTTTAATCAGATTTTTGGTATGGAAAAATGAACGCGTTAGATTGCTCGTTACTGAAAGAAAGTAATCAAGAACACTGGACGTAACCACGTCGTATATTTTTTAAATAAAAAAAAACAATTTTTTTTTCACCTAATTCCGATGCCATGAAAAATGGCTTGATCGTTTCGATTTCCGATCACAGGATCACTATTACTAATAGGGGTGTGACAAAATATCAAAATGGTGATATATCGTGATACTTTGTATCCCAAAAGGTTATCAATATGTTCCTGCCAAGAATCGAGATATCATTTTAAAAAGGTGTCAATGTCTAAAAAAAAAATAAAATAAAATAAAAAGGAACAAACAAGTTGCTACCAAAATCTTCCACCATAATAGTGTCTCAGTTAACTTTAAGGCTGCATTGATGGTGCTTGACGCCCAATCCACTTAGCCTGGAAATGTTCGTTCATTCGAAACCAGAGCATTCACAGTCATTCTGTCCGGTTTTCAGGGCATTTACAGGTCACTTGCTGTTGAGTTTGAGTCACTGCCTATTCATTTGAATGATTCCCAGGTCACTTCCTGTTCTGTAACTCAAAATAAACAGGAAGTGACCTATAAAATGCCCCCAAATCAACAGGAAGTAACTTAAAATCAACAGGTAAATAACCTTAAATGGCCCAAAATTACCTCATTGCCTGGCATTGGCTGCCACTGACGGCCATAGACGTTCAATCCATTTGAAGTGGAAGGGATGGCAGCGAATGAACATTCATTCATTCGCTGCCACCCTCCCAGTTCAAATGGATTGGATGTCTACTGGTGATAAACTCATTTCAATTCACAGCAGAAGCTTGTTTTTCTGTTTATTAGTTGTTTGTTGAATATCCTAGAATGATTTCCTGACCAATATATCGATAATCGTTGTATCGCCATATTGTCAGATCATCGTTATCGTGAGCTTTTTATTGCAAATCGTATCGTATCGTGAGGGACCAAGAGGTTCCCACTCCTAATTACTAACATATAATTATCTTATAATTCTGCAAATGTTACCCGTTTGTGTGCCTGCTGTCCTCACCATGTTTAACCGTGCTGTTCTGTTGAAATTTTTACTTCCCATCTTGACAAGGTTTTTTTTTTTTCTATTGAGTTTGATAGGTTATTGTTAGTAGGGAAAAAGTTTTAAAAGGTCCGTCTTGTTCTTGTACATCACAAAACCGCGGCATCTGGAATGTTTAGACCGTTTATTTCCACTCCAGGCAATCCACAAACACATTTCCACTTCTCGAGGGTTACACTTATTTCACCTCTCCCAATGAAGCTGAACCTTTCGACAAAAAAGGTCTTGAAGGCTTGTTAAATGACTCTGTATTCTGTAAAAAGCTGGCTTTTGTGCCAACTGTTTTCAAAGAGGGATGCTGGGGGGAAGAGATGGAAACTACATTACCACAAATTGTATTAAATAAGTGGAAAATTTAAGTACCAGAGAGAGATAGTAGAGTAGTACCATTATTAAGCAGTTTGCCCATGTCAGCCCATTAAAAGGCTTTGTTAGGTTTATCCTCATCTGACCCATCAGGAAAGACAAATGGCATAATGCCAATTTGAGTCAATACAAATGGCATAGGCTTGATACCCATTGGAAATGTTTAAACTCCCTGCAGTGCTTTATTATCTAGGACTATTACAAAGTAAAATTCTCTCAAATTCACTTGTCTCTTGTAGGTGTCATGGCAGAGATAGGGATCCGGGCTAGTGCGAGTTAAACTTGAGGTTTTGATGATGTGATTTCACAAAATCGACTCACAACTCAGACAGATGACTTGACACATAGGTGTTCATTTTATAAGTTCAGTCGAACTGTAAAATTACTTGGGATATATATTGGTGTGCAAGGGCACACTTGGAATGGCACTGTCATGATTAAAGGTCAACCAATTAAACCCCTCGATACAGAAAAGCATGCCCTCGCTTGTCAAATGGCATCACCATGTAGGTTACAGCAAGAAGGTTGCAGACTTTCTCTAAGATGAAGTTTGATGAAAAACGGAGAGTCTGACTTTAACATAAATCTTCATTTTAAGACCCTTCAAATAAAGATATAGTAAATAATATATCTATAAATGAGTTGATCTGATTTTTAACTCTGCCGGAAGTTGTAGGGATGCTTTGTATTTTTTCCCCGTCCACTTTTTCAGCACGCCCTACAGCCCACATACTTTGACTGATTCTCACCGTTCCAACTTTGAAACGTTCCAAAAGTTCACGCAGCGTAGGATTATTTTTTCTATTTCGACTCCAAAGTTTACGGTTGTGGCAAAAATATTTCAAAAAGGTTGTGTTAATATTGCCCACCAAAATATGACATAAACATTCCCATTTATTGCCAATAGTTTAATAGTACTATACTGGGTGGGGCAGAGCAACTTGGTTATTTAAATTTGGCGCCCTGAAGCAATGGTTGCTCTGAGAATGGTAGGGATGGAGATATTTTAGAGGGTGGGGCTTAAAGTTTGGTTCTTAATGTGCGTTATTTATTTTGTGTATATTTTTCAGAAACCCCAGTGAGCATCATGGAGTAGACAAAGTTGGAACGCGCTTTCGCGGTTGAGGCATTTTTTTTTCAAGCAGTTGCTCAATTATCGCAACGCAACTTGCATTACGTAGACATTTCAATTGGTCGTGTTCCTGGCTGGCAGGCGATTGTTTCATGGGTAAACAACTTCAGGGAAACGGGTGATATAAAGAAAAAGAAACCTTGGCCGCACACGAACAGCAAGGTCACCCCAAAACATTGACGTGGTGAGACAATCTGTTTTGAGATCTCCCTGACGGTTTGCCTACAAACACGCATCTGCTCTTGTGTTATCTGCTCATTCTGTGAGACGAATACTCCATGAAATAGGGTTAGGGTTAGAAATTGAAATTTCATCCCTACAAATTAGCTATGGCGCAGGAACTTAATCCAAGCGACATTCATTCGCTTGAAAAAAAAAAATGCCTCAACAGCGAAAGCGCGTTCCAACTTCATCCACTCCATGATGCTCACCGGGGTTCCTGAAAAATAAACACTTAAAATTTGGAGGTATCAAAGAAATATATATATTATAAAAGGAAGGTAAATAAATTTGCTTTATCTCTGCTACATGCTCATTCTGACGTTGCTTTCCTTGAAAGCTGCAGCTATCGATTATTTAAGTAATCGATTAGCCTATCGATGAGTTAGTTGGAACATTTAATGCGTTGCAGAATAAATTTTAGGAGATGTTAAACAAAGAAACAAGTGTTTATGCTTGCAATAATATTTATTTTGGCTTGCTAAAATGGCACTTTCAAAAGAGCAATTAATGCCAATACAAAATAAAATACATGAGTATTTCTTCAAATGATATAGAATTGCACTTTCATTTCACAAGAGCAATAAATGCATTTAAAAATGAATTAGAATACCTGAGCCTAGCTTTAGCGGTATTAAAAAAATAACTAAATGTGGATCTAAGTACAACAAAAAAACAATTGGCTAATTGCATAGCAAAATTCCCGCGAGTTTGAATGCTAAGAAAATTTCAACTCTTTTTTTTTTTTTTTTAAACTAAGCTCTGAACAACTCGTTCAAACACATATTTCCACAAAAAATGCAAAATTTACTTCTAAACTAAATAAAGAATGCATAAAGAAACATATTAGCTCAAACAAAAACTTACCTTATGTTGTATCAGAGAGCAATTGGATTCAGCAATGTTAGACATTATGTCGCTTGCACTGTTGCCACTAGAGGACAGTATATCCATCAAAATTTATAAAACTATATGTAAACACTTTCAAAACAAACTATTACAATGCCAGTCTAATTAAACAAATCCTCAAGGCAGCATAATTTCATTTGAAGCTTTTTTTGTAATCGAATTACTCGATTCATTGTTGCAGCACTACTTTCCATTGATGTCGCATGTCACATCGGGTACATTGCATTTGAGCCTGTGCGTGGGTAGTTTGGAGTTTAATCAAGCGAACAGTATACAAATAGTATTTAAATGCACTCATGTACATTTACTGTGGTTTAGTACAATACTTGTACGTGGCACAACCATTTCCTCTTTTTGTCACATTTTTCTGTGACTTCCACACCCCCTCTCCCAGTCGCCATTTAATGCGGCCGGGAGCGACTTCGTCGCAGCTAGGACTTGGCCCACTCGCCTGGCTCTCGATTGATTCCACTTGTTGCACAAGAAAACAGCAACTCTTATTTTAAGGAGTATGAGAGATTGTAATAGCCTTGTAAAGAGCTTTACTAGTTTCAGTGAGAACACTACGGATGCAACAATAATCAGTATAAAACTGAACCGTTCGATACGCCCTCTTCGATTCAATACGCAAAAACATTCGATCCAAATGAAAAGCTCCCAAAATGTATTTTTCGAATTTTTGTCGTCTCTCTCGCTAAAATGTTTGCGTTGAAAAAACAAACTCTGCCGCTAGCCGCCTCCTCCTCCACTCCTCCCCCAAAACTGCATGAAAGGTGGGAGCTGTGGCCCACGCAAATCCTTGCCGTGTGGAAAGACAGAATCTTAAGGAGGCGGCTTGCCGACTTTAATATTGTACAGATCCATTGTTTGGCAGGATTTTGGGTGAGCCAATATGCTATCCCACTCGTACATAGTAAACAAAGACCGTCAATATATTGTTGCCGACATGGCTGCTACAAATAACCTCGCTTTGACAACAGATGGGTTAAGACCGTGGCTCACAGAGACCTAACTCACAGTTAGGTGATGAACAATGAGTGGCAAATTAAGAGCGCTGTACTTCAAACTCGTGGTGTTAATGAAAGTCAATTGCCAAATGCTAGTGTTTTGCAGTAATGAGCAGACGGGACTTCTGTGGCGTTTGTTAACTTTTTTTAATGCCCGACAACACTGCGCGCACACAGTAGATATCATCAAATGGCAACCTAGATGTGCTACGCTAGATCCCATGCCATTGGCTGCGTGGGCCTAGACTGATCATGGGACGCGTAGTCCATATACTACATCAGGGGTCCCCAATACCGGTCCGTTGCGCATTTGGTACCAGGCCGCGCAGAAATAGAAAATAAATTATTAACGACTGCATTCTGGCCGATTGACTTTCGCCTGTGCCGCTTAACACACCAATATGCCTGTCTACTCTAGATATACAACTACAGGATAGGAGGTCGTCATAGAAATGCATTTGATTGGACTGTTAGCAGTACATCTTAATTTTTATATCTATGTGCGCTTGGCCTCGATAATAACGTATGACAAAGGTCGTTGCCCATCACATTTGTTCCCGGAAATAATTAGCCCCCACACTTGAATGACTGAAAAAACAGACGTCTTTGGATAGATTTTTTACGGGGAAAAGGGAACCTGACAAGCAAGAAGATGAGCCTACAACCTTGAAGAAAATAAAATCTATGCTGCTCTCCAATCACTAAAGACCCACGAACTGCGAAGGAGTGGATTTGTGACCCGTATGTGAATAAACCGAGTGATTCGAGCATGTCTGTGCAACAGGAATATCAGCTTGTAGAGATCGCAAATCACAGCGTCCTTAAACGTACATTTGAGAAAACAACTCTGCAGAGGTTCTGGATTAAAGTCATTTCGGAATATCCTGACAATAAATACTGTGCTACAATTTCCAACATCGTATCTTTGTGAAGCGGGCTTCTCTTACTGTCCTATCTTGTGACCATCTCGTCTCAACGAAGCAAGTTCAGGCCTCCCACTGATTCAGCGGGTGAGTTGTATTTTCCCTGCACTTAACACGGCTAAAAACAAATGTTATTTTATGTTTGCTTTATTTTTCTGCCGCACTTTGCCCGTGTTCTGACAAATTTGGCATGCGCGTAAAGTTAAAAATGACCGCGAATGCAGCGATTCAAAAGTACACACTACAAACTTTAAAGAAAGGAATATTAACTTACGTTTGCCATGTTAGCTGCACACAAAAACAGCACGCATCTCTCTCACTTAACGACTTTGCTGTGTCGTTAAGTATTAATTTACGCTATTTTCGTGTTGCACATGTATGTTTATGATGTAAATAGTTTTTTAGGACCGTCGGATATCATTTAGAGTCCAACTGAATATAAAAGACGGCTTTTTTCACTGCCACAAAAGCTTTGGGAGTAAAATATTATAAGGGTGCAAAATTTGACAGAACACCGGTCCATGAAAAAAAAAGATCCAAGTCACACCGGTCCGTGGTGCAAAATAGGTTGGGGACCCCTGTACTACATCGATGAATTAAAAACTGCCACGAATGAATAAAAGTTAGGCAGGCCAAATCAATCCATACCAGTGACTATAAATAATGCTGCAAATATTGCTAATTCAGTACCTGACACAGATGGAATCGGACCACAAATAGGATGTTTTTATCATGTGGTAAAAACATACCTGCTGAGAGAGTAATAGCAATCAACAGTGTGCCCCGTCTCATTTTACAAACTGTAAAGATTGTTCTCAGCACTTTTATACAAAATTTCTTCAGATCAATAAGAAATAAGCACATAAATATTATGCACTATAATGCATGTTTATAATGTGGCATTGTTATTTTTGTTTGTTAGCAAAATAAGAAAAACACTTAAAAAAAAAAAAAAACTTGTATTTTTGTTTCAGAACATTAAAAGTATTGAATCAAATCGAAAATTGTGTCCCTCGTATCGAAAATCGTACCGAACCGTGACTTAACTGTATCGTTGCATCCCTAGAGAACACAATAGTTTTTTGTTGTTGTTATGAAGTACAGTTCCACACAGATGTACATCTCGTATATCTTAGCAAATTGATGCGTGAGACCCATTTTTAAGTGTCCCAAACTTCGAAGAAAGCGCATTTATCAGGTTTCACTGGTTATGACGTCCACCTAACAGAATGCCACGCCGCCGCCGGCCTCCCATAGGACACGTTCAGAGTTTGCCAAAAAATGCTCATTGCCGCCGGGAACGCACCCTCCCAAGGGGTTTCAGAATATGCACCATTCAAAAAACATTTTTCAAGCCTCGGGGGTCATAGAATATTTTGGAATATGTTTGCGTACTTGTGAGAAGGGACCAGTTTTAGTTTTTAAAGAAGTTAATCTTAGTGGTAGGTTCCATCCTGCTGGACTTGATCGTACCTCAGGACTGGCTGGTGTCTCTATTCCAGCAGATTTGTCAAGCAATTGCGGGGTGATTATACATTGACATTGAGGCTGAGGAAAATTAATTCCAAATTAGCTAGGTGAACCCGCTTTACCATTATACCACTGTCGTTTGTCGTTTTCTCATTCCCAAATTAGTTTAACGTGGGATTATGAATGTCGACACTGTCGTAGTTCCTAATTAATGAGCTCCTTTGTATTCATGCACAACAGTTAAAGGAAGTGTTTTTTAGGTCCCTTTCTCATAGATGGCGTGTTTACACCCACATAGGGAGTCAACTTTTGAAAACAGCTAAACCTTATTTTTTTTTTTTTTTTTAAGGGGTGTGCCTTTGTGCTCTTTTTTAGTTTTGTTGTTGTTGAAATGTATTCCTACCCTGCCAGTGCACTGTGTTTCCTTGATTGTTCAGCAGAAAGTGTGATAAGCAAACTCTGATGACATTCTTGGCAGCGGATGAACAGCTTTATTTATTACCTTACTTAATCTGTGTGCCTGTTTTGGCTGTTCCTGCTGTTTTAAAGGAGATTTTAACTAATGCAGGTTTCTTTGTCTTTTTTCCTGTGGAGTAAAATGTCACAAGAAAAAGTGACTTTATTTATTGGATATTAGATTGGATTAAGTAGACTCACATTTACATTACCATATTTTTCGGACTATAAATCGCAGTTTTTTTCATAGTTTGGCTTGGGGTGCGGCTTATACTCAGGAGCGACTTAACGTGTGAAATTATTAACACATTATGATATCATGTCACATGTTATTTTGGTGTTTTGGAGTGACACTGACGGTTTGGTAAACTTGTTAGCATGTTCTTTATGCTATAGTTATCTGAATAACTCTTAATAGCTATGGCCATGTTTGCGTTCTGCCTTTGGCAATGTGTGTTCAATTGTATTATTGATGTTTTCATATTGAAATGTTTCTTTAGTTTGTGGCGCTTTCATGCTCACGTGGGGGTGCACTCACACTTGTTTGCGTGAAGAAGAGTGCTCACACACCAGAAGAAGACGGACAGTTACGCAGCGTCTCTGAGCGAGTGGGTGAGAGAGAAAGAGAGAGAGAGAGAGAGAGAGAGAGAGAGAGAGATGGCTGCGAACCTACGTTCATTATTTATGCTTGTAAAATATCTCTACAGAGGCAAAGCCTTTGTGTATCATCTTTTCTGTTGTTGTTGTGTGTTTTCCAACCGCGATCGGACACTTAGAGCCAGTTGTGTGGTTATTTGAATGATGTGCTAATGCTAGCGAACGCATGCTAACATATGCTTTGTGTCATTGCTGTAAGACCACCTAATTGTCATTTATTTACTTTGATGTGAACCTGTTTTGTATCGAGGACGAAATTGATTCAGGAAATTATACGGACGTCTAGCATCGTCATTTGGGAGTTTAGCTCGCTGTATGGACCCTACTCACCAGCGTCACAGAATGACGTGTTGCTGTATCCGGCCGCCATATTGTCCGTCTTTGTTTATCCGTATTGTCAACGGTTTCAATTTGTCGTGCAATATATAGTGCAATTCATGGAAGACCCGGTGTTCTGCCAAAATATGCTACATCGGCGAAACGTCCTACATTAGTCGAATTTGACACCTAAAGTACTACCGTGCGCTCTAAACTTGTTTTGTTTAGATGCATACAGGAATAAGGTACTAGAAAAATGCCTGCAGAAAATACTTAAATGTAGTTATATCAAATAAGGACGGTTTAAACACGCTACGTGACTAATGTGGTCAACTGCTTCAAAGCTAACACAAAAAAACACAATGGTTAAAAGTATGAGAGGGTAATACATGCAAAAAGTATCTTTGAGGCTGTGAAAAGGTTCTAAATAACTAAATAAAAACAAAAATAGTGAGTAATCGCCGCCTCTAACCGATGTGCGCATGCGTGTGAATGCATGCGCAAGCGCCCTGAGCATTGTGTAGGACGTTTCGCCGCGTAGTAAGGAATGGCCGAACACCGGTGCTTTCAGACGCTGTAAACTCATTGGATGCGTTGCATAAAAGGCGTTATGTGGAAAAGCTTCAGTCTATCCATTCGCCAGATCCATATTTGATGCCTAAATCGATATTTTTCGACCCGCTGTCTTCGCCCTCTCTGCCTGACATCTGCTACCCTGATATCTACAACTATCTTGTCCACACAAAATCAGCCTATTCTCACGAAAGTTTGAAAAACTTTAAGAGCAGCACTCTACGCAGCATTACCCCGTGTGACCCTTTACTTCCAATTTTCTAAAATGGCGACAATCAATAAAAAAAAAAAAAGCTGACTGCGATGGACGATGCTTCAAGGATAGGTGGATATTGGACTATTTCTTCAATAAAGCTTGCAACAACTGTGTCTGCCTCATTTGCAAAGAGACAGTCGCTGTTTTCAAAGAGTTCGATGTGACGCAATAATGATATTACCGAACAAGACACGCTGACATGTACAACAACATTGCAGGGAAGATTACGCAGCCAGGAATTATAGCAACTTGAAGCTAGTTTAATTTCACAGCAGCAGTATTTCGCAAGAGCCCGAGTGTCGAAAGAGAACGCCACAAAGACGAGACTTTTGAAATTATGAATTAAAAAAAATAATAAAGCAAATGTGACACACAGAAGGGCTTGCTAAAATTTGTTTAAATATATTGTTCTATGTAAATCAGCCAAGGTAGCCCCCCGCATTTTTACCACACCAAATCTGGCCCACTTTGCAAAAGGTTTGGACACCCCTGTTTAAGTGATGATCCGTAGACGTGGCCAGCTTCTTTCACTTGGTACCAGCTAAATATAATTCAAAATGTAATGATGGTGGAAGAAATAAGCATCTTGAATTTGAAACTATGTTGTCGGCGATTAGCCTCGCAATTATCTTAATTGTGGTTGTCAGCCCAAAACCCTCTAAATATACTGTATATTAAATGCATTTTACCAGATATAAAATGACTACTACATAATCTGTGGTAATCGTTTGGAGCCCAGTTTTCTCATCGAATTGCAGCAGTCCATCTCGCTCTCCTCTCCGAGTCTCCCGGAATACGGTAGAACTTCAAGTCTCCGTCTAGCTACTCTGTTATTGCAACCAACCGCCACACATCCCTTCACCATTTTGATTATTAATGTTGACGAGCAGAAAAACACGCCATAATGCGTCAACACGACGAGTTGACGGACAATATTGCGCGGAGGCGTGGTTGAGTCATGTGAGTAGGGTCTATAGCCAGGACCGAGCCGTAGCGTCCTGGTGAGGACAGTATATTCGCATTTTGTTGTTCATGCGTCATTTAACATCATACTGTACACTTATTCAGCATCTTTTTCTCTATTGTATGTTTGCATTAAATTGCCTTTCAAGATGACATATCTGTTCTATGTGTTGGATTTTATCAAGTAAATTTCCCCCAAAAATGCAAGTTATACTCCGGTGCGACTTATATATATATTTTTTTCCTCTTCATTGGGCATTTTATGGCTGGTGCGACTTATACTCAGGTGCGACTTATAGTCTGAAAAATACAGTAAATGTGAAACAAAAAAGTATTTGTGTTGATCATTGTTGTTAATCTTACTTTAAAAAAGTAATTAATTACAGTTAAAAATTATGAATATAAGAGTAATTAGTTAATTGGCAATGTAACTGATGTTACTTATCATGTTTTTTTGTTTGTTTTTTGTCCCCCCCCCCCCCCCCCCCCCCCCAAAAAAAAAAAAGGTCACACTATGTGAAGTTCAAAGGGCTTTTGGGACGATTGGCCCGAGCCCAATACTTTACCCTAAACTTAACTTGACACAGGGATATGGCGGATATTTGCAATACCTAGATAGTAACCTCTGCTATGTTTGGAAGTCATTTAATGTTGTGAATCAACCGGTAAAGTTGTCAAAATCGCTCCTGTTATTGCATCAGTTCCCTTCGGTCTACTTTCGACATGTGAAAGTTTTCAAACTGTTTCATCATTTAAAGGAAGATTCAAGTCCAAATTTTGCCGATTTAGGGGTATTTCAGATAAAAAGTTACTTAGGTTCACTAGGAAGGTTCTCCACAACAGGGCCTTCCTGAGAAATCTACTGCTTTAAAATGGTGGCTGTTTACTAACGCTTGCAAGTCTATCATTTTGCATCTAGTTCTCCATACATGTGATATCTACCGTAGCATCATGTGGTTGTAGTTTGCAGGCTCTCGACTGCAGTCAGGTATTAGTAAAACCACCTAGCATCGCGTTTGCAACTGCTTCACAACTCCCTTCCACCCCCTCTCCCCCTGCTTTCTACTCTCTCCGTGAGTCCGTGTCTCTTTTCTCGCGTCATTCAAACAACGTAGCAACGCACAGTAACGCACGCCTTTACAACCTCAGTAACGGTAATGGCGTTGCAAAGATGAGAAAAGTAATTAATTACGTAGATTACTCACTGCTGAAAAAAATAACGCCGTTAGTAACAACACTGGTCTTGATATATAGTATTTTGTATTAATAGGACTGAAAACCATTTGTGTATTTTCCATGTTTCACTGAGAAAGGGGTTGAACAAAATAATGCAAACACCTACACTGCTGGCCAAAAGTATTGGCACCCATGGAATTCTGTAAGATAATGCTCAATTTCTCCCAGAAAATGATTGCAATTACAAATGCTTTGGTAGTAATATCTTCATTTATTTCGCTTGCAATGAAAAAACACAAAAGAAAATGAAAAAAAATAATTACCGTATTGGCCCGAATATAAGATGGCCCTGATTATAAGACGACCCCCTCTTTATCAAGACTCAAGTTTGAAAAAAAGACTTTTTGAGCACCAAATTTTTATACAGAAAATAATTACTGTACATCTGAAACAAATGATTACAACAATATATTTGAGAGAAAAAGCATGTTATTTTGCCTCATTCAAATCTTAATATCTGAACATTTAAATATGTAAACTAAAGTGCAATCACGTTCGTAAATGAATGGCTTCTGGTTTTTGAAATGTAAATAATCCAATCTATTGTGATAAAACAACAAATTTGCAATAACTGCATTAACCATCAAAGTGAGGTCTTACTGTAACTTTAGTCTTGAAACAAATCTGAATAAGGAAAAACATTACAATAAAATAATGCAAACTAGTTAAACTTGAGAGTAGCTGAGATCTGTCATGACAGAACATTACTCCTCAAGTTCAGCATTTGCTTCAATGATATCTGCCACCATCTAGCATCGTGAATGGATACAATGTCTAGACCCTGAATATAAGACCACATTTTCATTGTTATTTCAATGCAAAAAACACTGTCTTATATTCGGGCCAATATGGTTTATCATTATCATTTTAAACAAAACTCCAAAAATGGGCCAGACAAAAGTATTGGCACCCTCAGCCTAAAACTTGGTAGCACAACCTTTAGATAAAATAACTGCGAACAACCACTTTTGGTATCCATCAATGAGATCCTTACAATGCTCTGTTGGAATTTTCGACCATTCTTCTTTGGTCAACTGCTCCAGGTCTCCGAGATTTGAAGGGTGCTTTCTCCAAACTGCCATTTTCAGATCTCTCCACATGTGTTCAATGGGATTCAGGTCTGGACTCATTCCTGGCCACTTTAGAAGTCTCCAGTGCTTTCTCTCAAACCATTTTCTAGTGCTTTTTGAAGTATGTTTTGGGTCATTGTCCTGCTGGAAGACCCATGACCTCTGAGGGAGGCCCATCTTTCTCACACTGGGCCCTACATTATGCTGCAAAATTTGTTGGTAGTTTTCAGACTTCATAATGTCATGCACACAGGCAAGCAGTCCAATGCCAGAGGTAACAAAGCAAGCCCAAAACATCAGGGAACCTCCGCCATGTTTGACTGTGGGGACCGTGTTTTTTTTCTTTGAAGGTCTTACCCCCCCCCCCCCCCCCCCCCCCGCCTTTAAACTCTATGTTGATGCCTTTTCCCAAAAAGAATTACTTTTGTCTCATCTGACCAGAGAACATTTTTCCAAAACGTTTTTGTCTTTCTCAGGTAAGTTTAGGCAAACTGCAGCCTGGCTTTTTAAGTCTCTGAGTCAGAAGTGGGGTCTTCCTGGGTATCCAACCAGAGTGTCCCTTTTCATTCAGTCGGCGACGGATAATACGGGTTGACACTGTTGTACCTTCGGACTGCAGGAAAGCTTGAACTTGTTTGAATGTTAGTCGAAGTTCTTTATCCACCATCCGCAGAATCTTTCGTTGAAATCTCTCGTCAATTTTTCTTTTCCGTCCACATCTAGGGAGGTTAGCCACAGTGCCATGGGCTTTACACTTATTGATGACACTGCGCACGGTAGTCACATGAAAATTCAGGTCTTTGGAGATGGAACTGTAGCCTTGAGCTTCCTCACAATTTTGCTTCTCAAGTCATCAGACAGTTCTTTGGTCTTTTCTTTTCTCCATGCTCAATGTGGTACACACAAGGACACAGGACAGAGGTTGAGTCAACTTTAATCCATTTGAACTGGCTGCAAGTGTGATTTAGTTATTGCCACCACCTGTTATGTGCCACAGGTAAGTAACAGGTGCTGTTAATTACACAAATTAGAGAAGCATCACATGATTTTTCAAAGGGTTCCAATACTTTTTGTGTGTTTGATAATAGTGTGTTTGAGTTTTGTGTGAAATGATAATAATTCAATTATTTGTTTCATTCTCTTTTGTGTTTTTTCATTCCAAGCAAAATAAATGATGATATTACTACCTAGGCATTTATAATTGCAATCATTTGGGTGAAATTGAGCATTTATCTGACAGAATGGCAGGGGTGCCCATACTTTTGGCCAGCAGTGTAACATTTTGGCATCATAATCATTGGACATAATTGTTAAAGAATGGGATGAGGAACATTTTAATGAAGTTGAGCATCTCATATTGCCGGCATAATCCCTTGACTACAAATTTATTGAGCATTCATGGTCAATTTTAGAGATTCAATTAAGACGTCGATTTCCACTGCCATCGTCTCTAAAAGAGTTAGACGGTATTCTAACTGAAGAATGGCTTGAAAATTCTATTGGAAACAATTCACAAGTTGTATGAAGCAATACCTTGGAGAAGTGAGGCTGTAATTGCCGCAAAAGGCGGACCTACACCATATTAAATTAGTTATGGTTGATTTTTAAGGTGTTTCCATTATTTTGTCCAACCCTGTCGATGAACACTGCATGCAATGACTGAGGGAAAAAACTGGGGAAAAACGGCGCTACCCCATGCTTTTCTCCATCTGACAACAAGTGTAGTAAATGGTGCAATGCTAATGCAGAAATCATGCAGAAGCTGCACTTTACAGCTGTGAGTCCTTGTGGATCGTCTTTTGCTCTGACAAACATTGTTGCAAAACACTACAAGCACGTTTTGAAAGGAATACAAAATGATGCTGTTGCTTCTCTACACAAACATTTACTCATGGGCTTGTGGCCTCACAATACTTCTGACATAGATAAATATGACCAAATGATGAGGCCTCCCAGTAACTCTTTTAGCATAACTGTCATATTGAATAAGCCTAAACAGGCTGAATTGAGGTATTTTTTCTCTCTCAAATTTAATTAAAAATAAAACATTCAAACGAGCACACATTGTTTTTATACAGATTTAACAACAGTACATTCAAGCCCAGAGATTGACTGGCAACCAGACCGCTCTCACCTAATAAACACAAGTGTTATATGAAATGGATGGATGGGTCTCCATCTGCTGCCAGAAGTATCTATACATCAAACACCTCATCTACTAGTCACAATTTTGGCTTTGGTTTTTCATTAAATAACACGAGAAAGTGTTATCAGACTAGTGGTGTACTTGTGCGAAGAAACGCATAGCCCTCATCTTTAATCCAACAACATAGTGATGACAAGGTGAGGAAAAGGCTGACCACGGTGCATTGTTTTAACTCAATTGGCTGCCACTGATGGCACTAGACATCCAATCCATTTGAAGTGGGAGGGCTTGCAGCGAATGAACGGAGAAGGGATCGAGAAATTGTTTTATGGGAGACGCTAACATGAACATAGACTTTTTTAGAAAAGGGTGTGTGGCTTATTACCCCCAAAATGTTTTTAACTCCAAATCTTGTTTTGTCAGAACGGTGTAGAATGGATGGATGGTTTTTTCAATACGCTCATATCAGTGACTTGCAGGTGAATTGGTTGTCATCTTGTCTGGCGACGACTCCGAGACATCGTTCTAGTCAGAGTGCAAGCAATATTTCTGTCTCCCTGGCTTGAATCGCTTTCGAGTCAGCCGAGTCAGCCTCGGCGGTCACAGGCAACGTCTCTTATTCATCAGCATGTAGTACATCCCGCAATAAGGATGTGATTGGAAAAAATCAGATAATTGGACTCGAGACAAAGGGACTCGAACTCGAGTCGACTCACCCGCAAATTTGATGACTCGCAACTCGAATCGGACTTGACTTGCTTGAGCTGGGAGAGCCCGAGACTCACCTCTGTGAAGTTGGCCCCCCAACATATGCAAATACAGTAAACTGTATATATGGCGGAAAACACAGACAAGACTGAAAAAGCAGTTTCTGCTCTTGCACCCCTCTTTAAAATAAACTGCTGTATTTTAAGCCAGAAGAACTGTTGTGTTTGATAGAACAATATGTCAATATGCTACGCACTAAGCCTCCGAACTATTTTTTATTTGTCCGTTTTACCCTGAAAACTCCCGTTTACAGACGTCGCGCAACCGCTTTTGTTTCAACCTAACCATAAAAAGAACATAAGTAATTATATTTATTATTCTAAATGTCTGTCATTTTTACCTTGGAATCATTAATTAATGTCTAATATTTAGTTAAAAAAAAATAAAAAAATGTATGCACTCGCATATTTTAAACTTTTAAACGAATTACATCACAATGAAAAATTTGGCGTCTGTAAAAAAGTCACGGATATCTACCTAGTAACTATCGCTTAATTGTATTTTTTTGTTACTGTTGCATTTTCCCCGATATGTTAGATGATAAATAATCGACCCAAACAAAAAAATTGGAAAATAACGATTAAAAGGGTAACTATATGAAAAAAGAAAATCTCAACCACTCCTTGTTGTCTGCGATTTCTGCATCGTGACCCTTGTTATATCATGTCATATCATGCTTCACCCATAAAATTAAAAAAAAATCTGGCTGTGGCCATTCACAGCTGTGTCTTGACACTCGGTGATACATGCTACATGGAGTTTTTTGATCGAAACAAGGTAAGTACGCAATAATATCTCGTTAAAATCGTGGCGTCTTTAATTCTGCTCTCGCGTGCTCTCGCCTCCAATTCGGGTTTTGCTGTGTATTTTTTTTTTTAAATGCCCTCCCGTTCAAAATTTTTGTTCCCCCAGAAAATTGAGATTTTAAGCTTTCCAATGATGTATCACACATGCATTTCGGACAATTTTGAAAGTTGGCCAAATTGAGGGTCTCAGAGCGGAACTTGAGTCACCTGAGTGTTTTCCGCCATATAAAAAGGATATCAATTATTTTTGCAACGTTTGTGCTGTAAAAAATGTTGTTGCTCGTTTTTTTTTTTTTTAGATAGTTACAATTCTTTTATAGGTCACTTTGAGGTCAGCCAGCCCCCCATTTTGATTAAAACTTGTGTCAATTGTTTATGCTTCATTTGTGCTGGTTTGTGCCGTAAAATAATTGTTTTTGCTGCTTCTGTTTTTGAGATATTGAGATATTAATTTTGCGTAATGATGTCATGCAGCCCCTCATTTATTGCAAAATGTACCCAAAATGGTGCCATTCGTTTATGCTACATTTGCGTAGCAAACTTAATTTTTTGTTATTGTTTTATAGATATTGAAATATTAATTCCAAGTGACAACGTCACTCAGAGTTTTTTCTCCCAATAACAGAGTGGCGTCCTAACAACTAGCGTAAACGTAGCACAAACAAATGGCACTACTTTGGGTCCATTTAGCAGTAAATGGTGGGCTTGAGATATTAATTTCGAGAGAGATAGACAAACAGCCCAGCATTTACTGCAAAATGGACCCGAAGGGCTGTCATTCATTTGTGCTACGTTTGTGCTAGTTGTTGGGACACCCCTCTGTTATTAAGAGACTTGGTACGCTCCGTTAGCCATGATGGAGGGGCTGCGATTGATGTCTTATACTTTTGGCCAGCAGTGTAAGACACTGATTTCTGTCTATTTATTCTGTTATTATTATCTACAGTATTATGTCTGTTCTATTCGCTAACTAGCTTACCGCTCCATGTTAAGTAGTCAAGTCTCATCAACAAAGAATACAAACCATACAATTGGCTTCATCTACTCACCTCTAACAGAGGCACACCTTATCTAACAACACCAAAGACAATCTAAACCTTGACACTTTGTAAAGTTATTGATTCAGCAACCCAACCTGAGTGTAGCAGACAAGCAGTGAACTCTCTCTCTCTCTTGCTGTATAGACTGGCGCACGGACGCACCTTAACATTATGACCCAAACGGGACTGCTCATAGCTGCTGGCAAAAATCGATCATCAAATTCGTTGGGAACTAATTTGTTAATCGATTTAATCGATTATATGTGTCGGCCTTACCAATGGTTCTACTAGTGGAAAAGTTAGTGTTGAAGCCTGCCAGCTGCCACACGAAAATCCGGGCTAGTGCTGTTGTTTGCATGATCTGATGAATCTCCTTGGATCAGGATTCAAACACCTTCTATGAGAACCGGAACAATGAGGTTGCCAGGATTTTAATCTCTTGATAATGAAACGACCTGGATTAATGAGAATATTCACAGACAATTGTTTCGAAAATGTGATTGAGGTCTACAAATTAGGGCCATTTGAACTTTTGCGATACGAGGCTGATGTTAATACAATACAGATATGCGATGGGTCATTAAACTTTGCTTGTGATGTACAATTTTCTATGTTTTTAGTGTTTTTCGCTTTCTCTTTTCAGTTTGTGTAAATGACAGTGAAACATTTCTGGCACCTGCAGATGGCATTGTAAATCACAGCTGCTGGGGGATACGCCATGTGATAGAGGGAGGGGGACGCAATAGGAGGCCAGTTTGATTAATGAGCTAATGTACTATAACAAGTTGGGGGTAGATTAATCTATTGTCAGCAAATAAAAATCGTACCCTTTTTGAACGGTTTAATGCAGTTCATTGTCACAGTTGAGATTTCTGTTTTGCTGCAAGTCAGCATTGTAGACACAGATCAGCAATATTTATCTCTGCCAAATATGGGCCTTCCTGGACTTGGAATATTTTCACTTTGTGTACAGTTTAGTCTGTTTTTAAGGTGGTTTTTGGGTGTGAAAATTCTGAAATTTGATTTTTATTGTAAACTTTATCACAACTGAGGAAAAGTAGTAAATGTGTCTTCAAGGTCGGAACCCATATAGACTGCACGTTGCTTATTCTTTTACATCTTAACAACATTTCTGCAGTTGTAACTTGGACTGTTGTTCACAGGGGTCGACAATATCTGTAAATGGCCCGGATGTACGTATTTTTAAAACCGTCAGTGCCATGAGAACTAACTACAGGAAAAATAAAGTGTCGATTAAAAAAAAAAAAATCTTTTACCCAGTGGTTCCGTGTTTTGACGACATTACGCTATCCCGATCAAAGACAACCTTACAGTCTATGCTGCAGCCGTTGATCTCCGTGGGGTGTAAACACGCCTCGGTCGGTCGCTAATTCCCTCCCGCATGAACGCCCGCAACCTAATTACTGCTGCTGATTGATTGTCAGCTAACGTTGTACTACAAGACAACATGTTTCTGAAACCCCCAGCACCCGGCCAAGCACCGGGCGAAAATAGACCACTCAAGAAAGAGAGAATCACCGTAGGAGTTGAGGAAAAGTGAAATCCAATATGAAAAGAAAAGGGAGAGAAAGTTGCAGTGGCGAGACCGCTGGAAATGGTTCAGCTACGATGGGACAAAAAAACAAAGTTTACTGTGAGGTGTGCAGATCAATGCCCACATATGCAGACAAGTAAGTTAATGGGTATGAAACTTCTGTTGGTGAACATATCGTGATAATTCATCTGTGTAACTACGGTGAAAATAACATCGCCATCACGACGGTCTAGCTTGAAAATCGTAAGCCATAATTGCCATCTCTTTCACCTTTAAATTGTTGTCATGACAACTGAGCTATGGGAGCCTTCCAGAGGGCGGTAAGGGGAAGACAGGAAAGCTTCGCCCAGGCACAGGGGTCTCCCATGGGCCCGCCTCCCCTTTGAGCTCCCAAGAAAAAAATGTTGCCTATACTGGATTGATTATGGATGTGATTATGGAATTGGAATAGGATTATAGGTAGTCCCGGGTAAGGATGTACTCAATTTACGCGATTTAGACTTTACGATGCCGGAGTCTCGTCCGCCATTTTGTCTCGAGACGTTTTTTTTTTTTTGTCTCATAAACTGTACCTCACAGCATCTTATTTTTTGCTTTACTTCATTATATGAAGTGTTCTGTCCTTAATAAACGTAAAGTTGTTCAGCTTTACAGACAGCAAACAAGGCAGTTGTGCATTTTAAAGCTTTTTACTTCCTTCACTTTTGACATTTTGTAAAGCTCTAACACCCATATGTACGCTTATGTTCAGAACAACTCGCATTTTAACAACAAATGACTTGAAAAAAAAAATTAGTGTTCAAAAATCTATCTAGTCTGATCAATATGTAAATATAGTAGATTAAACTAGCCTAATTTGCTGAACAAAAGTCCGCTAGCTTAAATGCAACAAATTCTAACATGTTTACAATTTTCATCGCACACGTAACTCCATAAACTGTAGGTCTAACGCCTATTTAAAATGCATCCACAAACATACAGTATATTAGCTGAAACAATTTACAGTCTTACGTGGGCCAAACCAGAGCGCAGCTATCCTTTATCCATGTCAGACGTCTGTGTCTGCTCCTCAGTCATACAAGGCGACAGTCCAGCCAGACACAATGCTGCCACCAGAGGTTAGTGAATCCTCCATCTTTAGACAAAATGCAATATTTTTTTACATTTTGGATAGTTATTTTGAGATTTAGGGGTACTTAAAGGGTTAATTCCGATTTATACGGAAATTCAGGTTACGTTGCCAGCGTAGGAACAAAACTCTTTCGTAACCTGGGGACTACCTGTATTTTCATGGTTTTGCACAGTTTTGCTGCACTATTCATTAAATCTACCTTAAAAACTATAAATGTTATTCAAGCAAACTGTTCTTTTTCATGATTATTGGGATCAATAACTGACGCATTGACTCTGAACTTCAAAAGCCCCAATAATTTAATCATTTCCCTTGATGTCTACCCCTGGTTTATGATGGAGTGAATTTATATATTGAAGTGAAAACTACTGTCCTGATACATGGTTTTCATTAATGTGAAGAAGGACAGGATCCATTCATGACTCAATTATGATTTCCTAATATTGTCTCGCTAATGTGTGTTTGTGCAGGTGTTCCAGCACATTAATTCAAATTAATGAAACAGCGGGATAGATGGATTGGGGGAATTTGAGGATTAGAGGAGATGAGTATTGTGGATGTTTTTCTCCTGCTAATCCCTGTGATTGATGACTTGAGTCCATTAAGTCTCTGTGTTGGCGGCCTTGTCAATTAATCATTAATCCCTCCAAGTGTTTACTTAATTTGGGTTCCAAACAGGTTCTTATAATATCCAACCAAGGCACATCTGTATGCTCAAAAATCTGGCAACGCCTTAAATTTGATTTTAGTTGTAAAAAAGAAAATTCCCACCAAGTTTGTTTGTAGGTATGCAGTGCTATGAAAAAGTATCGGAACCTTTTGGAATTTCTCACATTTCTGCATAAAATTACCATCAAACGAGATCTGATCTTTGTCAAAAGCACACAGATGAAAAAACTGTGTCTGCTTTAACTAAAACCACCCAAACATTTATAGGTTTTCATATTTTAATCAGGACAATAAGCAAACAATGAAAGATTGGGGAAAAATAAGTGAGTTAACCCTCTGCCTAAGGGAACTTACAGAGCAATTAAAACCAAATTTACCAAACAATTTAAGTCAGGTGTGTGCCCAATCACTGATGAGTGGTTTAAAGCTGCCCTGCCCACTATAAAACACACCTGGTAAGAATTGTCTTGATGAGAAGCATTGTCTGTTGTGCATCATGGCTCGGTCAAGACAGCTGTCTGAAGACCTTCGATCAAGGATTGTTGATTTGTATAAAGCTGGGAAAGGATACAAAACTATTTCTGAAAGTCTGAAAGTTCATCAATCAACTGTCAGAGAAGTTGTCTACAAATGGAGAGAGTTTCGCACTGTTGCGTCTCTCCCAAGGAGTGGCCGTCCACCAAAGATGACGCCAAAAGTTCAGCGTAGAGTACTCAGAGAGGTGGAAAAAGAACCCTAGAGTGTTTCCTAAACACTTACAGAAATCACTGGCGCAGTCCAATATTTCTGTGCACACATCAACTTTATGTAAAACTATGGCCAAGAATGGTCTTCATGGGAGGACTCCACGGAGGAAGCCACTGCTGTCTAAAAAAACATTGTTGCTTGTTTTATGTTCACAAAAAGGCATTTGGACTCTCCACAGAAGTTTTGGCAAAATATTTTGTGAACTGATGAAACCAAGAAAAATGGAAAAGCTCACCAACATCAACACCTCATCCCCACAGTGAAGTATGGTGGAGGGAGCATCATGATTTGGGGCTGTTTACCTGCCTCAGGGCCTGGTCAACTCGCAATCATTAATTGAAGAATGAATTTAAAATTTTATCAAGGTGTTTTGAAGGAAAACCTCAGGTCGTCTGTCAGACAGTTGAAGCTAAAAAGAGGATGAATGCTGCAACAAGACAATGATCCAAAACACAGAAGTAAACCAACTTCAGAATGGTTTCAGAAGAACAAAATACACATTCTGGAGTTGCCAGACTTGAACCCCATTGAGATGCTGTGGCAAGACCTAAAGACAGCAATTCATGCCAGACATCCCAGGAATATGAACTGAAGCAGTTTTGTAGAGAAGAAAGGGCCAAGATTAGTCCTGATCGATTTGACAAACTGATCTGCAGCTACAGGAAGCGTCTGGTTATTGCTGCCAAAGGGGTGGAGGGGGGAGCACAAAATATTAAATGTGATGGTTCCCTTACTTATTTTCTCCCCTTCTGTCATTGTTTGCATACTATCCTCATTAAAATATCGAAACCTATAAATGTTTGGGTGGTTTTAGTTCAAGCAGACACTTGTTTTTCATCTGTGTGATTTCAGATACTTTTACATACCACAGTAGGTAGCTTGCTAAGTACAGTCATGGACTTTATTCTTCTGATAGAAAATTCTGGTACTACCTTTGAAAAACGTATGTCCTTTTTCTCAAAGTAGTTGAAACTTTAAAAGGGGAAGACCAAGAATGGCATCCATGGACAACATCAAAAAATGGAGTAACAGCACAATACAGGAAGCCTGTAGCAAGGCAGAGGACAGAAAAACCTGGAGACAGTTAACAAAGGAGGCAGCACGGTCAGCGAGCGACAACGTCGACGCTGGATAGATTGAGAGAGAGAGAGAGAGAGAGAGAGGGAGAGAGAAACAATGGTAGGGCCACTTGTTGCAGTCAAGTAATGCACTCTCTTGTGGCTCAGTTTCTTCATGATTAATCAATTAGAATTGCTACAACTGTCAGAAATATAAAGGATCGATTATTGGTTGACGTGACCGTTCGTTTTCACTGAACTCAAATTCTGACTTGTGCAGGATTAGAAGAAACATGTATTGATTTGACATTTGAGCTCAGCTGTCACAACTATCTCCTGTCAGATTAGATAAACATGAATGGGTTTCCCGCTCTGACAAATCAAAATCATTGAATATCAGTAATGAATTGGTAGAGACAAAACGAATACAATTACAACTGACCCAGTGAATGTGATGGACAGCAACCAAGTTCTATTGGATATAATAAAACTATAAATATGCACTTGGTTTAGAGTGTGGGTGCTTTAATACTTGTCATTACTAGTCAGCTGCTTGGTATGATATCACTGCCAGGCCTATGTGCAGTAGTCATTTTCTACAGCAAGTGGCCTTTCTTTCATAATAGCTAAGAGGCTAATATTTGAAGGAAATGTAATAAGAAGGAATGCAGTTGCACACTTACCTTTGATAATGACAGCCTGAAACAAGTGCAGTTCGTACAAAATCTAAATTTAACAAACTGGGCTTAAAAATTCTGATTTGTGACTTGAGTTGACAGGGACACTCTTGACTCTTAAAATTGAGCGTAGTTAAGGTAATGGTGCGTTGTCAGCGTAACATTTCAACAATACACTGACAGATCCTCTTGCATCCAGCAAGCAAATAAATGTGTATATTCCAGTGAGTCTGAATCTGGTTTCTTTTTGCTATTGCGACTGGAATAATAAAATGCTAACCCTATAATCTACCACAATTCAGTTTGGAAATAAAAAAATCTTTGATTGCTTAGACTTGCTCTCACTTGACAAATTTGAACAATGAATGCGAGAAGCTAAGACATGGAAATAGCAGTATGGGAGACTTGCATGAGGGTAAAAAGGTCTGGCATTATTGCCGCGTCTTGGAAGGTTGCCAAGTTTCCCATAACTTCACCCTACTTTTCTTTTTGCTTTTTTTTTTGGCACTTCATGGGTGTTTTGCATAGTCACAATTTATTTGACTTCATGTTAATGCATGTGTGTTTATGTGTTTAACTATTGATTTGAAGCAGATAATTCCAAAAGTGTATATTAAACAACATCAAGCTTTAATTTCAGATTTTTAAACAATAATACTAATTAGGCCTGAGAGCAGGACTGAACGGGCCTTATGTGTCTCATAAACAGTCTCTCCAATTTTGAGGAGGATCCATCTAACTCCCAAGGTGCCAATGTTTTAAATATGCACCTTGTAAATCAACAAAAAATTTTACATTCAATCCAAAGTACCCGATGTCCTGTTGGCAAAGTTATCGAAATTTACACCAAGCTGCACGTATCTGCAAATTTTGGTGAGTTTTCGGGCAAGTTAAGGCCTCCAAATTGTCTATTTTCATTTGCCCCCGAAAAAGAATATTTATAATCATAATAATTATCTTTGCATTACAATAGGGCTCGAGCATTAGAATAGGGCTCTCGTACCACTTGGTCCACGGGCCCTAATAATAATAATCAATTGCATTACAATAGGGCTATTGCATCACTTAGTGCTCGTGCCCTAATAATAATAATAATAATTATTATTATAATAATAATAATAATAATCCTTTGCATTACAATAGAGCCCTCGCACCACTTGGTGCACAGGCCTTAATAATAGTAATTAGTAATAATAATAATAATCCTTTGCATAACAGCAGGGCTCTTGCACCACTTAGTTCTCAGTCCCTAATATTAATAATCATTTGCATTACAATAGGGCTATTGCATCACTTAGTGCTCGTGCCCTAATAATAATAATAATAATAATAATAATAATCCTTTGCATTACAATAGAGCCCTCGCACCACTTGGTGCACAGGCCTTAATAATAATAATTAGTAATAATAATAATAATCCTTTGCATAACAGCAGGGTTCTTGCACCACTTGGTGCTCGATTCGTAATAATAATAATAATAATACTTTGCATCACAATTGGGCTCTTGTGCCACTCGGTGCTCGGTCCCTAATAATATGAACAAATAATAAGTTCCAAATCTTGTGCATCATTTTCAGTGCATGCTAAGATTTGTAAAGACCCATCTGTCAATGCAGGTAGAATTTATGTATACATGCACACTATTGTTTTCAAACATGGGTGTAATACATTTTAGTCCAAGGTTTGTGAGCAATGCATCCACTTGGACGAAGACGTTTCACTGGGATTCGGTAAGCTGAATCCTTCTCTCTTATGCCATCTAAAGTGCCATTTATCTATGTGGATTTGTTGTTGCTGTTGTGAAAGTACCAATTCAAAGTGAAGTTCCTCAAGAGATGTATGTTTGGAGAGTGTGTTATGTGTGTTGATCTGTGCATCTCTCTGAAATAGGTGCGCAGTACTTGATAGATCCAGTCTGACAGGTGGGAACTAAAAGGCAATTTTCCTGGTTGAAACATGGTGCCCAGTAATGTGTGCATCCATATTGGTTACTCGTGTGTGTCTGTGTGCACATTTATGCAATGGTGGCAAGCTTGAATGCACTTGATTTGTCAAGTGCACTCTGCGTCCATAACTATGTATCAAGCTTGTGCAATTAGTTTGCACAATAGCCAATGACTGGTTTTGCTTTTAATACATCTGACAGATGCTTAAAAATGCTCATGGACTCTTTCCCCTATCATACAAAGAAAATGTTCTTTTTTTTATGCTATCTCTTAAATCGTTAAAAAGTTACAATATATACACTACCCGAGTCTAATGAAGTTCTGATGCTGTGTTAAACAAAAAACAACACTTTTCAAATAATTTTCTAGCAAAATTCAAATGAATACAGGGGTTGACACTATAAATGGCCTGGTGGCCCGGACATACTTTTAAAACCGTCAGGGCCACCAGAATGCTCCAACCACTGTTCCGATGGGACCAGTATAAATAATGCGTCGATTAAAAAAAAAACTAAACAACAATATTTTTTTCACATTAATTTCCAGTGGTTCCGTGTTTTGACGATGTTACGCTATCCCGATCAAAGACAACCTTACAGTCTATGCAGCCAGTAGCTCTCTGCGGGGTGTAAACACACTTCACTTGCTCCCTCCCGAGTGAACGTGCACAACCTGATTACTGCTGCTGATTGATTGTCAGTATCTCAGTACCCACCTGAGGTTATACGACAAGACGACATGTTTCTGAAACCCCCAGCACCCGGCCAAGCACCGGGGAAAAAGACCCCTCAAGAAAGGAGAAGGTCACCGGAGGAGCTGAGGGAAAGCGATCCAATCCAATATGAAGGGAAAGGGAGAGAAAGCTTCAGCCCAAGTGGTGAGACCACTAGAATGCGCCTATTGCAAAAGCCCCGCCCCTTGTAGAACTTGGTCAACCCAAGACTCTGTCATATTTTCTCAGTGGCAGTGATTGAGTGAAGCGGTGTGTCCATGGTACACTTTACAGAGAGGAGACCATTATAATCGAGGCGGAATGCTAACACTCGCAACTTAAAGACGAGAAACCCCACAGGCCTAGCTATAATGTTAGCTAATTAGTAACGTTATGTCATGTGTTCTGTCAGATTTTTCACCCAAAGCTCTTGTGGCGATGAATCAGCAGTCTTTTACATTCAGTCAGATTATCAATATTATCTAAAGGTGCTAAATAAAAACTTACTTCATAAACATACTGTACATGTGCAACATAAATATGACGTAAATAAATACTCAACGTTGAGAGCAGCGTCCATTCGAGTTGACCGCAGCAAAATGCTAGGTGTGTGTTTGAGGAGAGCTTTCCTTCGTGTGCATCCGTGACAAAACCTAAGAACATCTTTCTTCTTTTACAGAAGGTTTGTGGAGTTTATTTGGACTTTCAGTGCTGGGGTATTGACAGCTTGGATTATTTATATTTTATCCGATTTGTATAGTGACAGGCTAGTAAAAAAGGAGGCAGTCAAATGTTAGCAAACTGTCGTTTAGAGTTGCAGCCATCGATTATTTTCGTCGTCAATTAGTCGTTGAACTTGTTAGTTCGAATAATCGAGTAATCGGATAAGGAACATAGAAAATTAAAATACCTGAGCTGAGCCTCAAAAAAAAAAAAAATAATAATGGGGGTGCAAGTACAACAAAAGAACAACTGGCTAACTTACATAGAGAAAGTTTGCTAGCTTAAATGCTATAAAATACTAACTTTTTTTCTATTAACAATGCTCTAGTTCACTGTTCAAATGCATATCCCCCCTCCCCCAAAAAACAGCTAAATATACCATTAAACTAAATTACGTATGCTTTAAAAAAAAACATTAGCTCAAACAAAAACTTAGCATGTTGGTCCTCACATTGAGCAGCGGGATTCAGCCGTGTGAAATAAGTTATGTAATATTCACTCTTGCCACTAAAGGGCAGTGTATCCGCCCAAATCAATAAAACTAAATGCACACACTTTCAAAACAAACCGTTACAAAGCCACTTTAAATAAACGAAGACTCGAAGCAGCAAAATTTAATTTGAATATTTTTTTCTAATCGAATTGCTCGAGCTCATTGATTAATCGTTGCAGTATTACTATCATTAATTGTTAAGTTTATGTTTTTACTACATGCTGTCAAATATTATATATATGTTTTTTTTTTTTTTTTTTAATTAAATTTATATTGTAATGTAATAGTACTATAATTACGTCACCCACATGCCGCTGTCACTCTTCTCACTTGCCGACTTTCCCTTTAAATTTACCTAAAAAAAATATAGGTTGGGACGGGGCCATACAGTCCGGCCCGGCTCCCCCCTGATTTTAATGCATCACCCACCAAGGTTGTGGGATGGATGGGACCTGTTGGGGAGGGTGCTCACTGTTACCTCCTCATGGCAGGCCCAGTCATTCCCGCACCTTTTTTAACGCACCACACACATCATACCACACGGGGGAGCTCCATCAAAGGGCGGTGGGACGAGCGGCTGGGTAGAAATTCCATGCAGCGGTCCCACTGCCCCAAGCCAAGCTCTTCTATTTTAATGCATACATTGCACTACTTTCCCCACACAATCCCATTACGGTGCTGGGTGCTCGGTGGCTTGCTGTGCCGGTTGGGGGGACGGGGATGGGGGTGGGCATGGGGTCGATGGTGCGTCCCTTTCCCTCTCGTCTGCGTGTGGCTGTTGCGTGTTTGGTGGGGTTCGTGCGCGGCTAGATATGATTGGGCGCGCTGGGGCCCCGGTGCCGGGATTGGCGATGGGGCGGCATAGAGTCGGTTGCCGACGGACTTACACCCACAAGGGATTCACACGATTCCTGGTTTCTAGATCACAGAGCTGATTTGTGTCCACTCCACCCCTCCCAATCACTTAGCTTATAGACTCCTCCTCCCCCCTTGCCTTCTTTCCCTGGTCAACAGGCCGGCCACATGGTGTCAACCAAGAATACATCTAGCTGATAATAGCACCAACATATTCATAGTTAGTGTAGGCGTTCAATGTATTTCTTGTTGTTTGTGTTTCTTTTCATGTGTTTTTTTTTTTTTCTTCTGTTCCCCTATTGCCCCTTCCTGTTCGCTGCTTTGTCATAATAAATGAGATATGTTGTATGATCACAATGGGAGTATGTCATACTTTCAATTTGAAAACTTAAAACTGTTCAGACCAACCGGACACATAGGCTTCCACTCCATTCAAATATTCTCTTATTCTGATTTTTTTGCTTGCAAAGACTGATATAGTTGCGGAATGCTTATGAAACACCTGTTAGAAACACCCTACAGTAACAGGTGGATTAGAAAAGCGAGTGTAATGATCGGTTAAAACATGATCATACCTTAAACAGTCAGTTGTTTCTAGGGCAGGGATGAAGTTTACTACTTTGTGAACAACTGCTTGAGTGATGCATTTGGTAGATTTACAAAGGTCAGTTTTGAGCATTAAGCCCTTGTGTATGGATATAATTGTCTGGTTTCCTTTTGATAGTTTCCTTTTTTTAATTTTGAGTTTTGTATTACTTCAAGAACTGGGAACATTTGTTTGGAACCAGCATTTACAGTATATAAATTCCCCAAGTACAAGTAGTAGTGAAGGCAGAAAATGTAAAGCATGAACACAGCCCCCTGAAGAGCTACAGTATATTTTAAAGCTTGCATTGTGCTTTACTAAAGAAGACATTAGCATTTCACTCGAGCTAAGGACAGTAATTTCTTTGCTGTTTGACAATACCTTGCTATGCATTTGTTGGTAGTAGTCACTGTGTGCAGTTCAAATGGGAAATGATGAATAAAAGCTTTTCCTTAATGGCTCTGGCTAGCAACAGTGTGATTTAGGTAAAGACTTAATGATTCCCAGTGCCTGAAACTATAATGTGATTTCACCACAGGTTCACCTCATCCGTCATGATTTTCAAGAACATGGTTCACATGGCTCCCTTGTTGTCTGCCTTCAGAGCTGCTGAGGAAACTAAATCATTGTGGTGTCCCTTGGGGACAAGCTCCAACTGTAATAGAAACACTCACTGACTGAGGCACACTGCCAATCTAGCACTGCTGAAGTTGTTTTGTGATACATGGAGGAACAACAAAATTTGACTTGTGTTTTCTAGACCGCCTGGAGGGAGGTCTCAAGTTGTTGCTCAAATTGTTCTTCTTCTTAGTGAAGACAATAACTAAAATTGCTACTCTTCTGTTATTAGTAGACTAATCACAATTTAATTTGGTCGACATATTCTAGGCAATGTTGTTTTTGGCAACCCTTTTAATTTCCGTATTAGTCTTATTCTTTTGGAAGATAATACTTATTAGTCTTAGTCATATTTTAGTCATCTCAAAATGCGTTTCTTTTCGTCTAGTTTTTGTTGACGAAAACTCAAGATTAATTTTGTGTAGTTTTAGTCGACGTTTACTAAAAATGTTTTTATCTGTAAAATTACAGCAAAAAACTCCAAAATAAATAAAGGTTTTCAACTATTTTGAATGAACATTGACAGACAAGCACATATTGTAGTGTCTATCTACTAGAAGGGTGGGCAAACTGGTCCTCGAGGGCCACAGTCAGTCCTGGTCTTTGTTCTAACTGGTTCAGCACACCAAGGAGGTTTCAGCAAAAACAAGAAGCACCTGACTGCAATCAAGTGATTACACTTGTAAGAAACCAGATTGTTGTCCTCATGATGGCTTTGAACAAAAACCGCACACACTGCGGCCCTTTGTGGAATATTTTGCCCACCCCGGATTTTCAAGGACAACGCGAACTTGTTGACAATACAAACTCATCAGGAAAACAATACATTATTTTCAATTAATTATACCCACCAGGATGCTTCGAACTGTACATAAAAAAGTTGTCTGAGAGCTTAAGAAGATGCTCACCGTTAGCATTAGCCTAATGCTAACACTGCGAGTTACATTTAGTGTGTGATGATCACTCAGAACAGACCTTTAAAGGCTAAAGTAACATTGCATATTCTATCTGGCCAAGAAAACAAATCTTACCTTGTGTCAGCCTGCCTGGAGACTAAGGATGTCCGGATCCAATCACATGATCAGAAATCGGGTCAGACGTGTCATTTTTCAAAGGATCAGAATCGGGTGAAAAGGATCAGTTTTTTAATTTAAAACTATTTATATTTTTATGCTTAATGCATGCTCTTGCAGCCACTCACTCTCCCGCTATTTAAAGTAAACGGTGATTGACAGGGGTGGAGCTTTGATCTTGCTAGACAATCTTGGTAGCTCTACAATCAAAGGGCCAAATCTGTAAATCATCATTTAGTTTGTTAAACACGAGGGGTAGTGTGCTGTGGCAACTCATTGTATATGTGAGAGGCTGTTCTCAGCAGCATGTGCGTCAATGCGTGAGTGGATTTGAGGGCACGCACCCAATGAAGCATTTAATAAAGACAAGCAATTTTTTACATTATTGTAATTTAAAAATAATTCGTATTTTTTTTAACACTATTTTTCGTATCAGATTGGGACTTGGTATCAGCAGATTCTCAAAATCCTGTGACTCGGACTCATGTCATGTCAGATTCACCAACTTCTGTCCCATATCCAACCTACTTTTCATCTCTAAAATCCTTGAAAACACTGTTGCCTCTGACTCCATTTCCACCCAATCCCACAATAAATAAGAACAGTTTCAGTCTGGCTTTCGTCCACTCCACAGCACCGAATCAGCACTTGTTAAAATAACCAATGACCTCCCCATGGCAACTGACTCTGGATTTCTCACCATCCTCATCCTCCTGGACCTATCTTCAGCTTTTGACACCATCAGTCACACCACCCTCCTCCACCGTCTATCCACCATTGGCATCACCCGCACCTGGTTGAACTGGTTTTCATCCTACCTTTCTGCACTCTCTCATTATATACAACTCAAGTCCCTTAAATCTACCCCCCTCACCTGTTACCTCTGGTGTGCCTCAGGGCTCTGTCCTCAGGCCCCTACTCTTCATCATTTACCTCCTTCCCATTGGTAATATTTTCCGTAGATTCAACATCAACTTTCACTGTTACACTGATGACACCCAGTTCTACCTCAATTCCGAACACTCCTCCTCTCTCCCGCCCACCTTCCTGACTGACTGTATCACCGAATAAAAAACTGGCTCACTCACAATTTCCTTCAACTCAACAGCAGTAAAACCGAGGTGATCCTCACCGGCTCCAAATCCACCATATCCAAATACCATACCCATCCCCTCACCATCGGATACACCCTCCCCCCAAGTCAAGAGCCTGGGTGTCATCCTGGACAGTACACTCTCTTTACATTCACACATCAATGATATTACCCAGATTGCCCCCCTTCACCTACGCACCATCACCCCTGCCTCGCCCCCCATTCTGCTGCCATCCTGGTTCAAAGTCTTGTCACGTCTTGCCTGGATTACTGCAACTCCCTCCTCTTTGGTCTCCCTCAAAAGACCCTCAATAAACTCCAACAGGTCCAGAATTCAGCTGCTCTCATCAAAACCCGTACACCATTCATCCATCACATCACTCCAGTTCTCTGCCAGCTCCATTGGCTCCCGGTCCACTTTCGCATCCAGTTCAAAGTTCTCCTCCGAACATTCAAGGCCATCCACAACCTTGCCCCTTAATACCTGTCTGACCTCCTCCGTGGGGAGCAGAGCATTCAGCCGCTCTGCTCCCCGGCTTTGGAATTCACTGCCACCAGACCTCAGGAACACCGACTCACTCCCCCTTTTCCAATCCAATCTCAAAACTTACCTGTTCAGACTTGCCTATCTATAATGATCTATGATTTCTTCGTGTTCTAGTTATCTGCTAGTTATTTTTTATCTCTTAGTATTTTTCTTGTTTTAAACGTTCTACACTTTTTTATTTTTACTGTTTATAGTCTTTAATTTGTTTAATTGTTTTTAAATGATTGTATGGCGACCATGAGTGCCAGAAATGCGCCTTCAAATAAAATGTATTATTATTATTATTATTATGTGCAAAAATATGCGATTGGGACATCCTTTTTTCGGTATTGGATCAAGACCTGGTATCGGCAGATTCTCAAAATCAACATGTCACGGGTGACACAGCCAGGCAATTCTACGATGTAAGCTAACTACTAGGGCTGCAGCTATCGATTATTGTAGTAGTCGATTAATCGATAAACTTGTTAGTTCGAATAATCGAGTAATCGGGTAAGGAACATGAAGAATTAAAATACCTGATTTGAGCCTCAAACGATATAAAATAAATAAATAAATAAATGAGCATCTATGTACAACAAAAGGACAACTGGCTAACATTCATAGCAAAAGTCCGCTAGCTTAAATGCGATAAAATGCTAACGTTTTATTTTTTTTACAATGCTCTCAACAAATGGTTCAGACACATATTCCCGGAAACAAAGGCTAAATATACTTGTAAACCAAATTACAAATGCATTAAAAAAAACTTTAGCTCAAACAAAAACTTTGCTGTCGGTCTTAACAGGGAGCAGCTGGATTCACCCATGTGAAATGAGGCAGACCAGAGAGGAGTGTATCCACCCAAATCCATAAAACTAAATGAAAACACTTTCAAAACAAACCATTACAACGCCACTTTAATAAAACGAATACTCAAGGCAGCAAAATTTAATTCAAATCTTTTTTTTTCTAATCGAATACTCGAGTTAATCAATTAATCGTTGGAGCACTACTAACTGCACATAAATTATCACACAGTGTGAACATGCGGTGGAAACTATTGCATGTTTTAGTTTCATTTTCGTCTGTGGCATTCGTCTCGTTATGTTTCAGTCTCCGAATACACATTTTTGGATCGTTATCATCATGAAAAAAGTGTTCGTTGACGAAATATTGTTGTCATAATTGACGAGAACAACACTGATTCTAGGGATGCGCATGTATTCTCGAAGCCTTCCTTTTTTGTCTCAGGCCATGTCTACACGTAGCAGGGTATTTGGCAAAAAGAAATGCTTTTTCTAAGGTTTGGCCTATCATCCACACGCATACACACATTTAAATGAGGGTTCTTCAAATCTCCTTCGAAAGTGAATATGTGCGAATTCCGCGTTTGTGGCACCATCGTGTGGACACGGATGACCGTAGATTTAACTGTGAAAACGTCACTAAGTGAGACAAACTTTGTCCCTACGTCACTCATGAGACCAGTGTTTATATTACATTAGACAGGTGCTTTTTTGCTTCCATTTATTTACAAACTCTTACAGTGCTTCATATTGAAGAACACATGCGAAGGATTGGGGTATTACAGACAATTATTTTTTGCGCACTGTTATGAATGTACTTTAAAATGAATGAATAAATGCGTTTGACTGTGGAAACTTTTTTTTTCTACAAACGTGCTGGTGTGGACGTAATTTTTTCCCGATGTATTAAAAAAAAAATATATATATATATATATATATATATATATATATATTTTTATATATATATATATATTTTTTTTTTTTTTTAAACCTGCTCGGTGTAGAGATGGCCTCAGTCTAACTGCAGACCTATTGTTGCCTGTAGGTTTTGACTTTAGGCGTCTGTATAGGTCGTGCTCGCTTTTTTGGATGATGTCTCTGACCTTATGAGACGGGAGCTAGCGGTAGGTTGTACTTCATTTTGAACTCGTTTCTCTGAAGGTTCTAGCTGGTTTCTTGTGAAAGATTGTAAAATTCACAGTTTTCAATTCACATGGAAAAGCTGCATATCAACTTTTAGTTCCTTTCGGCTTAATAGGCTTTTATTTTTCTTTCATTTGTCTAATGCAATAACCTATCCCTTTCCTTTCGAATTCACGACAGTGACTGTGTCAAGTCTACTGCTGTTAAAGTCAACAGCCAGAAATACTAGGGCCTCAGGGTATTTACTGAACTGCCCCATTTGGTCTGATTTTATGTGCAGTCCAGGTACATGGGAATATATTGATCTGCCAGAGGGTTCCACACACCAAAAGCCATTAGAAGGCAATGAACCACAGTCGACAGCAATTTCTGATCCAAATGTATTACTCTGAATATGTGCACGTGGTGTCTAAGTTTAAATTTTGGGACTAGTTAAATTGCATGTGTTGATTTTGAATCAGATTGCTTTTTTGTAAACCACTATGCACACACATGCTCTCTGAGGTGTTGGTACACTGCAAATTTATATTGTTTTAATCAGATTTTTTTTTTTAAAATCTTGTTCTGTTATGTTCAATCTTGTTTTGAGCGTAAAAGACGAGTTAACAGATTAATGTGTCAGAATATTCCACTTATTTTAAGTAAATATTGCTATTTGTTCTTATTAAGCACAAACATCTAATGGTTGATATTTTTCACATAAATCAAGAAAAAAATGCTTTCAAATAATGTTTTAAACAATATTCTTTTCAAAGCCTTTTTTAAGGTTACATATTCTAATCAATTGCTTAAAATAAGTCTGCTAAACCTATTTTCAGCTAGCAATTTTTCTTATTTCAAGAAATCTGAGTAAAATTTACTAGAAGCAGCGGCAGATTATTTCACTTATTTCTAGTAGATTTTCACTGAAAACATGGAAATGTTTCTAGTTTTAAAGTAGGTGTGTTTTTGCAATGTACCTCTCTGTTAATGAAAGAAAACTCGGTAGTCATACAAATAACAATGAAAATCTTATCATTCATTATTTTGTTTAATATATATTATTTATTTTCTCATCTTTTCATTTTTAGGTGCTGAAGGGCAACAAAAAACTTAATCTCTCTGTACGGTCAGTGGGGAGGATTCCTGGCGGCTATGTAACCAACCATGTTTATACATGGGTTGACCCTCTGGGCCATAGTGTTTCACCTCCTCCTGACCTGCCTGAACATCACAGTGCCACCCTCAGAAGAAGTGACAGTCAGCGAAGAAGCAACATGCAACTCCTGCAGGAGGGAGATGAGAAGAAGGTGAGGCTTGTGGAAAAACTCAGCACTCAGATGAACTCTGAGAAAATTCCTAGCTTTTATTCTGGCCATTTTAACTGTTTCTGCTTGAAGTGGCACTGCCCAAAAAATGTCTCGCTCTTGTGCGTTTTTAATGTTACTCCTGCAAGTTATCGTTGTTATACTTCTGAACCATCAACCTTCTTCAAAAGCTCTATGAGCCAGAAAACTAGAATATTAATGCATGTAAAAAGGCAAGAGGAAATTCTTTCGTCTAAAGTACCTCATCTATCTCACTACAAAATCAGGTCCACTTCCCCTGAAGGAACCAAAGTAGATTTTGCTTCTCTAATGGCCATTAATCTTTAAATGGATCTAAGACTGCAAAACAGACTTTTTTTTTAGCATAGCATTTTGTCACTTGGACCATTTCTATGTTCTTATCACAAAGAAAAAGTTATTTCTTTAAACTAAGGAAATTTACATCACGTTGTACCGATTTTGATTTTGTATATGGAAATATCTTCCCACATAGACCTGCCACTTTACATACATTTATGTTTTGGTTTCTTTGGAAACAATCAAAAATTAAACACTGACAGTATCTGAATCGGTCATCCTTACCTGTACAATATGTCTTTAGAATATAAGATTTTTCCATTACACCCTTTGATTAAAGAACAGGCATATACATTTTAGAGAAAAAAATAACATTATTTTTCTGACTTGTAATCATTTTATTTGTCTTGTTTGGGTCCAAACTAAATGAAAAAGCGCCTCTAAAAAAGTAAAAGTTTGGTTGTGGCTATACAGGTAGTGACGAACGAGTTCCGTTCCTGCGCTAGCGATGTAACCCGGATTTCCGCGTAAGTCGGACTCAATCCTTTAAATACATCTAAACACCCTCTAAATTAATAAAGAACTATCCAAAAACATTAAGGGTGTAACGGTATATGTATTCGTATTGAACCGTTTCGGTACTTGGTGCTCGGTTCGGAACGGAGTTGTACCGAACGAGTTTCTGACGTAATGTAACCCTTACTTTTCGAGGCTGTGAGTCGATTGGGTTACAGTTTCTTTGTGTTAAATATATTTACTCCATTGTCTCTACTATAATGAGGACCAACACGGTAGGACAGTAAGAAACGTTAACGGCGGGCGCGACAACGTGGCCGTTGCGAGAACGCAGTGAAACGCGGCCGTTAAAGTCAATCAGCCAATGCACACCAGTCGTAGTGCAGCGTCCCAGAAGTGGCTCAACGCGACGCACGCAAAAAGAACGGCGGAGTTTATTATTTGACGCGAGACGCGGTCCTCCTGCGTCAATACTACTAGCTAGCAGACCAGGCAGACCGGAAGTCACTCGTGTAAAAGTACGGTGGATCCGGTCGATTTTCAAACTAATATGCAATCGTAACCCACTTTTTGAGTCCATCAGATCTCTTGAGAGGTAGATCGGGGCACAGTTGTCTTGTCTTTGTTGATTTACAGTTGTCTTCTCCGATGTAATAATAACCAGCACTGCCCCGTGTTCAATACAAAACCCTCCTACCACAACAAAACAAGGAACTAATATTCACATAGGAACTAAAGTTATACAACATAAAATATACAATATAAATGAATACTACATCTTTTCTCTTTAGCACAGGACTTCTTTTTTCTTCTTTCTTTCAGAAAGAAAGCTGACCAATATGCGGGGACTGAAAGGCATATTGTTGTTGGATTATTATCTTTAAATACCCGCTACTTTTTGAGCAGAATTCTAGCTTTGTATAGGCTACTGTTCCTATTGTTGAAAGCACAAAAGTGTGTAATAAACAACTAGCACATTTATATTTTGCATTTTGCTTTCTCACTGTAACGAAAATGAACCGAACCGTGACCTCAAAACCAAGGTATGTACCGAACCGAGATTTTTGTGTACCGTTACACCCCTAAAAACATATATCATATGTCATTGTACTGTCCTCGGCAAGACATTGGAGCTAAGTCCTAGCTAGACGTCCGTGTGGCTTGCTGACTTTATTCAGCTGCTCATGACATCAACACTTGCAGAAAGAAACTGAAATTAAATTAAATTAAATCAGTCTCATCTTCAAAAACAGCAATTCAAATTTGCGTTTACAAGTAGCTGCTGATGTAGCAATAACAAACGATTAGTATGTATTAATTAGCATAAACACATAAAATCGCCCCAAGTGTTCGATCATAATTGAAAATGTACAATAAACGGGACAAAACTGGTTATTATTTCGCCGTCACCTCTGGATGTTTCACAAGCAAAAATGTGCGCGTAGGCTGTCACCTCTTAACTCGGCTGCTTCCTCATGTGTGCGTGTGTGGGGTGGGCAGTGCGTAAAAGCTCTCGCGTGCAGAAGTACAACCTGCTTTACGCTTCCTGCGCCAAAATCAAAGCATGCATCACAAAACAAAAGTCAACATTTCCAAAAAAAAAAAAAAAAAAAAAAAAAAAAAAAAAAAAAAGTAAAGTCGAAATCACATACAGTCAGTGTTTTAAATCTTACTTTTAAAAAAGTAATTAATTACAGTCACAAATTACTTCTCCCAAAAAGGAATTGAGTTAGTAACTCAGTTACGTAAATGTAAGAGTAATTAGTTACTTGGCAAAGTAACTGGTGTGTTTAGGTCACTCTATGTGAAGTTCAAAGGGTTTTTTGGACAATTGGCTCTAGTCCAATTCTTTACCCGAAACTTAACTAGACACAGGGATATTGCGGATTTTGCAATAACTAGATAGTAACCTTTGCTATGTTTGGAAGTCATTTAATGTTGTGAATCAACCGTTAAATTTGTTGAAGTCGCTCCCGTTATTGCATGAGTTCCCTTTTGTCTACTCTCGACATGTGAAAGTTTTCAAACTGTTTCATCATTTAAAGATAGTTCAAGTCAAGATTTTGCCGATTTGTGAGTATTTTGGAGAAAAAGTTACTTAGGTTTGCTTGGAAGGATCTTTCCAACAGCCTTCTTGAGAAATCTACTGCTTTAAGATGCTGGCTGTTTCCTAACGCTGGAGAGTCTATCATTTCAGTTTCAGTTCATCATTTAGTTCTCTACACATGTGATATCTACCATAGCATTATGGGGGCGTAGTTTGTAGGCTGTCGGCTGCAGTCAGATATTATTAGAGCCAGCTAGCATCGCGTTTGCAACGGCGTCACAACTATCCTTCCTTCCTCCCCACACCTGCTCTGCTCTCTCCGTGAGTCCGTCTCTCTCAGACTTTTCTCGCGTCATTCAACCAACGTAGTAACGCATAGTAACGCACGCCTTTACATCATCAGTAACGGTAATGGCCTTGCAAAGATGAGAAAAGTAATTAGATTACTGACTACTGAAAAAACATTAGTGACGCCGTTATACTCTAACGCCCTTATTAACAACACTGCATACAGTTGTGTTCAACATTATTCAACCCCCACAGTGCATAAGTGTTCTTGCAAGCTTGACATTTATTTTTCATGTTGTTTATAAACACATTAAATAATGATAAGTCAAATAGACAAATACAATTGAAATAACAAAAATATTTTTGGGAATATTCCAATGTATGGCCTTTCTTTTTTACATGGACTAAATTATTCAACCCATTACCGGTAGATATGTATAACTTTAGTATTAGTACAACATCTTTTGCAACAATAACATCCTTTAGACGAGATGTGAAGTTTCTTGCAGTGATTCCACAGGTATCTTTGCCCATTCCTCATGGTCAAAGGGCTCCAGTTCATTAACATTTTTTAGGCTTGTGTACGGCAACTGCCTTCTTCAAGTACCACCAGAGATTTTCAATGGGATTTAAGTCTGGTGATTGTGATGGCCACTCCAGACACTTCCAGCACTTCTTTTGCAACCAAGATGTGGTAGATGTTAAGTTATGCTTAAGATCATTGTCCTGTTGGAAGGTCCAACCTCACCCAAGCCTCAACTTTGCCAACGACTGCGTGACATTTGCATCCAAGATCTTCTGGTATTGAACTGGATTAATAATACCTTGCACACGCTGAAGATACCCTGTATCTGAAGAAGTAAAACAACCCCAGACCATGACTGACCCCCAACCGTACTTCACAGTGGATAGGGTGTTTTTTTCTTTATAGGCATCATTCTTTTTTCTCCACATGTACCATTGATCCATTGGCCCAAAAAGTTCCAGTTTGGTATTATCACTCCAGAGAACAGTATCCCAAAAGCTTTGTGGTTTGTCCACATGGTTTTGGGCATATTTCTTGTGCTTTAGAGTCAGCAGGGGGGTGCTCCTGGGAGTTCTTGCATGGAAGCCATCATTTCACAGTCTGCATCTTATTTTCTGAGATGAAACCTGAATGCCTTTCTATGACATGTCCTGTCATAGTTCTTTAGCTGTCACCCTGGGATTTTTCTCCATTTTTCGCGTCACGCATCGCACAGCAGTTGCAGACAGTAACCTCTTTCTACCACACCCAGGTAGCATTCTGACTGTGCTATAGCCATAAACTTGCACAGTATGCTCTCAATTGTGTCTCTTGATTTTTTTGTCCTTTTGCTATCTTTTTATATCCATATCCTTGCTTATGAAGGGAAATGCTATCCTCTCTGAACTTTTGTGACCATTCCTTGGACTTCACCATGTTGTAAATATGTCATTAACTGCCAAGACGAGCCTTGTGTAACAGTTCCTTTAAATCTGCCTAATTGCTGCTCATTAGGGTTCCGTTCACATCTACAACTGTTTTCATCAGCTGTTTGACAATACCTGATGGAAACCTTTGTTTTTAAGAGTGGTGGACGTGGGGGGTTGAATAATTTTGTCAATGAGGTAATCACAGAAAGGCCATTAATTGGAATATTCCCCAAAATATTTTTGTTATTTCATTTGTATTTGTCTATTTGACATGTCATTATTTGATGTGATTATAAACAACAAGAAAAATGAATGCCAAACTTGAAAAAACTGTGGGGGTTGGATAATTTTGAACACAACTGTAAATCGCGTATTTCGTAACCCGGGGACTAACTATTCAAAATTTCTGATTTTACCTCCTAACTATGCGGAAAATATTTACTGTATTTTCTGCACTATAAAGCACACCTAAAAGCCCTAAATTTTCTCAAAAGCCAACAGTGCGCCTTATAATCTGATGTGTCTTATATATTGGTTAATCACGGCATGACAATCCCTTTAGCACAGCTCTATCTAGTGGATGCATAACACAACATCAACCACTACTACTACTACCACTGCACCTTAGAATGCGGTGTACCCTATATACGAAAACAACTTTAAAAAAGGCCATTCATTGGTGATGCGCCTTATACTCCGATGCACCTTATAGTGTGAAAAATACGGTATGTTAAATGTCATTTCTTCGTGTTTCAGGTCAAATCAACTCTATAAAACAAGGAGGAAAATGTACACAATACATTGGTACCTCGACATACGATCGCTTCAACACACAATCTTTTCAACATCCGACGTAAAGTTTGACTCGGCGTTTGTTACCACATCTAACAACATGCTCAAAATATGACGATTTATTACGCCGCCACAGTTTCTTTGTTTTCCCGCAAGACGGACGCACGGCGGATTTGCTTGTGAAAGAAATCAACATTGGTTCCAAGGTTAGTGCAGGTGGTGAAAAAAGGAAAAAGGTGACGTTTTCTGAAATTAAAATGAAAATAATAGAAACATATGAGCGAGGTGTGCGCGTCCGCGTCAGGTTTTTAATAATTTATTTCAGAACTTGTGCAACACAAGAGGCTAATGTCCGCCCCAGTTGACACCAAAAAACAACTAAACACATCTCTACCGCACCTATCTCAGTGTCACGTCAGCCACATGGTGCGTTCAGGTACAGCACGCAAAACACAACTCCAACATTAGAACCCGATTCGTTACATTATTACAGGACTTACTATTATTATTATTATTATTATTATTATTATTATGATTTGTACTTGTACTTTATTTGTTGTGCCATGTGTAATTGCCATTTTTAACAGTACCAGCAGTATTTATTAAGGATTTATTGTAGGTTAGTGTGGGCTGTGGAACGACTTACTGGAATTATAATGTATTCTTACGGAAAAATCCCGCTCAACATACAACCATTTCGACTTACGAACAAGGTCCTGGAATGAATTAAAGTCGTATGTAGAGGTACCGCTGTATATATAAAAACATTAGAAAGTGCAACAGTAAAGAAAAGTGAAAAACAGAATTTCAAAGTCGTGACCACAAACCCAAACTTTTCGGGGAAACAAAAGTGTTTTGATATGTCAATAGGACGAAACAATCAAGGGAAAAAAGTGAGTAAAATCTAACACAGTATGTAGAAATAAAGAGGAAAAATGTAACGACTCCAGTGTAGTCCAAAGTAGCTCAGAATAGTGTTTTTTCTAAAAATCAATTAAAAGTAAAAGTACGGCATGATGAAATTGGCCTTGGAAGTACTTTTCTCTCAAAAAGTTACTCATGTAAATGTAACAGAATCAATGTAACGTGTTACTAATACCCACCTCTGGAAATCAATGCCATGAGATTACATTTAGTACATCTTTGTGTTCTGAACCAACTGACTTACGCCATCCTTACCAATTCCACTGTCTTCGCTAGGTCAACTTAGTTTTGGATGATGGCCGATCTCTTGGCTTGATGATCCGAGGGGGAGCAGAATACGCTTTGGGTATTTACATCACTGGAGTGGATCATGGATCAGCAGCAGAGTGTGGAGGGCTCAAGGTATTGTGAATCTATCATGTTATTGCTCACATGGATCTGATAAAACACTGGGGACTTCCAGATGAAATTCCTGTAAGTTCAAGTTAAATCAGACAAATATAGGTTCAAGTTAAATCAGACAAAACATGGGTTGTATCTTATGGTGCAAAGATGATTTTAGTCCCCAAAGTCAGTTGCAGAGTACGTGAAGCAGCTGAACAAGAAAATTACAGTCAGGGACTGATCTTTGAACATCTACTGACATTTGGTATATACTAGAGATGTGACCGAAAATTCGGTGGCGAAATCTTTCGGCCGAAAATAGCTAAAATTGCATTTTCGGTTAAAAGACCGAAAGTTTACCACCGAAAAGTGTGAAGAACCGTAATCCTCTTGTGATAACATCATCAAAACACGGTGAGAAGCAACACTACTTGCTCACCGCCAATATGTCAGTGGTTTGGAAGTACGTAAATGAAGAAAAATAAAATAAATTTGCATCATCGCTGCCACACTCTCGTTCTGAAGTTGCTTTCCATTGATGTCTCGCATCTCATCGAGTACAGTGAATTTGAGCCCGTGCGTGAGTAGTTTGGAGTTTAATCAAGCAAAAAGTATTTAAATGCATACATGTGCATTTGCTGTGGTTTAGTACAATACTTGTACGTGGCACGACCACTTCATGTTTTTGTCACATTTTTTCCCGCGACTTCCACACCCCCTCTGCCAGTATGCAATCCGGCCAGCTTCGTCGCCGCTAGAACCTGGCCCACTTGTTCGGCTCGGGTTTGATTCCAGTTGTTGCATAAGAAAACACTGAGAGAATTTTGCACTTTTGGAATAAAAATGTTGATTGAATGGCAATACTATTATCTGTCAGAGCACTTTCGGTGGTGCGAATGTACTGGAACAGAAAGTAAGTGTTAATCAACTTCACTTAAACTAAATACATCAAACCCAAGACACATTACTATTACAAAACATTTGTACAGTGAAGAAAATAAGTATTTGAACACCCTGCTATTTTACAAGTTCTCCCACTTAAAAGTCATGGAGGAGTCTGAAATATTCATCATGCATGTCCACTGTGAGAGAGACAATCTACAAAAAAAAAAAAAAAAACAGAAATCACAATGCATGATTTTTTCAAACAATTTATTTGTGTGATACAGCTGCAAATGAATATTTGAACAACTGTCTATCAGCTACAATTCTGACTCTGAAAGACCTATTAGTCCGCCTATTAAAAGTCCTACTCCACTACATGTATTATCCTGAGTCAGATGCACCTGTTGGAGGTCGATAGTTGCATAAAGGTACCAGTCCACCACATACAATCGGTAAGACTCAAATTTGTCAAGACCAAAGAGCTGTCCAAAGACACCAGAGACAAAATTGTTCACCTCCACAAGTGCTGGAAAGGGCTCCGGAGTAATTGCCGAGCAGCTTTGTGAAACAAGGTCCACTGTTGGAGCAATCATTTGAAAATGGAAGAAGCTAGACATGATGGTCAATCTCAATCGGAGTGGAGCTCCATTTAACATATCACCTCGTGGGGTCTCAATGATCCTAAGAAAGGTGTCAATGGTGGCAATAGTTGGTCAGTGACCTGAAAAGAGCTGGGACCACTGTTTCCAAGGTTCCTGTTGATAATACACTAAGACGTCATGGCTTAAAATCATGCATGGCACGGAGGGTTCCCCTGCTTAAAACAGCACAAAGCCCCTCTTAAGTTTGCCTAGGACCATTTGGATTCTGCAGGGGAATCATGGGACCAGGTTTTGTGGTCAGATGACAGTAAAATAGAACTTTTTGGTCATAACTCCACTAACTGTTTGGAGGAAGAAGAATGATGAGTACTATCTGAAGAACACCATCCCTACTGTGAAGCATTTTGGTGGTAGCATCATGCTTTGGTTGTGTTTTTCTGCGCATGGGACACTGTATTATAGTGAGGATGACTGGGGACCTGTATCGTGGGATTTTGGTGAACAACCTCCCTCCTTCAAGGCAAGGCAAGGCAAGGCAAATTTATTTATATAGCACAATTCAACACAAGGCAATTCAAAGTGCTTTACATCACATGAAGATCATAAAAATCACATTTAAATCAACACAACGTAGAAACGAAGACAAAAGATCGCATTTAATCACAGAATAAAAATAAAATAAAATAAAAATAAAACAAAAACTACTACTAATAATAATAATTGAAATCAGCAATGGAGATAAAAACAAGAGGAATAGAAAGCAGGTAGATTGAAATATATAGACAGTTATAGATATGCAGTGCTAAACAAAAGCGTTTTTAGCCCTGATTTAAAAGAGCTAACAGTTTGAGCATACTTCAGACGTTCGGGTAACTTGTTCCAGAGGTGAGGAGCATAATAACTAAATGCTGCCTCACCCTGCTTGGTTCTTGTTCTTGGAACATGCAGAAGACCGGTTCCAGACGACCTTAGGGGTCTAGATGTCTCATAGGACTCTAACAAGTCAAGCATGTATTTTGGTCCAAGGCCATTAAGTGTTTTGTAGACGAGCAGTAGTATTTTATAGTCTATCCTTTGACTTACTGGAAGCCAGTGTAGCGATTTCAAAACTGGTGTAATGTGGTCCAGCTTCCTTGTATTTGTGAGGACTCTGGCTGCAGCATTCTGTACCAGCTGCAACTTCCTGACTGATTTTTAATCAAGACCTGTAAATACTGGACTGTCCCAGGAAATTAGAATACACAATATTCTAATTTTTTGAGACAGTCCTGTGTATATATACAGGACTGTCTCAGGAAATTAGAATACACAATATTCTAATTTCCTGACTGTCTCAGGAAATTAGAATATTGTGTATTCCTGACTGTCTCAGGAAATTAGAATATTGTGTATTCTAATTTCCTGAGACAGTCCTGTATATATACACAGGACTGTCTCAAAAAATTAGAATATTGTGTATTCTAATTTTCTGAGACAGTCCAGTATACCGTTGCAATAGTCCAATCTGCTGAAAATGAATGCATGCATAAGTTTTTCCATGTCTTGTTGAGTCAGAAGCCCCTTAATTCTGGTTATATTTTTTAGGTGGTAATAAGCTAATTTAGTGACGGACTTTAAATGGCTATCAAATTTTAGGTCTGAGTCAATAATTGCGCCAAGGTTTCTGACTTGATTTGTAGCTGTAAGTGACATTGTGCTAAGTTGGCTGCTTATCTTTGACCTTTCCTTTTTTGGCCCAAAAATGATCACCTCTGTCTTCTGCACATTTAACTGGAGAAAATTCTGGCACATCCATTCATTGATTTGATGAATGCATTTGCTCAGGGTGACTAAGGGACTATAATCATGTGGGGACACAGAAATGTACAGTTGTGTGTCATCTGCATAGGCGTGATAGGAGATGTCATACTGTTCCATTATCTGAGCTAACGGAAGCATATAGATGTTAAATAAGAGTGGTCCAAGAATTGACCCTTGAGGGACTCCACACGTGAATTTGGTTCGTTCTGACTGATGGTTTCCGATTGTCACAAAGAAATCCCTATCATGTAAATAGGATGTGAACCACTGAAGAATAGTGTCAGTAAGCCCTACCCACTGTTCCAATCTGCTGAGTAGTATGTTGTGATCAACCGTGTCAAATGCGGCGCTGAGATCCAATAGTAGCAGAACAGATGATTTGCCTGCATCGGTATTCCGACGAATATCATTTACGACTTTGATAAGCACAGTCTCGGTGCTGTGTTGTGGTCGAAATCCAGACTGAAACGAGTTAAAAAGATTGTTTTGAATCATATAATTCTTGATCTGTTCGAACACAACCCTTTCGATAATTTTCCCCAGGAATGTCAGATTTGATATTGGCCTGTAATTACTAATGGTTGAGGCATCCAGATTAGGTTTTTTTAGGAGAGGTTTTATTACTGCAGTTTTTAAAGTCTGAGGAAACTCTCCTGTTTGGAGAGAAGTATTTATTATCTGAAGTATGTCTGGGGCTATGCAATGAAAAACAGTTTTGAAAAAGTTTGAAGGAAGGATGTCAAGGCAGCATGTTGTGGGCTTTAATTTCGACACAATTTCTGTTAAAGTGGCATAGTCCAAGAGGCTAAACTGTCTAAGATTGACGTGGGGGACATTTTGGGAGGCATTTAGTGTAACATTTGTTAATCTGGAGTTGCACACAGTCTGTCTAATCTTTAGTACTTTGTGTGTAAAGAATGCTGCGAAATTATTACAGGACACCTCAGATGCCAATTCCTGAGGTATTGATGCTTGTGGGTTTGTCAGTTTGTCAACAACAGAAAATAGTGTGCGGGTATTGTTAGTGTTTCTATTAATGATCTCTGAAAAATATGACTGTCTAGCATTTTTCAGTTCCTGGTTGTATTTGCGAAGACTGTCTTTGTAGATATCATAAAAAACTAGGAGTTTGTTTTTTCGCCATCTGCGTTCTGCTCGTCTACAAACTTGCTTTTGTTTTATAGCTAGTATGGCATTTCTCCAGGGTGACCTCTTCTTTCTTGACAAAGATTCTGTCTTAATCGGGGCAATAGTGTCAATTACAGTCATCACACTGGAACTGAAACTATTTACAAGTTCTTCCACTGGAGCTATTGTAGGGGTTAATGGTGAGGCATAGGCCTGTGTGAATAACGCACAAGTGTTATCACTTATGTAACGCTTCCTAATCACCTCTGTTTCCCTTTTCAGAGGATGGACGGGGTGGTCATTTTAAACATAATGCAGTAGTGATCAGACAGAGCAACATCATTCACTGTGACCTCAGAGATGTTAAGACCTTTGGATATTATTAAATCCAGTATGTGCCCTCTGTTATGTGTTGGAACTGTGACATGCTGAGATAAACCAAATGTATCCAAAATATTTAAAAGCTCTATAGCACATCCTTCTTCAGGATTATCAACATGAATGTTAAAGTCACCCACTAGAACAACACAATCAAAGTCCATGCAGACAGAAGACAGCATTTTGGTAAACTCATCAAAAAACAGTGTGTTATACTTTGGTGGTCTGTAAAGTGTTACCAAGGCAGCTCTGCAAGGGCTTTTTAGCTGAATGACAATATAGTCAGAGCATTGGCGATTGGTCGTGCCTGGGTCTTCTAACATGACAATGACCAGAAGCACACAGCCAGGAAAACCAAGGAGTGGCTCCGTAAGAAGCATAACAAGGTTCTAGCATGGCCTAGTCGGTCTCCAGACCTAAACCCAATGGAAAACCTTTGGAGGGAACTGAAACTCTTTGTTTCTCAGCGACAGCCCAGAAACCTGACTGATGGGTGGGCCAAGATCCCTCCTTCAGTGTGTGCAAACCTGGTGAAAAACTACAGGAAATGTTTGACCTCTGTAATTGCAAACAAAGGCTACTGTACCAAATACTAACATTCATTTTCTTAGATGGTCAAGTACTTATTTGCAGCTGATTTGCATCTTACAAACAAATCATTAAAAAAAAAAAAAATCATACACTGTTATTTGTAGATTTTTCTTTTTAGATTATTTCTCCCACAGTGGACATGCACCTACGATGAAAATTTTAGACCCCTCCAAGATTTCTAAGGTGGAGAACAGAGTGTTCAAATACATATTTTTTTCACTGTACAGGTTATTTTCTTTTCATTTAACAAGGTTTCAACACAGCATCCTTTAGTTAGTTTTTATTTTTGAGGGATTAGTTCTTTCTATGTCCTCAAGGTAAAAATGCAAGTTCAGTCTCTATGGTTTCAGTCAGGAAATAACAACAAAAGAAGTGGAACCACAGAAAAACACAACCAGCGTGTCTGTGTCCAATCAATCATCCAATGTTTGGAAAACGTGTGAATTTGCGATGAGGTGTAGGTCTCCCTGACTTTTTAGCCTCGACAACCAGACACAGTCATTTGTCTCAAGTACAAATGTCGATCACGAAGTTTAAGTGCTTGAGCTGACAAACATCCTTGAGAAGCTTGAATATAGACAACTTGAATTCACGAGTGTGATTTGTGAATATAATTAGATGAACATTATAAGTGCCACAAATCTGTAGTTGTAATGAAAAAAATAGAAAATAGGAGATAACACAGGTTTTAGATAATCTTAGATTCAAGATTATGTATTAGACCATACAACTGTTGTTCTAATCATTTTAACCATATTTCGTGAGGTCTTCCATGTAAGAAGATGCCATTGTTAGTGTTGTTGACATCTGGATTTGAATACTGAATTTGATCTTGTGTCATATTTTTGTAAGATGTCAAAAATATGTTTGGGTCTAGAGAAAAAAATGATTTTGTTTTACCGCGCCAGTACTGTTGGAGGGAAGTGTTTACGCTGTTTGGAATGAAAGTCCTGGTTGTAAAATCCCGACAGCTGCAGGAAAAAATGATATAAAACAGCTATGCTAATCCAGAGAGCAAACAAGTGGCACAGATACACAGAGATATTTGTAATAGACTATTGATTTCCACGTTTATTTTCTGTCGTATTAAAAAAGAGGAGGGCAACTAGAATTTTTCTTTTCTGATTCTTTCTCAAGGACAAAATGACTGCAGATAATGCCGTTAGTTTTTCACATATACACTAAGTCATAACTCATCAAATTACCTCAAAAGGACTGAACTGTGAGCATCATGAACTGTAGCTACGGTATATCAAATACAGTGGGGCAAATAAGTATTTAGTTAACCACCAATTGTGCAAGTTCTCCTGCTTGAAAAGATTAGAGAGGCCTGTAATTGTCAACATAGGTAAACCTCAACCATGAAAGACAGAATGTGGAAAAAAACAGAAAAAAACATTGTTTGATTTTTAAAGAATTTATTTCCAAATTAAAATGGAAAAATAAGTATTTGGTCACCCACAAACAAGCAAGATTTCTGGCTATCAAAGAGGTCTAACTTCTAATGAGGTCTAACGAGGCTCCACTCGTTACCTGTATTAATGGCACCTGTTTTAACTCATTATCGGTATAAAAGACACCTGTCCACAATCTCACTCAGTCACACTCCAAACTCCACTATGGCCAAGACCAAAGAGCTGTCAAAGGACACCAGAGACAAAATTGTAAACCTGAACCTGCACCTGCTGGGAAGACTGAATTTGCAATAGGTAAAACGCTTGGTGTAAAGAAATCAACTGTGGGAGCAATTATGAGAAAATGGAAGACATACAAGACCACCATCTGGGGCTCCATGCAAGACCTCACCCCGTGGCGTCAAAATGATAACAAGAACGGTGAGCAAAAATCCCAGAATCACACAGGGGGGGCTAGTGAATGACCTACAGAGAGCTAAGAGCACAGTAACAAAGGCTACTATTAGTAACACAATGCGCTGCCAGGGACTCAATTCCTGCACTGCCAGACGTGTCCCCCTGCTGAAGCCAGTACATGTCCAGGCCCGTCTGCAGTTCGCTAGAGAGCATTTGGATGATCCAGAAGAGGACTGGGAGAATGTGTTATGGTCAGATGAAACCAAAATAGAACTTTTTGGTAGAAACACAGGTTCTTGTGTTTGGAGGAAAAAGAATACTGAATTGCATCCGAAGAACACCATACCCACTGTGAAGCATGGGGGTGGAAACATCATGCTTTCGGGCTGTTTTTCTGCAAAGGGACCAGGACGACTGATCTGTGTAAAGGAAAAAATGAATGGGGCCATGTATCGAGAGATTTTGAGTGAAAATCTCCTTCCATCAGCAAGGGCATTGAAGATGAGGCGTTGCTGGGTCTTTCGGCTTGACAATGATCCCAAACACACAGCCAGGCCAACAAAGGAGTGGCTTCGGAAGAAGCATTTCAAGGTCCTGGGAGTGGTCAAGCCAGTCTCCAGATCTCAAACCCATCGAAAATCTGTGGAGGGAGTTGAAAGTCCGTGTTGCCCAACGACAGCCCCAAAACATCACTGCATGGAGGAATGGGCCAAAATACCAGCAACAGTGTGTGAAAAGCTTGTGACGAGTTACAGAAAACGTTTGGCCTCCGTTATTGCCAACAAAGGGTACATAACAAAGTACTGAGATGAACTTTTGGTATTGACCAAATACTTATTTTCCACCATGATTTGCAAATAAATTCTTTAAAAATCAAACAATGGGATTTTCTGTTTTTTTTTTATTTATTTATTTTTTGTCCACATCCTGTTTCTCATGGTTGAGGTTTACCCATGTTGACAATTACAGGCCTCGCTAATTTTTTCAAGTGGGAGAACTTGCATAAGTAGTGGTTGACTAAAAACTTATTTGCCCCACTGTATATCAAGTTTGATTTCCAGAAATGCCTGCACACCAGACCTTGAAGTGATCAGTTTTGTCAGCTACAAGGGTTAATAATGAACTAGGCCTTCTCTAGGTCCCTCTCATCATTTCATGAGAAACTAACATGTGCTCCAAACTCACCTCATTTTTGTGTGGAACCTCTTTTGTGTTGTGGGCAAGGCTTACAGAGATGTTTTTGTCTATCCTGAGATGAGAAATACATTCACACACCTTGGTGAAAAAAACACCATTGAAGAGGGTCCTACATGTAAGGAGGCACTACTGAGCTAGGCAGCCATGCCCAGATTCAAAACCAAAATCAATCTAATTTGGCCACTTTGACCAAGTGTGCCAAATTTTGTGACTCTATAAGCTGCCTTAGTCCCTGAAGAAATCTACTTTCTTTTAATAGCGAACAAAGGGCCGTCATAGCAACAGGCAGAGACACGTGGACATGGGCCATAAAATGTAGTATTACAAAATATCTTTTAACTACACTGACCAACCTAAAAAGACCTGGATATATATATGTAAGTAAAATGAGTAACTTTCTGTTTCCACTAGTTTGCGCTGTAGGGTTGATGCAAATGACCCCGACAGTACTCTTCAGGATATGACTGTCATCAAGCACGGGAAGTTTGCCGCAGATATGTTGTATATCTGCTAAGTTATGACTATTCAGAATTTGTGGTGAGACAAAATGGCGACGGTCATTTTCGCTTTCCTGTTTATACCCTCAGCTTCAGCGAAACCTCAATATTTTTCATCAGGCACCTGAACACATATTTTGAGGTAAAAAAGGTTGCTTGCTGTTCCTCGCAGGGGGCACCAAGCCTATTGGGTAATATTTCAATGCAGTCATGTTCAGGGTGGGATACCTCTCATACATGCCAGGTATGAAAAAGACTGAAACTTGGACGAAGGAGTTATTAGTCATTTACTGTATTTGGCGTGTTGTGAAAGAAAGAAAAAAAAAAAAAAAGAAAAACTTTGGCACCCTGCCCAGGAGAGGCCTGTGAATGAAAACTCACCATTTTGATGACTTTAGATCTCATATGTCTCATGAACAGTCTGACCAATTTTGAGGAGCATCCAGCGAACTCCCTAAGCGCCAATGTCTCAAATGTGCACTCTCTAACTCGAAAAAAATTCACATTCAATCCAAAATACCCGTTTTTCTGTTGGCTTTGACATATGGGTCCAAAAGGCTTTTTGGTGCAACTTTGAACAACGTATTGACTCCCCAATTTTCATTGTTGAATAAACCTAATAGGTTTATAACTCACCATTTGGATGACTTTAGATCGCATATGTCTCATGAACAGTCTGACCAATTTTGAGGAGCATCCAGCGAACTCCCTCGGCGCCAATGTCTCAAATGTGCACTCTCTAACTCCAAAAAAATTCACATTCAATCCAAAATACCCGTTTTCCTGTTGGCTTTGACATATGGGTCCAAAAGGCTTTTTGGTGCAACTTTGCACAACGTATTGACTCCCCAATTTTCATTGTTCAATAAACCTAATAGGAGAGGCCTTTTTGAAAATTTCAAAGGGGGCGACGTTGAGCCATTTTGTCACAGTTTTCTCGTAAGGTCACAAAACTATCTAAATTCAAGCCAAGCTGCATGTATCTGCAAACTTCAGTGAATTTTCGAGCATGTCAAGGCCTCCAAATTGTCCATTTTCATTGGCCCTGAAGAAAGAATCATAATAATAAGAATAATCCTTTGCATTACAATACGGCTCTCGCACCACTTGCTGCCCGGGCCCTAATTATTGTGCCAAATGTTGAGAAAAGATAATCATAATGGTCGGTTGAATATTCAGCTCTTGAGTGTTCCTACATTTACTACAGTATATTTTTAATCTTTGTAATATGTTCTGCTTCAAAATCCTTCTTGCATGAGTCATTCATGATAGTGTACTTCAAGTAAAAGCTAAAAGTAAGCACTCAATTCTTCTAAACACACATAAAAGCAATTTTCATTCTTCTGAATTAAAAAAAAAAAAAAATCACTTCTGAATAAACACATTATGTCCTCAGATCTATATATTTATCATATCATCAACATCATTATTCATCATTATTATGATCATATAATATATATTTATCATATTTAAATATAAGCCGCAGGGATCTTCGCACCTGACTAGTATACTGAAATTTTCAACTTGATACTCGATACCATTTTCGATACTACATAAATAAATAAAAACAAAACAAGATTAAATGTCATTTTTATATGAACTCTAGGTGTCATAATGATACACATCGTATAATGGAGGTCTTTAAAACTAAATAAAAACTCTTTAAATGAGTTTATCAATGCTCGTCCAGTCCATTTGAACTGGGAGGGTGTCAGTGAATGAACATTTACCGATTCGCTGCCAACCCTCCAACTGCAAATGGATTGGATGCCTAGCACCGTCAATGGCAGATGCAAAAATATCCTTCATTACTAAATTTCTTGTGACCTGGGGTCTAGCAAAAACAAATAAATGAGTATCGATACTTTTGCAATCAAATATCCGGATACAACATTTCAGTATCGATATTTCAATACTTTTTAATACTTTTGATATCTATACTAAATACAAAGCCTGTAAAAACCCATATACAGGGTGAGGCAGAGCAGCTTGCGTCTTTAAATTTGGCGCCCTGAAGCGATGGTTGCTCTGAGGATGGTAGGGATGGACTTATTTAAGAAGGTGGGGCTTAAAGTGTGGTTCTTAATGTGCGTTATTTATTTTGTTTTTATTTTTAAGGAACTCCAGTGAGCATCATGGAGTGGAGTTGGAATGCGCTTTCACTGTTGAAGCATTTTTTCAAGCGAGCAATGAAATCGCGTGGATTAAGTTCCTGCACCATAGCTAATTTGTAGAGATGAAATTTCAATTCTTCATTGAGGATTCATCTCACAGAAAGAGCAGACAACCCAAGAGCAGACACATGTTTGCGGGCAGACCGTCGGGGAGATCTCAAAACAGATTGTCTCACCACGTCAATGTTTGTGGGTGACCTTGCTGTTCTTGGGAGGCCAGGTTTCTATATCTTTACATCACCCGTTTCCCTGACTTTGTTTACCTATAAAACAATCGACTGCCGGCCAGGAACATGACAATGGGGGGCAATATGGAAATGTCTACAGAATGCATGTTGCCTTGCTTAGATAAAGCGACTGCTTGAAAAAAATGCCTCACAGCAAAAGCGCGTTCCAACTCCATGATGCTCACTGGGGTTCTTGAAAATAAACACAAAATACATAACGCATGTTAAGAACCAAACTTTATACCCCACTCTCTCAAATAAGTCCATGCCTACCATCTTCAGAGCAACCATCGCTTCAGGGTGCCAAATTGAATTAAGCACGTTGCTCTGCCCCTCCCTGTACAAGCTACAGGGTTCAAAGCAGAGGAAAAAAGTAGCGGCTTATAGTTAGAGAATTACGGTATAAAAATACACAAATACAGTGATACCTCGACAATGAACATACAAATTTAATTCGTTCCAGAACCTGGTTTGTATGTCGAAATGGTCATATGTCGAGATGGATTTCCCCATAAGAATACATTGTAGTTCCCTTAATTCGTTCCACAGGCATAAAACCAACAATAAATCCTAAACAAATACTAGTACTGCAGGTACCAGTCTTTTGGTCAACGATGATGATAACAAAAACATTTTGTCAACGAACACTTTTTTTCATGACGATAAAGAGCTAAAAACTTGTTTTAACTATCAAAACCACACACACACAAAAAAAAACATTTTTTCTTGGGAGCTCCAGGGGGAGGCGCTCCCGTGGGAGAGCCCCGTGCCTGGGCGAAGCTTTCATGTCATCCCCTTTCTGCCCTCTGGACATCCTTCCTGCTTTGGTTGTCATGGCAACAATTTAGAAGTCAAAGAGATTACTAAGGCAATTATGGCTAACAATTTTCAAGCTAAACTGTCGATATGACGATATTATTTTCTCCTTAGTCACGTGGATGAATTATCGCATGTTATGGTCATACCATAGGTTTCATAGTAGTTAACTTTTCTCTAATTTACTTGTCTGCAGATGTGGATATTGATCTGCACACGTCACAGTAGATCTCATTTTTTGTCTCACTGTAGCCGAGCCAATTCCAGCGGTCTCGCCACTGGAGCTGAAACTTTCTCTTCCTTTTCTTTTCACATTGGATTTCGTCTTCCCTGAACTCAGACTTTCTCTTTCTTGAGTGGTCTTTTTCCCTCGGTGCTTGGCCGGGTGCTTGGGGTTTCAGAAGCATGTCGTCTTGTGGTATAACGTCAAGTGGGTAATGAGCAGAGGTGGGTAGAGTAGCCAAAACATTTTGCACAAGTAAGAGTAGCATTTCTTCAAAATAATGTTACTCAAGTAAAAGTAAAAGAAGTCATCAAAAAAATGTATTCAAGTACAAGTAAAAAGGTTTTGGGTGAAAGGAATACTGAAGTATTGAGTAACATTGTGAGTAACTGCTTATCTTTTTCTTGGATTATTATTATTATTTTTTTTTTTAAACAATAATATTTTATAATAAGTTATCTATATGAACTGTTGTTATAATGATACTGTACAATAACCCACTACATAACCACATTAAGCCAAAGAAATAAAAAAAAAAAGCAAAAACAAAAAAATCATTGAATTCCGACTAGAGAAAAAAAAATTACATAAATGAAGCATTATTCGTCCGAAGAGCATGAGTGCCCTCTGGTGGAGAAAATAGTTCTTAGTTTGAGTAGTGAAGAGTTCCTTCATAGTTCTATTATGAAATTAAAAGGATCATATCTCCGGTTTTCCGTGGTCAATCGGTGACAAAAACTGCGAGTGAGGTTAAAATCTGCGATTTCAAGTAATGTTGAGGGCAGCGCTCTATCAAATACTTCATTTTTTACGGTGCTTTAAAAACACCACATTATTGATTTGGCTGGCGTGAAGATCGAACGGCAAGCTTGCGTCTGATTGGAGTAATGTGATTATTGTTGTGACGTCTCATTGGTGAAATCGGTAGAGCTACTCTTGGCATCGCTAGCTAAAAAAAATCTAATATGTAGAATAAAGAGGAAAAATGTAACAACTCATGTATAGCCCAAAGTATTGGAATAAGAGTAGCGCCTGTTCTTCACAAATCTACTCAAGTAAAGGTAAAAAGTATAGCTTAGTAAAACTGCTCTTCCAAGTACTTTTTTTCTCAAAAAGTACCTCAAGTAAATGTAATGGAGTACATGTAACGCGTTACTACCCACCTCTGGTAATAAGATACAGACAATCAATCAGCAAATATCCTAACTAGCAATTAATGAAAAAACTGGAACAGTTACTGAAGAAATAATTAGCAAGAACATGAATTTTGATTGTTATTTACATTGCTGTCCGAAAGTATTGGCACCCCTGCAATTCTGTCAGATAATGCTCAATTTCACCCAGAAAATGATTGCAGTTACGAATGCGTTGGTAGAAATATCTTCACTTATTTTGGTTGCAATGAAAAAACACAAAACAGAGTGTGAAAAAATAAATCATTATCATTTTACACAAAGTTCCAAAAAGAGGCCAAACAAAACTATTGGCACCCTCTGAAAAATCATGTCATGCATCTCCAATTTGTGTAATTTACAGCACCTGTTGCTTAACTGTGGCACATAACAGGTGGTGGCAATAACAAAATCACACTTGCAGCCATTTAAAATGGATTAAAGTTAACTCAACCTGTGTCCTTGTGTGTACCACATTGAGCATGGAGAAAAGAAAGAAGACCAAAGAACTGTCTGAGGATTTGAGAAACAAAATTTTGAGGAAGCATGGGCAATTTCAAGGCTACAACTCTATCTCCAAAAACCTGAATGTTTCTGTGCTTACCGTGCGAAGTTTCATTAATATCTGTAAAGCCCTTGGCACTGTGGCTAACCTCCCTAGATGTGGACGGAAAAGAAAAATTGATGAGAGATTTCAACAAAACATTGAACCGATGGTGGATAAAGAACCTCAACTAACATCCAAACAAGTTCAAGCTATCCTGCAGTCCGAGGCTACAACAGTGTCAACCCGTACTATCCGTCGGCGTCTGAATGAAAAGGGACTCTTTGGTAGGATACCCAGGAAGACCCCACTTCTGACCCAGAGACATAAAAAAACCAGGCTGGAGTTTGCCAAAACTTACCTGGGAATGCCAAAAACGTTTTGGAAGGATGTTCTCTGGTCAGATGAGACAAAAGTAGAGCTTTTTGGGAAAGGCACCAACATAGAGTTTACAGGGGGGGAAAAACGGTCAAACATGGTGGAGTTTCCCTGATGGTTTGGGGTTGCTTTGCTGCCTCTGACACTGGACTGCTTGACTGTGTGCATGGCATTATGAAGTCTGAAGACTACCAACAAATTTTGCAGCATAATGTAGGGCCAAGTGTCAGAAAGCTGGGTCTCCCGCAGAGGGAATGGGTCTACCAGCAGGACAACGACCCACAACACACTTCAAAAAGCACTAGAAAATGGTTTCAGAGAAAGCACTGGAGACTTCTAACGTGGCCAGCAATGAGTCCAGAGCTGAATGCCATAGAACAGTGTTTGTCAACCGGTATGCCACGGCACACTAGTTTGCCGTGAGAGATTGTAAGGTCCGCCGTGAGAAATGATCCAATATTGCAATTTTTTTTTTTTTTTTTTTTACATCGTCGGGCAGAGTTGGAGTAGGAATCAAGGAGTAGTTATAAAGTTGTGGTCGTGTGCAGATGAGCGAGGTATTGCTGTTGTCACGTTCAATAACTGCTCAGATTTCTAGCTATCAGCCACCTTGCTGTCCGTGATAATGTGGACCCCAGCACATCTACTGTACATCATTTGATTAGCGTCGTCAAGAGTCAATATGCACGAAAGTGTCTTTTCCATTTTATCCACATGTGACGACCGTCACTCTTCCCCCTGTGTTTTATTTCAACGCATTGTCAAGGACAGCAAGATGGCAAATGGCTAGAAATCTGAGCAGTTCTCCAACACAACGTGAGCAGCTATCCTAAACGTCATCTCCAAACGAAACACTTCAAAACAAGTCGATGGACTATATCGTTCGCCTTCGTTAAAACACAGAGAAACAGGCAACTTTTGATAAAAACTACAAAGGTAAATGAGAAAGCCCTCATAGTGTTATGGATCCGCAAATGCGGAAAAAACGACTGGACCCAAAAACAGACAACAAAGGGGATGCGTTCGGGGATTTATTAATCACAAATAAAACAAAACACGCGAACGCGGTAAAAAGGGAATAACGAAAGGGGTCTGTGACAAATAGGTCGACGGGGATCAAAAACGCGAAAACTGAGCGGAGGGCAGAGAGCCAAAAGACAAACAAAAACACACTCAATACCTGCACAAGGTAGAAGATCACAAAACTAGGACGATTGACGAACTACATGGCAAATACAAAGCGACTCGAAAGCAGTATACGTGGATGGCGACCAGCAAGGAAAATATCTCGGCGTTTTTCTTTCGGATGGCCTGCATTTATATACTATCGCTGATGAGCAGGGATTAGCTGCGTTAGCACGCCCCCACAGCCGGCTCTGCAACAAAAACAAATTCTGACCAGCAGCGGGACGTGACACATTGCCAGTTACCTTGTTGCTGAACTTGTTGCTAATTCCAAAAAGTCCCACACTGTGGCACCTGCCTGCAAAGCCATTGTAAATGAGATGCTCAGCCCTGTTCCTGTTAAAGACATTGCTAATGTCCCCCATCTGATAATTCTGTGCTTTTCAAGCCTACCTGCTATAAAAAGATAAAAAAGAGAGACTGAGAGCTGTTGATGAAGATTCCTGCCAGGATATCAGCTTTGTCTTTATCTAAACAGGCTCAAGTTTCACACTGAAAGGGTATAAATATTGAGAAATTATTTTATAATTAAATATACTGTACAGAAAGTAATTTTGGAACATTTTTGGTTTGTGGTGTGCCGCGAGATTTTTTCCAATGTAAAAACGTGCCATGACTCAAAAAAGGTTGAAAAACACTGCCACAGAACACCTGTGGAGAGATCTGAAAATGGCAGTTTGGAGAAGGCACTCATCAAATCTCAGAGACCTGGGGCTGTTGGCCAAAGAAGAATGGTCTAAAATTCCAGCAGAGCATTGTAAGAAACTCATTGATGGATACCGGAAGTGATTGTTCGTAGTTATTTTGTCTAACGGTTGTGCTACCAAGTATTAGGCTGAGGGTGCCAATACTTTTGTCCGGCCCATTTAATTTTTTGTGCTTTTTCATTGCAAGCAAAATAAATGAAGATATTACTACCAAAACATTTGTAATTGCAATCATTTTCTGGGGGAAATTGAGCATTATCTGACAGAATTGCAGGGGTGCCAATACTTTTGGCCAGTAGTGTATATCTGTAGCGCTGCAATGCATGCTAGGAGGCATGTTGGATGACAACAGTGTTGACAGCCGTTCGCAGCAGAGGTTGACTGTAATTAACATTAGTTAATGTATTTTTAGACAGTAACTCATGTTTAAGTAACATGACAATAATTCATTTAATCCCTTATCTAACATTTATTAAGATATTAATTAACATGAGGTAATGCATTAGTTAATGCATTCGTTAACGCATAACCAGACAGTAACTAATAGTATGGTAAAATTAAAAATACATATTGGCCTATATAGGGTTAGGGTTCAGGGTTTATTAACTTAAGTATTTATAATTTTTTAGTTAAGGGACACATGTGCTACACTTTACAATAAGGGTCCAAAAAGCATTCAGTAATGGTTAATAAAGGTTAAGGGGGGTAACTTAAGCATATATAATTTCTTAGTTAAGGGACACATGTGCTACACTTTACAATAAGGGTCCAAAAAGCATTTAGTAATGGTTAATAAAGGTTAAGGGGCGGTAACTTAAGCATTTATAATTACTTAGTTAAGGGACGCACGTGCTACACTTTACAATAATGGTCAAAAAAACATTCAGTAATGGTTAATTAAGGTTAAGTAATACTTAACGTACTTCATAAGTATTACTTAACCTTAATTAACCCACATGTGTCCCTTAACTAAGAAATTATAAATGCTAAGTTAACAAACCCTAACCCTAAACCCTAAACCCTAACCATATATAGGCCTAGATAGATAGATAGATAGATAGATAGATAGATAGATAGATAGATAGATAGATAGATAGATAGATAGATAGATAGATAGATAGATAGATAGATAGATAGATAGATAGATAGATAGATAGATAGATAGATAGATAGATAGATAGATAGATAGATAGATAGATAGATAGATAGATAGATAGATAGATAGATAGATAGATAGATAGATAGATAGATAGATAGATAGATAGATAGATAGATAGATAGATTTTTTTTTACCAAACCATTACTAACTGTCTGGCTATGCATTAAGTAATGCATTACCTAATGCATTAACTCATGTTAATTAATATATTAATAAATGTTAGATAAGCAATTATATTAATTATTGTAATGTTACTTAAACATTAGTTATTGTCTAAAAATGCATTAACTAATGTTAATTAAGAGACCCTTATTGTAAAGTGTTACCTAAAGCTTTGCAGCCAATTGGTTCAAAACTTCATGGTGGTTCATTTGGTCTTATGACAGTTGTTTGATGCCGCTGTCAAATAAATTATTACCGGTGAATATCTTTTGGTGTAAATATCTCTTAATACAGTGAGGACAGCTGCGGCTTATAGTCCAGTGCAGCTTATCTATGAACAAATGCCATTTTCATGCCAAGTTTGGTGGGTGCGGCTCATAATCAGGGTCGCCTTATAGAGCGAAAATTACGGTATATTGTTTGACCCCTATACTTGCTGTGTATTTCTTGTTAAAATTTTCTCATTAGTCTGCTTCCTCCTACTTGACTATTAGGTTCAGTCAAATCATTTAACGCTGTTGGCTTCAGTTGTGAATGTGAGGGCGAATTTCATCTTTCTGTGTCAGTCTGTTGATTGATTGGATAAGCCTGGGATGTACTCAGTCAGCTTTCTTGTGACACCGAACAGGATCAGCAGGGAGGACAAAGGATGGATGAAATATATTTGGGCCTGCTTTATATTTTTTCCTCAATGTTTCCTTTGATCCTAATCGATCAGATGGATGGCTAGCAAGATAGCAGGTTTCATTGTTACACTTCATTTTCATTTCTTCGTGAGGTTGTCATTTCTCTGCGTGTAATCTGTGTCCTGTGCCCTATTGTCGGAATTAATCTATTCCAATTTAATTTCGTTAAAACTACCAGAGAAAAAGGTCATCCTTACATTGCACAGTAACTCACATGCAAAGAAACCAATAATTATGATTTTTTTTTTTTTTTTAACATGGTTTAATTCTTACATCTTTTTTCGAATCGAAATGGAATGGTTTGGCCGGAAGCCTGTTAATAATAAAATTTCACATCCGATATTCACAAAATCTCTCCCTTTAACACCACTTCACAAGCTTTTTTTCCTCTCAAAGATGTGGGTGGTTTCTATGGATACTACAGTAGTAAATGTGAGTTCTGATCACACTGGTTGGATGGATGAACCGTTAGAAAGAATACAATGCAAGACACTGATATCTTGAATTTCAAATATTACATACAAGCATTTCAGCATATTTTTAATCGCGTAATTTCAGTCTGAAAGTGTATACAATTATAATTTTGCTAATGTTATAGTTGCTGTTTGAATTCTTTTCAGTGTCATTGATGATGATAGACGTCCAATCATGTGACTTTTTTTAAATCCTCCTGCTGTTAATATATAAAATGTTTCACTAGTAGATGTCCAATCCACTTGAAGTTCAGTTCAAGTGGATTGGACATCTAGCGATGTCAATGTCCGCAGAGCTATTTACGTTATTAAAAAACAAAAAATGTCCCTTGGCTTCGACCTTGCGTTGTGGAAAGAAATCTTCATTTATTAGGGTACTAAAATGCAGCAATAGCCTCTAATCATGTAATCAAATAACACAAATTGCATAATTATATTCCTCATTGAATTTCACTTAGTCCAGTCTACAGGCGCTAAATGATTAGTGGCTCAAAATCACAACTGCATTTGCAACATGGGCCGCATTACTGTATGTGTTAACCTGTGCATGTCAATACATTGCGTATGCGCCAAATGAAGTTTTTCATAAAGGTACTAATAGACCCTACCCACCGACGTCACAAAACCACATGCTCGCTGTATGGTTCCGCCCACTTGTCCGTCATTTTGTCTCTGTATTAGCATTGGTTTCAATTGATCGAGGAATTTAAAATGCATTTCATGGAAGACCCGGTGCTTTCTGATGCCGTAAACTCACTGGATGTGTTGCATAAAAGGCGTTATGTGGAAAAGCTTCGTTCTATACAGTCGCCAGATCCATATTTGATGCCCAAATCGATGTTTTTCGACCCACTGTCTTCGCCCTGTCTGCCTGACATCTGCTACGCTGATATTTACAATTATCTTGTCCACACAAAATCAGCCTATTCTCACGAAAATTTGAAAAACTTCAAGAGCTTGGAGGCTTATAAATACTTCGTTGCTGGTTGGGTGAAACAGGTCCTCGTCCACGAAAATTCGGCAGGAATCTATCTTGTGCTTGGAAAGGTGAGTTAGGAAATTTTCAATTCAAAATCTTTTGTTATTGCTAACATCCACTGTCAAGTCTAATGTATTTCATGTCGTTTGTCAAAGGAGTTAAGGCTTTTAATGTTTATATGGTTTAGCGATAGCACTCTCACTACATACATACGTGTATGTTGTCGGCGATTAGCCTAGCAATGATCTTAATTGTGGTTATTTGTCAGCCCAAAACCCTCTAAGTATATCTTAAATGCATCTTACTGCATATAAAATGACTACTACATAGTCTGTGGTGATTTTTTGGTGCCCAGTTTTCACGTCGAATTGCAGCCGTCCATTTCGCTCTCCTCTTTGGATCCCTCGGAATACGGTAAAACTTCAAGTCTCTCCTTCCATCTTCTCTATTAGTGCAACCAACAGCCACACACGCCTTCACCATTTTGATTATTAATGTTAAGGAGCAGAAAAACACGCCGTAAATAGGAGGAATGTACGTAGCCGTAACAGTTTAACACTATGTTTTGACGGACAATTGGGCGGTACCATTCAGGAGAGCGGAGTTGTGACGTCACGTGAGTAGGGTCTATACCAGGGGCGTCATTAGACCTAATACAATACTGGGGCACTGGTGAGCAAGCAATTTTTTTTTTTTTTTTTTTTTTTTTTTAAGCACTTACCGTGGGGCAAATAAGTATTTGGTCAACCACTAATTGTGCAAGTTCTCCCACTTGAAAATATTACAGAGGCCTGTAATTATCGACATGAGTAAACCTCAAACATGAGAGACAGGATGTGGAAAACCCCCCAGAAAATCACATTGTTTGATTTTTTAAAGAATTTATTTGCAAATCATGGTGGAAAATAAGTATTTGGTCAATACCAAAAATTCATCTCAATACTTTGTTATGTTGGCTACCCTTTGTTGGCATTAACAGAGGCCAAACATTTTCTGTAACTCTTCACAAGCTTTTCACATACTGTTGCTGGTATTTTGGCCCATTCCTCCATGCAGATCTCCTCCAGAGCAGTGATGTTTTGGGGCTGTCGTTGGGCAACACGGACTTTCAACTCCTTCCTCACCCCGTGGCGTCAAAATCATAACAAGAACGGGGAGCAAAAATCCCAGAACCACACGGGGGGACCTAGTGAATGAGCTACAGAGAGCTGGGACCACAGTAACAAAGGCTACTATCAGTAACACAATGCGGCACCAGGGACTCAAATCCTGCCCTGCCAGACGTGTCCCCCTGCTGAAGAAAGTACACGTCCAGGCCTGTCTGCGGTTCGCTAGAGATTGTTTGGATGATCCAGAAGAGGACTGGGAGAATATGTTATGGTCAGATGAAACCAAAATAGAACTTTTTGGTAGAAACACAGGTTCTCGTGTTTGGAGGAAAAATAATACTAAATTGCACCATACCCACTGTGAAGCATGGGGGTGGAAACATCATGCTTTGGGGACCAGGACGACAGATCTGTGTAAAGGAAAGAATGAATGCGGCTATGTATCGAGAAATTTTGCGTGAAAATCTCCTTCCATCAGCAAAAGCATTGAAGATGAGACGTGGCTGGGTCGTTCAGCATGACAATGATCCTAAACAACAACAACAAAGGAGTGGCTTCGTAAAAAGCATTTCAAGATCCTGGAGTGGCCTAGCCAGTCTCCAGGTCTCATCCCCAAAGAAAATATGCGGAGGGGGTTGAAAGTCCGTGTTGCCCAACGACAGCCCCAAAACATCACTGCTGTAGAAAAGAGCTGCATGGAGGAATGGGCCAAAATACCAGCAACAGTGTGTAAAAAGCTTGAGAAGAGTTACAGAAAACGTTTGGCCTTAGTTATTTCCAACAAAGCGTACATAACAAAGTATTGAGATGAACTTTTGGTATTGATCAAATACTTATTTTCCACCATGATTTGCAAATAAATTCTTTAAAAATCAAACAGTATGATTTTCTGTTTTTTTTTTCCACATTCTGTCTCTCATGGTTGAGGTTTAACCATGTTGACAATTACAGGCCTCTCTAATATTTTCAAGTTGGAGAACTTGCACAATTAGTGGTTGACAAAATACTTATTTGCCCCACTATGTCTCCAAAGCCATATGTTATTATTATCATTTCCCTTTAAGGGGGAGAAGATCATCGATCAGAAACAAATATGTACACATATATATTATACATTTTCCCAGGCATAGTTTATGAATCCACATCAAAATGACACTCTGTGCTTCTAACATACGATAAAAAGGGGTTCCAAGTTTTCTCAAAGGACTCAAATGATCCACAGTGTCAGTCTGATTTTCTCCAATTTGAGAAATTACAGCATCTCCTTGATCCAATAGCCTTGCCTAGGCGGGACTGATGATTTCCATCGCAAAAGAATTAGCCTCCTAGCCAACAAGGTTGAGAATGCAATGAAGTCCCTCTTCAGAGGAGGTAGAGAATGTACGGATGGAGCTACACCAAACAAAGCAGTCAAGGCATTTGTGACAATGTCTACCTCTCTGATCTTTGATAAAACAGCAAAAATGTCGGACCTGTATGAAATTAATGAAGTACATGACCAGAACATGTGAACATAATCGGTGGGAGCCTGCTTACATTGATCACAAGTAGAAGAAACTGTATGAAATAATTTGGCCAGCAAAGCTTTGGTATAATGCGCCCAGTGTAGAATTCTATACTGAGTAAAACTGTGTTTTGCACAAATTGAAGATTTGTGTGTCCTACGTAAAACTCTCCAGACCTTTTCAGATATATTCGTTCCCAAACTTGACTCCCAAACTGGCTTCAGGGTGTTTAAGGTGGAGTCTGAGCTGATTTTGTAAACGTTAGAATAGACTGTCGTTATTGTTCCGTTGAAAGATGGCAAAGGTGTTAAAAATGTGTCCAGAGCAGAGGCGGCAGGGAGTGTTGGGAAACTTGGACAAAGTGAGCGGACATAACTGTGAATTTGAAGATATCTGAAAAAATGACAGGCAATGGATACTTTTCAGCTAGCTGTTGAAAGGAGGCAAAGGTTGAATCCAGATATATATCCTCGAGTGTTTCTATGCCCAGGCTAGACCATATAGTGAATGCTTTATCCAATAGAAGGGGGGGCATGACTAGACGAAATTGGAGCCCGAAAGGAAGGCGCCTGTAGACCAAAGTAGCCCCTGAATTGGTTCCAAATTCTGAGACACGAGAATACCACATCATTTTGTGAATATGGGGAGGTGGGTGACAGAAGCGGTGAAAACAATAAGGATTTCGATGTCACCGGTTTAAGGGAGTTGGTTTCGACAATGAGCCACAATGGGGCGCTATCAGTACTCTCGCAACGGAGCCAATATATCAAGTTTTTAATATTCGCTGTACAACATGTTAGGGAGAGCCATTCCACCTAATTCTTTGGGTCTTTGTAGCGCAGCCTAGGTTTCTTTTTATTCCATATAAAATCTGTAATAAGGCTGTCCACAGATTTAAAAAAAGATAGAGGAAGAAAAATCGGAATACACTGGAACAAATAAAGAAATCGGGGGAGACTGTTCATTTTAACCGAGTTTATCAAATATGCACATTTTGTAGATTATGCTATGTAGACTTAAAACTCCAAAGTATTTTTTTTTATTGCTTAATTTTTAACTGGTGAAATTTATACTGTGGCACTGCAGACCAATACATGCCATGTGCCCCAGGGAAATATATCTGACGATGCCCGTAACTAATATTTCTGAAATCCCACTTCGTTAAAGTATCTGAACATTTCTGCCCGATTCTAACGCACATTCAACAAAATCAGCGTGGTGTAGATCCTAAAAGAAAAACAAATGAATAAATAAACCAGGAAAAAAAGATTAAAAAGTTAAAATAAATGTGTTTTTAATGGTTGATGAATAAAAGGGATTTACTGTATAGTTGGTTGTTTTATGTAAGTACAGAAGGTCTGCCAAATTGCACTTCTCATTCAACCCAGAAGTATGAGAAAGGTCAGTCCTGCCCGATAGTTGCCGTCGGCCGGGTTTCGTTTAATTTCATTAAAGTTTGGAGAAAAAGGTCATCCGTGTAGTGATGTCACAACAGTTGCATGTAAACAAACTAATTGGGAAAGTTTTCATCAGTCTGTTATGCAGCTTACCATTGCTTAGGGATATGAATACATATACACTAAATAGCTGTATATTGTTCTCTTTAAACTCAAACTTTGTACTAGCGGACCTTAGTTTTGTGTGTTGGTTTTATTTTTACATTTCAAAAAAAATTGTAAATTTGGGTTGGTTTTCCGCCTTCAATAAAAAGTTATTGGCTGCCATTGAAAGGGGTAGATGTCAAATCAATTAGAAGTGGGAGGGTTGGAAGTGAATGGATTGGCTGTCTACTAGTGATAAACTCATTTTAATTCACCGTAGAAGGATGAAAAGATCACGTGATTGGCTGCTTGTTATGTCAATGGAAGAGTTAAATTTATTCATACACTTGCAGTATGGCCAAGTGTTGCTCGGGTTTGTTTAATGTGAAGGCAATACAACCGCAATGCATACTTTCTTTAGAGATGCAGCTGGACTCTAATAATAGTAAAAGGACACCATAAAGTGGTGAATGCACAATAGTTTTTCCATCACTCTGTACAGTATTGTGACAAGTGAAGTGAAGAAGAATGAGGGAGACAGTTTTCACACTTGCTGCTCTTGTGCCCCACCGCACAATCCCAAGAGACAATGCCTTTATTGAACAGATAATACCAGAATATAACAACAGCAATCACCACTCTCAACCATGCCACAACTACCCATAAACCATTGCGGGCGTAACAAATAATAAATAACAGTTGCTTCAGTTTAAATATCCAGCAGAAATGAATCCCTTTGTAATATTCCGTAAAATTATAAATTTTTGTTGAAAATCCAGCATCTTGTTGTGGAGGACTGGAGAATTTTACTGCTGCTGATTGATTGTCATATCTCAGTACCCACCTAACGTTATACAAGACAATATGTTTCTGAAACCCCCAGCACCCGGCCTAGCACCAGGGAAAAATACCACTCAAGAAAGAGAAAGTCATTGGAGGAGTTAAGGGAAAACGAAATTCAATCTGAAAAGAAAAGTGGGAGAAAGTATCAGCCCCAGTGGCGAGACCGCTGGAACATAGGCTGCGATGAGACAAAAAAACGAGGTTTACTGTGAGGTGTGCCTATCAATGCCCACATACACAAAGTTGCGAAATATTAACTGTAATTTCCGGACTACAAGCTGCTACTTTTTTCCCTCATTTTGGATCCTGCGGCGTGTGCAATGATGCGGCCAATTTGTACATTTTTCTGACGGCCGCCCGGGGCGCTCGAGCATGGAATGTGGGAGTGAAACACGTGGAATATAAGTGTCAAGGAAGACACTAGTTTGCACTATGACCGGTGGTTTAACTTTGTACGTTGTGCATGAATAGAGGTGGCGGACCTTCGTCTTTGTGCATGAGTAGAATTGCCAGATCTGCATCATGCAGAACGCTAGAAAAAATTTAAATTGGCCATCCGAGTTGTATGGGAAGTTTTGACGACTCGCGGCGAGAGATCGTTTGCCAAGACTCGCCTCATGCAAAGAGCAGTTATTGCACAGGTATGCCAGGGGAGCCTGGCAGCGTGAAGCAGTGTGAAAGAAGTCCGCCATCACCAACGGGTTTCGAGGGGCCAGTCTGCTGCGTGCCGAAGAGGACGGCACGGGCTCAAGAGTGAATTTGCCTCAGACATGGGAGACATTGAAGGCGATGGCGAAGGAGAGACTGAGTAGGTGCGTGGCGAAGTTTATCTGAGCGTCTTCATATCCGACACTGAGGGTGAAGACTTCCATGGTTTGAGTACACAGGAGGAAGATGAAGATTGCTAACAAAGACTTTTATGTTTTTAATAACCAGCCCAATTTGTGCTGTACCGCCGTGCTGATGCTATGTGACTTCCGTGCCGCTGCTATATAACTGCCGTGTTCGCTGGCGCTGTTTGGAACGAAAAGTTAAGGTGTGTTATTAAAATTTTGAAAACTGTGTGTATTTCTTTGTTAATATCTCATGTTACTAAGTTGGCACACGCGGCTTGTATGTACAAAATGTTTTTTCCTTTAAAAATGTACTGGGTGAGGCTTGTAATCAGCGGCACCATATAGTCCAGAAATTACGGTAACTGGTATGAAACCTATGATATGAACATAACGTAACCCCCCAAGAAAAAAATGTTTTTTGTGTGTGTTTGTTTCCCGAAAACATTCAAATATGTGTAAGTGGTCAGTGGAGTCAGTTTGGGTTTATTCACATTTCTGGTTTGCCTGGTATACCAGACTCAAGGCTGTTCCAGCGATTGCGTCTGGCGACCGTCCGGCGGATCAAATTCCGAGGACGGAGCAAGCCACAGCAAACAGACAGCAGAGTGGACCAATCAGCGACGGGCAGACATGACATCGTTAAAGCGACAAGTAATTAGCGTGAGCTGAGAATGGAGAAGTTTATTCAACATGGCCAGCACGAGCCATGTTGACTGTTGTCAATGACTTGTTTCGATGTGTTTTTGGTAATTTAAAACTGGTTTTACCGTGGATTGGAACATATTCTCGGCTCTCCCGTTTGCCATCTGTGTTGTTGTAGAGACGACTTTCGGCGCGCAAGAGTGACGTTACTCGTTAAGAACACGTCAAGCAAATAAACAAATCTGATTGGACGGTTGATTTTGTACCTTGCTCAAGAGGCCATTAATGGGCTGGGTCCCAGACTATTTCTCACAGTGTTTGAAAAATACAGGGAGAATAGTCTGGCTGTGCCAGGCAAATTTCTGGTTGGGTTATTCGTGTTCTGGGCTGGTGCACACCGTAAAGTTTAAAACGAGTAAATGCTGACACACACTCCAGTTTGTTACATGCCGACGTTACACAAAAATAGACGCCCTGGATACACTACCTGGGCATCAAGGCGCAAAAATCAGTCAACTGAAGAAGAGATGGAGGAAGAACTGGCTCTACTGGAGGGATCATGGCAAGATTATGGAATTAGAATTGGATTATTTGCACTAAATTCATTTTTTTGGACCTTTTTGCTGTACATTTCATAACTCATTCACTCCCAGACATTTTCACCGGTGCAACCCCCTTCGCTCCCGGCCGTTTTACTGGATTTTGACTGATTTTGCAAGGCCCACAGAAAATCTGTTCTATTTCTATATTAACATGGAACCCACCAAAAGAAAGATTAGACTGTCTTCTTTCAGCAGGAAAAAAGTTAGTTCATATCCCCTTCTATTCTTTAGAAATCAGCATTAGAAAATAGCTTAGTTTGAGCAATTTTTCAATTTTTGATGAATAAATAGAGAAATTGATTGAAATTTTGTGAAAGCATACATTTCAAACATAACTTTGACTTTAACACAGCTATTTTTTGCTTTAGTTACATCCGAGACATCTGAATGTTTTCCTTTTACAAAATAACATAAACAACAAGACAAATAGAGCTTTTGATAGCAAAGTAAAAATTTATTTGCATTATTTATTTATTTCGCGACAGCCGGTGTAAACTTTTCCCTCATCGCCACCTGTCTCTGCTCGGCAAGCAGCACAGACTCAACGGCATCATCCGCTGCACTGGTGGTCCCGGTTGTTCTGCTCGGTCGTCCGCCGCCTGGCATCCTGGACGTCCATTCAGTCGTCTTCCGCTGGCGCTCCGGCTGTGCATGCGGCCTGGCCGTTCGTTCCGTTGAATCGGGTTGCGGGTCTTACCAAATGCGCTACTGCCCTCCAGTGGCCAGTTTTATTACTTTAAAATGGATTTTCGGCATTGTGCTTTGGAGCTAAGTTGAATCAGAACCCAGAGATGTCTCTTGTGAAAAAAGAAATGCAAAAGACGTATAAATATGTCTTTGGGACACTGAGACAATTAAAAATAGAATGTATTTATACGTTTTTGGGAGCAAATGAGATAAATATACCCCAAAAAAAATGTTTATATTATTTAAGCAAACTGTTGTTATTTCGTGATTATTAGGATCAAAAACTGACGCGTTGACCTGGGCCAATGGTTTTGATAGTGGGGCCAGTGAACTTCCAAAATTTCCCTTATTGTCTACCCCTGGATATTAAACTTTCTTTTTGTGTGTAATAGCAACAATTTTGTGTAACGTGAACGCAAAAAAACAGAAGTGCAGATGAAACGCACTTTCCTTAGAGATTCAGCTGAAATGCAGTAATAGTAAAAGGACACTATAAAGGGTTTATGCGCTTTTCCATCAATGTGTACAGTATGAATTTCCAGCCGAAATGAATCCCTTAGTAATATTCCGGAAAATTGTACTTTTTTTTTTTTTTCCAAATCCAGCTTCTTGTTGTTGAGTATTCAAAGCTACAACGTATCATCACAACACATTTAAATTTCTACATGAAACTGTAATGTTTGAAAGCCAACTGCAGCGGTGCAATCGCAAGAGACTCGCCTTTTGCATAAAAGACCGCGCTGTCGCCATTTTCCACACTAAATGGAGGTGTACAGAGATCAAACTCATCCAAGAACACTCCCAGAAACATGAAGTTAAACGTTTTCAAATTTCATCCAAATCCGCACAGCCGTTTCAGAGTCCATACGGAACAAACTCACACATAGACAAAGTTCCATTTATATATACTATAGATATAGATTTCAACCGGGATCTACGAGAAAAACTTTAACCCTATTTTCCCATTATTTTGAGTCAAATTAAACGTTGAAATCAAAATTTACCTTCACACAAAAGGTTCTGTAGATTGTCCACTTCCCCAAACTCCAAACCTAAATAGCAAGTACACATGGTGGATGGCTAACTAAATGGAAAGAGCTCTGAGCATATTAATGGATTCAGGCCAAGGATTTCTCATTTGCTCAGGGGTGATTTTCCATCCTGTCTGATGATAAAGCAATCCTGCTGAGACAGCACATAACACAGTGTGACAAAAAGAGGCTTTGCAAACAACAAGGTCATTTTACTGACAGTTAAGTCATCTGGCATCTGGCAATAAATCTCAATGTCACATGACTAAAGACGACTGTATTTCAATGGTTGACACTGTAATCACAAAATTGAAATTTAATTTTATTAAAATTATGACCCTGTCTTAAAACTCCAGTAGGCACATTCAACAATTGCAAGAAATTGATGAAAAAAGAAAACCTTAACAACCTTAAAAAGTAATTTTGTTGCCTGGTTATTGATCGTAGGTGCATGTCCCCTGTGAGAGAGATAATGTAAAAAGAAAAATCCAGAAATCACAGTGTATGATTTTTTTTTTTTAACGATTTATATGTGTGATACAGCTACAAATAAGTATTTGAACCAAGGGCATAGGTTTGCATAGGGGCTGTAGGGACCTAACACTAACAACTTTTCAGGATGCTCTAATTGTCCCCACCAATTTTTAAGCTACCTTATTTGCATTATATCATGAGTTCAGTTATATAGTTAGTTTAGGTTGTCTTCCCATAAGTTGTAAGGATAGAATTGACCCTGTCATTACTGGATAAAGTACTTTCATTATGTTCAGACTTACATTTAACGCTTTTCTCTTGCTGAATGTGCCAGTCCATTTTTTCCCCCTCAAAACGCACATATGATGGCTGATGACTGGAACCCCCACATTCACACAATACCGGCAGACGAGGAGGGATATTACAAGTTTTTTTTTCGGCTAGCAGCAGCAGCCACTGTAAGTAATGTAAAAAGACGTAATTGTTGTGGAGGTGGGGAACACACCACTAATTTTTCTACTGAAAGTCCGACCTGCCATAGAGTTAGACCACAAAACCTGCTCCCATGACTCCCCTGCATCGTCCAAAACCTTGACATGTTTAAGCAGGGGAACCTTCCGTGCCATGCATGATTTCAAACCATGACGTCTTAGTGTATTACCAACAGTAACCTTAGAAACAGTGGTCCCAGCTCTTTTCAGTTCATTTACCAACTCCTGTCGTGTAGTTCTGGGCGGATTCCTCACCTTTCATAGGATAGTTGAGACCCCACGAGGTGATATCTTACATAGGGCTCCAGTCCAGAGCTGTCTCGACCAGTCGACGAGCACAACATCCCATCGACAGTTAATAAAGGGTTAAAAAAATATATGCGTGGAAAGTTCAGAATGTCGGACGCTCGGTGTGCAAGCGGGGAAAGCGGCACAAAGCCAAAAAAGCGGACAAGAGTGTTCAAAACATTGACTTATTTCAAAGAAATAAAGGAGGGTCCACTGTTGTGTCCTGTCTTTTCAATGCCAAGCTTGGCTGCACGTCGGCCGTGAATAAACACCTACGCTGTCACCAAGTTGTAATTTTCGAAGACGACAGGAGTAAGTCCATCTAACTAACAACGACATGTTTTATTGAAATTGCAAAGCCCGTCGCGATATGCAATGAGTACATTTATTGCACGGCAGATAAAAATGAGGGCAGTAATTTTCACTGCTGTGCTTTATCGCACGCATTTGTGCGTGCGTGCTGATGGCATATGAGACTCCAGTTCCTTTCTCTTATCAACACGCTGCAGAGTTAAAGTTCAGACGTACAAAATAGGAAAACACATCCATACTAAATACTGTAACATTAGCAATGCCACACTAAGGTGAATAGGGAAAAAAGGCAACCTACTTTAGCCTGCTATAAAACAGTGGCAGTCTTCTCGTAATGCAAACTTGCGGTTAAAAGGTGACACTTCAAACATGAAAAATCGCTGGTTAACAGCATTTGCAGTCGAAGAGAATGAAAAAAAAAAATCTATAACTGACACCACATGCAATGACAAAAAGTGCTTTTTTTGCCGAGCGTAAAGCTTAAGTTAGCTGTTTAGCGAACGTACTTCCTGTGAACATTTTAAAATAAAAGCATATCATGTTCGTCATATAAACAACGATTTCTGGAGTTAATCCCACATACTTCAGAATTCAGATTCTACACTCAGAATACCTTTGAAATGTAACCCTTTATAAAAAAATCTGATTGGCAATGAATAATTATTATAAATATTATAATACTATTATATACTGTATAGTACTATACTAAAAAAATGCTAGGTGTTTTTTTAGGAATTGTTTTGAATCATATTGGTAAGGCGAAGTCAGTGTTCTGAATCTGTTTACATTCCATTCATTTGCACTGGTTAATTCTATCAGCATTTGAACTCATTGTTTATTTGTGATGAATTATTGTTATTTACGTGTTTATTTGTACTTTAATAAAGAATTTAAGTGTTCCAAAATGTTTTTGTGAATTGATAAGCGTCAACAAAAATTTCATTAGTAAATTAGTAAAAAAAAAAAAAAAAATCTTTTTTAATTATTAGATTAGTCGACTCATCGTAAAAATATTCGGCTGACTAATCGGGAGAAAATTAGTTGTTTGGGACAGCCCTACTCCACTCCAATGGAGATTGACCGTCATGTTTAGCTTTTTCCATTTTCTAATGACTGCTCCAACAGTGGACCTTTTTTCACAAATCTGCTTGGTAATTGCTCCGTAGCCCTTTCCAGCCTAGTGGAGGTGAACAATTTTGTCTGTGGTGTGTTTGGACAGCTCTTTGGTCTTGACCATGTTACGAGTTTGAGTGTCACTGATTGTATGGGGTGGACGGGTGTCTTTATGCCGCTATCGACCTCAAACAAGTGCATCTGATTCAGGATTATACATGGAATGGAGATGGACTTTTAATAGGCAGACTGTTAAGCATGTGGGAATGGTCACCTGCTTCAGGGTCCGAATTGTAGCTGATAGAAAGGTGTTCAAATACGTATTTGCAGCTATATAATACAAATAAATTGTTAAAAAATCATGCATTTTTATTTCTGGATTTTTCTTTTTAGATTATCTCTCTCACAGTGGACATGCACCTACGATGAAAATTTCAGACCCCTCCATGGTTTCTAAGTGGTTGAACTTGCAAAATAGCAGGGTATTCAAATACTTTATTTTCTTCACTTTATATTTATACTTGTATAAAAATGGAACCTTTTCTGTGTGTGGGTGTGTGTGTGTCAGGTTGTGTATGTTCGTCCCCTATGGACTCCGAAACGGCTGGGCGGATTCAGACGAAACTTAACACAGTTGTACTTTATGTGTCTGGGAGTGTTTTAGATGGGTTTGATCTCTGTAGGCCTCCTATTTAGTGCAGAAAATTAATATGAAACTCCAAAAATTTGCATAAAAAATGTGACCTTTTTTCCCCGGTGCTTGGCTGGGTGCTGGGGGTTTCAGAAACATGTTGTCTTGTATTGTATATAACTTTAGGTGGGTAATGAGATACTGACAATCAATCAGCAGCAGTAATCAGTTATTTTAGCATGGATTTAATCAAAGACATTGACATATGTAGATCTTAACATTCATTTTCAATAGGGTTTCTTTCAAACATTTCCCATGTTATTCTTCAACTGCTGGTGCACATATACAGAGGACAACTCATGTTGGCAGGCTGACTGATCCAACCATCCATCCATCCTTTTTCTGAACCACTTGTCCTCAATTTGGCTTGGTGTGTGAGCTGGAGCCGATCCCATGTGACTTTGGCCAAGTAGCGGGTATACCCTGGACGGTCGCCAGTCAATCACAGGATTCTTCTCTAAGGACAGACCGTATTAACTCCTTTTTTCAAGCGTGTCCTCTGAAGTACATTGAAAGCTTATTGCTTCTGTCCAGTAAAGCCTGCATCTGTAGTATACTGCCCGAAGTCAATCTGACCACTTAAATAATTTTAACGAGAGTCAATATAACACCTTGGCCAAAGGCAGTAGTGTTCAGTTTTGATTCAAACAATTAGAAGGGTATTCGCACAATGTTTATTATTCATTGCGTTCCTTGTTTACAGCTGCGTCTAATAGCATTTGATCATAGCGAGCCATTTTAAATACAGGTATTATATTACCTCATTTAGCTACTTGAAAATGTCTAAATAATTAAAGGCTGCAAGTGCAGCCAGTTCATTTGTAGCAGTATAAATGAAAAACAACATGAAAACAATAACCCCGATGTGCCTGAATATTATAACTGAGAAGACCATTCCTGTTTTTGTTTTTTCTTCAGTAAATATGAGATTCAAATTGGGCTCTGCACAGACAGTAGTAAAGTGTGATTGCTACCCAGAGCTCCATTGATCAAAGTCAGACCTGTTAACAGGCACCTCGACTTTCTAATACACACAAGCCACCAGGGACCTTTTAGGGAGTGAATAACCGCTGCTGCTAGGTAGCAACTCTGTTTTGTTTTCCTTTTTTGTAATCTATACTCACTCACTGTTGAGAGATGATCTTTGTAAATCTTAGAGAAAACTCAATACAATTCACTCTGATTCCCCTTTTTGATCAGTCAAAAAATAGAAGAATTTTAAATTAATCAAAATCCTCGTAACAAAGACAATTAAGTAACACTTTAAATCAAGGTCAGGCATGAAAATGGGTCAGGGGTTAAAAAGGTGAGAAGGGTGGAGCAGTGTTGTCAGTAACGCGTTACTGTAATCTGATTACTTTCGTTCAGTAACGAGTAATCTAACGCGTTCATTTTTTGAAGCCAGTAATCTGATTAAAGTTTGTTTCCTTAGTGTCTGTGCATTACTATTTTGTTTTTTCCTCATAATGTACTTAGAATAAAGAATACTGTAGTCATGTACGAAGAGAATCTGATAAGAAAATATTGCTCTTGAGTTTGGCAGTGACATCGGATGTCACGTTTTCTTATCGAGGGAAAAAAAATGGGTCACGTGTATTACCATGCTATGAGCGCTGTTGGCGGCCAACAAACAACTGGCTACCTCTCAGGATGCTAACAGTGGAAGGCTTAGGAGAAGAACCACAAACGGCTGCATTTGCTTAATGGACATACAGCCAAGACTTCACATTTCTCTCCAATAAAGATGACCAAAAATATCTCCGTGCGTCGCAAACTTTGCGCAGGCTCAAAAGGGCAGTCGACCGCTAATAACTCTACATCTAATTCAAGGAACCACTTGGAATTACAGCACAACGCGACAAAAATCGAAACAAAGCCATCAGGTAACGAGACAGCCAACACTTTTACAGTTTGTAACCAGCCTATACGTACATTTTATAGTTATAGTTTGTAACCATAGGCGGAGTGTGACTTTGTGTGTGTGTGTGTGGGGGGGGGGGGGGGGGGGGGGGGGGGGGACAAAAGAGCGAGTCAAAAGTCAAAAGTTTGGACACGCCTCATCATTTGTGCTTTTTATATATTTTCACTACTATTGTAAATTGTCACTGAAAATATCAAAACTATGAATGAACATGAGGAATTATGTACTTGAAAACAGGTTTTATATTCTACATTCTTCAAAGGATCAACCCTTGAGATGTCTCCAAACTTTTGGCCTATACTGCATGCATTATGAAATACTTTTTAGGATTATTGTTCATTTCATTTGTTTTTGTTGTTTGTTTTATTGCTTTACAACTTTTATAGACAGCATTTTAACAGTTAGGTCTTTATTTTAAAGGGGGAGTTCAAAATTTTTGACATTAAGCTTAATCTTTGAGTTAGCGGGGGTTTAATTAGTCGTTGGAGTTGTTTTGAACAAATTCCGTGCAGTTTGTCAGTTATTTGTTAGTTTCAGGGCTCCGGAGTGGCTGAGCTAGCGCAAGTCAATGGTGGTTAAAATCAACTCCATCGACTAACTAAACCCCTGCTAACTCGAAGATAAAGCCTTATCTGAAAAATTCAATTACATGCGATGAAATTTTTCTGTTAAGGCAGCAAAGGGAGAAAAAATGGGAAAAGTAACTGACAAATTACTTTTAAAGTAACTTAGTTACTTTCATAATAAATTAATCAGTAAAGTAACTAAATTACTTTTTGAGGAGTAATCAGTAATCAGTAATTAAATTACTTTTTCAAGTAATCTGTGACAACACTGGTGTGGAGGACATATGTTCCAGCGTTCTGCCAAAATGTCCTACATCGCCGAAACGTCCTATATGGGGCAAATTTGACACAGTACTACCGTGTGCCCTCAACTTGTTTTGTTTACATGCATACAGGTAGAACGTACTAAAAAATGCCTTAAGAAAAGACTTAAATGTAGTTATATCAAATAAGGACGGTTTAAATACGCTACGTGACTAATGGGGTCCACTGCTTTAAAGCTACCACAAAAAAACACAATGGTTAAAAGTATGGGAGGGTAATACATGCAAGAAGTATTTTTTAGGGAATGAAAAGGAAATAAAAAACTCAATAAAAACAAAAATAATGAGTACTCGCTGCTTTACCGGCACGGTGCCTACTCCGCCCCCCGAAAAGTTTCTCCTCGGATCTACACAATTCACGTAGGTCACCCTTTTTTATTTCAAAACGGCGAATTTCGCTGAAAGGTGTGAGATTTTCATGCCTGAAGGTCCTAGTAATTAGCATTAATAAGAGTTAATGTGTTAATAAGTCCTTTATAGACAAGTTACCTGAGCGTTTCGAAAGAATTCCATTAATTGCGGTTGAAGTAAACTGCAAAATCAAACCAGAGGAACCCACGGAATCCCCCAAAAATGGATTCAGCACGACATACAGTGTATCACAAAAGTAAGTACACCCTTCGCATTTCTGCAGATATTTAAGCATGTCTTTTCATGGGACATCCATCCATCCATCCATTATCTTCCGCTTATTCCGGGGTCGGGTCGCGGGGGCAGCAGCTTCAGCAGGGAAGCCCAAACTTCCCTCTCCCCAGCCACTTCAGCCAGCTCCTCCGGCGGGATTCCAAGACGTTCCCAGGCCAGCCGAGTGACATAGTCTCTCCAGCGTGTCCTGGGTCGACCCCGGGGCCTCCCGCCGGTGGGACATGCCCGGAACACCTCTCCAGGGAGGCGTCCAGGAGGCATCCGAACCAGATGCCCGAGCCACCTCAACTGGCTCCTCTCAACGCGGAGGAGTAGCAGCTCGACACCAAGCCCCTCCTGGATGACCGAGCTTCTCACCCGATCTCTAAGGGAGAGCCCGGACACCCTGCGGAGGAAACTCATTTCGGCCGCTTGTATCCGGGATCTTGTTCTTTCGGTCACGACCCACAGCTCGTGACCATAGGTGAGGGTAGGAATGTAGATCGACCGGTAAATCGAGAGCTTCGCCTTTTGGCTCAGCTCCTTCTTCACCACAACGGACCGGTGCAGAGTCCGCATCACTGCAGACGCTGCACCGATCCGCCTGTGAATCTCCCGCTCCCTCCTACCCTCACTCGTGAACAAGACCCCAAGATACTTAAACTCCTCCACTTGGGGCAGGATCTCATCCCCGACCCGGAGAGGGTATGCCACCCTTTTCCGGCTGAGGACCATGGTCTCGGATTTGGAGGTGCTGATCTTCATCCCAACCGCTTCACACTCGGCTGCAAACCGCCCCAGTGAGAGTTGGAGGTCACGGCTTGATGAAGCCAACAGCACCACATCATCTGCAAAAAGCAGAGATGAGATTCTGAGGCCACCAAACTGGACCCCCTCAACGCTTCGGCTGCGCCTAGAAATTCTGTCCATAAAAATTATGAACAGAATCGGTGACAAAGGGCAGCCTTGGCGGAGTCCAATCCTCACTGGGAACGAATTCGACTTACTGCCGGCAATGCGGACCAGACTCTGACACTGGTCGTACAGGGACCGAACAGCCCTTACCAAGGGGCTCGGTACCCCGTACTCCCAGAGCACCCTCCACAGGACTCCCCTAGGCACACGGTCGAACGCCTTCTCCAAATCCACAAAACACATGTAGACTGGTTGAGCGAACTCCCATGCACCCTCGAGGACCCTGCCGAGGGTGTAGAGCTGGTCCACTGTTCCACGGCCGGGACGAAAACCACACTGCTCCTCCTGAATCCGAGATTCGACTTCCCGACGGGCCCTCCTCTCCAGCACCCCTGAATAGACTTTACCGGGGAGGCTGAGGAGTGTGATCCCTCTATAATTGGAACACACCCTCCGGTCCCCCTTTTTAAAAAGGGGGACCACCACCCCGGTCTGCAGATCCAGAGGCACTGTCCCCGACAGTGGGACAACACTGACAAAATGACACTTTGACACAATGAAAAGTAGTCTGTGTGCAGCTTATATAATAGAGTTCATTTATTTTCCCCTCAAAATAACTCAAACTATAACCTTTAATATCGAAACCCCTGGCAACAAAAGTAAGTACACCCCTTTGAAAAAATGTACATCTCTAAATGTCCAAATTGAGTACTGCTTGTCATTTTCCCTCCAAAATGTCAAGTGACTCGTTAGTGTTACTAAGTCTAGGTGTGCATAGGGAGCAGGTGTGTTCAAATTTGTAGTGCAGCTCTCACTAAAAGTTCCAACATGGCACCACATGGCATAGAACTCTCTGAGGATCTTAAAAGATGTATTGTTGCGCTACATGAAGATAGCCAAGGCTACAAGAACATTGCCAAGACCCCGAAACTGAGCTGCAGCTCAGTGGCTAAGATCAACCAGCATTTTAAAAGAACATGGTCCACTCAGAACAGGCCTCGGGTTGGTCTTTCAAAGAAGCCGAGCGCACGCGCTTAGCGTCACATCCAAAAGCTTTCTTTGAAAGATCGTCGCAGGAGTGCTGTCAGAATTGCTGCAGAGATTGAAGAGGTGGGGCGTCAGCCTGTTGGTGCTCAGACCACTCTACATCAAATTGGTGTGCATGGCTGTCACCCCAGGAGGAAGCCTCTTCTGAAGACGGGACTCAAGAAAGCCCATAAACAGTTTGCTGAAGACATGTCAATAAAGCACATTGATACTGGAACCATGTCCTATGGTCTGATGAGACGAAGATTAATTTGTTTGGTTCCGATGGTCTCAAGCATGTGTGGCGGCGACCAGGTGAGGAGTACAAAGATAAGTGTGTCATGCCTACAGTCAAGCATGGTGGGAATGTCATGGTCTGGGGCTGCATGAGTGCTGCAGGTGTTGGAGAGTAAATCCATTGAGGGAAACATGTACTGTGAAATACTGCAGCAGAGTATGATCCCCTCCCTCCAGAAACTGGGTCGCAGGGCAGTGTTCCCGCATGACTATGACCCCAAACACACCTCCAAGATGACCACTACTTTACTGAAGAGGCTGATGGTAAAGGTGATGGACTGGCCAAGCATATTTCCAGACTTGAACCCAATAGAACATCTTGGGGGATCCTCAAGCGGAAGGTGGAGGTGCGCAAAGTCTCAAATATCCGGCAGCTCCGCAACGTCGTCATGGAGGAGTGGAAGAGCATTCCAGTGGCAACCTCTGAAGCTCTGGTCAACTCCATGCCCAGGAGAGTAAAAGCAGTTCTGGATAATAGTGGCGGCCACACAAAATATTGACAGTTGACATGTTGTACAGTATGCTAATATTGACAAGTTTCACTAAGGGGTGTACTCACTTTTATTGCCAGGGGTTTAGATATTAATGGCTATATTTTGAGGGGAAAATTATATAAGGTGCACACAGACTACTTTTCATTGTGTCAAAATGTCATTCTGTCAGTGTTGTCCCATGAAAATATATACTTAAATATCTGCAAAAATGCATGGGGTGTACTCACTTTTGTGATACACTGTAGATGAGACTCCGGGACTTTCTGTGCTGTGCGTGGTTGCGTGAACTCCTGGAAGCGCCTATACAGTGCCTTGCAAAAGTATTTGGCCCCCTTGAACCTTGCAACCTTTCGCCACATTTCAGGCTTCAAACATAAAGATATAAAATTTAAATTTTTTGTCAAGAATCAACAACAAGTGGGACACAATCGTGAAGTGGAACAAAATTTATTGGATGATTTAAAATTTTTTGACAAATAAAAAACTGAAAAGTGGGGCGTGCAATATTATTCGGCCCCCTTGCGTTAATACTTTGTAGCGCCACCTTTTGCTCCAATTACAGCTGCAAGTCGCTTGGGGTATGTTTCTATCAGTTTTGCACATCGAGAGACTGACATTCTTGCCTATTCTTCCTTGCAAAACAGCTCGAGCTCAGTGAGGTTGGCTGGAGAGTGTTTGTGAACAGCTGTCTTCAGCTCTTGCCACAGATTCTCGATTGGATTCAGGTCTAGACTTTGACTTGGCCATTCTAACACCTGGATACGTTTATTTTTGAACCATTCCATTGTAGATTTGGCTTTATGTTTTGGATCATTGTCCTGTTGGAAGATAAATCTCCGTCCCAGTCTCAGGTCTTGTGCAGATACCAACAGGTTTTCTTCCAGAATGTTCCTGTATTTGGCTGCATCCATCTTCCCGTCAATTTTAACCATCCTCCCTGTCCCTGCTGAAGAAAAGCAGACCCAAACCATGATGCTGCCACCACCATGTTTGACAGTGGGGATGGTGTGTTTAGGGTGATGAGCTGTGTTGCTTTTACGCCAAACATATCGTTTTGCATTGTGGCCAAAAAGTTCAATTTTGGTTTCATCTGACCAGAGCACCTTCTTCCACATGTTTGGTGTGTCTCCCAGGTGGCTTGTGGCAAACTTTAAACGAGACTTTTTATGGATATCTTTGAGAAATGGCTTTCTTCTTGCCCCTCTTCCATAAAGGCCAGATTTGTGCAGTGTACGACTGATTGCTGTCCTATGGACAGACTCTCCCACCTCAGCTGTAGATCTCTGCAGTTCATCCAGAGTGATCATGGGCCTCTTGGCTGCATCTCTGATCAGTTTTCTCCTTGTTTGAGAAGAAAGTTTGGAAGGACGGCCGGGTCTTGGTAGATTTGCAGTGGTCTGATGCTCCTTCCATTTCAATATGATGGCTTGCACAGTGCTCCTTGAGATGTTTAAAGCTTGGGAAATCTTTTTGTATCCAAATCCGGCTTTAAACTTCTCCACAACAGTATCTCGGACCTGCCTGGTGTGTTCCTTGGTTTTGATAATGCTGTCTGCACTTTAAACAGAACCCTGAGACTATCACAGAGCAGGTGCATTTATACGGAGACTTGGTTACACACAGGTCGATTCTATTTATCATCATCGGTCATTTAGGACAACACTGGATCATTCAGAGATCCTCACTGAACTTCTGGAGTGAGTTTGCTGCACTGAAAGTAAAGGGACCGAATAATATTGCACGCCCCACTTTTCAGTTTTTTATTTGTTAAAAAAGTTTAAATTATCCAATAAATGTTGTTCCACTTCACGATTGTGTCCCACTTGTTGTTGATTCTTGACAAAAAAATTCAATTTCATATCTTTATGTTTGAAGCCTGAAATGTGGCGAAAGGTTGCAAGATTCAAGGGGGCCGAATACTTTTGCAAGGCACTGTATATGCTTAGAAGTGGAATGTCTTGAAGAGTGTCCAGCTTCAAAGCGCCAGTGTGGAACTACAGTACCTCGCTACACGCCTTAAATCGAAACCAACAGCAGATTAAACTCGCAGTTTTAACCCTAAAGGATCCACCTAAAAGATTGCATTTTTGTTCATAATCACTTCGTTGATCGTTCGTGGACAAAATTCTAACAATCTGTGCAGCCTGTGTTAACATGGTGTGTAGATTGATACCCTGGCCACTTGAATGACCGAAATGAGGCAAAATTACAAATGATATTACAGTTGCCGACAATTAAGGCAAAACTGCCATATTGCTGATCCGGGCTGCATCTGGCACACTGACGTTAAGCGGGGGTTAGAGCACGTCCATTCTGCACGGTCTGCCCCGGAACAGTGCATAACCTATCATTTTGACTGTTATAGTGCTGATCCGGGCCGCATGTGGCGCACTGACGTTAAGCTGGTGTGATTGCTATGCGGATCTGGCGAGTTGAGGCCGTATCCGGCACGCAGTCGCCTGCTATTGGGGTTTTTCATTGTACAGTGGGGCAAATAAGTATTTAGTCAACCACTAATTGTGCAAATTCTCCCACTTGAAAATATTTGAGATGCCTGTAATTGTCAACATGGGTAAACCTCAGCCATGAGAGACAGAATGTGGAAAAAGAAAACAGAAAATCATATTATTTGATTTTTAAAGAATTTATTTGCAAATCAATAAGTATTTGGTCAATACCAAAAGTTCATCTCAGTACTTTGTTATGTACCCTTTGTTGGCAATATCGGAGGCCAAATGTTTTCTGTAACTCTTCACAAGCTTTTCACACACTGTTGCTGATATTTTGGCACATTCCTCAATGCAGATCTCTAGAGCAGTGATGTTTTGGGGCTGTCGTTGGGCAACACGGACTTTTAACTCTCTCCACAGATTTTCTATGGGGTTGACATCTGGAGACTGGCTAGGCCACTCCAGTACCTTAAAATGCTTCTTACGAAGCCACTCCTTTGTTGCCCTGGCTGTGTGTTTGGGATCATTGTCATGCTGAAAGACCCAGCCACTTCTCATCTTCAATGCCCTTGCTGATGGAATTCACTCAAAATCTCTCGATACGTGGCCCCATTTATTCTTTCCTTTACACAGATCAATCGTCCTGGTCCCTTTGCAGAAAAACAGCCCAAAGCATGATGTTTCCACCCCCATGCTTCACAGTGGGTATGGTGCAATTCAGTATTCATTTTTCTTCAAACACGAGAACCTGTGTTTCTACCAAAAAGTTCTTTTTTGGTTTCATCTGACCATAACACATTCTCCCGTCCTCTTCTGGATCATCCAAATGCTCTCTAGCGAACCGCAGACAGACCTGGACGTGTACTTTCTTCAGCAGGGGGACACGTCTGGCAGTGCAGGATTTGAGTCCCTGGTGGCGCAATGTGTTACTGATAGTAGCCTTTGTTACTGTGGTCCCAGCTCTCTATAGGTCATTCTCTAGGTCCCCCCGTGTGGTTCTAGGATTTTTGCTCCCCGTTCTTGTTATCATTTTGACGCCACGGGGTGAGGAGGGAGTTGAAAGTCCGTGTTGCCCAACGACAGCCCCAAAACATCACTGCTCTAGAGGAGGTCTGCATGGAGGAATGGGCCAAAATACCAGCAATACCAGTTTGTGAAGAGTTACAGAAAACATTTGGCCTCCGATATTGCCAACAAAGGGTACATAACAAAGTATTGAGATGAACTTTTGGTATTGACCAAATACTTATTTTCCACCATGACTTGCAAATAAATTATTTAAAAATCAAACATGTTGATTTTCTGTTTTTTTTTTTCACATTCTGTTTCTTATGGTTGAGGTTTACCCATGTTGACAATTACATGCCTCTCTAATATTTTCAAGTGGGAGAACTTGCACAATAAGTGGTTGACTGAATACATATTTGCCCCACTGTATATAAACATTTGCTTTGAGTTTTTACACATTCCTGAATCCATTGTTGTATTGATTATGTAAGAGAGTCAATTAAAACACTCATGAAAAAGCATTGCTTAATATATCTGTAATGAGATTGCACAAATTGTATGACTTTGGTCCCTCTGGGGTCGCCGTACACACCCAAATCTGTGGAGGTTTTTTTTTTTTTTTTTGGTATAAATTACTTTGAGTTAATCGGTGTTGATTTCGGTGTTGTTTTAACTCAAGCAGTGTTAAGATCACTCTTGGTGTGGTGTCAATTAACTCATTCACTCCCAGCCATTTTCACCGGTGCAACCCCCTTCGTTCCTGGCCGTTTTACTGGATTTTGACTGATTTTGCAAGGCCCACAGAAAATTATTTTCTATTGCTATATAAACATGGAACCCACCAAAAGAAAGATTAGACTCTCTTCTTTCAGCAGGACAAAAAAGTTAGTTCATCTCTTTTTAGAAAATAGCTTAGTTTGAGCAATTTTCCAATTTCTGATGAAAAAAACAGAGAAATTGAGCTTTTTGTAAAAGCATACATTTCAAACATAACTTTGACTTTAACACTGCTATTTTTTGCTTATGTGACCTCCCAAACATCTGAATAATATTTTCCTTCTACAAAATAACAAACAACAAGACAAATAGATCTTTTGATAGCAAAGTAACAATTTATTTACACATTTGAACTGACAGATCACGCTGTTGTGACTGCAACAGTCGGGGTAAACTTTTCCCTCATCGCCGCCTGTCTCATCAAGATGGATTTTTTTGAGTCTTTCTTTTGTGGTAACCACTGCCTCGTGGCGGAGTTCGCCTGGGGAACTGGGGGGGGGACTGGTTTGGCCGTGCCTGTTTCCAGCTGAGTCGCGGGACACTGGAGGGATGGAGGACGTGAGCGGCCGAGCACGGCCACGCGGGCTCTGCTCAGCGAGCAGCACAGACTCAACGGCATCGTCTGCTGCACTGGTGGTCCCGGTCGTTTTTCTCGGTCATCCAATGCCTGGCATCCCGGGCATCCTCCCGGTTGTTCTGCTCGGTCGTCCGCCGCCTGGCATCCTGGACGTCCATTCGGTCGTCTTCCGCCGGCGCCCCAGCCGTGCGGCCCGGCCGTTCGTTTCGTTGAATCGGATTGCGGGTCTTACCAAATGCGCTACTGCCCTCCAGTGGCCAGTTTTATTGCTTTAAAATGGACTTTCAGCATTGTGCTTTGGAGCTAAGTTGCATCAGAACCTAGAGATGTCTCTTGTAAAAAAAAAAACAAAAAAAAAAAACGTAAAAGATGTATAAATACATCTTTGGGACACTGAAACAATTGAAAAAAGAATGCATTTATACGTTTTGGGGAGCAAATTAGTTAAAGCCAGCAAAAAACAAAGTACAAACAAAACAACCGGGGAATCCAACAACTCATAAGGCAAACAAAAGTCAGGGTACTAACAAAAGGCTGGTATAAAATAACTTACTTAGGCTGAGGAACATGAGGGCAGTGACGTAGGAATGGGCAAGAATCGACGCTGACGTAACCATGCACATTGACAATGACGCAACATGGAATGAACAAAAACTTGGAGTTTATATACACACACAGACAAGGGGTAACGAGACAACGAGGATCAGATGGGTGACACAGGAGGATGCAGATTGGAGTATACACTAGGAGCAGGCACAACAGGTGAAATTAATGGGCAATCACAGGGACGCACTCGGAGGGAACCAACACAAAACCTAACAGTAGGAAAATCAAAGGTGGTTTCATGTTTTGCATGTAAAAGGTTTGAATAAGAACTGCTCAACTTGTTTATTAAGTCTTACTTAAATCATTTAGGCATTTTTCATTTAACTACATAACTTAATAGTTACTTAAAGCAGTTGTGTGAAACCACTTGAAATAAGGTTCTTGCATAAATACATTTCAATTTTTTGAGTGATATGGCTAGGCAGACAGCTAACTCCTTCAAGGATGACACTGGTTGATGATGTTGGACTTTTTAATTGATTTTTTTCTGTCCGGTCCGGATCTTTTACAACCATTCAAAAGTGAGATAATTTGCAGGATAACACTTAATGACAACTGTCATAAGCATTTATGATTGCTCATGACAGTGTCATGTCTTATGACATTCTTATGATGCCAGGCTCAAAGAAAGTGTTACCAATATATATTTTGTAATTAGTCAAAATGCAGTGTTCCAAAATATTATGCACAAATTTAAAGTTTACCGTATAAGTTTTGAAGAACTTTTTATCAGTACTTAGAGATCATTTTATATGATTAAACAAAACAGTCACTTAACTCCTGCCATTGTCAATGATGGACATCCAAATCATTTAAACTTGCCATTGACGTGGCCAAACGCACAGTCCATTTTCACTGGGAGCGGTCAAATTGGACTTGACGTCTTGGGCCATCAAGGGCAACCAATGAGTTAAGGTTCCAAACATATAATCCAAAATCTACTCATCGGAGGTAAAGATACTGTAAAATACACTTTAAAGAAATCTGAACGTGAAAAAAATTGAAGTGATATTGATGGGGTACATTTTCAGTGTTGTCTTGCAAGACAATGCTTTTACTGCAGAAGGCACATTTCTGCAGTAAATCATTGTTGGAAATAGTCAGTTAGAAACTGCACAATTTTTTGCAGAGGTCGTTTGACACATGCAGGCACCCTACAGGGACCTACCCTCTGTCTCCTCATTATTACAGCTCAAAACATAACTCCATACCCCCTTGCCAATGTTGCAGCCTTTTTGGAATATAGTGGCATCTACTAACTATCTAGAATTCGAAACATCTGCAAGGTAGCACATCATTCATCAGTGCATAAAACTGTTTGAAAACTGAGTCTTCATGTGTTTCTGAGCCAATGTCAAACAATTAGTTTGGCACTTTTTTGGTTTGTCCTGTGTGGTATCAGCTGATGGCGACACTGTTCTGATACCACGTTTTTGAAAACGTATACAATTCCTCCCCCTACTTTTAGTACTAATTTACTGCATAGTCACTTGATGGTATAATATTTGCGGTAAGACTTTGCTTAACAATCTTTGTGCAGACCTGGTATGGGTGACAATAAATGAAATGTGAGACTTAAAGTGGTCTCATAGGTCAAAATGTTTTTTTTTTTGTTTTGTTTTGTTTTTTTTGATGTTCGTCCAATTTAGTATCAAGCCTGATACTCATAAGTCCACAGTCAGTGCAATTTTACCACATTACTTAGGGTGACCATATTTTAATTTCCAAAAGAGAGGACACTCGGCCCGGCCTGGACATACTTAAATTTTATAGGAAGTTCACTCAAAGATGCCTTATCACATTAAAATATTTAAAGTGGGCCTCTTCAGTCTGGATAGAAAATTCAGTTTTATAACAAAATGATTGCGATATAACTAAAAAACAATTCAAATTCTCAGAGTTTTATATCATTGCAACACTACAAACAATACCAGCATCAACTCCCTGCCATTGACAGTGATATTTATTCATCAACGGGAGCATCAATTTAAGAACAGGCATGCAAACTTGCCACCTTTTTTTAAATCAAAATGGGTCATTCTTCTGAATCACGTAGATCCGAGGAGAAAAAAATGGGGCTGGGAGGGGGGGGGGGTGTCAACGAGCGAGTGAAACCGTTAACTTCAAAACCGTAGTCCATGCTCAAAACTACACTCTAGTCCAGGGGTCCCCATCTACCGACCCGCGGACCGGTTCTGGTGCGCATTTGCTACCGGGCCGCACAGAAATAATAATTTAATAACGACCGCATTCTGGCCGAATTAACCCTGTGCCCCTGCTTAACACACCAATATCCCTGTCTACTCTATATATACGTAATACTACGGATAGATTAGAATGTCGTCATAGAAATCCATTGATTGGACTGCTAGCAGTACATCTTGTTTGTGTTTATAATATATCTATGTGCGCTTGTCCTCGATAATAACGTATTACTAGGCCGGGGGCGCAGCACATCTGTTCCCGAAATAATTAGCCCCAACACGAGCAAAGATGACTGGAAAACAGAAGTCTTTGGAGATTGGAGATTTTTACGGCGAAAAGGGCACCTGACGAGCCTACAACCTCGAAGACCCACGAACTGCGAAGGAGTGGATTCGTGACCCGTTTGTGAATAAACCGAGTGATTCGAGCATGTCTGTGCAACAGGAAGATCAACTTGTAGAGATGGCAAATGACGGCGACTTTATTAAACGTACATTTGAGACAATAACTCTACCGAGGTTCTGGATTAAAGTCATTCCGGAATATCCTGACATCGCTGCGAGAGCATTGAAAACCTTGCTACGATTTCCAACATCGTATCTTTGTGAAGCAGGCTTCTTAATTAATGCTTAACGACAAGGCGAAATCGTTAATGATGAGAGCGGTGTGCAGTTTTTGTGTGCAGCTAACATGGCAGGATGTATCTGTGGAGAACATTTCTACAAGTCCTTCCATGATCAAACTTAAGTTGATATTCCTTTCTTTCAAGAAAGTTTGTGTAGTGTTTACTTTGTAATCGCTGCATTTGCGCATTTTGCGGCTATATTTAACGTTACGCGCATGCGCAGAACCACATCGTTGCAATTTTTGATAGGTTGCAAAATTTGTCAGAACACCGGTCCAGGAAAAAAAGACCCAAATAACACCGGTCCGTGGTGCAAAAAAGGTTGGGGACCCCTGCTCTAGTCCGATGACCTAGACCCATCACCGCCACTCTCTTCTCGTGACAACAAATGACTGACAATAGTGAGAGACGGAAGCACAGTTATCACCAATCAGCAATGAGGAGGCCAAACCCCTCTCCATCCCAGCTTCTCGCCCGGACCCGTTGGAAATTGCGGCAAGGTAAGGGATTAATGTAAAAAATTGTTAACTTCTTAAAGCTAAAAGTTTGAGTGATGGCCTATAATAGTCTTCATAAATCATTCAATCGTGTCGTTTAATCAATTCCTGCACTTGTAATGGTGTCTATAACACAAGTTCTCGCTTAATTTCTTGATAACTGACTTCAAATAGTCCTCGATATTTCACCGCCTTGTAGAATGCAGTTACTTGAGGTAGCTCTAACTGCGGAGGGGCTAACTAGCGCCTTTCACACAGGGCTTTGCTAGTAAAGTTAGCGAACGTCGGTTGGGATCTGAATTGTCGCCAGTTGGCGTTGTGACGAGTTATTTAAGGCCTCTTTGTAAAGCGCTTGTTAACAATAAAAAAATAAAATAAAATAAAACATTGAAACAATAACATATTTAACTTTGAGAATTAAATATATATGTTTGAAAAGGGTTTTTTTTCTTAATAACATGGTTACCACCTGACACCTCCCTTGCTACCAGGTCACATTGAATAAGGCGCTATTGTAACGGAAAAGTTAACTGTTGAGAGAGGCAAAAATAAATTAGCGAAAAACAGCGAAATTTTCCCAAAATTTAATTTTAAGTCAAAAATTAAGACGATCATGATAGTTTGTAACAGTGCCCTGCGAGAAAATTTAGCTGCAGATTTAGACCGTGGAGAACTTCAAATAGTTTGCATTGTAGCCATATTGCTTGGTGTTGCTGTTGAGCAGCCGCCATTGAGAGCGCTGTTGGATATTTGTGTGCAATTTATTTGATTATTGTGTAAAGTGGGTGTTAAATCGAGGCTTATTGGACCTTTTAGTTTTCAAATGTGTTTGTGTGTCATTGCGCCGTCTAGCTGCGTGGATATGAATTTTAGTACATGGGTGCTTTTACTTCCAAGACAAAAATTCCAGCACACATTGTAGGTGAAATAGAACGCTGTCTTTGTAGCAGCCTAGTAGGAGTACGTCAGCTATCCAGCATGTGTGTGTACTGCCATTGTGCACACACTGTATGGAGAAAAGGCTGGAGTAAGACAAGTTTGGACTGAAACGGCTGTTTTGGGATAGAAAAAACAAAGTAAGATCTTCAGCACCCCCTGCTGTGAGTGACTTCCAGCGCCCCTGGACTCCAGGACAGAAGCATAGTTCACAATTTATTAGCATTAGACTGCAGCTAGAGTCGGGCGTGAATCCATGCTGACCGGGGTCAGGAACAGCAACCGTAGATTATTTCCAAAGAGTCACAGCAGGTGTTACAAGCCAGGTGTCCAAAGTGGCAGAGGTACTGCTGGGTCGAGGTCCAGGGCATGCTGAGGGTCAAAACACAAATACCGCAGAAAACAGGCAGAAGCACAGCAAAATTCACTAGGTCAAAAAAGGTGTCATGAAGCCATTTGATCAAGGTGGGAAAACGTTCATATGCTGCTGAAAGGCTAACAAACTCGCAGTGATGTGGAAAACAGGGTTTAAGTAGTGGAGAGATGATGAGGATCAGGTGTGCTGGGTGAGGTGCAAAGGTGGGTGAGCTCAAAGTGAACGGAAGTAATGCTAAGGAAGTGAACACATACTAAAATCAACAAAATAAAACCCCGGAAACATCAACAATAACAAAAACTGGAAGACACAAAAATAGACAAAACATGACAGGCATCAGGTCGAAACTAGAGCTGAAACGATTACTCGAATAATTAGAGGAACTCGATTTTAAAAAAAATGATCGTGGCATTTTCTCCGCCTCAAAGAAGTGTTTAATTTTGCCAGCTCTATGCATGACGTTTTGCTTCGAATACTTTTATTGCGGCACAACGCGCTGACGTCACGTACGTAGAGAAAGAAGGGAGAGGCAGCAGTTATATTTTATTTCAACCACGCATGAATATAGAGGTAACAACGAAGAAGCCGATGAAAGTGGATAAAGGCAACAGGAAAAAGCAGAAAATGTCAAAAGTGTGGGAGCATTTCAAGCTGGAGACCAGGCAAACACTGTTTCATGTATTCACTGTAAGACAGCACTTGCATAAAACTACCCCCGCCCGGCCCCGGCTACCCACAGCCCCGCCGATGCTTCCACACGCCCGGCTGGACCCTTTGATTGATGAGCGCCCCCGAAACCTGGGCCGGGCGCCATCGCACGACCTGCCCACCTAGCTCAAGCTCCACCGAGAGTTGAGGAGCGATACTCGGGACAAGGTAAAATGAAGTTAACAGATTAGCGTTACTGTTGTTACATCGCCGGTCGCGTGCAGGATAAAGACCTTCAACAGTCACTTCAGATTTTCCACTTGTGGAAACAGGTTCCGATACCGTTTCAGGTTCCATTTGTGCAGTGGTTGAATTAGACACAGTTACAGCAGGATTGCTTGGGTTTGACACATCTGGTAAGCTAGACATTTCTGGTATAATTACGCTGCTAGCATCATCACAATCAATATAGACAGTTCTGGAGCAGTGTTTGGTGTTCCCAACAATTGATCCACATGGCGACGCCAAACACCGTCAGCTGTCTGAACTGTGTAGGAAACAGGCCAGAGCAATGATGGTGGCAGGGGCCCACGTTTCCTTACTCTGATAACTCCAGGCCATAACAGAATCACCAGGTGCAAAACCTCGGTTCTTGGAATGCAGGTCTCTGTACTTGACTTGTTTCCGTTGATCCATTTGAACAATCTTGCTCAGGGTTGGTGGTTTCAGCAGGTCCATGCCAGTTTGTATCTCTCGAGAAAACATTAGGCTCGCTAGCGATACCTTGGTAGTTGCATGCATAGATGTTCGGTATTTGAGGAGAAATTCGTTTAGTCTCTGATGGAGTGTACTTTGCCCTTGTGATGCTTAGAAAGCATGTTTGAGGGTATGGACAAACCTCTCTGCCAAGCCTTTGGTTGCCGGGTGATAGGGAGCCGACTTAATGTGTTGAACCCCATTGGCTTGCAGGATTCAACCATTTCTTTTGACACAAATTGGGGCCTGTTGTAGGACACGAGTTGTGCAGGGGCTCCGAAACGACTAAACATCTCTCCTAACTTCTCAATTGTCTTTTCCGATGTGGTTGATTTCATGATAGCTACCTCTGGCCACTTACTATGGGCATCGATAGCAACCAGAAACATTTGATTTTTGAAAGGCCACGCAAAGTCAATATGAATGCGGTGCCAAGGGTCCCATTCAAGTCTCGGCCTTACATGTACTTTGATTAACGAAGTACATAACAACTGTACCATGCTAACATAATGTTAGCCCTGTGGAGGGCTAGGTTTCTATTAATGATGACGACTGTTGATGCATGGCTAACGTGTCTTTCATACAGGCTTTAATCTTTAAAAACACACAGCTGTAGATTGATGAGGGTGTGAAACAAAAACATCATAAATCTAACTGTCAATTTTAGCTCATTAGTCATTAAAGCTGCAAAAAATTGAAAATCCTGTCAGGACTTACAATTTAGAGTCAAACTTAAAACTTAACTAGAACTGAAAAATAGCTTGACACAAATGGAAATTCAATTGAAACGTGGGAAAAACACCGAACTTTTAAGTGATGTGTGTTATCAAGCGTGATGACATTCTTACGTAAGATTTTTTTTTTTTTTTTTTTTTTTAATAAAATCTTGAGTGAAAGCAGTGAATTTGTTTTTTTTTCCCATTGACATCTGAGATGCAATTTTTGGCTGTTTTCAACAATGTACATCTAAAATAAAGACAGTGATTGTCAAATATGGTTCAATCTTAGGTGTAATGTCTTGTTTTCTCATGTATATTTATAATTGGTCTTTACCTAAAAGAAGAAAAAAAAAAAAAAAGTTTTATACGATTACTCGATTAATCGATGGAATTTTCAGTAGAGTGCTCGATTACTAAAATATTTGATAGCTGCAGCCCTCGTCGAAACCCTTAAAATTATCAAATATGTCATGAACTTGCACCAGTGAAAGAAATGGAGAGTAAAAACATCCCATGTAAAACTTGGCCCCCCCTAGTAATAATAGTTTAATTGCCATATTATACACTGTACATGCACCACTATCTGAAGTAAAATATTTCTTACTGTCAGATGCCACGTATTCATCATCATGTACAACACTGTATACTAATTAGTTGTAGAAAACGGTTCTGCCTCGTGCCCTATGTATGCAGAGCCTGATTCATTACACACACCAGCCTGAATTGAAAAGATTAGTTGTTGCTGTTGGAGTGTGGGTTTAATTAATTAGTTCAAGATCAAGCAGCATCAGTATATCAAGACTTGATATGCAATTATGGGGTTGACTCTTTTTTTATTGGGTGTATCAATTTTATAAAAATATACAAATGAGATTAGAACAGACAGGCCACATGACGAGCCTAATCTTTATTTCCAAGCCCTGTTAAAATGTGGATGAACAAATTCCAAGTTAAATTTGCTCGAGTCTAAAGTGCATTGTAGAGTTGCAAACAGTTCATTGGAGGAAGGAAATGGAGAACAAGCAGGGGTTATGGGGCAGAAAATTACAATGGATTGGATGTTGATCACTGTCAATGGCACTGAAAAATGAAGTCGAAAGTACGAAATTAATTGGTTCTGGAAGTGGTTTTGTAACTTGAAAATTCTGTAAATAGAGACGCTGTTTTCCGTGTAAATGCTATTCCAAGCCCCCCAAACTGCATACATAAGGCTTTTATAGTGTATAAAAATGCATCATAACTTGTAACAAATACATGTTGCAATTAGATTATTGCACAGTAAACATAAAATCAGAGTTGTGCATAATGTAAAAAAACAAGGATAGAGTAAAGAATAAAAGTTAATACACTCATAAAGCTGTCGATAGACTTCATAATTGTATTGACAGGTCACATTCGTCAGCCACTGCGCAACGCCTTCAAGTAGGGGGCTGTCCTACACTCCGCTTCAGTTATTCGCAGTCAGTCGCAGTAGGTCAACACATGCAGGGATCCAATGCCGGATTTAGGTTGAAAAAGTATGAAAGCTGTACCGCATACAAACAGGAAGGATTGTCTCAGGAGTGATTTGTTCGAGGATTCAAGGTAATTATGATATTTTTCGTACCATGCATGCATTTTAAAAAGTTGTGAAAAAAATCAGGGAGAAATTAGCCGCTACAGCATTGGTATTATACTTCACAATATTTACATAAAATAACTGTTAACAGCACGGTACTTTTGCTTTTAACCAAGAAACGAGACTGTTTTACGTCCATATCTATAAAAAAAATTCAGGGATTTAAGCATTTCTTCGCAATAATTTTCACCTGAAAAGCTCTGTTTACATATGGCGGCCGCCACATTGACTGACAGAGTAGCATCGTACTTCAACATATTTACATGAAATTCTGGGATTTAAGCAATTATTCACAAGAATTTCCAACTGAAAAAACTCTTCATCTGTGATTCCACTCGGTCAGCTGTGACGGCCACGCCAACAATGTCATAACAAGAGGGGCAAATGAAGAGGATGCTGGAATACACACATACAGTAGAGGTCCCTCTCAGCCAACTGGATGCCGGAAGATGCTAGGCAATAGCCAATGGCAGATCAGCTATAAGTATGTTATATTCAGTAAACTCTGCGAGCTGCGAAGACCAGCGATACTGTATTTTTGCCTTTCGTATCTTGAAATTTCTTTCATAATGAAGGAATTTGGCCTCCCAGCCAAGCCGCCGGAACCGCGACAGCCGAACCAGTAGGCGTCCCGCTGGCGCAGCCCCAGCAAGTCGGCCTGAAAGGCCAAACTCCGCGCGTTCACTCCAGCGTTAACCCTTTGTACTGATTCCATTTTGAACGGTTTAAAGAAGGCTCACCAAAAACAGGTTGACAATTTATTCGTCCACAGTGATCAAAATCAAGGCAAAACAGACGACGGAGAGGCAATGCTAGATCCAAGGTCTGCAAAACAACGGATACATTGGAATGTTCCTGAGAAGCGACAGTTGTTAACTGAATGTTCAGTCTTTTAAAAGCTGCGGTGGAGTGGGCCGCGCGGAAGGTGTGGTTTGGGTGGTCAAGTTCGTGTGTCATCTTTCGTGCCTGGGTCGTGGTTGCCACTGCAACTGAGGCATGTCTTGACATCTAAGGCGCCAAGCTATCAACTTGTTGCCTTGGTAGGGCGGGGGTGTCCTGACCCCACTGAAGAGATGCTGACATCTTTTATCAGGCGAGGGCTGATAAGCTGGTCCACTTTACTGTGCCAAACGGCACGGAGTGAAGTCGGCCTAAACTATGGTTAAATGCTTTACTATAATGAATGTGTTAGACTAATGCAAGCAGTTATACGGTTTCTGCGAGAAAAGTAACTATCCCCTACAGTAACAAGAGGCAATATTTTCCTGTTGAGGCGTTTTAACCTGAAAATGCTGTATGTACAGACGTTTGTAAGCATAGGGTATTTCTTTTGTACTTTATTCCACATATATATATATTTTTTTTTATCATTCTTAATATTGTTTCTTTTGTCGTGTTCTCTTGCTACAAAACATGCACCTTCCTCTGCCCTGTCGAATAAAAGACACCTAATGTAGAGATTATCGGATCCGACTGTTGTCGCAGTCAATTCTTTTTTTCCCCCACTACAATATCTATCATCGAAATCACACAGATTAATTAAAAAATATGGTAAGAAATCAAAAGGTCTAATTATATTTTCAAAAGTCACCTTCAATTATCAAGACCTGAAGATTTTCTTTTTGTAATCCTATGGACCAATTTTCTTCTGCATCAAGCAGCAGCTCAACTGCAAACTCCATTAAAAGTTCTGCCCTTTAAGATTACAAACGTTGAAGGTGTTGGACAGACAAGAGCTGATATTTAATCTCCCTGCTGTTTGGTGCCCCTGAAAAAGGGAGGAAACGTCAGGGGATGTGACTAGAACTAACAAACGATGAGACTGAAGAGTTCCAGGAATTGGGGTCAGGCTTTGGTTAATACGTTACTATAGTCCCAAACAAGATACAGTGGTATGAAAAAGTACCTGAACCTTTTAGAATTTCTCACATTTATTCCAAAAAATCACCATCAAATGTAATCTGATCTTTGTCAAAATCACACAGATGTAAAAACACTGTCTGCTTTAACGAAAACCACCCAAACATTTATAGGTTTTCATATATCAATGAGGATAGCATGCAAACAATGTCAGAAGGGGGGAAAATAAGTAAGTGAACCCTCTGCCGAAGGAGACTTAAAGTGCAATTGAAACCAATTTAACCAATTTACCAAACAGTTTAAGTCAGGTGTGTGCCCAATCACAGATGAGTGGTTTAATGCTCCCCTGCCCACTACAAAATACACACCTGGTAAAAATTGTCTTGATGATAAGCATTGCCTGATGTGCATCATGGGTCGATCAAAAGAGCTGTCGGAAGACCTGCGATCAAGGATTGTTGAATTGTATAAAGCTAGGAAAGGATACAAAAGCATCTCTAAAAGTCTGGATGTTCATCAATCGACAGTTAGAGAAGTTGTCTACAAATGGAGAGAGTTTGGCACCGGTGTGTCTCTCCAAAGGAGTGGCCGTCCAACAAAGAGGACGCCAAGAGTTTAGCGCAGAATACTCAGAGAGGTCAAAAAAGAACCCTAGAGTGTCTGCTAAAAACTTACGGAAATCACTGGCAAAGTCCAATATCTCTGTGCCCACATCAACTATATGTAAAACTATGGCCAAGAATGGTGTTCATGGGAGGACTCCACAGAGGAAGCCACTGCTGTCTAAAAAATATATATATATATTGTTGCTCGCTTAATATTTGCAAAAAGGCACTTGGACACTCCAAAGAACTTGTGGCAAACTATTTTGTGGATGGCTGAAACCAAAGTTGAATTGTTTGGGAGTAACACACAACGCCATGTGTGGAGGAAAAATGGAACAGCTTATCAACATCAACACCTCATCCCCACCTTGAAGCATGGTGGAGGGCGCATCATGATTTGGGGCTGTTTTGCTACCTCAGGCCCTGGATAAAATAAGACTTTAATAATCCCTCATAGGGGAAATTCAGGCATTGCAGCAGCTCAAAGACAGTGTACAGTCAAAGATATAGACAAACTATAAGAACTATATAAAAAAGGGTAACCAGAAATTGCCTACATCTAAAACACAAATGGAATCTAACAAGACTGCAGATCGGCACTATGTCAGGAACATTAAAAAACTTGCAACAACTTGCTATTATTAAGGGAAGAATGAATTCAAAGGTTCATCAGGATGTTTTGCAGGAAAACCTGAGGCCGTGTGTCCGACAGTTGAAGTTAAAAAGACGATGGATGCTGCAACAAGACAATGATCCAAAACACAGAAGTAAAACGACTTCAGAATGGTTTCAGAACAATATAATACACGTTCTGGAGTGGCCAAGTCAATGTCCAGACTTGAACCCCGATGAGATGCTGTGGCATGCCAGACATCCCAGGAATCTGACTGAACTCCAGCACTTTTGGAGAGAAGAAATGGGCCAAGATAAGTCCTGATTGATGTGCCAGAATGATCTGCAGCTACAGGAAGCATCTGGTTGAGGTTATTGCTGCCAAAGGGGGGGCAGAAAATATTAAATGTGATGGTTCACTTGCTTGTTTTCTCCCCTTCTCTCATTGTTTGCATAATATCTTCATTAAGATATGAAAACCTATAAATGTTTGGATGGTTTTAGTAAAAGCAGATAATGTTTTATCATCTGTGTGATTTTGACAAAGATCAGATCACATTTGATGGTGATTTTTATGCAGAAATATGAGAAATTCCAAAATGTTCAGATACTTTTTCATACCACTGTAAAAGGGCAGAATATAATTTTTGAGAGCATAATTGTATTTTTAAGGGCTCATTTGGATAATTGATCATGCAGAAAGTGTGGAACAAACTCAAATGAATGGCCTCTAGCACTAGCTGCCAATCACAGATCAATCCAGGTCTTATGCCAGTAAACAGATTGTTAATTGTGTCATTTTAGATGTCAGGTCTGTCTACCCACTCACATACAGCCGAGGGTGGAAGGAGGTTATTAGTTGTGCGTGTGGTGAGTTCGAGTGAAAAGACAGGATATGATTTGTCACATAACACTTCCCGTGTGATTCATAATTTGCATATAAATCTGCCTATAAATGAAGTGAATCATTTCCTTTAGAACCTGATTTGGAACTCGGCGAGCATAGAGGAAACAAGCAAGGCTATCTTATTAGCTGCTACAACAAATAATGTAGACTGTCTTCAAGAGTCGCGACTCGCCAGACAATCAGTGACGTATGCATTGATGCAGACACAAACTGCAGTCAAATGAATGAATACAAGCAAGCAACGTGGTGGGAGTCTTACTAATGTGATGACACATTGCTATTTGAAAACATAATGAACCTATTAGGTGATCGCATTAACGTGACGACAATGTTAAAAGTCAGTAATGATGGCATATTATTTTCTTTTTTCTTTTTTTAAAAGATTATATATTACTATTATTATTTTTAAATGATATGTATGCAGGTCTGCCATGTTTAAATGGATTACTTCCATTCTGCTATTGGAATGGACCTATAGCAATGCCCCGCCTCCTTGTAAAACTCGGTCAACCCAAGGCTCTGTCAAATTATCTCAGTGACAGTGATTGAGTGTACAAACGATTCATGGATGATGGAGGGAGTTCAAATTTCTGAATTTGCACTACCACAGCTGGCATTAGACGTGGGTTTTTGTTTTGTTTTTTTAAGGATTTTTTTTTTTTTTCTTTTAAATGAATTTCATCTAGCAGACAGAGAGGGTTGCAGTATCCAGTGGATCGGTATGTCCACGGTATTAAACTTTACAGAGAGCGGACCATTATTATAATCGAGGCGAAACGCTACCCCTCGCAACCGAATATTTATCCAGCGATTAGGCCCGCACAATATATCGTTTGAACATCGCAATGTGCTCATATGCTATAGTCACATCGCAGGACTTGCAATTGTTTTTTATCATTTTAACTTTCGTTTTACTTCGTGAAAGCAGCAAGTGTGCAGATCCTGGATCCCTTTTATATACAGCAAGCCTGGATTAAACGGCATTAAATAAATTAGGATGTCTCCGATCCAATCACGTCATCGAAAATTACTGGTGCGCGATAATTATTGGTCCGATAATTATCGGTCCGATAATAGGAATTATGACGTCATCCCAATAAATCCAATGACATTATTAATAGGATCGATAATATGTACTGTAATATTTTTGCCACGGTGTCGGTGGATTGGGATGTGTGCGTTTGTAAATCAGGCGATCCCTTTCTATGACATCACACTCAAGTGTGCCGCACAGCTGGCGAGAAAAGAAAAGGTGGATTGGGATGTGTGCGTTTGTAATTCAAGCGCTCCCTTTCTGTGACGTCACGCTAAAGTGTGCCACACGGCTGGCGAGAAACTCATCTTAATAAGCCACTTAAAAGATGACAATCGCTTCGAAATCACTTTGAAAAGTTTCACAAATATTATCACAGAAATGATGGCGCTAGACAGCCAACCCTTTTACCTTGTCGAAGACATAGGATTAAGGCAGCTACTTCATCATTTGGAACCAGGTTCATCATTCCAAGCCGCCGCCACTTTTCAGATGAATTTTTACCGGCAAAGTATGATTAGATTGCCACACACTTCCATACGATCGGCTTTGATCGGCAACCATGCACAGCACGTAGGTTTTCACTCCGGACATACAGTATAGACGTGTAATGTTAGTCCTGTCAGAATGCTTGGTAGGATTTAGTATGCAGAGAAGATACCTCATACTTTATTGAAAATGGGTTCACTCACTGCCGTTTATATTGATTATTACAAGGCAAGTCATTAATCGTTTTTGTTCTACCATATTTTTGTTATGAGGAATGAGTGATGAACCTTACTATATAATGTTTGCATTTTACAGTGTTGGTCATAAGTTAGTAAGTTTTTTAGAGGCCTTTTGGTTATTGATAGGTTTGCTGTCCTATAATTGCCAGGTTAAGAAAGTTGTTTCATGGACCAAGACTACAACAGTCTCCTCTCATGTAGCACCAAATATTTTTATCTGATGACAAAGCACAATACTTGTTGGGTTTATGTTTTAGTTCAGTGCTCATTGTTCAGGAAACACATCTTCAATGACATTGACTAATTGATTGTAATTGACTCAAATTATATTTATTTAAAAAAAAAAAAAAAATTGGCACTTTATTTGAAGTCAAGACTGTTCATGTCTTTGTTTTGTTCATTATAATAATGTTCATGTCATTATGAAAAATCTGGTAAGGTCAAAGGCAGATCTATGTTGAATCAACCACTAGTTTTTTTTTTTTTTTTTAAACCTCCAGGTGTTCAAAAACTCGGGTGAATATACATTTTAAAAATTATATATTTATTATCAGTTATCGATATCGGTATTGGCTTTAAGGAGCAGGAAGTTATAGATATCTGTATCAGTTTTAAAAAATGGATATTGTGCACCCCTATCAGAAATGAGGCCAATCGCGCCATTTTTCAGAGTATCGCAATCGGGTGAAAAGGATCAGGTTTTTAATTTATGTTGCGATATGCAATAAGTCAATTCATCACACAGTAAATAAAAATGAGGTAATTCGGTAATGTGGTAATTTTCCCGATTTATTGCCGCGTGCGTGCGTGCGTGCATACGTTTGTGTCTGCGTGTGTCTGCGTGTGCTGCTTGCACTTGGAACATGTGCGTGATGATGGCATATAAGACTCCAGTTCCTTTCACATGTTACCGTATTTTTCGGACTACAAGCCGCACCTGAGTATAAGTTGCACCAGCCATAAAATGCCCTACGAAGAGAAAAAAAACGTATATATAAGTTGCACCGGAGTATAAATCGCATTTTTGGGGGAAATTTACTTGATAAAATCCAACACATGGAACAGACATGTCATCTTCAAAGACAATTTAATATTAAAATACAATAGAGAACAACATGCTGAATAAGTGTACAGTGTACAGTGCATGAACAACGAAATGCGAATATACTGTCCTCACCAGGACGCTACGGCTCGGTCCTGACTATACAGCGAGCTCAACTCCCAAATGAAGATGCTGGACATCTGTATAATTTGCTGAATCAATTTCGTTCTCGATACCAAACAGGTTCGCATCAACGTAAATAAATGATAATTAGGTGCTTTTACACCAATGACAAAAACGGTTAGCATGCGTTTGCTAGCATTAGCACATCGTTCAAACAACCACACAACTGGCTCTAAGTGTCCCATCGCGGGTGGAAAACACACAACAACAACAGAAAAGATGACACACATAGGTGTTGCCTCTGTAGAGATATTTTACAAGCATAAACAATAAACGTAGGTTCACAGCAGTGTTTCTCTCTCGCTAACTCGGCCACTCAATCAGAGCTACGTAGCTGTCGGTCTTCTTCTGGCGTGTGAGCTCTCTTCTCCACGTAAACAAGTGCGAGTGTGCCCCCACGTGGGCATGAAAGCACCACAAATTAAAAGCATGCGTTTCAATATAGAAAAAGTCAATAATACAATTGAACACACATTGCCAAAGGCAGAACGCGAACGTGGCCATAGCTATTAAGAGTTATTCAGATAACTATAGCATAAAGAACATGCTAACAAGTTTACCGAACCATCAGTGTCGCTCCAAAACACCAAAATAACATGTGAAACTATATCATAATGTGTTAATAATTTCACACAAAAGTCGCTCCTGAGTATAAGTCGCACCCCCAGCCAAACTATGAAAAAAACTGCGACTTAAAGTCAGAAAAATACGGTAATTGGTTATCAACACGCTGTACAATTAAAGTTCAGACATACAAAATAAGGAAACATATATGTATTAAACATTGTAAAACGATAGCATTGCTACATTGAGGCTAAAAGAAAAAAGGCAATGTACTAAACATTTAAGACTGCTATAAAACATTGGAAGTCTTCTCCAAAATGCCAAATTGACGTTAAAAACTGACACTTCCATATTGAAAAAACGCTGGTTAACAGCGTTTCCAAAGAAAAAAAATATATTGCTCATGCAACATGCATGACGAAAAAGAGAAATGCACTTTTTTTAAATAGAGTGTAAAGCTTACAGTTAGGGACAAAGCAAATGTACTTCCGGTGAACATTTCAAAATTAAAACACGTCATGTTTAACATGTAAATAACGATTTTGGGAGTTAGTCTCACATACTTCAGATTATACACTAAGAATAGCTTTAAAATGACACCCATTATGAAAATCTGAATTGGCAATGAATAATCTGGCTTCAAATTTGCTAACATATGCACTTTGCAGGACAAGATGACAGTCATTTTGGATCAACTAAACACTTTTGATGGGCTCTAATTGGCAGAGAACGAAAATAGCATTGGGTTTCTCACTAATTTCTTATTCTGAACTGAGCTAGCTTACAAATGACGTGGTATTGGATCGAGACTCGTTATCGGCTGATTCTCAAAAATAGGTGACCCGGACTCGGGTGCAAAAATATGAGATCGGGACATCTCTAAGACACCTCTAATCACAATCTTTTGTACAACCCCTAGCAAAAAGTATGGAATCACCAGTGTCGGGCGAGCACTCACTCAGACATTTTATCATTTAGAACTAACTCAGATAAAACCTTGAAAAATAATGAATTAGTTCAAAAGTGCAACTCTTTAGCGTTCAGAAACACTCAAAGAAATGAATGAAAAACATTGTGGTGGTCAGTAAATGTTAATTTTATAGAGCAAGTGCAAGGAAATATATATGAGATCACTCCATTCTGAGGGGGAAAAAAATATAGAAACATAAAAAACAAACAAGAGTCAAGAGTCAAGAATATGCATTGGACAAGGTGTCAAGCGTTAAGAATCTGCATTAGACAAGGTGATGATGCTGGAACTTTTGTTTGGTGCTGCTCCAGTGAGATTTACAAAGATGACTGCATGAAGAAGACATCAAAATTCCCTCAGTCCTTGATGATATGGGGCTGCATGTCAGGCAAGGCCACTGGGGAGATGGCTGTGGTTAAATCTTCAATAAATGCACAAGTTTACATTGAAATTTTAGACCGCTTTCTTATCCGTTCAATTGAAAATATCTTTGTCATTTTCCAAGATGACAATGCATCATGCCACAGAGCTAAAACTGTTAAAGCATTCTTTGGAGAAAGACCATTCCAGTCAATTTCATGGCCTGCAAATAGCCCAGATACATAACCCTATTGAAAACCTGTGGTCGAAATTGAAAAAAATGGTCCACAACAAGGCTACGACCTGCAAGGATGATCTGGCAACTGCAATCAAAGAGAGTTGGTACCAAACTGATGAAGAATACTCATCAAGTCCATGCCTCAGAGAAGGCAAGCTGTCATAAAAGCCGGAGGTGGTGCTACTCAATACGAGAGATGTGTTTTGTTATTTCTTTGTGATGATTCCCTATTTTTTTCCTCAGAATGGAGTGATTCCATATATATTTCCCTACACTTGCTCTCTAAAATGAACATTTACTGATCACTAATGTTTTTTATTCATTTCTTAAGTGTTTTATCTGAGTTTGTTCTACATGATAAAGTGTCTGAGTGCTTGTCCGAGACTGGTGATTTCATATTTCTTGCTAAGGGTTGTATTTTAGTTTCCATGTTCAAATTTGTTAAGTAACTACGATTCAAAACTAGAAAATGCAATTTTTTGAGAAATTGCGATGTTAGCTTTGCTGTGATAGTTCCTATATCGGGTCACTTCCTGTTGATTTTGATGGATCCCTCACTTCCTGGATATCGGGTCATTTCCTGTTGATTTTGGGGCATTTTGGCTTCACTTCCTGTACATATTGGATCATTTCCATGTGATTTTGAGTCATTCCAGGGTCACTTGCTGTTAATTTTGAGGCATTCCAACACTTCTTGTAGATATTGGGTCACTTGGAAGTCAATAGGAGTGAATGGATGTTTTTGTGCTGTTGAAATGAATAGCAAATAGGACCATTGGAAATCAATGGGAAATTTTGGCCATTAGAAATGAACGGGTAAGTTTTTGGAAAATTTTAGCCGAACAATACATTTTTAGCAAAAAGTGTATAGAAATTTTGTGCTCCTTAGCATCCTGATTTTTTTCATGTGTAAATGATGTGATTCGGACACAAATTGTAGGACAAGTATTGTTTTAAAATTTCATTTTAATTTTTTACTTTATTTATTTTAAAAAATAAAAGTTTTCAACGAACGGTCATTTTTAAGTTGTCAAAAGAAAAAGAGTCCGTGTCGCATGAGAATACCGGTTATTTTGGTGTATGACCAGTGTCAGTGGCTCAAACGATTTTGGCTTGGCGGCGCGCCGAAGAAACACCATTGGAGGGGAAAATAATGAATATTATAGATAGTATCTTTTGCATGACATGCAAACCTCCCATCAATTATTAACATTTCAGTGCTAATACAGGGGGTTCAATATTCTATAGGGCAGTCCAGATCCCGCTGCGGTAAATGGATCCCTGGATCTATATCCTATGGGGGTCCATTTGCAACCTTACAACGGAAGTTTCTGTCCCCCTCATCGAATGGATTATTATCTAACACAGCATCACAGATCATTCACACATCCGGTGGCTTTTGTTGTGTTGTATTGAATATAGTAGCCCAATAGCATCTCTGGTGTGGCAAGGAGATTGACCACAGAAAATGAAATGCTTGTAACGCTGAACAAGACCCATCTTGTGACAAATAGAGGCATAATAAAGGAGAGGAGAGGAGAATTGGGGACAGAGTAATGAGGAGAGACGGTGAGTGAGCGAGGCAAGGACAGAAAGCCACACAAGTAGCAAGTTGAATCCAGCAAAATTGCACGACTTATTATTCCGGAAAAACAATCCATACTCATCAGGACATACAGTACTGCTGTCTGGTTTTAGCTGTTGCCCACAGCTTCAGTTCCTGACTCCAATTATTATTACCAATAGATGGTGAGAAAAAAGAATGCAAATGATTGCAGCTGGGGAATTGCTAGGATACTGTCTGTCAATACTTGTTTTCTCGAAATTTACCAAACTTGAAAGTGGAATGTGCCTCAGAAATTATGAGACATTCTTTTAGTCAGTCAAATCTAAGCAAAACCTGAATGTGAATACAGTATATTGCTGGTTCTCTCAGCTCAGATGGTGAAAGATTTCCAATTCCACCTGTTGTTTTATGTAAATACAAGTTGTAACGGTACATACAAGCAAGGGCATAGGTTGGTCTCAATATTGGTAGGGACGATATAACAACATAAGCCGCATGTACACTTTTTGCTGGGGTCGGGTACATTTCTCACCAATAAGAACTTAATTAATTGATAGGCTAAATGATTAATGCAAAATAAATCTGTATTGACTTGTACTAACTTCCACACTGCAAATTTTACAGTATAACGTCTTAATCTGATAGTTTTTCCTAAATCTAGTCGAATCATTTTTCTAATGTTGTTTTGGGTTTTAAAGGCTAGTTAAATTAGTTGGATAAATGCGTCAGATTCTTCCACTTACTTTTAGTAAATATTAGGACTGTCAAAATTATCGCGCAAATGGGCGGTAATTAATTTTTTTAATTAATCACATTAAGATATTTGACGCAATTAACTTGCATGCCCTGCTCAAACAGATTAAAATGACAGTGTCATGTCCATTTGTTACTTGTGTTTTTTTTAGAGATGTCAAATGAATAAATTTTTAATCGAGTTAATCACAGCTTAAAAATTAATCGCAATTAATCGCAATTCAAAGCATCTCTAAAATATGCCATATTTTTCTGTAAATTATTGTTGGAATGGAAAGAAAAGACGACGGATATATACATTCAACATACTGTACATAAGTACTGTATTTGTTTATTATAACAATAAATCCTCAAGACGGCATTAACATTAACATTCTTTCTGTGAAATGGATCCAAGGATAGAAAGACTTGTAATTCTTAAAAGATAAATGTGAGTACAAGTTATAGTAATTTTGATAGTTTGTATATTGTGACTAAATATTGCCATCTAGTGTATTTGTTGAGCTAAACTTAATGTTTGAATAGAGTATTATTTTGCATAGCTATTTTGATTGGGAATGCCAGATCTCTTTGCATTGAGCGCTTTTCTTTTTGTGAACATTATTTTATTTTTGAGAGATAGGAATATTATTTTTGTTGTGCTTTCACTAAATTATACTGTAGCGACTTAAATGTTCTTAATTGCCCAAATGCTTGATGGGAATTTGAGCAACCATGAGTCACAGTGGTTGCTGCAAATGGTATATCTTCTCTGCGATGAGTACAATAGATGGTGTTAAGAAACAGATCATCTCCAGTTATTCTTCCCCATGTTGCTTGCCACAATAGTTATAACAGTTGTGGAAGAGATGCCACCGCTTCTTCGATTAAATGGCGCGGCTCCAATAAATGCCTGCATTACCAATTCGCCGGTAGTTGGCGGTGTTATGGACCAGCGTTTCATGTTGGCTCGTTGTCGTCGGTTGGCTCGGTTCGTCCGATTTCCTCCTGAGGAAGACTGCGGCGTACATATAAACACCGAGAGTTGTTGGATGGCTTTTTGTGGGTACTTTTGTTAACAAAACAAAAGCATGTGGGGGACGCAGCACTTGAGCCTGCGCTAAGTGCGCACTTTCTCCACTCTCTCTCTCCCTCTCTCGCTCGACCACTTTCTTCCTCACTGCTCAATCTGACAATGCCGGTCACATTGAAAATAACAGCGGCCCGCTTGGCGGGTGCCGGTAACACCTGCGTCCACTCCACTTGCTTGTCTCTGCCCTTAGCTCTCAATATACTTCAAACGGCGCCATTGTAGTCTGTTCGCGGCAATGCTTGAGTGGGTCGTTCCGCGCATGCGTTAATTGCGTTTAATATTTTAAAGTGATTAATTTTAAAAATTAATTACCACTCGTTAACACGTTAATTTTGAAAGCCCTAGTTTTTTTGTGTTTTGTCGCCCTCTGCTGGCGCTTGGGTGCGACTGATTTTATGGGTTTCAGCACTATCCTTGAGCATTGTGTAATTATTGACATCAACAATGGCGAGCTATTGTACACCAAAGAACTGTCTGAGGACTCGAGAAGCAAAATTGTGAGGAAGCATAGGCAATCTCAAGGCTACAAGGCCTTCTCCAAAGACCTGAATGTTCCAGTGACATCAATAACTGTAATGCCCATGGCAATATCGCTAACCTCCCGAGATGTGGACAGAAAAAAAGATTGACGAGAGATTTCAATGAAAAATTGTGCGAATGGTGGATAAAGAACCTCAACTAACATCCACACAAGTTCAAGCTGTCCTGCAGTCCGAGAGTACAGCAATGTCAACCTGTACTATCCGTCGGCATCTGAATGAAAAGGGACTCTATAGAAAGATACCCAGGAAGACCCCACTTCTGACGCAGAGACATAAAAAAGCCATCCTGGAGTTTGCAAAACTTACCTGAGAAAGCCAAAAACGTTTTGGATGAATGTTCTCTGGACAGATGAGACAAAAGTAGAGCTTTTTGGGGAAAGGCATCAACATAGAGTTTACAGGGAAAAAAACGAGGCCTTCAAAGAAAAGAACACGGTCCCCAAAGTCAAACATGGAGGAGGTTCCCTTTTTTGGAGTTGCTTTGCTGCCTCTGGCACTGGACTGCTTGCATGGCATTAATAAGTCTGAAGACTATCAACAAATTTTACAGCATCATGTAGGGCCCAGTGTGAGAAAGCTGGGTCTCCCTCAGAGGTCATAGGTCTTCCAGGAGGACAATGACCCAAAACACAATTCAAAAAGCAGTAGAAAATGGTTTGACAGAAAGCACTGGAGACTTCTAAAGTGGCCAGCAATGAGTCCAGACCTGAATCCTATAGAACACCTGTGGAGAGATCTGAAAATGGCAGTTTGGAGAAGGCTCCCTTCAAATCTCAGAGACCTGGAGCAGTTGGCCAAAGAAGAATGGTCTAAAATTCCAGCCATACATTGTAAGAAACTCACTGATAGATACCGGTGGTTGTTCGCAGTTATTTTGTCTAAAGGTTGTGCTAACAAGTATTAGGCTGAGGGTGCCAATACTTTTGTCCTGCCCATTTTTGGAGTTTTGTGTAAAATGATAATGATTTAATTTTTTTTTTCATTCTCTTTTGTGTTTTTTCATTGCAAGCAAAATAAATGAAGATATCACGACCAAAGAATTTGTAATTGCAATCGATTTCTAGGAGTAATTGAGCATTATCTTAAAGAATTGCAGGCGTGCCAATACTTTTGGCCAGCAGAGCTCCAAAAACTGTAGCCCTAAGCTTAATTACAAATACATACACAAACATATTAGCTGAAAAAACTTACAGCCTTATATGGGCCAAACCAGAGCGCAACTGTCCTTTATCCATGTCAGACGAGTCTGTTCCTCAGTCATACAAGGCGACAGTCCAGTCAGACCCAATGCTGCGACCGGAGGGCAACTTATCCTCCGTCATCAAACAAAATACAATACTTTTGGACTTATGGATAGTTATTTTGAGGAAATTCGGAACTCGTTCGTAAACCGGGAACCACCTGTACTGCCATTTTCAATGTTGGATTACACAGTTAACTGTAAACCATTACCAGTGAACATACACTCAACATCATAAGATACATTTTTACAGTAATTTTCGGACCGTAAGGAGTCCCCGACTGTAAGCCGCCACAGACCAAATTTGACTCGAAAACAGCATGCTTTCATTGATAATCGCACTGGACTATAAGCCGCAGCTGTCCTCACTATATTATGGGATATTTTCACCAAACCGGTAACACTTTATTTGACCATCATCGTAAGACTGTCATAAGACCGTCATTATGACATGGCGCTATCATGAGCATTAATGAATGCTTATGACAAAAGTCATTTCGTGTCATCCGGCAAATTATTTCACTTTTAAATAGATGTAAATGTGATCCGAGCTGGACATAAATGGAGTTAGTGACAAAAATTTATCGAATGACACTTAATGATATCTGTCATAAGCTTTCATTAATGACAGTGTCACGTCATAATTACGATGGTCTTATGGTGCTCTTATTACACTCTTATGACGCCGCTGTCAAACAAAAGTGTTACCTATTAACCCAAATAAATCAACAAATAAGCCGCACTGGACTATAAGCCGTAGGATTCAAAATGAAGGAAAAAACTAGCGGCTTATAGTCCAAAAATTACGGTATATTGACTAAAATAAAATAAACTAGTTATAAATGCAAATAGTTCCATAGCTGAAAAAGCTTCTCTTGAAATAACGCAAAACTAAATACATACTCAATGTTTGAACGACTTCAGCCAAGGGCTAGACAAAAATAAACATTTCCTGATTTGTAAATATAAAAATAAAAATACACTTAAAAAAGTATTAAGAATATTTCATTTAATAGTTCCCACTATCCATTCTCCATAAATATCCTAGCAGTGATAGATGATACCTGAATTTTCGTGTGTTTTAGTTTGTCTTCTTTTTCCTGTCATGTCAGTTGTTGGTTTAGATGCATTACCTTGACCGCCCCCTGCATTTAAGAAGGACCAACTCCGACAGATTTTTTTTTGCAGTGCCGTCCCATACCGTCACTGCAAAAAAACATATATCTAATACAAATACTGTTACACTCTTAATAAACACTTTGCATATATACTTCTGTACTCTTCTAGTTTTGCCACTGCCACTGCTGCACTTGTTTTTCTTCGTTGTCCAAAATGGCAGCTCCCAAAATTATTCAAACACTTGCTACAATTTAATTGTTTCAATCATTTCTACCTCCTCCGTCTGTTATATTACCTCTATATAACCTTAAACCTACATACCTATGCATGTGACAGTCTTTGCCCAGCCCACCCTTGCAGTCCTGCCCCTCCACCACTCCTTTCTGTTCCTTGCCCTCCTCACAGGTCGGGGATCAAATCCTGGAAGTTAATGGCCGCAGTTTCCTGAACATCCCGCACGATGAGGCTGTCAGAGTACTCAAGTCGTCGCGCCACCTGATGATGACGGTGAAGGATGTAGGCCGCCTGCCTCATGCTAGGACAGTAGTTGGTGAGACCAAATGGATTGCTAGCTCCCAGATCGCAGAGAGCTCTGCAAACAACAGCTTGGCGGGGTGAGTTTGACATAATATGCTGCATTTGACATCCAACTAGTGTAATTATAGCATGAATTTTTGTGTGGAAACCAAACTTTTCAAGTTAGAGACAAGCCCCAAACAAGTTGTACAGTGAAGAAAATAAGTAGTTGATCACCCTGCTATTTTGCAAGTTCTCTCACTTAGAAATCATGAAGGAGTCTGAAATTTTCATCGTAGGTGCATGTCCACTGTGAGAGAGAAAATCTAAAAAGTAAAATCCAGAAATCTCAATGCATGATTTTTTAACAATTTATTTCTGTGATACAGCTGCAAACAAGTATCTGAACACCTGTCTACCAGCTAGAATTCTGACCCTGAAAGACCTGTTAGTCTGCCTATTAAAAGTCCACCTCCACTCCATGTATTATCCTGAATCAGATGCACTTGTTTGAGGACGATAGATTCATAAAGACACCTGTCCACCCCATAGAATCAGTAGGATTCAAACCTGTAACATGGCCAAGACCGAAGAGCTTCTCAAAGACACCAGAAACAAAATTGTACACCTTCACAAGGCTAGAAAGGGCTACAGAGAAATTACCAAGCAGCTTGGGAAAAAATGGTCCACTGTTGGGGCAATCATTAGAAAATGGAAGAAGCTAAACATGAGGGTCAATCTCAATCGGAACGGAGCCCCATGTAAGATATCACCTCATGGGGTCTCAATAATCCTAAAAAAGGTGAAGAATTTGCCCAGAACTACATGACAGGAGTTGGTCAATGACCTGAAAAGAGCTGGGACCACCGTTTCTGAGGTTACTGTTGGTAATGCACTAAGACGTCATGGTTTGAAATCATGCATTGCACGGACGGTTCCCTGGCTTAAACCAGCACATGTCAAGGCCCGTCTTAAGTTTGCCAATGACCATTTGGATGATGCAGTTAAGTCATGGGAGCAAGTTTTGTGGTCAGATAAAAGCAAAATAGAACATTTTGGTTGTGATTCCACTAACCGTGCTTGGAGGAAGAAGAATGATGAGTACTATCCCAAGAACACCATTCCTACTGTGAAGCATGGGGTGGTAATATCATGCTTTGGGGGTGTTTTTCTGTGCATGGGACAGGACGCTTGCACTGTATAAAAGAGAGGATGACTGGGGCTCTGTATTGTGAGATTTTGGGGAACAACCTCCTTCCCGCAGTCAGATCATATCAGATAGGTCGTGGCTGGGTCTTCCAACATGACAATGACCCGAAGCACACAGCCAGGAAAACCAAGTAATGGCTCTGTAAGAAGCATATCAAGATTTTAGCATGTCCTAGCCAGTCTACAGACCTAAACCCAAAAGAAAACCTTTGGAGGGAGCTCAAACTCTGTGTTTCTCAGCGGCAGCCCAGAAACCTGACTGGAGGAGTGGGGCAAGATCCCTCTTGCAGTGTGTGCAAACCTGGTGAAAAACTACAGGAAAGCTCTGACCTCTGTAATTGCAAACAAAGGCTACTGTACCAAATATCAAAATTCGTTTTCTCAGGTGTTCAAATACTTATTTGCAGCTGTATCACACAAATAAATCGTTATAAAATCATACACTGTGATTTTTCTTTTTAGATTATCTCTCTCACAGTGGACATGCACCTACGATGAAAATTTCAGACTCCTTCATGATTTCTAAGTGGAAGAACTTGCAAAATAGCGGTGGGTTCAAACAGTTATTTCCTTCACTGTATCTCTATTTTGGCATGCATAGCAACAGTGGTTAAATGCCTTGCAGTCAGGCCTCTGGCTGCCAGCAATAACTGTTTGGTTGAAATTGTCTGTGTGGAAAGTCCATTCTGTTGCTGCAATAGTGACAAAGTCAGCTGAAAGGCATAAGTGGCAATAATGTTTATTTGGGAGAGGCAAACATTTTGAGTCTCTCTGGGATCCTCTAGAAAAGAAAAAAACTTCAAAAGTGGCCAAGCAAGGTCACATAAAAATCTATTTTAATGTTATTATATACCCGTATTTTTCGGACTATAAGTCGCACCCGAGTAAGTCGCACCGGCCAAAAATGAATAAATGAAGATGAAAACGCATTTTTGGGGAAAATGTATTTGATAAATTGAAATGCAGGCCTTGAACACCCTCTTGCCTTTTAGTGTGAAAAAAAACATGTGAAATAATAAACAGGTAGTCCCCAGGTTACGAACGAGTTCCGTTCCTACGCTGCCGACGGAACCCGAATTTCTGCGTAAATCAGAATTAACCCTTCAATTACCCCTAAATACCACCTAAATCTCAAAATAACTCTCCAAAACACGTATTATACATCATATTAATAAAATTAAGTAAAAAAAAAAAAGAAAAATAGATATTTCTTTCTGGTAACATTGATCACACCATAGTTCTTCTTACAACTGACATTCATTAATTTGTCACCGTTAAACTATGAACACACAATTAGGAAATGCAATCATGACAGAGCGTACAATATTGCTATAAAGTAAATCAATAGAGACGTATTCCATCCATGCAGTATCTACCGCTTGATCTGGGGTTGGGTTGCGGAGGCAGCAACTTTTGCATGGAAGCCCAGACTTCCCACTCCACAGTTACTTCAACCAACTCCTCCAGCGGGATCCCAAGGCGTTCCCAGGCCAGCTGAGAGACATAAGCCCCTTATAGACTTATATCCCGTTAAAATTCCCTTGTAAGGTGATGTGGGATTTAGCCGTGTCATGGCTTTCGCACATGGAGTGATGTCCCAGGTATAACCCGGGGGACACTTTCACACACTTGTCCCGTGTTGGCAACTCGGTGCTCTCTGTGGGAGGGCGGCCGGCACGATTTTATAATCTGGACATTAAGTCATTTTTGGTTGGCATCAGCGACAAAATAAATGTCAGGGAAGTTCACTGTTGAACTTCTAGACAAGTATCAATCGATAGCTAAACTATGAGAAATGAATCAGACTCAGCCAAGGATTGCCTGCTTCAAAGACTTTATAAACAAGATATATCTCAAGGGTACAAATGGTGTGATCCAGCCAGGAGCTGTGACCATGCAGGAGTACAATGAAAATACACAAGTCAAGGGTCTATATGCTTGTTGAAAGGGCGTTGCTCACTCTGAAACGATACCTTCTACGAAAACGAAAGTGAACCTTATTACAGCTCATCTCTGGTGATTTTCCACAGAAAAACATCCTGAGTTTTGACCTTGGAAACTAGCTGTAGCTGGTACAAGAGGGAGTCAAATCAGATAAGGCAGTCCACAGAAACCCATTGTATTATGTTCAAAGAAATACGTGTGCAGTGCAAGAACATAGATGGATACCGTCTCACATGAAAGCATAAAAAACACATTGTTTGACAGCAGTTAATAATTGTGTTTTATAAGCATGAATAAAATATTGGGTTTCACAATAAACCACATATTTCCAAAGATGGACTTAGGACTGTCTTCCTCGCAATTTAATTTCATTATATGTTTTCAGTTTAATTAAGCTATTTCAGGTTTGCCATGTTGATAATTGCGATGTTAGTTTACCGCTTTTTGTCTTACTGCGAAGAAAGGGGAAATGCGATTGACCTGCCATGATATTTACGTCATTAGCCTTCTGCCATGACCTGGGAATGAAATACCTGCTTTTACACATGCTTCATCCCAGGAAAGTCCCGGACACAATTCTGAGACACGACTCATTAAATGTCCGCATAATCTCCGTGTCAGTCAACCCGGGAAATTGCTTTCAAACAGAAGGGCTACCTGTTTAAATCCCGGGATTTAAGTTCAGATATGTGCGAAAGGGGCTATAGTATCGCCAGCGTGTCCTGGGTCGTCGGAGCCAGACCTGGAGGTGGGGCTTGAAGGTGATATCCATGAGGCCCGGCCCACACAGCCCGAAAAGGCAACATGGTTACCCCTTCCCATGGGCTCACCACCTGTGGGATGGGCCAAAGGGGTGCGTGGTGAGTTGCCCGGCAGCCAAAGGCGAGGGGGTCCTGGCGGTCGGACCCCCAGCTACAGAAGTTAAAAACATATAAACTTACAAAAACATAGCGCAATGGCTGCACAATAATACCGAGTCCAAATCTTGGGCAATTCAACAAGGAAAATCGCAGCTATTAGGGGCACCGCTCCAGCTGTGAAAACAAACACTGCTCAAAGGGAACCATGGATAAAAAGACATGTAGTTCTTAAAAGATAAATGTTAGTACGAATAATACTTTGATATTAAAACCCTTCTTAATGTTTTCGTTTTAATAAATTTTGTAAATTTTTAAATTAAAAAACTAGTAGCTTGCCATTGTTGTTGACGTAACAGGGCCACGCTGCCGTACCTCACAGTCACTCCAACTATGTAAGATAGTGATTTAAATATACCACAAGGTGTCAATGGCGAGTTTTACATTCATAAGACATCAAGCTAATGAGTGTGTTTTGTCCCTCGACTGACGCCGTAGCTCCCTGTTTTTGTTGTTTTGGTTTTTTTGACTGGGTCTATTGTAATTCACGTTCATTATTTGAGTGTTGTCTTCATAAGACTCCTGAAAATGGCTCCCAGCATCGTTTGTGTATTCATCCATTCATTCATTTTCCATGCGGCTTTTCCACACGAGGGTCGCGGAGGTGCTGGAGCCTATCCAAGCCAACTACGTGCAGTAGGCAAGGGACACCCTGAACTGGTTGCCAGCCAATCGCAGGGCACAAGGAGACATACAACCATTCACGCACACACTCATACCTACGGACAATTTAGAGTGTTCAATCAGCCTATCATGCATGTTTTTGTAATGTGGGAGGAAAAACCCACGCAAGCACGGGGAGAACATGCAAACTCCACACAGGAAGGCCGAAGCCCGGGATTGAACCCTTGACCCCAGAACTGTGAGGCAGACGTGCTAACCACTCAGCCACCGTGCCGCCAATAGCTATAGTTTGTGTATTGTGACTAAATATTGCTATTTAGTGTATTTGTTGAGCTAAAGGAGTTGCTAAATATTTAAATATAGTTTGACAAAGTCTGAGTAAGTTTGATGTGTATTTTGCGCATCTATTTTGATTGTGAATGCCACTTCTCTTTGCATTGTTGGGTTAACTGTGTGAGAATAGGGCCTCGGTAATTACATATTCAAGCACTTTTTTTCTTGTGGACATTTTTTAAGGGATATGAGTATTAGTTTTGTAGTATTTTCACTATATGATACTTATGTGTGTTGTGAAAGAGTTGCCGAAGCTTATGCCAATAAATGGCGCGGTCCGAGCTACGAATCTAAATGCCTGTGTCCACGCTCCTTTCTCTCTCCCACTGTGGATTAAAGAAACTACAATGTCAGTCAAGGGAAAAAACACACTCATTCGCTTGATCCCTGATTAATGTAAAACTAGCCAATGACATCTTGGCTTGGCAAGAGTGACAGTTGGAATTCTGACAGTGTGGCCATGTGACGTCACAGCACACACTGTGACGTCACATGGCACACACTGTGACGTCAACAACAATAGTGACCTATTAGTTAAAATAGTATTATACAAACTGTATAAAAACGAAAACATCAAGAGGGGTTTCAATATCAAATTCTAATAACTTGCACTAACAGTTATCTTTTAAGAACTACAAGTCTTTCTATCCGTGGATCCCTTTAAATGCTTCATGGAGTGAGTCCTCTCAAATCCACTCACGCGGCTTAGAACACCACACAACACACTACCACAGGTGTTTAACAAGCTAAATGACTCAGCGCCTATTAAAGGTAGCGCTCCCAAGCTTCTCTGGCAAGATCAAAGCAGCACCCTTGTCAATCATCGTTAACTTTAACAAGCTGCAGAGCAAGAAGAGCAGCAGGAGGGATAGTCAAAGGCTGTTTGTGATCAGATCGGGACATCTCTATAAAATACTGTATTTATTTTTTTTTTTTAATTGGAAAAAAATCTGCGATGGACTGAGGGCGTGATTTTGCATGCGCTAAGTATCGAGGATCACTGTACCAGATATGCATAGTATTTAGAGATCAATTTATTAGATTACATTAATCAGTTCTAATAAATACATTAAATGACAAATACCATACTGCACTTACTATCAATGCTGAGAGGTGGCGGCTATACACTGTTACGCGACAAATAAAAACAAAAACAAAAAAACGACTGAAGACAAGAAGGCTGACGAGACTCCGGCATCGTAAAGTAGAAATTACGTAAGTCGGGCATGTCGTAACCCGGTGACTACCTGTAATAATGTGTTAATAATATCACACATAAGTCGCTCCAGAGTATAAATCGCACACCCAACCTATGAAAAACCTGCAACTTATAGTCCGAAAAATACGGTAATGTATCTTATACTTTATATACGGCTGTTATAAACGGTCATACCCCCCCAAAGGAACACAATTACAATACTGTAGCAGCAAACTGAGTAAAGATCATAATTAAAAAATATTCTGTTCTAACTACAAATGCAAAGCTACTGAATTGTTATGTATGCTACATATTATAGTGTGTTTTTTAGTAATGCTAGGCATCCAATCATGTGGCTCTTTCTATCCTGCTGTGAATTTTGTTTGTCACTAGTAGACGTCTAATCCATTTGAACTGGGAGGGTGGCAGCGAACAAAAGTGCATCAAAGGATTGGACATTTATCGTCATACATAGAAGCTTGCCAATATTTTTCATAGATCACATAATATAATCACTTTAATCTTCAGTATTTTCCAGGAGCCCCTCCACAATAACCATCAACATACTTGACCTTTGACAGCTAGTAGGGATTTAAGATCTGCAGAGCAGATTTTTATTAAACTTGTCTTATTATTAACAACACGGGAAAAAGACTCAACACAAAGACGGACTTATTCATCATGTGCTGTTTGTGTATAAACATAGTTTGCCAACAGTAGAAGAAAATATATCACTGAAAAACATCAACATATTTCTCCCTTTAGCCATTAGTGTAATGAAGGAGAGCCAGATGCTTGGCATTTAAGAATAGCTGCAGAAAAAGTGAAACTAAGGGGTAAATGAATAACGCACTGAAAAGAATCTCTTTCATCATCTAATGTGATCTGACATCCTTCCCACTGATGGCAAATGTCACACCCTTTCTGTGGAAAAAAGCAGTGATTTCAGCTTCACGTGAAAAGGTAAAACCTCTTTTGAAGCTGCCAAAGCTGATCCACCTATCTTGTAGGCATGTCTGGCAGCAGGTCTTGGCTCCAAGAGTGAATTCCAGATTAGATAGTCTTGATGAAAACAAATTTAGCTGTAATCTACAAAGCAAACATGGATGCAAAAGACTTTTAAACAAGAAATATGTGCTAGAATCTCCCTTGAGTTATTATCCATTGGTTATTGGGTTGCTTTGCAAAGGACAGATGGCTGCTTGTGTGACGGCTTTCATCTATTTGTCTCAATACAAGACAATAGATGTGTTTTGTTTGATTGAGAGCTACGGTGTATAACTCCAGCAGAAAGGGATATTCCATATCTATGAAAGAAACAAGAAATTATGGCAGAACCAAATCACCCACGTTGACACCTTGTGTATGCATTACTTGAATGGAAATAAAAATTCAAGAAAATGAGGTATGCTTCAGAGGCAGCCGTTTAATTCAACATGGCTCATGTATCATAATTTTCAGAATTATGTATTCTCATGCAGAGACAGAATTTAGAGGGGTGCAATCGCACACTGCAAAAACACACCTCCTTAAAATGCCTATTACAAGATTAAAAAAAAGCCTTAAATAGCATTATTATTAGTGCTGTCAAACGATTAAAAAATTTAATCTAGTTAATCATATGTCAATTGTGTGATTAAGCATGATTAATCACATTTCCCTCGGGATGAATAAAGTTGCTCTTCAGGAAAAAAAATCGAGGAAAATACTATAATTGACTTAAAATTTGTTTTAAGATGAAATGTATGGTGTGTGAATAAATTAATAATTAACCAAATAGTTTTAAAATTTTATTTAACAACTCAAATAAAAAATAAAATAAATTGTCTGTATTAAACAGCAAAGAGTTTTAACAGATTAAAGTGCCTCAGACTAACAATGTGGCTCAAGTACCGTTTGGCATATTACCCAAAATTGACTCCCAATTTAAAAGGCAGACAAGCACAATACAGTGACAATAGCCAGTATTTCAAAAAATGTGTAAACAACTTGTCTGTTAAATTCAACATTTGAAAACAAATAAATGCAGCACTTGCAGTTTTACACTATATGGCCTGAAAGCTGTGTGAAAAAAATTAAAAAAAAAACAATTTTCACACACTTAACTGAAAAACATTACACTAAACTGTGTGTAAAGATGTTTAGAAACACTGCTTAAGTTAGCCATACTCTTATTATTATTTTTTTTTTTTAACCAACTTCTCAGGCAAACTAGCTTGTTGACATTTTCAGATAACAGGGCAGATCTTTTCTTTTGAACAATGTACCCTGTCAAAGAAAATAGTCTCTTGCAAGGAGGCAGGTGTGACCAGATACTTTTTTGCAAGGTGGGCCAGCTTACTGTGGGCACTATTGTGCGCAGACCACCACTGTAGTGGACATGAGTCCATGCTGGCATTGACTTGTACCTGTCTTGTGGTTTGTCAAGATTTTCAAGGCCCTCGTCTTCGACTATGTTAATGGGTCTACACTCTACAGTCTCTGGCTACCCATGTAGTGATAGCAGTAGTCAACCTACTTGGTTTCTTCTTGTTGGCAAGTCCGAGTCCGCACTCTACCAGTGAAGCTTGATGACTGCGGCTTGTTCCTGCAGTGTTAGCGTCATTGCTAACACTAGCGAAGATGTGCCTTTCCCGAAGGTGGTACTTTAGGCTGGTTGAGCTTCGATGGAAGGACAGTTCATCACAGAAGTATGTGCACACAACTTTGGTTTTATCCAGGTTTCCATTAGGCAGCTTTTTAAAACGGAATTTGGTCATCATCCTCACTCATCGTGGCTGGCTGCATTATGTCCTGCATTGCCGCGCGGAGAATGTAAACATCAGCATGTGGGACTACGGGAGGCAGTTGTGGCCAAACTTAGTGTGAGCGGTAAATTGTTAAACGTTTTTTTTTTTTTTAATGCGTTAATATTTCCAGATTAATCATGGTCGTTAACGCGTTATTGTTGACAGGCCTAATTATTATATGAATTAGAGTCATATTTTGAGATGATTCGACTATATACAACAACTGGGTAAAGCGCAGATGACGAGAAATTAGTCTGTTATTTTGCCGTTTAACCCTGCCTGTCATTATAGTGCCCTAGTGTCCCCAGCTGGAGGATGACGTCGGCGGTGTCACAATTTCATCTGATTTAGAATTCAGTCCATTGAGGGGGAATTATTCGGAACGCGGAAAACATGACGAAGAGAGCAGCAAAATGTTAGTATTCTCTACTCCAATATTTTTACAGGATATTCTTTTTATCGGAGTATTTTTCCTCAATTGCTAAATAAATGGTATGGTCATGACAAATAACAGTCTTGTGCTGAATGGAATATGAAATATTAAAAAAAGCATTTATTCAGTACGACGGCAAAATTACTGCAAATGGTTAAAACTGCCGACTGCCGAATGGTTACTCCGGTTTTTGTCATTTCCCTGCCCCAGCTTCGGAGGCAAACTAAGAGGCATGACGGCTAACCGACATGCTAAACCGAACCGAGTTATGTTTCAAAAGTCTTATTCTCGCCTTTTGAAGCGAAAAATCACGCGCATCTACTCCGGATCATCTCACACTACGGCGGGGTTGTCGACTGTCTTTGCTGATCGGCAATCCGCCCGGCGGCAAGCCAGTTACAGCTCGTCGTTCCCGTGTTGCGGGCTGGAGAACTCGTTTGCAGGGGAAGCAGCTGGACAATGACCACCGGACAAACCGGCCGACGTCAGAGGAGTGCGTAGCTGTCACATGGTCAACACGAATATGGCGTAAATTAATGCTTAACTACACAGTGACGTAAACAGTGAGAGAGCGGCGCGCAGTTGTTGTGCAGCTAACATGAAAGGATGTGTCTCATGAGATCTTTTCTACATGTCCATCCATGATCAAACGTAAGTTAATAGTCCTTTATTTGAGGAACGTTTGTAGTGTTTACTTTGTAATCGCTGTATTCGCGGCCATTTTTAACACAAAGTTGAAATTTTTGATGGGGTGGAAAATTTGACAGAACATTGGGCACACGACGAGGGCAATAAGCCGAGTATAGCGCTCTCCCGGTGGGCACGCGAAGGACCAATGGGGGGGTGTGACAAGCCGCCGAGCATCCGCTGAGGGGCATTCTCGGTGGACAAGGAGCAATGTCAGCCACAGAATGCAAGCCACCTCCATTAAAATGTGTGCCATGATCCCAGTATTTGACAAGACAAAACATGATGTTTACTCACTTCCTCGTAAGTCCAATGGTCCCACAGTTGTCAGACTTGTTTTGGCCAATCTCAGGGTGGAGGTTTTTGAAACCCAAAAAGGCTCACACCCTTCTCCCTGGTGCAGCAACAAAATCCTGCAGCACATTGGGCTGGCATGATGCGAAAAATAAACAAATTAATCCGCAAAATCAGCTGAATCCGCAGTCCATCTGCATGCTATAGCAATGCTGTATTGTGAGATGCTGACCCGGGTGACGTCACATTCGCATTACTCCTCAAAACAGGATGTTATTCATTTTAATGCACGGGATTCAAAACATTGAATATCTAAATCGATCGCTTCCACGCACATCCATGTGGTCCATTTCATTCAGGAGCATTAAATACAGTGTAAAATATGAAATAAACATGCTTTTTGCTGTCATAGGCACTTAAAGAGAAGCTAAAGAGCTTTACAAATTTCGGTGTATTTTTACGAATATCAACTATGGACAAGTTTGTCATAACAACCATGTCATGTTTAACACGTAACTGCGAGGATAATTTGCGTTTTTTTTTTTTAATAGTTTTTTGCAGTCCGTTAATAGTCCCTTCCCAAACCTGGAAGTATCACCTAAATTCTTGAAAGCAACAGAAGACTATCCACAGCGAGCAAAGCAGCAGCAACGATATCAGTGATATTTCCATCGAAAGTAACCATTCAGCAAGGGCGTAGGTTTGGTTTCAACATTGGTAGGGACGATATGACAGCATAATCTGCATGTACAGTTTTTGCTTGGAACGGGAGATGAATATGACCAGATTACTGAACGAGGGTCAGGGCTACATTTCTCACCAAAATGAACCTAATTAACTGATACGCTAAATGATTACTGCAAAAGAAATCTGTATTGATTTATACTAACTTTCATGTGTATTGGTTCAGGTGATAATCAGAGATATCAGACGACTAGGGATGGGAATCGAAATCCGATTCCAATTCTGAACCGGTTCCGAGTGCTTCGAGGCCACGACATCACAATGAAAAAGCCTTAACGATCCATTTAACGAGTCCTGAAGACGCATATTGCGTCGTGACTGTCTTGTTGTCAAGATGCATCAAACTAGCATGGCGCCAAGCACCACCCGCTCCAAAGTTTGGCTACACTTCACCAGGAAAGAGGGTGAAAATGAAAGGTTACAATGGTTTAGCACGAGCATTGCAGCTGTAAACATAACAATGACAACACGTAGGTTCGCTCGAGCTCAAACGCTCGAAAGTGTGTCTTCACTTCACGAGGAAAAATTACAACAACACAACTTGCAATCATTGCAAGGTGGAGATAACTGCATCGGGAGGGAAGGTTGGGATAACTGCACCGGGAGGGAATAGACTGCACTGTCCTCACCGAGACAGCTATACAGCTAGCTAAACTCCGAAATGACGATACAGAAGACGTTGGTATAATTTGCTGACTTTATTCGACCATCACTTGAAGAATGAAACTAAAAATAGAAATGAAACAAATCAATTTCGTCCCCAATAACAAATAGGTTTGCATCAACGTAAATCAGCGATGATTAGTTGCTAATTCAGTAACAACAACACGATTAGCATGCGTTCGCTAGCATTAGCACATCGTTCAAACCACTACACAACTGGATTTAAGTGTCCGATCGCGAGTGGAAACACACAACAACAACACAAAAGATGATACATACAGGCGTTGCCTCTGTAGATATTTTACAAACATTAAGAAAGAACGTAGGCTCGTAGCAGTGCTTCCCTCTCTCACTAACTCGCTCACTCGCTTGGATGCGGCATTTCTTCTTCTTCACGTGAGCGCGTTCTTCTTCGCGTGAGGAAGCGCATGGGTGACCCCACTTGAGCGTGAAAGCACCATAAAAACTAAAAGGCATGCATTTCAACATACTGGTAAATAATACTTTAACAGGGGTCCCCAAACTACGGCCCGCGGGCTGGATACGGCCTGCCCAGACATTTGGTCTGGCCCCCTGAAAATACCAGAGAGCATTTTGAATTTTTTTTTTTTTCCCTCAATAGTGTTATTTATTTTCTGGCCTTTTTCTGTGAAGAACTCAGAGAGGGTTGTTTGGTTATTATCTATTTGATTAATAGTGTTATAATTATTAATTATTATTATTATATTATATTATATTATTATTTTTTATTTTATTTACTTTTGTTCCGTGAAATAGCCAGAAAGGGTTATTTGATTGTGGCTTTCTGAAAAACAATAATTTTTTTACATTTAGGTACTCCTGCAATCGTCACACTTTTTCTGTTACAAACTGACCCCAGCCCCTCATCAGAGAAGGGAAAAGTTATGTGGCCCTCACTGGAAAAAGTTTGGGGACCCCTGCAAGTTTAACACATATTGCCAACGGCAGACCAACGACCTATATGCGAATATATACCAATATTTTTTATTTCAATTAGAAAAATGTTTCAGTAAAATGTTACACATTCTTCTGCATTTGCCACTTATTGCTACAGTTAATATTGAGGCTTTGGGCCTCTTTTGACCTTGTTGTGGGTTTGTAAGGTTGTGACTTCTGATGAAACAAACTCAATGCCAATCAAAACAGTTGTTCTTCTTTTCCCCCAAATTAGAATCGATAAGAGAATCGATAAAGAATCGAATCGTTAAGCAATATCGATAATGGAATCGGAATCATAAAAATCCTATCAATTCCCATCTCTAGTTGTGACTTCTGATTAAACAAACTCGATGCCAATCAAAACGTTTGTTCTTCTTTTCCCCCAAATTAGAATCGATAATAGAATCAATAAAGAATCGAATCGTTAAGCAATATCGATAATGGAATTGGAATCATAAAAATCATATCAATTCCCATCCCTACAGACGACCGATCTACATCTGAGACTACCCCGAACCAAAGTACTCTAATGAAATTCTGAGTGACGTGTGATTTCTTTCCCAGATTTTTTTTCCATGTCAGTTCATGTTCATGTCAGTGTCCTCCTGAAGTGGACCCAATCTTGGATAGCTCCCCGTTTTTTTTTGTTTTTTTTTAAATAAAGGAACTTGCACTCTGAAGCCACTGCGTTGTATTATTGTAATGCACATAATGCAAACAAAGATCCAGATGGCTAGCTTGACTTTGTTTGTCTTTGTGAGGCTGGCCTGACCACAGTAGTTTTGCAGGTTAGCATGTCCACACAGTTTATTGTTATGCTAACTCTGATGATATTCGGACTTTCTTTAGCAAAATTAGTGGTGTTTCCCCCACTTCCGCAACATTGACGTTTTTTTACATCACTGCTGCTGGCCGAAAAAACACTTCTAAAATCCCTCCTTTTCGAAGGGGGCGAAGGAGGCAGGTTGGGTGAAGTCCAGGAGTGGGTAGTAACGCATTATATTTACTCAGTTACATTTACTTGAGTAACTTTTTCTTGAAAAAATGTAATTCTTAGAGTAGTTTTACCACACAATACTTTTTACTTTTACTTGAGTAGGTTTGTGAAGAAACACTACTCTTACCCCACTACTTTGGCCTACACTAGAGTCGTTACATTTTTCGTCTTCATTCTAAATATTGACTTTATTATTGCCAGCGAAGCCAACAGTGGCCGTCTCAGTTCCACCAATGAGACGTCGAAACAACCACATGACACTATTATACCAATCAGAGTTAACGATGTTTTTTTCTCCACTAGAGGGCACTTGCACTCTTTGTTTCTTATTGTTGTTCTGGTCTGAATTGGAGGATTTTTTTGTTATTATTTGGCCTAATACGGACATGCGATAGGTTATAATAATAATATAGTATAGCAATAATAACAACAGTTCATATCAATCAAATTGTGCTGAGGAAAATATATATCATGATTTAAAAAAACAAACATTGTAAGCATTTACTCACAATGTTACACATTACTTGAGTATTATTTTCAGCAAACACTTTTTTTACTTGTACTTGAATAATTTTTTTGGATGACTACTTTTAACTTGAGTAATATTATTTAGAAGCAATGCTACGCTGTGAATTATTTGGCTACTCTACCCACCTCTAGTCAAGTCATCAGCCAATCAAATGTGCGTTTGGGCGGGGGGGGGGTCATTCAGAAAATGAAAAGGGATAAATGTAAGTCTGAACATAATGAATATAATTCACTTACTAATGGTAGGGTCTGTTTTATCCTTACAACATATGGGAACACAATCTAAATTACCTATATCACTGAACTCATATAATACAAATAGGGTTGCTTAAAAGGACACTTTAAGCATCCTGAAAAGTTGGTAGTGTTATGTCCCTACCGTCCCTATGCAAACCTACGCCCTTGCCATTCAGGATCGCTCTTTTGTGACGCTAATGATGGCAAAGGCTCCCAGGAAATATTACCGGTACCTACAATTAATCCCTACACGTTTGAACCTGAGGCGTCAGATGACGACGATTTACTCGGCACAGCAGACGCTGGTGGTCGGCAGCTCGACCTTCACGAAAGCAAGAGTGGTAGACATCGAGCATTGTGATTTCTCTCTGAACCTTCTCCCCCCCAGTCATTCTGTGATATAATTATCAGTAATTGCAAGACAGACGAGTAGTTGTATAGATCTAGTAATAAACGTATCAAGTTGACATGAATAGAGAACCTGTCAGCTGTCTTATGACAGGCAAGCAACAACAACAACAAAAACAGGTCACAATCAAGTAATAAATGTGTCAAATTGCCAGTAGGGGTCTACTTACATCTTTGAAAAACCAAACTCTTAGGCTTTCAAAGCTGTCTTCGCTGAAATGTTGAGAACAAAAGACGCGATCGAGGAGTTGTTCTGCCATTCGTGCCGTAGGGAGCGGCAGTACGCTGTGGTCGGGCAGACAGTGCGGCCCAGCCAGCGTACGGAAGTCCGCTCAGTCCTTCTGATGGAGGCTCTGCCTGGAGTAGGGTTCATCCCAGCGAGGAAACCTTGAGGTGCAAAGAAAGTGAGGGCTGCCGCTCGGCAGCCGGCCACGGTTGGATCCCGGCCCCGGTGGGGGTTAAAAGTCTACCAGCAACCGGGCGCACCACCGGCCCGTCTCACCCTGATATGTTTGAACACCGGGTAGAAGTTCTTCCGCTTGAATCTCACAAAAGATGTCCGAATCCATGCAGAAGAAGGTTTTTTGGGCCACTCATAGTCTCGAGCCATCGCATGAGCAATTCATCGCTACACAGAGATGGCATGACGAATCTCGCGAGTAAAACCCAGAAAAAGTTTGCAATATATGACGAGGTATATGCAGACCATTTTTTGTTCCAAAACACCCATGCGGCCAAAACAATGTCACAAAAAAACTGCCGTAATTCATTTCATTCTTCAGGCCTGTATTTTAAGACGCGTAATACGACCACAACAAAGAGGAGTGCTCACGCTGCATTCGAGGAAGGTAAACAGCAATGATGGCTGATCGCGACAAGTTGTTTTTAATTTTGGCCATCAAAAGAACATTTTGACCTCCAGCAAACCTGCCTTCTTGTAAGCGATCAAATAGTGGAGGCGTTCCAATTATGTTTTTCCAGATTGGAGGTTGGAAACTCCGACTTTCCACCTTTGTCAAATGCAGCATCAGTCTGCTTAGTTAACTGATGGCCGGCAACATAATGAAATGTGCATTTAGAGGCTGTGGAAACAGACAGAAGAAATGGGCAAGGCAAAGTTTCCACAAATTCCCTATAGAGAACGAGGAAAAATATAAACTGGTAAATTTACTGCTGGCTACAACATAAAAAAAATCACTGGTGAAAAAAACGATGTGATATCACTCCGCCCTGCTCCTCTGCAGAGCTTCTGGATCACAAATGTTGCTGTTCATACTGCAATTATTAACATGCAATTGCAAGATTTAATAACTTTATCCTGAAAGAATAGCCAACACTATTGATTGCATATTGCATGGGTAATCGATGATTTTCATGTGTGCATATGTTGTTTTTTTATTGGCATGCTAAGGCGGCCAAATTGACTTGCGCTAACTTAGCCACTCCGGAGCCCTGAAAGTAAAAAATAATTTAAAAGGGTTAAGTGTGATTATTCACTTACTTATTTTCCCCCTTCTGTCATTGTTTGCATACAAACCTCACTAAAATATGAAAACCTATATATGTTTGGGTGGTTTTAGTTAAAGCACTGTTTTTTTTTCATCTGTGTAATTTTGACAAAGATCAGATCACATTTGATGGTGATTTTATGTTGAGAAATTCCAAAAGGTTCAGATACTTTTTCATACCACTGAATGTCGATGCGTTCGTATGTCGAGGTAGCATTGTATGTGCTTTTAATAATTTGCACATAGTGAGGAAATATATTATTGTTAGATAGTAACTGACTAAGGGGGGTTTGAATTTGATATACAGTATGCCATTAACTGAGAAGAAGCAAACTGATGTAATATCTGTTGCTACTGGACTGTCTCAGAAAATTAGAATACACAATATTCTAATTTTCTGAGACAGTCCTGTACATTAATCCACCATTTAAAGCAGGGGTGTCCAAACTTTTTGCAAAGGGGACCAGATTTGGCGTGGTAAAAATGTGGGGGGCCGACCTTGGCTGACGTCCTTTACATAGAACAATATACAGGACTGTCTCAGAAAATTAGAATATTGTGTATTCTAATTTTCTGAGACAGTCCAGTATTTGCAATCAAATTGTAATATGCTTCAACTAGAAACGTCTTCACTAACTCCAGGCAGTGTTTAAATAGATGAGACTTGTGACCAACCCAGCATGTTTTCTGCTTTGCATGTGTTTGATCATGTTACTCATCAGTCAGTCCTTTGCATTTTAGTTTGCTTGGATTTTTGTTACCATTTGCAAAGATTTCAAAGCATTGGGATCTCTAGAAAGTCATTCAGTGGTGTGGATGTGCATTATAGTGAAATCAACAGGGTGCTAGGATTGACACAAACAATGCTCAGTTACTGAATCTTTAAAGGTAATTGGTTTTGAATTGTGTCTAGACGTTAAAAAAGACCCCTTTTTTTTTTTTTTTTTTTTTTTTTTTTTTTTTTTACAGGTTTTCTCTCATTTTGCCATGTCACAAGCAATACCAAAAAATGCTGTCAACAACAGTTAGCTGTTAAACTGCCCCTGTCCTGGCTTTTTGCTTTTCCTTTTCACATAGCCATTGTGTAAAATTTACCATTCATACAAAACAGCGACGCAGACAAAAACAGTAAAAAGGCTGCTTTGGTTCGCAGATTGAAAGGAGCTACAAAAAATGATAATAATAATAAATGAATAAAATAAACCTCACTAGACCGAGGTCAAATCTAATGGGGTTCTTTTGCTGCAACAACATGGTTACAGAGGGATGCAGGATAGCAACTGAATTCCCGATATTCATATGTAGCTCAAATTACTGAGAAATGCTGTTGTGAGTGTTTTTATTATAGTGCACTGCCTTTCTTCAGCCAAGACATGGTTTTCTGCACTCAGCTCAGTCAAAGTGCGTGCTGCCTATGCAACCTTTGTAACTGAATACTGGGCAGAGTACTCAGTGTTCCCTTCCCAATGGAATATAATATGTAATCAGCTACTCTATCAAGCATATAAAGCACACAAGACTAGACTGGAAGAAGTAATAATATCAAGATTAAAGTCTATAAATACAGCTAGTAAAACTAGGTATGTCACCAATCTGATCATGTTAGCGGAAATCGGGCCCAATCACGTCACTGAACAAAGGCTCATTCGCTGCCACCCTCCCAGTTCAAATGGATCGGACATCTACTAGTGATAAGCTAATTTAAATTCATAGCAGAAGTCTGAAAAGAGCCACATTACTGGACATTTATCACAGTCACTGACAGCCTTTGAGTTAATTGTGCTACTATCCTATTTAGGAAAAAGTGATTTCATTCATACGCAACATTGCAGGACTCAGGTCGGGTCATAAAAGGCCAAACTAATCCACAATAAGCATTATAATGCCATCATTAGTGTCGATAGCGAGCTGTTTTCGTTGTCTGGTGTCTAATTGGTCTTCATCGCCTTTTTCACAGATACTCTGTGGAACAGGGAGCCTCCGCTGCTGGAAAGGTGAGTTCACAAAATACTATAATATATGCTCCTCTGTGAATACTTTGTAAATACGGTTATTAAAATGAGGGATTGCTTTATTTATTCCAAGATGCTGTTTTACAAAGTTCATGTTCATTCTATCCAATGTTGTTCCTGGCAGACCTTTTTATTCTTGTCTTTGTATTTTATGGACAACAAAATGTCTTTGTCTACATCTAGTTTTAAAAAATCTCATACAAATCGCGTCTAGTTTTAGTTAGGGTTGGGCATCGTTTTAATTTGAACAGTTCCAATTCCATGTTTCGTTTACGGTTCCAAACGATTCTTGTTTCCGACTCTTTTAATAGGCAGCCTCAAAGAAATTGCATAGTTTATATTAATTTCTTAACTTCTCGATTATTTTTTAAAAATCATATCAACTTTAAATTAACTATGAATTTCTCACAGAGCTATTTTTAAATTGTAAATAAATATCAGTCTTTGAACTTGAGTATGATGAAGTTCCTTTCCACAGGAGTGCACGTTCACAAAGATGTTTATTTTTCAAAAGCTCACGGAGAAAACATCACATATTCTTTTGCCTATGTTTTAGAGTGTCTTATGCTGCAGGCATTTTTACATGTTATTGAGCTCCCACTGGTAAGCTAACCGGGTGCAGAATCATAAGCGGATTTTAAGGGGGGCCTAATAGTGTCATTGCATGTAACTGACTTTCCTATATATGATTATGAAATATATATATGTAATATATGTTTTTCAGCAAAATATTGTCTATAAAACTTGCAAAGCAATAACACAAACAACTAAAATGAATGAAATGGGGAAAAAAAATTTGTATGAGCCATATTCCTGATTTGTGTTATTAATGTCATTTTACTCCTTGCCACTAGGGGCTGTCAAAAGTTTCTTTCCACTGACCTGGAGTCAGCCCCGGTACACTTAAAATGACAACTAATCATGACACAGTGGTTGGTAGTGAGGAGGGCAGAACAGTTTTTAACTGTGGCTTAGTGCATTGTGCTCGAAATTTGTTTGTTCCGTTGTGAATACGTTTTTGAGTGTTATGGTTTGTTACTTTTATTTGGATAAAGAGCATTTGAGTTAAGTTACAAGACGCCACCAAAATAAACTATTGGATTAGAGAAATGGACTCGCTGTGTATGCATCGCTTCTTCAACTGCACTAGGCGCACATCATCACAGAATTATTTTTCGAACTGATCATGGGACTAGCACCTCAGACAGTCATTTGCTTTGCTTAGCCAAAACCACCCAAAGACTGAAGAGGCAAGATGGATATAGGTAATTTTTTTCAAACTTAATCTTTAAAAAGTGACAACAACTACTGAGCAAGAACCATGGATTGAAAATGTGGACCATGAACCGCCAGAGCGCTCTGTCAAAATGGTGTGCTGAGTTTCAATTTGCCCCACTAAAGATGCTAATTGTATAACAGAGCCACCACCGGTGTCTTGCCAATGAAGTTACCCCCATCAAAAATTGTATGCCCTGGCCGCGGGAGCGCACACACAGACACATTAGTTATGAGTTATGTCGACTTAAACAATTAATTGAAGCCAGAAAAGAACCACAGTTATATATTTTGAACATTGACGTTTATTAAACTGGAGAAACTCCACAAAGGACTTGAATTATAGTAATAACAGTTATAGGTCATCCTACGAGTAAAACCGTAAAACAGTAAAACATGGCCTTTTTTACGTTCAGTACGAATGTTACGTTATATGGCAGAAGAAAAAAAAAAGTTTTTTTTTGATGGATGGGTCATGTTTTAAAACCGCGCATATAACTGCATCACCTACACATGGAAATCAAGCAAATCAGTGCAGCGCAGTGACTCCCCCCAGGGGGTACAATTTTTGATGAAGGTAACTACATTGGCAAGCCACCAGAGGGCGTACCATATTAAATGGATGACGATCTTGGCGAAAAGTATAGCTGTCCTAAGCATATTATTATAAATATTCTTGTAAGTTAATTTATTGCTGACACTGCGTTTCGGGGTCATCAACATGTTGTGCCCCCCAGGCCCAAAAAGTCAAACTCCTCCTATGTGCAGAATATCAAACAAACTAAAAAACAACTTGTAAAACCCCAGTCCAGATTAGCAGCGGGTACAGTATAAATTCAGAAACAGATTTTTTTTTAGGAAAATGATTATATCTGCCTTCTCAGGCAGGAAGCGTTAGTCAATAAGCGCATAGTGTCTCCTGCAGTGGAGAACACACTTTTACTGGGAGTAGAAGAAGAGTGAACGCATAAATATGAGAAAGCGATAAAAAGTTGCAAATATTACGTAGGGGGAAGGTAGCTGTGAGCCGCTACGCACTTTACATACCTTAGCTGGGAGCTACGACAAAGCATTAGTATAAATTCTTCTATTGATTATAATTTAATGTAGATGAGGCAAAATAATCAGGATTTCCTGTTTTGTAAAAGCAATTCTTAAACAAAAGATGCTTCTAATACTGTGGATTTTAATGGAGGCGGCAACGCGCTACGTAAAGTACGTATAGCTGCTGAAATAGATATATTAGCCTGATGTAATAATACAACTTATTCTCGTACTATTCCATTCATTCATACATCATCTACCACTCAATCCAGGATCAGGTCGCGGGGGCAGCAGAAGACAGAAAAGCGCTGTCATAAATTCTCGTTTTTCGAGCATGTCGTCAGATGTAGAAACAAATGGGGAATTTTATGTCGGATGTCGAAAAGATCGCGTGTTGAAATGATTGTCAAGGTACCACTGTGTATTCCATCTTTCCATTAGCGGTGTAATAAAAACTGTGGTCAACAAGTTGACATAGCTGTACTTGTTACCAAACATCCAGTACAGTATTTAAACATGATCTTTTGAATATTATCAATCTAAATTAAAAAAAATCTGCAGTTTTTCTTTTTGTTATTAGATTAAATGAGAACCAATAAATAAGTTTAAATCCATTTAAAATAGAAACAACGAATGATACACATATTTCAACCATTTCTGGTATGTGAGTCTACTAAAACCCCATAGCAAAAAGTATGGAATCAACAGTCTCGGATGAGCACTCACTCAGACATTTTATCATGTAGAACAAACTTGGATAAAAAGCTTGAAAAATAATGAATTAGTTCAAAAGTCATATCATCAAGGACTGAGGGAATTTTGATGTTTTCTTGAGGCAGTCATCTTTGTAAATCAAAATGGAACAGCACCAAACCAAAGTTCCTGCATCGTCACCTTGTCAAGAGTCCAGAATCTGCATTGGACAAGGTGATGGTGGTGGAACTTTGGGTTGGTGCCGTGCCAGTGAGATTTACAAAGATGACTGCCTGAAGAAAACATCAAAATTCCCTCAGTCCTTGATGATACAGGGCTGCATGTCAGGCAAAGGCACTGGGGAGATGGCTGTGTTTTAATCTTCAATAAATGTTTAGATTTTAAAGTTTACATTGAAATTTTAAACAGCTTTCTTAACCCTTCAACTGAAAATATGTTTGCCATTTTCCAATATGACAATGCATCATGCCACAGAGCTAAAACTGTTAAAGTATTTCTTGGAGAAAGACTCATCCAGTCAATGTCATGGCCTGCAAATAGCCCAGATCTTAACCCTATTGAAAACCTGTGGTGGAAATTGAAACAAAAAAAAAATGTTCCACAGAAAGTGTCCGACCTGCAAGGATGATCTGGCAACTGCAATCAAAGAGAGTTGGCACCAATTTGATGAAGAATACTCATCAAGTCCATGCCTCAGAGATTGCAAGCTGTCGTAAAAGCCCGAGGTGGTGCTTTGATTGTTTATTTCTTTGTTTGTTTCTCATGATTCCATATTTTTTTCCTCAGAATGTAGTGATTCCATATATATATTTCTGTCAGGGAAGCTCAAGTTTGAACTCCGAGACAAGTGTTACCTCGATAGCTAGATTAGAGAAATAAATACGACCACAACCATGGATTTAGTAGGTTTTAGTACAAGAGCTCTTGGGTACAGACATGGAATAATGCACAAAGTGCCTCTCTGCATGTGGACAAAAGACAGATACAGGGCACCCCTTTATTTATGGGTTGACGCCATAGAAACGAAATCGAAACTTAGTAAAAAACATCTCAAGTTACAGAAAAACATCTCTCATAGGGGAAAACCACCTTAAACTGTAACCTTGAATCACAAGCTGTGGCCAGGAAGAAGTTTGATAAGCCACAGTTGCTATATTGTACTCATTCAGGGCATATTGGAAACAACAGGAAAATGACAGTCCATATTTGGGCATATTGACTGATATTGGCCAATCGTCAAGGCCATGAGAAAGCCCACTCAAAAAGATTACAACAGATTATTTTAACAATGATACTCTATACTATAATGTTCTCATGCAAGCATAACAAAAGCCTTCAACATATAATATATAATGGTTGTGTTTTAAGCATGAATAAATTCTCTCACAATTTCCATGCACTTGCTCAATAAAAGTAACATTTACTGACCACCAAAATGTTTTTTATTCATTTCTTTTAGTGTTTCTGAATGCAAAAGAGTTGTACTTTTTCATTATTTTTTCAAGCTTTTTATCTGAGTTTTTTCTACATGATAAAATGTCTGAGTGAGTGCTCGTCCAAGACTGGTGATTCCATACTTTTTGCTAGGGGTTGTACATGCTTTACGAATATAATCAATAATAATACAACACGTACAGTTATTCATTAAGTTCTGATACAAACAATATTGCTTTCCATTAGATTGTGCTACAGCTGTACTGACCTAACACCCTGCCGTTGCGCCCCCTCCCTCAATTTTTGGGCCCTTCCAATATCTTAATGACTTTTAAGCAAAGGTCAAGGCTGTGTTGGAATGAAGAAATATTAGGAGGAATGTTGGAAGAGACAGCTGCTGATGAGAGGGGAGGGAGTGGGAAAAACAGCTCACTTCTCATTACTGAGTCTCTGATAGACATTCTTTTCTTGACAGATGGGGGGGAAAGTACAAGAGGGAGGTGGGCGATATTTAGAGAAGAAGAGAAATGTATTAGTTCCAGACAGCTGGTCTAAAGAGGGTTTAAAAACAATCTGTTTACACAGCATCGTGGTAGCAGCAATTAACCACGCACTCAGGGAGACAACTTAAGATGTGCCAGTTCACGGCACCGGTAGGCTAAGCAGAGGATGCTAGACCATCTGAGGCTTTATCGTTCTTGGGGTCAGCAGGGATGGCTCTAGCACCCCCGCGAACCAAAATACAGACCACGTAAGTTTGTTTCCCCCTGTTTATTTAATCTCACGAACGTTACGTGACCCATGTCAATAAGCATTATTACTCATGCTCACTAGAGTCTCGCCATTTGACCAACTACAATCAACACAGGTTACTTCATTCAAAGTTCACTTGGTATACTCTTTATGACTAAGCACGTCTTAATAAGAACATAGTCATCTAAAAGGCATGGCAGCGGGGTTGATTGTCTCGTAAAACATCTAACCCCTCAGATGATACTTGTGAAATACAAGTTTAATATATACAGTAGCGCTGCTGCAGGCCACATCATTGTGACTACCAGTGGTGGATGAAGTACTCACTTTTTTTGTACTTACAGTGAGGAAAATACAGTGCTAGCCAAAAGTATTGGCACCCCTGCAATTCTGTCAGACAATGCTCAATTTCTCCCAGAAAACTTTGAAAAATCATGTGATGCTTCTCTAATTTCTGTGTTGAACAGCACCTGTTACTTACCGGTGGCACATAACAAGTGGTGGCAGTAACTAAATCACACTTGCAGCCAGTTAAAATGGATTAAAGTTGACTGAACCGCTGTCCTATGTCATTGTGTGTACCACATTGAGCATTGAGAAGAGAAAGAAGACCAAAGAACTGAGGACTTGAGAAGCAAAATTGTGAGGGACCATGGGCAATCTCAGGGCTACAAGTCCATCTCCAAAGACCCCAGTGTTCCTGTGTCTACCGTGCGTACGGTCATCAATAAGTTTAAAGTGCCTATGACACGAAAAAGCATGTTTATTTCATAATACACGCGGTATTTCGTGCTCCTGAATGAAATGGACCGCTTGTATGTGTGTGGAAGCAAGCGCTATATTTATTTAGTTTTTTTAATTCCTGCCATTAAAATGAGTGACTTCCGGCAACAGTCTTGAGTTGAGAAAGAGGGCGTTGTGACGTGTACGGAGGAAGGAGTCCTCTTCACTATACAGCCGTACTGTTGTATAAGAAGGCCTAAGGATTCATCTGATTTTGCGGATTAATAAGTTTATTTTTCGCATCGCGCCAGCCAAACGGCTGCAGAAAAATCTTGCTGTATGAGAGAGAGGTGTGTGCGCCTTTTAAGGGTTTCAAAAGGTTCCCATTTACCGGTGGATATTGGCCAAAACAAGCCCTACTACTGTTGGACCATGTGACTTACGAGGAAGTGAGTAAACATTGTGTTTTGTTTTAGGTCAAATACTGGGATCATTTTAATACAGAGGTGGCTTGCATTTTGTGGCTGACATGCTCCTTGTCCACTTCGTCTACGATCGGCAGCTTGTCGCACATCCCCCCGCCGGGCGAGCACTATACTCGGCTTTTCCCCTCTTGGTGTGCCCAGTGTTGTGAAAAATCTTCCACCTGATCAGAAATTGCAAGTTTGTGTTAAAAATAGCCGCGAATACACCGATTACAAAGTCACCACTACAAACTTTCTTTAGATAAAGGACTACTTACGTTTCGTCATGAATGGGCATGTAAAAAGCTCTCCTCATACACATTAGCAACATTGTCCAGCTGCTTCCCCGGCGAGCTGTCCTGTCCGTAGTAGCTGGGGAACGAGCTGTAAATTGCTCTCCGCTGGGCGGTTTGCCGATCAGCGAAGACAATCGACAACCCAGTCGTCATGTGAAATGACCCAGGCTAGTTATGTGTGATTTTCTGCTTTGAAGACTTTGAAACATCACTCGGTTCGGGTTAGCATGTCGGCTAGCTGTCACGCCTCTTGGTTTGTTTACATTCTTCAAAGCCGGGGAAGGGAAATGACATAAGCCCGATTTAGGTGGCATAAAATATCGTTCGGGAGGTGCGGCAGTAAACGTGAAGTGGACAGTTTTGACCATTATGGAGTAATTTTAACATGCCGTCTGGAATAAAAATGCATTTTTATTATTTTATATTCCATTTAGCACAAGACTGTTATTTGTCATGACCATGCCATTTATTTAGCTATTGGGGAAAAATATTTGGATAAAAAGAATATCCTTTAAAAATGTTGGAGTAGAGAGACTGAAACAATGACATTTTGCGGCTCTCTTTGTCACGTTTTCCTCGTTCTGAAAAATTCCCCCTCAACGGGCTGACTAGTCCTTCTCAAGCCATTTATTTAGCTATTGGGGAAAAAAATACTTGAATAAAAAGAATATCCTGTAAAAATATTGGAGTAGAGAGACTGAAACAATGACATTTTGCGGCTCTCTTCGTCACGTTTTCCTCGTTCTGAATAATTCCTCTTCAACGGGCTGACTAGTCCTTCTCAAGCCATTTATTTAGCTATTGTGGAAAAATACTTGGATAAAAAGAATATCCTGTAAAAATATTGGAGAGACAGAAACAATAACATTTTGCGTCTCTCTTCGTCGCGTTTGCCTCGTTGTGAATAATTCCCCCTCAATGGGCAGTATGCTAAATCAGATGAAATCGTGACTGCACTGACGTCATCCACCTGTTGGGGACGCTACAGCCTTATAATGGTAGGCGTGGCTAACCAGCAGATTAAAAGACTAATTTCTCGTCATCTGCACTTTGCGAAATTGATGTATATAGTTGAATCGTCTCAAAATATGATTCTAATTAACATAATAATCCTATTTAAGACGTTTTTTTCTCCTGTCGTACGCACTTTAAAGCCCATAGCACCGTGGTTAATGTGGACGGAAAAGAAAAATTGATGAGAGATTTCAACGAAAGATTGTGCGGATGGTGGATAAAGAACCTGGACTAACATCCAAACAAGTTCAAGCTGTCCTGCAGTCCAAGTGTACAACAGTGTCAACCCGTACTATCCGTCGGCGTCTGAATGAAAAGGGACTCTAGGGTAGGATACCCAGGAAGACCGCACTTCTGACCCAGAAACATAAAAAAGCCAGGCTGGAGTTTGCCAAAACTTACCTGAGAAAGCCAAAAAACGTTTTGGAAGAATGTTCTCTGGTCACATGAGACGAAAGCTTTTTGAGAAAAGGCATCAACATAGAGTTTACAGGAAAAAAACCAAGGCCTTCAAAGAAAAGAACACGGTCCCCACAGTCAAGCATAGCGGAGGTTCCCTGATGTTTTTGGGTTGCTTTGCTTCTTCTGGTATTGGACTGCTTGACCGTGTGCATGGCATTTCAAGTCTGAAGACTACCAACAAATTTTGCAGTATAATGTAGGGCCCAGTGTGAGAAAGTTGAGTCTCCCTCAGAGGTCATGTGTCTTCCAGCAGGACAATGACCCAAAACACACTTCTAAAAGCACTAGAAAATGGTTTGAGAGAAAGCACTGAAGAGTTCTAAAGTGGCCAGCAATGCGTCAAGACCTGAATCCCAAAGAATACCTGTGGCGAGATCTGAAAATGGCAGTTTGGAGAAGGCGCCCTTCAAATCTCAGAGACCTCAAGCAGTTGGCCAAAGAAGAATGGTCTAAAATTGCAGCAGAGCATTGTAAGAAACTCATTGATGGATACCGGAAGCGGTTGTTTGCAGTTATTTTGTCTAAAGGTTGTGCTACAAGTATTAGGCTGAGGGTGCCAATACTTTTGTACGGCCCATTTTTGGAGTTTTGTGTAAAATGATAATGATTTAATTTCATTTATTATTCTCTTGTGTGTTCATTGCAAGCAAAATCAAAATAGATGGAAGATTTTATGACCAAAGCATTTGTAATTGCCATCATTTTCTGGGAGAAATTGAGCATTATCTGACAAAATTGCAGGGGTTCCAACACTTTTGGCCTAGCAGTGTAGATTATACAGTAAAACAAGGGAACAATAGAGCACATGGATTGGTTAATGGCCTGCCTTTGCCAATGATGCCTATGTTTTTTTTATACTTTGATTGAACATGCTGTGGCTGTAGTTTAATATGGCCCCCTTCTATTGTCAAAATATACTGTACGTAAGCAAGAAAGTTAGCCCGCATCTGCTGTTGATACTGCATCATGGTCTTACCTTTTACAGCAGTGTACACCACTGTCACAATGAATGAAGTTATAGGTTGTGCATGAAGTTAGAAAAAAACTTAATGACAACCAGTACATCAGAACCTATAGATACATTTTTATGTGTGATTAAAGATGAAATCAACTTATTTACTTTAACAACAACCCAAAAACATACTGTGTATAGAAATAGCAAACAGCTTTGCTATTTTTGGGGGGGAACCGCAAGGCCAATTACGTCATTTTTGTAGACTAAAAACATTTGTGTTTGACTTCAAAAGAGGAAAAAATTCCAATTAGTACTGTGCCTCCCCTGGTAAAGCTTCTTATGAAGTCCTCTGCAAACAGTAGATAATGATATCTTCATCTGTGCCCCTTGGTGTTGTTACTAATGTTTTGCGTGATTGTTGTTTACAGCTTTCACGAAATTTCTTACACCCACTCCTGTTTTCTTTAATAAACCAGGTTCATATATGTTACAAGTAAAACCCAAATGTGAAACTACAACCCCTAGCAAAAAGTATGGAATCACAAGTCTCGGATGAGCACTCATTCAGACATTTTATCATGCAGAACAAACTCAGATAAAAAGCTTGAAAAAAATATGAATTAGTTCAAAAGTGCAACTATTTAGCATTCAGAAACACTAAAAGAAATGAATAAAAAACAATGTGGTGGTCAGTATATGTTACTTTTAGAGCAAGTGCAGGGAAATATACAGTATATGGACTCACTCCAGTCTGAGGAAAAAAATATGGACTCATGAGAAACAAACAAAGGAATAACAATCAAAACACATCTCTAGTATTTAGTAGCATCACCTCTGGCTTTTATGACAGCTTGCAGTCTCTGAGGCATGGACTTGATGAGTATTCTTCATCAATTTGGTGCCAACTCTCTTTGATTGCAGTTGCCAGACCATCCTTGCAGGTCGGACCCTTGCTGTGGACCATTTTTTTTCAATTTCCACCACAGTTTTTCAATAGGGTTGAGATCTGGGCTTTTTCCAGGCCAGGACATTGACTGGATGAGTCTTTCTCCAAGGAATGCTTTACAGTTTTAGCTCTGTGACATGATGCATTGTCATCTTGGAAAATGATTTCATTATCCCCAAACATATTTTCAATTGAAGGGATAAGAAAGCTGTCTAAAATTTCAATGTAAACTTGTGCATTTATTGAAGATTTAACCACAGCCATCTCGCCAGTGCCTTTGCCTGACATGCAGCCCCATATCATCAAGGACTGAGGGAATTTTGATGTTTTCTTCAGGCAGTCATCTTTATAAATCTCCCTGGAACGGCACCAAACCAAAGTTCCAGCATCATCACTTTGTCCAATGCAGATTCTTGACCCTTGACACCTTGTCCAATGCAGATTCTTGACTCTTGACAAGGTGATGATGCTGGAACTTTTGTTTGGTGCTGGTTCAGTGAGATTTAGAAAGATGACTGCCTGAAGAAAACATTCCATACTTTTTGCTAGGGGTTGCATGAGGGAACATTCAGCACTATGAATACTGTGAATGTCACATGTCCAAATGTTTAAAGGGAACTATGGACAGAGAGACTGGTAGTTCTTAAAAGATAAATGTTAGTATGAGTTACAATAATTTGATATTCAAACCCCTCTCAATGTTTTCATTTTTAAACATTTTAAAAATTAGTTTAACTAGTAGGTCTTCATTCTTGTTGACGACGCGATGCACTCTGGTCGGTGACGTCACTTGGCAGCGTTGCCGTACTTCCACAGTGTCACTCGTTAGCTACCTAAACATGTCGTCAGTTCTGCCCTTCCAATTTGAACCTGAGCGGAAAAGTGATGATCAGGACAGCACTGTCGATATATCACAAAACGAACAGCAAATGTAATTAAATGCATAAACCACAGGACTATACTTCTGCATGATGTTAGAGTTGTGATTGTTGTTATAAAGCAATCGCAACCCACATGCGTTGTCTGTGCAGTAAAACCTGAGAGGAAAACGCAACTGAAATGAAAGTGCGGCTGGCTTGACCACGGAATTAGAAAACGCGACTCACTTCAGACAGCAAGCAGACAGCAATAGCATATGGATTGCGTAAAAAGGTTTATTGAACACACAAAAAAAAGGAGACACAAAAAGGGTCAGTGACAGTAGGTCGGGATAAAAAAATAAAAAACGAGGGAAAACCGCGGTGAGAGGCAGACAATCGAAAAAAAATATCAAGGCAATTATGCAACTAGCAACGAAGGGATATACAAACTGTCAAATGGCAGCAAGGCAATGTCTCGGCAAGCCGCCTAGGATCGGTTTAAAGACACTGCTGATGAGCTGCAATTGGATGGAGGTACGACGTTCGGAACTCATCCCGCAGCTCTGTAACAAATCAATCTGACCAGCAGCATAATGCGACAAAATCATGCCAGTCGTCATACTAGCTTCGCTTTCTAGCTAGCACAGCTATTCTTCCGGTCCAAGCCGACCACGTCATCACCCCCAACGTGCATTGCACGCGTAAAACATGGCGCCCTACGAAGGTCAAAACATGTACTAAATACGCATTAAAGTTTTTTAAATCAATGGCAATATACTGTATATACTGTATGTGTTTCTAATAAAATATTTTTGTAAAGAGAACAATTGTGTCTTATTAAAGTCTTTAAATCCGAGGATCCGTTTAAGTCAGTGCTATTTTCCATATGATTCAGATTTACAGGAAATACCTGGAAAGCAAAGGTCATCTTTTTCTGTCCAACCCAAAAGTTTTCAACTAACACTAAAAAAATAAGGGAGTTAGCCAAACAGTTCCAACTCTGTAAGAGGGAGAGCAAACTAACATAGCTCAAAACGTAGCCCCTTGCCTCATATATACAGTTTTATATGCCTACCAGGAGACACTTTTGCTTAGTCTATAAAATAAATGGGGAATGTCTTCAAGCAGTCCAGTGAATGCATGTTCAAAGTGAGCCTTTTCTAGAAAGTAAAATCAAGCAAATATGAACTATAGACCCACTTCATGATACGTGGTTGGAAGAAAACATTCTCAACTGTACCTACTAAAATAAAATAAAATAATGTTTATACAGGATATTGTTCTTAGCAGCTACTCCTGGAAAAAGTGTCCCTCAAGTACTTTACTCATCAAAACAAAAAAAGCTTCAGCATTGTTGCAAATGTTACGATCTCACTGAAATCAACATTCAGAATAACATATTTAACGTGATTATTTCAGTACCACTGACAGCATGCAAAAAAAAAAACAAAAAAAAACTACTAAATGAGAGGAACATTTTTGCCTCATTATGCACTTTACCCAGTGCGTCAAGTGTTCTAACTTGTAGTCTAATCTGTCTACTGGCATCTTCATGCACTCAAGCTCATGTGCACAGCTGACTTTCATTACACTTTGACTGCAATATTTCAAGGGAACTCTAAAAGCTTAGTCCAGTGACGCATACTGTATTCTGTATTCAATGTACTATTTATAGAATGATTGGGAGTCGTTATTCCACTTTGAGTTTGCTGCTAAGTGCCAGAACTCAGGATGGCAAACTTAAAACTCTAAATTATACCAGTGATGAATGAGTGCAGCTTGATAACTATGCCAAGGGAAGCAGTATTTCCGAATGTTGTACTTTCAGAAAAATGAGCTGGGAGCAGGGGCGGAACTTAGAGGGATCCTGGGGGTGCTTCTAAGGCAATGGGCCTTTTTTTCATGGACCGCCAATGTGTGGCAATGTGACAGGGCTAAAAACAAACATTAATTGCAGGGAAAATGTAATTCACCATACGCTGAAAAAACCCTTCTTAACAGTGGCCAATTGTAAAACTTGACGGCAAATATCCTTGGTCGCCGGCATAATGAGTTGTTCTCCAATCAATAAAGGTACCTTGGCTTTCGTAATACGGTTCGCCACGAAGTATGATGCTCTCAGTTCGCTCATTCGTCTCATTCGCCTGTGTTGCCTCGTTTGCTAGCTTTTAGCTACATATTATGCCGAATGGACTTGTTTGTAGGCTCCTCTTCTGGCTCAGCAAGTGTCCCTTTCCCCGTAAAAAAGCTGTCGAAAGATGTGTCGGCTTATTATTTCCTGGTAACAAATCTGATGCGCCAATGTCATTATCGAAGACAAGCCTAATCCGAGCAAAACGCTCGGAAGTACCCAGTCCGCCATTGCTGAGGTGTGCCGCCCGCAGCACACAGCCAACAGCAGCTTCGTTACTTTTTACTGTTTGATTTTTTATGATTCCGATTCCATTATCGATATTGCTTAACGATTTGATTCTTTATCGATTCTCTTATCGATTCTAATTTGGACTAATGGACTGTACAAGGTTCTGGGTTCAATATGTTTTATGGTTCATTCGCTTCGGGGTGTCGGTTAGAACACAAGGAGCGGAGAGTGGAGTTGGTCTTTAGCACTTTTAATCCAACTTGGCAACAGGCACAACTATATACAGGCAATGGCACTTGATATGAGAATCACTCAATGAGTAGATGAGAGCATGCGTGGAAAGATGTTGATGTATTTGTATGTGTGTGGAAGAAGACTGGAATGTGTGAGTATATGTGTGGTTCTGAAAGGAAAGAAAATTACATCATATTAGTGCTGATGCAATAAACAATGCAAATTGACTGTAAAGCAGTCAATAACACATATACATGAATCGCACAGTATAATGAACACAAAGGTGGGGGGGCGCGAGTGTGCGCACACAACCCAGAAGCATAATGCATGCACGCGCAGTCATCTTGGCCATAAAAGTGGTGAAAACTAAGCACTTTACACTCATATGGATGTACAACATCATCTTAAAATGCTAAACTGACACATTCCCTATTAACACAAATGTGCAACGCAAATATAAAGTAAACAACACTCTCCTCGACGCAGCGAGGATGAGCGAGTAAAAATACGAAACGCTCGCGCTGATAACGGCTTTAACTTATCATAGGAACTTTATGAGATGAAGAGGAAATACTTACATTCGTTCATGGACGCACACAGATTAACACTTCCTCGCACACATTTTAACAGGTGGCCGCACACTGCTCGAAATGCGCACCTTACGCCTATTCACGGTCCCAGAATACGCAGCGCGTGTGACGTAGAACAATAACAGGAAGTAACTGACTGGTTGCCATGGGAACGAACGCATACACAGGAACCTTTCTAACAGGAGTATTAAAATTGCTAATAAAATCGTTTAGGATTATTTTAGATGCATATATGTTATATTTTTCGTATAGAGTATTTGACGAGGAATACGATAGACCCATTAATAAACTTTGGGGGGAAATCACCATTTCTTTAAGTAGTCTCATGAATAATTAGCTGGCCTGTGAAAATCAATGCCAAATCACTCGGTGACGACTCTCCAGATTATACTTCGTGAGTGGTCCCTCTTTGAGTAATCATGTTGTCTTACTTGCTGAATCTAATGAGCGTAACATGCGTAATCGTGCTGGTTGGAATCTATAAGAGAATCGTTAATAATAAACTGCCAAACATTTCCATTGAAACACACAGAACCGATTCTCTATAGGAATTGGCTCTCGATTCCCATCCTTCTCTGCACACAGCCAACAGCAGCTAACCTTACTGTTTACTCTGACTGACGCTGGGCTGCTATAGATGTGCAAACACTCCAGTAATGGCGGCCAACCACTAGAGCACGACGTACACAAATCTCTACTCGGATTGGTCATATAGGCATATTGATGTGTCAAGAGGCACAGGTCAGATTGCGGTAGTCAGTGGCGCGGAAAGTGGGGTGCTGAGGGTTCTGCAACACCCCCTGGTGTTGGGGAGGGGGAAAAAGTGTTTTGGTTGATTTTATTGTTTTTTGGGGGGACACCTTGTTACGTTGTTGCTTGTTACCGGGTCACGTTGAATAAGACGCTATTTGTGAAAAGGGATCGTTAACCCGAGGCTTATTGGACCTTTTAGTTTTCAGAGGTCTCTGTGTGTCATTGGGCTGTCTAGCTGCACTGATCTGGGTTATAAAACACGGGCACTTTTATTTCTAAAACCAAAACTCCAACACACACACTGTAGGTGAAGTAGAATGCTGTCTTTGTAGTAGCCTAGTAGTGGTACGTTAACTATCCAGCATGCATGTGTACTCTCATTGTGCACGCCTTGTATGCAGGTCCTCTGCAGGGTTCAACAAGCCAAATTTAAGATTTTTAAAGGCTTTTTAAAGACTATAACGTCCCTGGCGGTCATTAACAAACAATTTATTATTTCTCTGCGTCCCGGTAGCGGTCACAGACCGGTGCAGGTCCTCAGCCCGGTGATGGGAGATCACTGCTCTAAGGGGCCCGGTTTTTGGGCAGGCACAAAGTGGGGGAGGGGAGGGTCAAACAGAAAGGTAAGATGATGTGTGGAGCTATAATATAGTGTTTAAGTGTTAAAATATCTCTGCTAGGCGCTTGGCCGGTTGTCTGGCGGGGCCTGCGAAAAAAATTTCCACTTGCACCAGTAGCACAAGTGTGGAGGGGCTCTTGAATGATTGTCCTCTACCCCCTCCTGACCACACCTGTTGGATGGTAGACTAGGGGGTTCCCGTTCATGCTCGTTGCACCCGGGTCCTGTTCACATTTGTTCCGCCACTGGCTAGGAGGCAGAGTTGGGATTAAATGAATACGCCGATGCTACACAATGAAATAATTACTGTATAACGGTCTAACGTGTAAAACAGGCTAATCTAAATCTAATCATTACCATTTGATAAGAAAGCATCTGAAAGAGAGGAATACAAGAAGAGATAAAGGTGGACAGCAATATTGGGAATGGCGCCACGAATATAAGTCTGTGAATCAGTGTTTCAGCCAAGACAAAGGGCATACAGATGGATCGGATCAATGTGAGGGAGCAGGGCTTTAGGGCTTGGTTATAGCAGGGAGGTGATATTTCTCAACTCCAGTCCATGAGCCACACAGCCTCTGTTGGACCTCTACTGCTGACTGTCAGCATATCCTAACGAGGTTCTCTAATAGGGTGATTTGGAAATCATTTTTAGCTTTCTTTCTTCTATACTACAGTACAGCCTTGTTTTATCTTCCTCTCAGCTGGTGCCTTTGGTTATCTCTGATCATATCGCATGTCATTCCTCATGCCTGGCCCACACTTCCCTTTGATTATCCTTTCTCTCTCTCTGGTTTGCAATAATAGCCTTAAAGCCAAACCGTGCGATGAAGATAAATAAATACAGCTAGGTTGCAATGCAATACCTAAGTACATTTGGCTGTAGCCCTAGTGAGGAGAAGCGGCTCGTAAAATGAATGAATGAATGCTATGACTGCTGATTTTGTTTTTTGTTTTTTTGTTTTAATTATTTTGTGAACTGCTTTTTGTGCTTTGTTTTTAACTGTGTTTTTGCTGCTGCCTCTCTTGGCCAGGACTCTCTTGTAAGAGATTTTTTTAATCTCAGTGAGACTTTTTCTGGTTAAACAAAGGTTACAAAAATAAAATGAATAAATAAATCATCATTAAATCTGTTCTGACTCTTTTAGGTTTAGCCATCCATCCATTCATTCATCCATCCATCCATCCATCTATCCATCCATCTTCAACCGCTTATCTGGAGTCGGGTCGCGTGGCAGCAGTTTCAGCAGGGATTCCCAAACTTCCCTTTCCCAGGCCACATTAACTAGCTCTGACTGGAGGATCCCGGGGCGCTCCCAAGTGAGAAAGAGAGATATAATGGTTCTGGGCCTGCGCCGAGGTCTCCTCCCAGCTGTACGTGTCAGGAACACCTCCCTAGGGAGGCACCCTGGTGGCATTCGCATCAGATGTGCGAACCACTTCAACTTTCTCCTTGAAGGAGCAGCGACACGACTCTGAGCCTCTCGCGAATAGCAGCATTCCTCACCCTGCCCACTTCAGCCGCTTGTACCCGCGATCTTGTTATTTCGGTCATGACCCATCGTTCATGACCTTAGGTGAGGGTAGGAACGATGATCGAATAGTAGATGGAGAGCTTTGCCTCTCGGCTCAGCTCCCTCTTAATTCCTTTGGGTGTAGCTCGATAAGGAATTACCAAAAATAATACTGATAAAAGAACAATTATCAATGAAATGCATTTTGATTACTGGATTTTCGCAACCATAAGGCGCACCCTATTAAAAGGAGTGGGCTCATTTTCGGATGATATTTTTTTTATTTAACACACATTGGGTGCACCTTATACTGTAATTGGGCGCATGAAAAAGATACGCTAGCATGTCCGCTAGCATGCACGCTAGTTATTCTTTTTTTTTTTAAGGCAGCAGGAGCAAAACTGGGTTCATTTGTACTTTATTAAATAATTTAACAAAGTACTCATATCAATCTTAATCAATCCACAAATCCATCAAAGTCCTCATTTTCTTTATCCAAATTGAACAGCTGGGGTTAATTCCATCAAACACAGCAGCTCAAATTTTCATTAGGCAACATCTTCGTTTTAAAAATCACACTAGGTAGCAGTTTCTTTTTGTTTCGCGTAGGTGATAGCCTTAAATTTGAACTGGGCTTTGTAAGCGTCTCTTCGTAATAGATGCCATTTTCGATGGTCCTTCACCAAACCAATGTTGTTTAGCCTAACACAGTGATTTTCTATATTTTCTGAGTCACGGCACGTTTTTACATCGGAAAAAATCTTGCGACACAAACCAAAAATGTTTCAAGATTACTGTCTGTCCAGTATATAAAATAATTTGTCATTTATATTTACTTGGTGTGAAACTTGAGCCTGTTTAGATGAACACAAAGCCGATATCCTGGCAGGAATTGAAGAAAGACACACACACAAAGCTCTTCTTCAAAAGCTCTCAGTCTGTCTCTGTTACTATATTTTTTTAATATGAGTTAGGCTTGAAAAACAATTATCCAACAAGGGGACTTTAACAATGTCTTTAACGCTGGATGACAATGGCTTCACAGGCAGGTAGTATGAATGTCTCTGCCACAGTGTGGGACTTTTTTAGATTCAGCAACAAGGTAACTGGCGGATGTTTTTTTTGGAGATGACGTTTAAGCTTGCTTGGCACCATTGCGCTGTTGCATAGCTGCTCATGTCGCATTCAAGAACTGCTCGGATTTCTAGACGTCAGCCACCTTGGGCTCCTCGACAATGTGTTGGACTGAAACACAGGGGGAGGATTGACGGTCGTCACATATGGATACAATGGAAAAGAAACTTTTGTGTATATCGACACTTGGCAAGTCTAATCAAATGATGTACAGTAGACGTGCTGGGTCCACATTGTTGCGGAGAGCATGGTGGCTGATTGCTCGACATCCGAGCAGTTCTTGAACGTGACACAAGCAAAACCTCGCTCATCTGCACAGGACCGCAACCTTCCAGCTAAGCCTTTCTTCCTATTGCATTTCCGCCCGACGACAAAAAAAAAAAAAAAAAAGAAAAAAAAGAAAAAGCGATATTGGATAAATTCTCGCGGCACACCTGACGATCTCGTATGGCACACCGGTTGAAAAACATTGACTTAACGAACACACTCGAATGTTACAGCTACTGGGGGCACTCCCCCTATCACACGCAACCTTCTCCCTTTAAGGTTCTCATGCTGCTCTCACTTATGTACGCCTTTTCAAAAATTGCTCAGTCAGACAGACACATTTTGGTACTCAGTCCACACAATAGGTGCAGCACATAACTAGGCACTCCATCCATTTTGGAGATTTTTTTTTACTATTAGGTGCGCATTATGGTCATGAAAATACAGTAATTTATTTGGAAACCAGGATCCTGTTGGGATGTCCAAATGGGCATTAAGTCATACCATCCTACCCATGTGAGAGACAAAGCACATGCATATTCATTTAGCACTACCACAGATATAACGCGTTAGCGATATAACGAATGGCTATCTAATAATATATATATATAAATTAAAACTCAAAATGTGAATAAAACTTTTTAATATATATATAAACTTTACGTAACTTTTTCAAGGAATTTGCTGTATACCATCTACAAAAAAATGTACAGTATATTTGTAGTATCTATTTAGATTAAGTGCAGACTTGCTACAGAAAATCAATGTATGCCATACTGTAGGACAGGAAAATTCACATAGTATGACATTTGCAACCTATCCAAATTGTAGCAATCTCCGATGGCAAGCAATATCATTTGACAAATGCACAGCAATTTGGACAACAGTGGCTTGAACGATTATTTATGGTTTGAAATTTCGGTCTTCAGATAATATTAATTGAGGTTATAATTAATCATTTTCCTCGCATGCCATATATCTAATCATGTGCATGCACTCCTTAAAATTACTAAAGTAATAAAGGTTCTTGTATCTCAGTACTATAGTCACGTAAGCAATCACAGACAGCTAAGATGCATCATGGTTCAATATATCGCCTTCTCACCAAAGTCATTTCAATCGGTCTTTCTTCCATGTGCGTAAATTCATTGTCTCTAACTTGAAATTCTGATCAGCCCACAAATTGACTCTGCGGCTTCTAATTTAATTCTCTCTGCATGAACGATTAAGGAAGTTGTATTGATAAACGGCAGCTGTCTTTTTTTGAAGACTGAAACATTGGTAGCAGACAGGATGTGACTTGAAGGTCCACACTCTCATCTCAAAGCACTCTCATTAGTCTGTCTGATGGAAGCACATTATAGCTTGCACTGTGATTAAATCGGAACAGTCCCTACGGGCAATAAAAACATCAGTTACGGTGCACAGCTGCTCCTGTAATGTCATAAATATGTCTTTATTTGACATTTTTGTTGAGCGGAGACACTGACAAAATGTATAACAAAGCTTTAAAGTCTTGTATCTTTGATTGGAAAGGTGTTTCCAGATTGTTTGAAATGAGATGTATCCCCCAATATATGTTGAGACCTCGATAAAGTAGCTTATTTTTCGGACTATAAATCATAGTTTTTTATAGTTTGACTGGGTCTGCGACTTATACTCAAGTGTTCGTTTTCTGTGGTTTTTTCAATCAGCCTGTTATGTTGTTTTATTTAGGCTATAGTTATCTGAAAAACTCTTAGTATATATTAACAGAGGCCGATTTAGCCTGTTGTTCTCCAGTTTACTAATATTACTTTAAAGTATATATATAAAGTACACTGTTGGCCAAAAGTATTGGCACCCCTGCAATTCTGTCAGGTAATGCTCAGTTTCTCCCAGAAAATGATTGAAATTACAAATGCATTTTACACAAAACTCCAAAAATGGGCCGGACAAAAGTATTGGCCTCCTTTGAAAAACCATGTGATGCTTCACTAATTTGTGTAATTAACAGCACCAGTTTACCTGTGGCACATAACACGTGGTAGTATAACTAAATCATACTTGCAGCCAGTTAAAATGGATTAAAGTTGACTCAACCTCTGTTCTGTGTCCTTGTGTGTACCACATTGAGCATGGAAAAAAAGAAACAAGACCAAAGAACTGTCTTAGGACTTGAGAAGCAAAATTGTGAGGAAGCATGGGCAATCTGAAGTCCATCTCCAAAGACCTGAATGTTCCTGTGTCTACCATGCGCAAAGTCCACAATAAGTGTAAAGCCCACTGCATTGTGGCTAACCTCCCTAGATAAGGACGGAAAAGAAAAATTGACGAGAGATTTCAATGAAAGATTGTGCGGATGGTGGATAAAGAACCTCAACTAACATCCAAACAAGTTCAAACTGTCCTGCAGTCCGAGGGTACAACAGTGTCAACCCGTACTATCCGTCGGCGTCTGAATGAAAAGGGACTCTATGGTAGGATACCCAGGAAGACCCCACTTCTGAGCCACAGACTTCAAAAAGCCAGACTGGAGTTTGCCAAAACTTACCTGAGAAAGCCAAAAAACATTTTGGAAGAGTGTTCTCTGGTCACATGAGACAAAAGTAGTGCTTTTTGGGAAAAAACATCAACATAGAGTTTACAGGAAAAAAGTAAGGCCTTCAAAGAAAAGAACGCCGTCCCCACAGTCAAACATGGTGGAGGTTCCCTGATGTTTTGGGGTTGCTTTGCTGCCTCTGATACTGGACTGCTTGACTGTTTGCATGGCATTATGAATTCTGAAGACTACCAACAAATTTTGCAGCATAATGTAGGGCCCAGTGTATCCTACATATATATACAGTGCCTTGCAAAAGTATTCGGCCCCCTTGAATCTTGCAACCTTTCGCCACATTTCAGGCTTCAAACATAAAGATATGAAATTTAATTTTTTTGTCAAGAATCAACAACAAGTGGGACACAATCGTGAAGTGGAACAACATTTATTGTTTATTGTTTATTTGTTAACTTTTTTAACAAATAAAAAACTGAAAAGTGGGGCGTGCAATGTTATTCGGCCCCTTTACTCTCAGTGCAGCAAACTCACTCCAGAAGTTCAGTGAGGATCTCTGAATGATCCAATGTTGTCCTAAATGACCGATGATGATAAATAGAATCCACCTGTGTGTAATCAAGTCTCCGTATAAATGCACCTGCTCTGTGATAGTCTCAGGGTTCTGTTTAAAGTGCAGAGAGCATTATGAAAACCAAGGAACACACCAGGCAGGTCCGAGATACTGTTGTGGAGAAGTTTAAAGCCGGATTTGGATACAAAAAGATTTCCCAAGCTTTAAACATCTCAAGGAGCACTGTGCAAGCCATCATATTGAAATGGAAGGAGCATCAGACCACTGCAAATCTACCAAAACCCGGCCGTCCTTCCAAACTTTCTTCTCAAACAAGGAGAAAACTGATCAGAGATGCAGCCAAGAGGCCCATGATCACTCTGGATGAACTGCAGAGATCTACAGCTGAGGTGGGAGAGTCTGTCCATAGGACAACAATCAGTCGTACACTGCACAAATCTGGCCTTTATGGAAGAGTGGCAAGAAGAAAGCCATTTCTCAAAGATATCCATAAAAAATCTCGTTTAAAGTTTGCCACAAGCCACCTGGGAGACACACCAAACATGTGGAAGAAGGTGCTCTGGTCAGATGAAACCAAAATTGAAATTTTTGGCCACAATGCAAAACGATATGTTTGGCGTAAAAGCAACACAGCTCATCACCCTGAACATACCATCCCCACTGTCAAACATGGTGGTGGCAGCATCATGGTATGGGCCTGCTTTTCTTCAGCAGGGACAGGGAAGATGGTTAAAATTGACGGGAAGATGGATGCAGCCAAATACAGGAACATTTTGGAAGAAAACCTGTTGGTATCTGCACAAGACCTGAGACTGGGACGGAGCTTTATCTTCCAACAGGACTATGATCCAAAACATAAAGCCAAATCTACAATGGAATGGTTCAAAAATAAATGTATCCAGGTGTTAGAATGGCCAAGTCAAAGTCCAGACCTGAATCCAATCGAGAATCTGTGGAAAGAGCTGAAGACTGCTGTTCACAAACACTCTCCATCCAACCTCACTGAGCTCGAGCTGTTTTGCAAGGAAGAATGGGCAAGAATGTCAGTCTCTCGATGTGCAAAATTGATAGAAACATACCCCAAGCGACTTGCAGCTGTAATTGGAGCAAAAGGTGGCGCTACAAAGTATTAACGCAAGTGGGCCGAATAATATTGCACGCCCCACTTTTCAGTTTTTTATTTGTTAAAAAAGTTTAAATTATCCAATAAATTTTGTTCCACTTCACAATTGTGTCCCACTTGTTGTTGATTCTTGACAAAAAAATTAAAATTTTATATCTTTATGTTTGAAGCCTGAAATGTGGCGAAAGGTTGCAAGGTTCAAGGGGGCCGAATACTTTTCCAAGGCACTGTGTATATATATATATATATATATATATATATATATATATATATATATATATATATATATATATATATATATATATATATAAGCTGGGTATCCTTCAGAGGTCATGGGTCTTCCAGCAGGACAATGACCCAAAACATTTCAAAAAGCACTAGAAAATGGTTTGAGAGAAAGCACTGGAGACTTCTAAGGTGGCCAGCAATTAGTCCAGACCTGAATCCCATAGAACACCTGTGGAGAGGTCTGAAAATGGCAGTTTGGAGATGGCACCTTTCAAATCTCAGAGGCCTCCAGCAGTTGGCCAAAGGAGAATGGTCTAAAATTCCAGCAGAGCATTGTAAGAGTATCATTGATGGATACCAGAAGCGGTTGTTCGTAGTTATTTTGTCTCATGGTTGTGCTACCAAGTATTAGGATTAGGGTGCCACTACTTTTGTCCAGCCCATTTTTGGAGTTTTGTGTAAAACGGATGATTTATTTTTTTTTTTTTCATTCTCATTTGTGTTTTTTCATTGCAAACAAAATAAATGAAGATATTACGGACAAAGCATTTGTAATTGCAATCATTTTCTGGGAGAAATTGAGCATTATCTGACATCAGTGTGTTCTTCGTTATTTAATTAATTATTGAATTAACCTTGGGGCAACAACCAGAAAAAAAAAAAACAAATAACATCTTTGTGTCTATTCACCTTATAGTTTCGTGCTTTTATGACTTTCCTAAAACTGTGTGTTTGACCTCTTTCTATTTTTTTTTAACTTTGAAATCACTCCAAAAAAAATGTCATTTGAATATCATTTCAGCCCTACCACATTCAACAAGCGCCCAGCCATTTCTTAAGGCTGCTATTCCTGTTACACCCATCCAGTTCTCCTTCCCCCCCCCCACTCCCACAGGGAATAATGGCCCATCATTCAGTCAAAGCCTTCAAAGCCTTCAAGGAGGCCAACAGTAGACAGCAGAGTCGTCACCTTTGAATCTGTGGCACTCGGACGGATAATTTTCTCCAGGGTATTTTGCCAACTATTTTTATACTTTACTTATGTTTAAGGTCCCCCCCCGCTTCTACAAGGTACGCCTGCATTTGCGCAAAATACTCATGCGTAGAAAGGAGCAGCCTCATATGTTACGTCATTGCCCACACAGTTTACCTCTGATCCGGAAAGTCATTACTCGCTGGCGGGAAATTTCTAAATTACTACACCTTCTAGACCAGGAGTCGGGAACTCCGTTTTGTGATCACTGCTTTTTCGTGAATGCAAATAAACGCATGACGCAGAAGCGAGAGTGAAGGGAGAGCACGCTCAGCTTTTACGAGCAGTCGCTGAGTTGTGATTGAAATAAATCTTTACAAAACATCGTTAATTGGGATGTTACAATCGATGCTCAGTTGCGCTCTCACCACTTAAAAAATAACAAATTGAAACATATGGCGTGGCGCTGCGTATATTTCCTGGAAGCCGGAACCAGGAGTGTTTGTGTATAACAGTGTCGATCCTGGAAGTGGTGACAGTTTTGACAGGCGGAAATGTAATGGGAAAAAAATGATCGCGTGCCTCTTTGACTGGAGTTACCATGCAGAGTCACTTTTCGGAGTTTAATTTTCCTCCACGCATTTTTAAAGACTCATGTTCGGTCGGCATGGAGTTGGGAAGGGCCAGCCCCGCAGCTGGCTGATCGGAGACAACGAGGGAGATGAGGTCTGTAAAAAAACGCTCATCTCTGCGTCATCCAAGATGGGAGGAATACAAATGGGCACTGGATTAAAGCATATTATTTCAATTTCCACCGCATGTTTTCAATAGGGTTGAGATCTGGGGTATTTGCAGGCCATGACATTGACTGGATGAGTCTTTCTCCAAGGAATGCTTTAACAGTTTTAGCTCTGTGGCATGATCCATTGTCATTTTGGGTTAGGGTTAGGGTTTGATGATTTCATTATCCCCAAACATATTTTCAATTCAAGGAATAAGAAAGCTGTCTAAAATTTCAATGTAAACTTGTGCATTTATGGAAGATTTAACCACAGCCATCTCCCCAGTGCCTTTGCCTGACATGCAGCCCCATATCATCAAGGACTGAGGGAATTTTGATGTTTTTCTTCAGGCAGTCATCTTTGTAAATCTCACTGGAATGGCACCAAACAAAAGTTTCAATATCATCACCTCGTTCAATGTAGATTCTTGACTCATCACTGAAAAAACCTTCATCCAGTCATTCACAGTCCATGATTGCCTCTCCTTAGCCCATTGCAGTCTTTTTCTTTTCTGTTTAAGTGTCAGTGATGGTTTCCTTTTAGATTTCCTGTATGAAAATCCCATTTCCTTTAGGCGATTTTGCACAGTTCTGTCACATATCTTGACTCCAGCCTCCTCCCATTTCTCCTTCATTTCTCTTGGTATACATCTTCTGTTTTCAAGACATATGGCCTTAGTTGTTTGTCATGACGTTTGAATGTCTTCCTCGGTCTACCAGTACGCTTAACTTTACCAACCTTGCCATGCTGTTTGTACTTGGTCCAGATTTTTGATACAGCTGACTATGAACAGCCCACATCTTGGCAACCATACGTAACGTTACCTTCTTCAAGAAGTTTGATAATCCTCTCCTTGGTCTCAAGAGACATCTCTCTTGGTGGAGCCATGATTCTTGTGAATCCACTTGGTCCAGCAGCCCTCCAAGGTGTGATAACTACACTGTTTTTAACTGCTGACTAATGAGCAGATCTAATCTGAGGTAAGGGCCCAATTAAGGAAAGGAAAATGACTGGGTGTGTCTGTATTTTCTGCTCAAAATGGAGTGATTCCATATTTTTCTCTTCAGAATGGAGTGATTCTATATTTCCCTGCACTTGCTCTATAAAAGTAACATTTATTGGCCACCACCATGTTTTGTATTCATTTTTTTTGGTGTTTCTGAATGCCAACGAGTTGCACTTTTTAACTAATTCATTATTTTTTCAAGCTTTTTATCTGAGTTTTTTCTACATAATAAAATGTCTCAGTGAGTGCTCGTCCGAGACTCGTGATTCCATACTTTTTGCTAGGGATTGTACAACGGTGCATCTTATTATTTTTCCTCTTTATTGTACATTCTTTAGCGACTTATACTCAGATGTGACTTATAGTACGAAAAATACGGTAAGGCAGCTTCAAAACAGGTGATAGAGGTCCAATCCTTTTTAATTGGGAGTTCTGGCTGCGATTATTCACTGGGTATATAATTGTATGATTGTATGGCTGCCAGACTGTTAAGTATTTTTTACGTTTACCTTCAAATTGATTTCTATCACTGTGAATGGCACTAAAACATGATCATTAACTAACATCACCTCCCTGTTCAAATGGATTTAGCGTCTAATGCCGTCAGTCTTACTGAAACATGATCATTCCGCGCCACCTCGTGCAGTTGAAAAGGATCTGGAGTCTATTGCCGTCAATGGCAGCTCATAAGTTAATAATGAATAATCTAAGATGTTAGAACTATAGTTGTTTAATAGAGAGTAGTTCATGTTGCAGTCTCTTGTTGATCAATTTACTTGTATGCAAATGTAGCAGGTGGCCCTTCAAAGAGCCACAAGATCAATTTAGCAAGGTTAGTCATCCCATGTAACGTCTGCTTAGTGTTGTGAATAAGGTCTACCATACGGGCCTCTTGAGTCATGCACCTCTGCCAGCTATTGGCCTGTCCTGTGCACAAAGCATTCAATATGCTATTGTGAGCTATATTTAAACACCAGTGAAAATGATGTAATCCTACAGTATGCCCTGCAGGATTGGTGGTGTGATTCAACAGCGAAAAAGTACAGGGACCAGTCTCATACGGCTTGATTAATACACTTTCGTTTTGTTCTTGTGCTCTTCATGTAGTAGGTCAGGTCCTATCTGGGTCAGTGTGGATCTAGCTTTATCGAATTTGCTCTTTTATCGATTGGAGGTTGACTGTTAGGGCGTGTTGTTCACTACGATAATAGCAACTGTCAAGCTTATCTGGCATTTGAAGAATCCAACTATAGGATGACAAGGCAGACTGCAGAGGTCCAGCAAATTAGCCACTGTTTCTGGATATCTATTAACTGTAAAATGTGTTCTTGCATAGAATGTCTTCTCAAGCGGAGCATCATTACTGCAGTTGAATAGCGACCAATTTTATTAGCTCTTTCAAGTGCCAATCTGTCCCATAATAAGACAGTGAGGGACACGCTATCTGCTAAAATGCCTTGTGTAGTCCCAAGGGTTCACTCCCGGGTGCCCTTGGGTGAAACAGTGGCATGGACACTACAGAGAGAATTTTTGGAGGTGAGCTTGATTAGAATTCAGGAGAAGTATTGCCCGAGTTCACCTTGGTCATTAAAGAGTTGTTACCTCAACCCGGACATTTGAACAGCCACTGCCCGTAATATAGACTGATGATTGAAGATGAGAGGACAGGGAGAGGCAAATGGGAGTCTGATTCATCCCAGTGTTTCTGACTGGTAATAATGTAAGGCTCAATACTTTGAAGTCGTGTCTCATATTCAGGAGGTAGAGCAATAAATGATGAATGGAAATCACATGGCAAGGAAAAGAAGACTGGAAATTCCTTTTGCATCCCAAATTGCACGTGGATGCTAGGAATTGTAGTTGCCTAGCAAACAAGCCATTAATGAGAAAGAAGGATTATGGAATACATTATAGCAGAAACCATGCAAATATGCCTTCCTTTGGTATGATGACATTACAGCAATTGGCAGCTTCCCTTTTTTTGAGCGACAGCGAAAATGAAAAGTGGTGTTTGGCATATGGCTTTTGGCATATGACAGTTTGTTTGGTATATGGCAAAAGTGCTTTTGTCATATGGCTTTTTTGTATATGGCAAAATGGCTTTTGGCATATGACATTTTATAACATATGGATTTTTTTGGTATATGGATCAAGAGCTTTTGGCATACGGTAGTTTTTTTTTAATACATATAGCAAATTTGGCTTTTGGCATATGCCATTTTTGGGGGGTAAATTGCATTTATTGGGGACATGGCAAAATTGCTGTTGGAATATGCCATTTTTTGCAGGCCATGCACGTCCATGCCATTGACGCCATGCACGTCCAAATTTCCTATATATTGTCAATGGCAGAAAAACGTGTGGTTGTGATTTTTGACCATACACTTACCACTAGAAGGATTTTCTGACATTGAAAATGAATGGGAAATTTGGAAGAGCAAGGCTGTCAATGGCATCGCCTTACTTGGGTGCCAGTTAAGTATCAATGCGCTGTAAAAGCCATTTTACCGTATACCAAAAAAAAAAAGTACCATATGCAAAAAGCCATTTTGCCATACGCTAAAATCCATTTTGACATATTCCAGATACCAGTTTTTGTTGCTGCAATTTTTTGAAGATATATTTTCTACTCCAATGACAACCCGGATAGCAAAATATAACTGAAGCGGATATCGGCCAGATGTACCGCGAATTTCGGTCCAGTTTTGTAAAACGGATCTGCCCCAGTTTCTTTTTGAACAGTGGGCCAAAGTCAGTATAGTTTCACTTGCCGGATTAACAAACAGTTTTGGGCCACAACTGGTCCAAAGTAGCAGAAATAACATTAATGTATGGCCCAAATATGGCACACATGTACTGTCATGTGTTTGTATTGCAAATTGAGTTTGTCTATTAAAAGCAATAATGACAACACTTCTTTTTCATGACATTTATTATTGCTAACATATTAATGGACCATAACATTACAACCAGTGTTGTTTTCGTCAGTGATGACTATAACGAAAATATTTCGTCGATGAACAATTTTTTTCATGACGGTGACGAGGCAGTATCGAGCTAAAAATGTATCTTGGGAGACTAAAACTTAACGACAATAATGCCAGTTTTCGTCTGACGAGACAAAAATGCGCCACAGTTTTAATCGCATGCTCAAATTGTGTGAAATTCTATGTGTCGTTAGCCTCCCTGGTTGTGTCACTCATGTGACGTGCTGCATCCCTACAACTCACCCACTAGTCTAGTGTCTCTCCAGTCTCCCCATTGCTTGTTTTAAAACACATACAGTAAGATTTGTCTTCTTATCACAGAGAATATGCAATATTGTATTAGTGTAGTAAGGTCTCTGCTGAGTGCTAAATGTAACTCGTAGCATTAGCATAGAATTCACGTTCACGTTAGCATTAGTCTATTGTTAACGGCGGGCGTCCTCCTAAACTCTTGGACAACTTTTTATATACAGTTCTTGGTGTCCAGTTGGGTATAACTAATTGAAAATAATGTAGCCTACTGTTTTCCTGCTGAGTGTGTATTTTCACGTGATAGATTTGTAGATGCTACAATATGTGCTCGTCTGTCATTGCGCATATATAAATAAATGTAAATCTTGTCTTCCTTATTTTTGGAGTGAAACGAAAATATACGAAAATATTGAGTTAACATGGACTAAAACCAAACGAAATTAGTCTCAGTTTTCATCAACAAAAACTAGATGAAGACAAACACATTTTAAAATGACTAAAATATGATTAAGACTAATAAGTATTTTCATCCAAAAGATAAAAACTAAGATGAAAATTAAAATGGCCGCCAAAAACAACACTGATTACAACATTGTTATTTTTCACAAAATATTTCAATTGCAGCAAGAAACTCCACATTAAATATGGCCCATTTTTTGACTGTAAACAACATATTGAATTATTTAAGGTTCTGGGGTAACATGGGACTTAAGCGCAGAGACAGGAGGCAAACTGGCAGTGGTAACAAGAGTTTATTGTCGATTAGAAGGAGTGGCAGATAGCGTTGAAAGAATCTGGTGGGCAGTCTGGTGATAGAACAGGTGAACGGGCAGAAAGGTGTTCTGGCAGGCAAGCAGTACAGACTCCAGGGAGAAAAAAAATGAACTCAGTATCAGGATTGTGAGATTCTTTGTTAGCTGAAAGCTGGAGTCACAAACTCTTGTAGTTGAGTTGTTGATCTGGGGATGATGTGAGGCCGAGGACCGGTTTAGGTAAGCTGCTGATGATGATCATCTAGTTCCAGGGTCACCCATCTGTCCAATCGTGCAATCAAGGCAGTGTCACACATACACAAACACAAGGAGGAAGAGTGGGGCTCAGGGGGCAGTGGGACTAACAGTTTTCCAACACCGAAACATTTACAGCAAAACAGAGTAAATGCTTGGTCCCTCGTTGTGCAACAAATTCTGAATTACTTAACTCGCAGACATGGCAGATCACTTGAATACACCGGCCATTTTATTAACGCTCAATTGAATAGCTTGTTTAACAGTCAAGCAGCGACTTCAAAATGCGATTATGACTTTGAATGAAGTACATACCATAAAAAATTGCCACGGGCCAAGATTCTCAGTCCTGGCTCCTGTGTGTTCTCCTGTTTAGTGTCGCAGCACGGATGCCCGCCTCACGGTGTGTGCTGTTGTGACATCACTCGTCGACCGTTAAATTTCAGATTTTAAGCGTGTCCAGTCTGCACGGTCCGCCCCGGAAAACAGTACGTAACCTATATTAGAACTGTCAGATTGATGATCCCAGCCGCTTCTGGCGCATGACGTTCAATGAGTGTAATTGCTATATGAATCTGGTGAGTTGATGCCAGATTTGATGGACATTCACCTGGTATCAGGAAAATTTAGTAGTTTTGGCATATTGATGATATCGTGTTTAAATAATACAACTTCACATGATTTGTAAAGGCAGGTGAAAGTTAATGAAGTCCTCCCATGAATACGGTCAAAAATAAATAAATAAATAAATCACTGCAAACTAAATGTAATGCTTGGATCTTAGTATTCATAACATGAAGTGAGAACAGACAAGAGGCAAATGCAACCAATAATATGGGCTGCTCATCGGTTTCTATAGTGATAAAATCTCACCCCTTGTGATTGACGGTTAAACTAGCAAGGATAGCTATAAAAGCTGTCGTAGAAAAAATAGGGTCTGCCCACACGTCTGAAGAACACTCACTGTGTCCTGCTGTAAGCTTTACTGCGGTTTTAGCGCTGCATGATGATAACGGATGATGTTAGGACAGCAGGAGGTGGGATGATAATTTATACATATGGGAAGAGACGACGGGCAGTTTTTTCTATTTTAAGTGGAATATAATTTATGATCTTGCTCTTTAGCCGTCCACCCCGATGAGTTCCCTGCTTTTGTTTTCAGTGTAGCCCTCTTTTTTCACCCCTGGGTCGTTAATTTTTTGCCTTCTTTCCTCCTGAGCCATTTTGGCTTTCTGTTTTTCCTGACAAACAACATCACCGACTGTAAATGCATACAAAATGGTTAAGCACCCGCCTCCCATATTCTATTGTCTTCATCCTTTGATCATCTGTCATCTTCATCTTGGTTGCCCTTGCCTCACAATCCTATCCATCACATCCCATTCCATGTCCATCATTTCTTCTTTTTCCTCATACTATTTCAATCCGTTATCCTCACTCCACTTCCTGCAGCTTTATTTCTTTAAACCTTTTTCTCACAGCTCCCCCCGTTTTCCTTCTACCTTCCTCTTCTACTTAACCAAAATGAATAGCTACGACCAGGGCCGAAGTGGGACTCATTTTCAGCCCGGGAGTTTCATGCCACAGACCGGCCCACTTTATATCATGACCTACCGTATTGAAATATTGTAATGATAAAATTGTTGACTGCAATTAATCCCATGCTGTCAATAGTAAACTTTTTTTTCATTATATATTTTAATTTTCAAATACACCTACAGTGCTGGCCAAAAGTATGGGAACCCCTGCAATTCTGTCAGATAATGCTCAATTTCTCCTAAAAAATGATTGCAATTACAAATGCTTTGGTATTAATATCTTCATTCATTATTCTTGCAATGAAAAAACAAAAAAGAGAATGGGAAAAAAATTTAACCATTGTCATTTTACACAAAACTCCAAATATGGGCCGGACAAAAGTATTGGCACCCTTTGAAAAATCATGTGATGCTTCTCTAATTTGTGTAATTAACGGCACCTGTTACTTACCTATGGCACATAACAGGTGGTGGCAATAACTCAATCACACTTGCAGCCAGTTAAAATGTATCAAAGTTGACTCAACCTCTGTCCTGTGCCCTTGTGTGTGCCACATTGAGCATGGAAAAAAGAAAAAAGACCAAATAACTGTCTGAGGACTTGAGAAGCAAAATTGTGAGGAAGCATGGGCAATCTCAAGGCTACAAGCGACAGAAGCGCCTGGAGCCTCCATGCTGGAGGTTTTCTAATGCTCTAAAACATTCAAATTCTTTCATTCTACACGTTCATTCACAGTTTGTGCATTGTAGTAATAAATAACAAGAGTGTCATATTTTGGTCTAAAAAGGACAGTTACAGTGTATCACAAAAGTGAGTACACCCCTCGCATTTCTGCAGATATTTAAGTATATCTTCATTGGACAACACTGACAAAATGACACTTCGACAAAATTAAAAGTAGTCTGTGTGCAGCTTATGTAATAGTTCATTTATTTTCCCCTCAAAATAAATTAAATTATAGCCATTAATATCTAAACCCCTGGCAACAAAAGTGAGTACACCGCATGGGAACTACGTACATCCCTAAATGTCCAAATTGAGTACTGCTTGTAATTTTCCCTCCAAAATGTCATGTGACACGTTACTTGCCTGGCATACCAGACTCACCGCTGTTCCAGTGATTGAGTCTGGCGACCGTCCAGCGAATCAAATGCCGAGGGCGGAGCAAGCCACAGCAAACAGACAGCGAAATGGACCAATCAGCGATGGGCAGACGTGACGTTGTTAAAGCGACAAGTAATTAGTGTGAGCGGAGAATGGAGAAGTTTATTCAACATGGCTAACGCGAGCCATGTTGACTGTTGTCAATGACGTGTTTCGATATGTTTTTGGTAAAATAAAACTGGTTTTACCGCGGATTGGAACGTATTCTCGGCTCTCCCGTTCGCCATCTGTGTTGTTGTAGACACGACTTTCGGCACGCAAGAGTGACGTTACTCGTTAAGAACACGTCACGCAAATAAACTAATCTGATTGGACGATTGATTTTATACCTTGCTCCAGAGGCCGTTAATGGGCTGGGTCCCAGACTATTTCTCACAGTTTGAAAAACACAGGGAGAATAGTCTGGCTGTGCCAGGCAAACTCGTTACAGGAGTGCTGTCAGCATTGCTGCAGAGATTAAAGAGGTGGGGGGGCCATTCCCACCACCATGCTTGACCGTAGGCATGACACACTTATCTTTGTACTTCCCACGTGGTCGCCGCCAAACATGCTTGAGACCATCGGAACCAAACAAATTAATCTTTGTCCCATCAGACCATAGGACATGGTTCCAGTAATCCATGTTCTTTGTTGACATATGTTCAGCAAGCTGTTTGCGGGCTTTCCAGTGTACCGTTTTCAGAAGAGGCTTCCTCCTGGGGTGACAGCCATGCACACCAATTTGATGTAGAGTGTGGTGTATGGTCTGAGCACTAACAGGCTGACCCCCCACCTCTTCAATGTCTGCAGCAATGCTGACACCAGTCCTGTAAAGTGTCACATGACATTTTGGAGGGAAAATGACAAGCAGTACTCAATTTGGACATTTAGGGATGTACATTTTTTCAAAGGGGTGTAATCACTTTTGTTGCCAGGGGTTTAGATATTAATGGCTATATTTTGAGTTATTTTGAGGGGAAAATAAATCAACTCTATTATATAAGCTGCACACAGACTACTTTTCATTGTGTCCAAGTGTCATTTTGTCAGTGTTGTCCCATGAAAAGATGGGGGGTGTACTCACTTTTGTGATACACTGTACGTTTCGCCGGACAAAGGGATTTCACCCCGAGCCTCTGTGTGCGTTTGCCTGCAATTAGGGCGTCTCAAGCTGCCAGGACAGCAGCGCAACACGCCGGTTGGTTCATCGCTCTACTTTCATCCAAACATGGTCGAAAACAACCATAATGGGTCACGCCAACAGCCGGAGGGATTCACGCTTGTCACGCTGCCTCAGCGTGCCTCATTTTGGCCATTAAAACCCAAAATTACGTTTCACCAGGATCAAGTCAATAGAGCTGGCGGCACTAGGAGTGTGTCTTCAGTTCCAAACTACGGGATGCTGGAAGGGCCATAATTTATCGCGCATTAACGAGTTTAACTGACAGCTTTTTTTTTTCGTCTCCCATTGTGATCATTAAACATACCTCTTTTATTAAGACAAAGCAGCGAACAGGAAGGGGTTATGGTGGAACAGAAAAAAGAAGGAGATAGACACTGAAAAAACACAAACAACAACCAGAAATGCGTTGAACACCTACACCAACTATGAATACGTTGGTCATTAGCACCAGTATGTTCATAGGTAGCATAAGCGTAACAATGTGTTTCTTGTTCTATATTCCTCTCCTCTTCTGTCTTCTGTCCCAGCCCCTAAAGAACAACCACAATGGGAGAAAATCAAACTCCCATGTGATACCTTAACACTTTGCAGACCATAAGGCCACTTAGATTCCTATTATCCATGTCTAAGCAGCTGAACAGGACAGCTTAAAAATAAAAATGAATTGCATTATAACAATTTGTAATTATGCAATCCTAAACATTTGTGTTTATCCACAGTCTGGTTTTTACAAGGGCGTGGCCGGGTCACAGGTGACCTTGTCCAGCCTGGTAAACCAATCCAGAGCGATGCTAGAAGAGCAAGCGCGGCACCTTCTGACTGAGTCGGAGCGGCAAACTATGGGCTACTACTTGGAAGAGTACCGGGATGGTCACATTGGAGTTGAGGAGTTAGTCATGGCGCTGTTCGAGCTGCTCAACACGCATGCAAAGGTAAGCGATGGGAAACCAAAGAAAGGAGGATGATTAAATGTCATGATGTCAAAATTTGGACAAAGGACAGAACCGTATAAGTACAATAAACCTCTGTTGCGAATCGTGAACACGGTAAGTTGTGCAAAAAAAATACTGAAATGTCCAACAGATTGATTCCAAATTTAGATGGTCAAACTAATTATTCGAGTTTTTTTTACTATAGGTTCACCTCTACCCTTTTGTCTTGCCACAGTTTTCTCTACTGTCAGAAGTACGAGGTCTGGTCACCCCACAGGACCTGGAACGTTTTGATGGACTGGTCTTACGCCGGGAAATCCAGGCTCTCAAAGCAAGACAGGGCACAGCGGGCGGTCCCACACTCCAACCGGACACTTTATCCATGGTGTCGTACCCTGACACTCTGACTTCATCGACAGCCAGCTTCATGACTAACACCACTCTTAGCTCCGCCCGGGTAAGTGTTGTGAAGTTGATGGCGAGGCATCGTCTCTTAATGGTGTGTGTGTGGAGATTGATTCATTAGTATGACAGGTAGTCCCCTGGTTACGGCGTACCCGACTTAACGTAATTTCCACTTTACGACGCCAGGCTCTCTTCAGCCATTTTGTCTCCAGTTGTTTTTGTGTTTTTAATAATGTTGACTTTTGTTATTTGATTCATGCGTTTATTTTGGCGCAGAAAGCATAGGGCAGGTAGTATTTCCACACACGACTAACAGTGCATGTATACATGAAGAACATATTTGTGCACACAAAGAAGAGTGCATTTGCTTCCATGAAGACGTCATGCAACCGAGTGAGGGGAAAGATTACAGCTGCAAGGCTGCGCATACATTTGTTGCTTGATAAACATCTACAGAGGCAACACCTGTATATTTGTACTTATTATTGTGTGTTATCAAATGAGTTCAAAAACTTGTGGCGAGTTTATGTGATTGTTTTTGATGATGTGCTGACAATTAGTGATACATGCTAATCGTTTGTGTGGATTGTGATTGCTTTATCAGCAGCTAGTTATAAATGCTAATTTGAATTACTGTAATTTTCGCACTTTAAGCCGCCACCCAACAAATTTGACACAAAACAGCATTTGATCATAGATAAGCCACATTGGACTATAAGCCGCAGCTGTCCTCACTGTATTATGGGATATTTACACCAAAAGATATTAACCGCACTTCATTCGACAGCAGCATCATACAATTGTCATAAAACCAAATTAAACACCATGAAACTTTGAACCAATTAGCTACAAAGCTTTGGCCATCACTGCTCCCTAGGGGGAGACAGTCAACCTCTGCTGCCACCTGCTGTCAACACTGTTGTTTTTCAACATGCCTCCTAACATGCATTGCAGCTCTACAGATGTAAATAACAATTAAAAATTCATGTTCTTTGCTAATTATTTCTTCAGTTACTGTTCTATTTGTTTTATTAATTGCTACTTATGGTATTTGGTAACACTTTATTTGACAGTGGCGCCACAAGAGTGTCATTAGACAATCATAATTATGACATGACAATTTCATGAGCATTTATGTATGCTTATAAGAGATTAATATTATAAATTTTCTCACTTTTGAATAGACGTAAAAGATCCGAACTGGACATAAATGGAGTTAGTGACATAATTTTCTGGGTGACACTTGAGCACGCATTCAGTAATGCCCACGATAGTGTCACGTCATAATTAAGACAGCCTTATGACGCCACTGTCAAATAAAGTGTTACCTATTAACACAAATACATCAACAAATAAGCCGCTCTGGAATATAAAATGCAGGATTTGAAATTAAGAAAAAAAATTGTGGCATATAGTACGAAAATTACGGTACAGTTATAGAAAATGAAACTGATTTAATTTAATTTTTATTTTAGTTTCAATCCGCAAGTCTTGATGTCATGAGCAGCTGAATAAAGTCAGCAAACCACACATACGTCTGATATCATCATTTTAGAGCTTAGGTCGCTGTCTAGCTAGGACTTAGCGCCAACCTCTTGGCGAGGACGGTACAATGACGTATAATGCATGTTTTTGATAGTTATTTTGAGATTTGGGGGGGTTTTAGGGGTACTTAAAGGGTCACGCGGATATCCGGGTTATCACCAGCGTATGAACGGAACTCGTTCGTAACCCAGGAACTACCTGTATTCGATTTAAAATAATAATACAGTATTACTGTAATGATTAGAATACAGTTTAACTTTCTAATCTCCCCTCACCTTGCTAGGAAAGGCTGCTCTGGCTGGTAGATATGATGGAGGTATGAGTAACTTTTGAAAGCGTTGAAGTACCAACCCACACATGCTGGATGCACTGTGGGATAAGGGGCTGTTCAATTCCCTGTGGGCAGATGTGTACTAGATACCAGGAGAAAAGACCAAAAGAAACAGGCTCTTCTCTTTACATTTTCGTCCAGACAAATATGGGGTTCGATTGAACATAATTTTTTTCCATTTAGCTTCTGTAAAAGGATTTTTAATGCCTCAATTGCGTGCATTTCATCTCCAAGGACTCTTTCTTCATTTGTAATATTGTGCTCTCCAAGTAGAGCACAATATTACAATTTGTTTGGATTTGTTTTCAGCTTGTCATTTTAGATATAATGTCATATAATTTTGATAATGTAGGGGGACAAAATTCCTCTGAGTACCTTTCTGGTACAACTGGTGTTCTTGGTTCTGCAGTGATGTTTTTTCTGCTGTGGCTGTGTCTCTGGGTTGCCTTCTTTAATACAGTGGGTACTAAAGATGTCCGATCACGTCATTTTCAAAGTATCGGAATCGGCAAAAAAATATCGGACATGCCTTTTTTTAATATACTGTATATATATATTTTAATTAAATCGTTTTCTAATTGTATTTAACGTTACAGACAAAATGTCTTACATCCAGAATCTTTAGTTTTGGCTTAAAGTAGGGCTATCAAATTTATCGCGTTAACGGCGGTAATTAATTTTTTTTTTAATTAATCATGTTAAATATTTAATGAATGCGCTGCACGATCCACTCACGCATTGTCGCGTTCAAACTATAAAGGCGCTGTTTTACCTACATATAGAGCTAAAAGGCAGTGTAAAATGAGAAGAGAGAATTTTGACAGCCTTTGGAGCCGTTTTTTATTTGGCTAAAGCCTTAAAATCCCTCTCTCAACAATTAGAAATTTCGTGGGAAAGCAATGTGGGGAAGAAAGGTAGTAGTTGATCTTTTTCTTTACACCCTATGTTATTTCCCAACGCAGAGAAGATATATCAATTGGTGCCACTACGCACAGTCATGGTTGCACTTCCCATCAAGCATTTGGGCAGAACAGTTAAATGGCTACAGTATAATTTACTGAAAGCTCAACAAATACACTAGATGACAATATTTAGTCACAATATACAAAGTCACATTCATCCTTTAAGAATTATGAGTCTTTCTATCCGTGGATCCCTCTCACAGAAAGAATGTTAATAATGTAAATGCCATCTTGAGGATTTATTGTCATAATAAACAAATACAGTACTTATGTACTGTATGTTGAATGTATATATTCGTCCGAGTTTTATTCATTTTTTTCTTAATGCATTGCCAAAATGTATATGATCGGGAATGATTGGAATTGAATCAGGAGCAAAAAAAAAAAAGCAATCGGATCGGGAAATATCGGGATCGGCAGATACTCAAACTAAAACGATCGGGATCGGATCGGGAGCAAAAAGACATGATCGGAACAACCCTAGTGGGTACTGCTAATTTTATGTCACATGATGTGCCGCGGCGAATTGGTTTCATTTAATGACAAATAATATATTTTTTTAACAACATTTTTAAAAAATTTCCAAGAACCATAACAAAGATCTATTTGAAAAGCTTTCAACCTGTCTGGGAACACTTGGTTTTCCTGGCCTTAAAAAAAAAAAAATAATAATAATAGGGGAAATAAGCAATAGGTGGTCCATTAAAAGCCAATGTAGCGCAGGCTGCAAGATGGTCCCCCTGTTCCTCACGTCTGTCATCACCTACACAGGAATAAGAAAAAAAAATGAGATCTAGGAAATGAAGACACACAAGCATCTCTAATTTACATTGTACGATGTACAGTTGACCAAATATCTTACTCTGTTCATTGCAAAGAAATCTCTCTAATAGTTCACTGTTGAGATGGGCCTTGTCAACGTAATGGCCGACAATTGGCTTAAGCAGGGGCACAGCACTCCCCATTCACCAGTCTGTGATGCTATCTTTGACATCATGCTGACCTGGTCCATACTCTGAAACACATTCAATGGATTACACATTTGGAATTAAATTAGGGCTGTCAAAATTATTGCGTTCAGGGGTGGTAATTAATTTTTTAAATTAATCACGTGAAAATATTTGACACATTTAACGCACATGCCCTGCTCAAACAGATTAAAATGACAGCACAGTGTAATGTCCACTTGTTAATTGTGTTTTTTGGTGTTTTGTCGCCCTCTGCTGGCGCTTGGGTGCGACTGATTTTATGGGTTTCAGCACCATTAGCACTGTGTAATTATTGACATCAACAATAGCGAGCTACTAGTATATTTTTTAATTGAAAATTTTACAAATTTTATGAAAACGAAAACATTAAGAAGGGTTTTAATACAAAATATCTGTAACTTGTACTAACATTTATCTTTTAAGAACTACAAGTCTTTCTATCCATGGATCGCTTTAACAGAATGTTAATAATGTTAATGCCATCTTGTTGATTTATTGTTATAATAAACAAATACAGTACTTATGTACCGTATGTTGAATGTATATATCCATCTTATCTTTCCATTCCAACAATAATTTACAGAAAAATATGTCATATTTTATAGATGGTTTGAATTGCGATTAATTACAATTAATTTTTAAGCTGTAATTAACTCGATTAAAGTTTTTAATCGTTTGACAGCACAAAATTAAATATGTCAAATGAAATTTACATTAGTCAATCCAACTTCAGTTTAAACTGAAGTGTGTGTGTGGGAGTTGTGATTGTTACTGGAAATTCATATAAGAATTTGTTTCATTGAGATGAAAAATACTTTTTTCAATGCAAATACGCCATCTTTTTTGTAATATTTTGGATACAGTGGTGGTCAAAAGTACTGGCACCCCTGCAATTCTATCATATTATGCTCAATTTCTCCCAGTAAATGATTGCAATTACAAATGCTTTGGTAGTAATAGCTTCATTTATTTTGCTTGCAATGGAAAAAAACAGAGAATGGGAAAAAAAACTCCACAAAACTCCAAAAATGGGCCGAACAAAGGTATTGGCACCCTTTGAAAAATCTTGTGATGCTTCTCTAGTTTGAGTAATTAACAGCACCTGTTACTTATCTGTGGCACATAATAGGTGGTGGCAATAACTAAATAACACTTGCAGCCAATTAAAATGGATTAAAGTTGACTCAACCTCTGGCCTGTGTCCTTTTGTGTACCACATTGAGCGTGGAGAAAAGAAAGAAGATCAAAGAACTGTCTGAGGACTTGAGAAGCAAAATTGTGAGGAAGCATGGGTAATCTCAAGACTACAAGTCCATCTCCAAAGACCCGAATGTTCCTGTATCAACCGTGCGTAGTGTCATCAATAAGTGTAAAGCCCATGGCAGTGTGGCTAACCTCCCTAGATGTGGACGGTAAAGAAAAATTGACGAGAGATTTCAACGAAAGATTGTGCGGATGGTGGATAAAGAAACTCGACTAGCATCCAAACAAATTCAAGCTGTCCTGCAGTCCGAGGGTACAACAGTGTCAACCCGTACTATCTGTCGGCGCCTGAATGAAAAGGGACCCTATGGTAGGATACCCAGGAAGACCCCACTTCTGACCCAGAGAAATAAAAAAGCCAGGCAGGAGTTTGACAAACTTACCTGAAAAAGCCAAAAACGTTTTGGAAGAATGTTTTCTGGTCAGGTGAGACAAAAGTACAGCTTTTTGGGAAAAGGCATCAACATAGAAAAACGAGGCCCTTAAAGAAAAGAATACGGTCCCCACAGTCAAACATGGAGGAGGTTCCCTGATGTTTTGGAGTTGCTTTGCTGCCTCTGGCACTGGACTGCTTGATCACGTGCATGGCATGATGACGTTTGAAGACTACCAACAAATTTTGCAGCATAATGTAGGGCCCAAGCTGGGTCTCCCTCAGAGGTCATGGGTCTTCCAGCAGGGCAATGACCCAAAACAAACTTCAAAAAGCACTTGAAAATGGCTTGAGAGAAAGCACTGGAGACTTCTAAAGTGGCCAGCAATGAGTCCAGACCTGAATCCCATAAAACACCTGTGGAGAGATCTGAAAATGGCACCCTTCAAATCTCAGAGACCTGGAGCAGCTGGCCAAAGAAGAATGGTCTAAAATTCCAGCAGAGCATTGTAAGAACCTCATTGATGGATACCGGAAGCGGTTGTTCGCAGTTATTTTGTCTGAAGGTTGTGCTACAAAGTATTAGGCTGAGGGTGCCAATACTTTTTGTAGTTTTGTGTAAAATGATAATGATATTTTTTCATTCTCTTTTGTGGTTTTTCATTGCAAGCAAAATAAATGCAGATATTCCTACCAAAGCATTTGTAATTGCAATCGTCTTCTGGGAGAAATTGAGCATTATCTGACAGAATTGCAGGGGTGCCAATACTTTTGGCCAGCAGTGTAGCATAGCACAACCCGGCCAAATGAATGCATCTCCTTGTTTTGCTTCTCTTGTTGTCTTGAATACTTTGAGATTCGTAACGATTTTTAAATTCAAACCGTCAAAGTTGGCACAGCCTTAGTTTATGGGGCGTACACAGCTGTGGCAACCCGGACGAAGACTGGAAGCTGCTCTCGTAATTGAATGATGATGATGAACACAGAAGCAAAACAGGAATGAATTTGAGAACTGTGCTTTTAAAATGGAAAAACCTAATTGAGATCTGTTTTAGAAGTATTTCCAAAAAAAAAAAAAAAACATATCTATTGTAATATTATGGCCGTTTCATGAACAACTGAAGTGCAAACAGTATGCGAGGATACTGGATGGAGACACATTGTTTGGCCATTTTGTGTTGTAAATCAGCCCTGCACTATTTTTTTTAAATAATCATTATGATTTATTGAACACTCAAAATCTATTCTACTACGCTACACCTATACACATCTTAAATTGCGCGTTCCATGGTCAGATAGGAAGAGGTCTGACTGGTTAAGGAACACTAAAGCTGATAATATGATTCAAGTTATCACGAAACTGACCTATGACCTCATTAGCCCACAGTTGAATAACCTCTTCCCTTTCATATCACACACATGTGCTGCAAGTTTGATAACAATCTCTTTATTCGTTCTTGAGTTATCTTGAACACAAACACACAGATAGACACACAAAACCAAATAGATAACCTCAACCTTCTGTTTGGTTTCACTTACTTGCTGGGATAAAAGTACAATTAAGCTGATTGCAGCAGTTTTTGTTTTGTGGTTCACAGGAATTTTGTGAAAAGGGTGACTACATACTACTGAATGTCAAAGACTTTGAATTATATTTTAAAAAAGAAAAGAAATGATTGATCTGACAGTGTTGCCATTTGTTTTGCCCCTGCTAAAGATGTTTTTAACACTCACCAGAAATTAATCATTAAAGGGAAAAAAAACTGCTCAAGGGGTTTAGTTAAAAACATTCATTTCCGCGGCAAAGGCATTTTGCCCTTTAAGAACCAAGCAAGTTTTAATGTGTTTTTTTTGGGGGGGGAGAATGTAAATGATCAGTCCACTAATTTGACAGGCACGTTTATTTTCTTTGGCAGAGATGATAAAGGACTGAAGCATTTATAGAATAGAATAGAATAGAATAGAATAGAATAGAATAGAATAGAATAGAATAGAATAGAATAGTCATTTATTTATTGATCTCACATTTTTCATCATATGGTTTTTTTGTTTTTAGATTTCAAAACATTTCTATGACTGGAAGAGATGGGTAGAGTAGCCAAAAACTTTACCCAAGTAAGGGTGCTTTCACAGTACTGTATCACTGTTTGATCCGCTTTAAAGGGAATCAGTGATTGAAATACTTGTAGTTCTTAAAACAAACCAGTGTTGTTTTTGGCGGTCCTTTTAATTTTCATCTTAGTCTTAGTCTTTGGACAACAATACTTATAAGCCTGAGTCAAATTTTAGTCATCTCAAAATGATTTTTGTCTTCGTCTAGTTTTCGTTAAAGGGTATGACAACACCTGGGGAAATGCTAATATTCCATCATTTATCCATAAACGCATGCCTTTTGGATTCATATCATGCCACTTCGTGTTATTACACACATCGCTACACCAACAAAATGATAGAAATTTGGATCGATTGTCAAGCTAAAAGGACCCGCCCACGAGATCCCGGAAATCGAGCATATTGTGTGCGTGACATCACTACAAGGAAACAACCGGCTCAGTGCTTAGTACTGAATGGCGGCGATGATAGTGGACAATTTTGTTGCTAGTTGCAGCGACGAATCCGACGTAACAAACATTCTTCTAATGGTGACGAGGAGAGTTATGAACCTTTCTTTGGTGTTTTGGGTTATCAATTTGAGCCCAAACGAAAGCCAATGCAGCCTAATGAAAGGATAATTGAGAGGAGCAATCACACTGATGAAACACCAGCAACATCGTGTGGGAAACACCGAATGGTTTGTTTTGCATTTCTTTTTGTGAAGCTAATACACCGTGACCGCAAAATAATGTATTGTATAGAATAATTACCATTTATTGTGCTATCATAGGTTTTCGCTCTGCCAACAGACACAAATATGAATGGAATTCGAGGATTTGTTCTATATATTTTACGAGCGATAATTTATACATGTGTCCAATCCTATATCCAATGCGTGATATGTTTTTATCATAAAAGAGTACTCACTCTTGCCATTTCGAGCTTGGCTGCTCTGCTTCTTTGGTTAGCCTGGGGTGGTTTCATCAGAGCCAGTCGTCCTCTTTCTTGATATCTCGGGACATTAAGGTGGCTGCGCGTGTTTGGTGGCTGCTTTCATCAGCAATTTCTTAGCAAAATCTGATTTCATTTGTCCATAGTTCGAATAGCTTTCAGGTGTAAAATGCGCACCACACAAAACTGTGCCGGACGGTGGGTCTGCAAAATTAGCCCTCTTAGCACGGACGAACTTTACTCATTGTCTGCGTAGTCCAGCTCTTTTTCTCGCGTTCGGGAACTCATGGGTACTACATTGTGACAAATGGCTATTTGTAGACCACATAGCATGACAGGTTTAAACCATTTTAGCGATTTTTTGATGAAACACGAACGCAACTCAATGTTATGACGTCTCCGCCCCATTCGGCTGTTTCCGGAATACTTTCGGAAATGTTCATAATTTTCGATCTATTTTCGATAATTGCTCATGAATGCGATTTATTTTTTTGTTAACTTTATTAATATTTGTTATCTTGCCACATAACGGTTCCATCGATATCTCACAGCCCCTTAGTGTTTTAATACCCTTTAACATACACTCAAGACTAATTTAGTGTAGTTTTAGTCGTTGTTTACTAAAAATGTTTTCGTCTGTAAAATAGAAAAAAATTCTCCAAAAATAAACAAAGAACGTTTTCCAACTATTTCGAATGAACATTGACAGACGACCGACCACATATTGTAGCGTCTACAAGGACAACATCAACTTGTTGATAATACACACAGCAGGAGACAGTACATTATTTTCAATTATTTACACCCACCTGGACGCCACGAACTGTAAGCAAAAAAAGTCGTCTAGGATTTTAAGAGGACGCTCGCTGTTAGCATTGGCATAATGCTAATGTGAATGCTATGTACCGTATTTTTCGGACTATGAGTCGCACCTGAGTATAAGTCGCACCAGCCATAAAATGCCCAACGAAGAGAAAAAAAAACATAAGTCGCACCGGAGTTTTAGTCGCATTTTGGTGGACATTTACTTGATAAGATCCAACACATACAACAGATCTGTAATCTTGAAAGTCAATTTAATATAAAAGTACAATAGAGAACAACATGCTGAATAAGTGTAAAGTGCATGAACAACGAAATGCGAATATACTGTCCTCACCAGGACGCTACGGCTCGGTCCTGGCAATACAGTTAGCTAAACTCTAGACGTCAGTACAATTTGCGGAATCAATTTCGTCCTTGATACCAAACAGGTTTGCATCAACGTAAATAAATGATAATTAGGTGCTGTTACAGCAATGACACAAACGGTTAGCATGAGTTCGCGAGCATTAGCACATCGTTCAAACAACCACACAACTGGCTTTAAGTGTCTGATCGCGTGTGGAAAACACACTACAACAACAGAAAAGATGATACACACAGGCGTTCCCTCTGTAAAGATATTTTACAAGCATAAACAATGTAGGTTTTAGGCAGGTGTCCTGCCTAAGACTTTTGCACAGTACTGTATATATATATATATATATATATATATATATATATATATATATATATATATATATATATATATATATATATTTATATTTTTTTAATCGAATCGAGAGAAAAAAAAACGCAATAGACTGAGCGCAAAAGTTTGAAGCGCAAAGTAGCGAGGGATCACTTTACAGAAATGAAACATCACTTATTTAAAGGGCATGATTACCCTCTAGTGGAGAAAAATATTTCCCACCATGAAATTAAAATTATATTATCTCTGTTTTTCCAATAAAAAGCTGGGAGAGAGGCTGAAAGTCGTACTTTTGAGTCATGTTGACAGCAGCGCTCTATGTGAAATAGTTAATTTGTTTTACGGCGCTGTAAAAAATCCTCATGATTTAACAGGCCCCCGTGCAAGCTTGTGTGTGGTCACGTGACTGTGTTGTTAAATGTAAACAAACTACTACTCACTTCTGGTGATAAGTCTGCATATGTCACTGTTATGAAATAGTTGTTTTAGTGAATGATCACTGTGCCAAGCAAGGCTAAATACATGAAAAAGACAAACTGACACTGAAAGAAGTAAGCTTTGGTCTTGTCTGTGTTTGTGTGCGTGTATGTATACAAGGATATGTTATGAATTCACATGGTGTCGTTATAGTTGCTTTTGACCCATGGGTGAACGCTACACACTGCAAATGCTATGTAGAACATTAGAGAGTGAGGTAGCGAGACAGTAAAAAGCTGACATTTCACAACCTCATACAATTCTACGCAAACATTCAACAACGTTGTAGTGAACTGAAAATATGTATTACATTATGTCATTTTAAAGTACAGTGGTACCTCTTCTTACAAACGTCTTTACATACAGAATTTTCAGGTTAAGACACGCCTCAACAGGAAAGTATTGCCTCTTGTTACGAAAGAAATTTCATTATACGAAAGACTAAAACTAGTGCTGCAACGATTAATCGATTAACTCGAGTATTCGTTTAGAAAAAACGATTCGAATTATATTATGCTACTTTAAGTATTCGTTTAATTAAAGTGGCACTGCAACGGTTTATTTTGAAAGTGTTTGCACATAGTTTTATTGATTTGGGTGGATACACTGCCCTCTAGTCTGCCTCATTTCACATGGCTGAATCCAGCTGCTCCATGTTAAGACCAACATAAGCTAAGTTTTTGTTTGAGGTTTTTTAATGCATTTGTAATTTAGTTTATAGGAATATTTAGCCATTTATTGTGGGAATATGTCTTTGAACCATTTGTTATGAGCATTGTAAAAAACAAAAAAAAAGTTTGTGTTTTATAGCATTGCAGCAAGCGGACCTTTGCCACGTGAGTTAGCCAATTTTTCTTCTGTTGTACATGGATTCTTTTTTTTTTTTTCTAACGGTTTGAGGCTCAGCTCAGGTATTTTAATTTTCCTTATCCGATTACTCGATTATTCGAACTAAGTAGTTAATGGATTAATCGACTACTAAAATGATCGATAGCTGCAGCCCTAGTTAAAATACAGTATAGTTGGTACTCAAAGCTCCCAGAGTTTAATGAATGTAACATAATTATAGCTGCTCTGTCAATGGCTATTGCCTAGCATTTCTGGCATGCAATTGGCTAAGAGGGACCTCGACTGTATGTGTATGTGTGTATTCCAGCGTCCTTTTCATTCGGCCCTCGTGTTCAACAGCTTTTCCATGAGTGAATTAACTTTTATTCTTTATTGTTGTTGGGGGGTTTTTTTGTTTGTTTGTTTTTTTCCCTTCCATTATGCACAATTCTGATTTTATGTTTATTGTGCAATAATCAAATTCTAACATATACTAGTATTTGTTAAATGTTTTGATTCATTTTTATGCACTATAAAAGATTTATTTCTGAATTTTGGGGGGCTTGGAACAGATTAGGGCATTTACTGCGTCTCTACTTACAGAATTTTCACGTTAAACTACTTCCAGGCCCGATTCATTTCGTAAGTAGAGGTACCTATGTACTAAATATACTCTCTTTAAAAGCTGTAGTGCTTTTCAGTGTCCTTTACTTGGAATTGCGCAAGTGCAGCAACGACAAGTCATTAACTCTGTCACTGCCATTGGTGATGACAGCAGACGAATCAGTTGGCTCTTTTCATACTTCCGCTGTGAATTTGAATGAGTTTATCACTAGTAGAGGTCCAATCCATTTGAAGTCAGAGGGTTAACAATTTGGGGAACTTTGCAGAATTATTGACACTTCTGTTTTGGTTTGGTGGAGTTAAACGAAGGACGGCATTTGCCTAAACTCAACTTTCCTCAAAATATGACCAGTCTAGATATGATTTCTTATTAACCTAGGAAGTTAGACTGATAGTAACTGCTTACAATGTCTAATTTAAAAAAATAATAAAATAACGGTATGTTTTTTTTCTCAGCACAACTTCATCTATATGAACTGTCATTAAAATACTGTACTATAGTCCAGTGGGCCCCAAACTTTTTTGCACAAAGGACCGCTGTGATATGGGTCTTTTTTGTCATGGACCGGCAATATGTGGCAGAAAATGACAGTAAATTTAAATTAATATGACGAGGCTAAAAACAAACATTAAGTGCAGGGAAAATGTAACTCACCGTACGCCTAATCAACCTTTTTTTTAACAGCGGCCCCCCTCAAACCTGACGGCAAATATCCTTGGTCGCTGGTATAATAAGTTCTTCTCCAATCGTGAAAGGTTTCTTAGCTAAAAATGTGGTTCATCATGAGATATAACGCTCTAAGTGCATTCACTTTTGTTGCCTCATTTGCTAGCTTTTAGCCACATATTATGCGGAATGGACTTGGTTGTAGGCTCCTCTTCTGGCTCAGCAGGTGGCCTTTTTCCCATTAAAAAAAAAAAAAAGCCCAAAAACGTTGCTAACTGCAGCACACAGCCAACAGCAGCTAATGTTACTGTTTACATAGACTGACGCTAGGCTGCTATAGATGTTCAACCCCCCAGTAATGGCGGACAACCAGAGGGCGATGTACGCAAATCTGTACTTGAATTTGTCAAGAGGCACAGGCCAGATAGCTGTCGTCAAGAAATTATTTAGTATTTCCTTGCGGCAAATGTGCCACAGACTGGTCCCAGTCCCCGCCCCAATGATTGGGAATCCCTGCTGAGTTACTGAGCCTATTGTATGACCATATTATGGCAAAAAGATCACCAAATTTAGACCACAACACTCTAACTCATTACCCGTCCAAAGAGCATGAATGCTCTCTAGTGGAAAAAAAGCATTGTTACCTATAAATGGTATAATGAAGTCATGTGTTTATTGTTGCGACATCTCATTGGTGGAACTGGTAGCGCTACTGTCGACATCTATGGCAAAAATAAAGTCAATATGTACAATAAAGAGTAAACATTTAAAGATGAGCATAGCCCAAAGCAGCGGAGTAGGAGTAGCGCATAGACTTCATAATGTATTGACGGGGCCAGGGCCAATAAATAGGGGGCCTGCATTGTTGGCGAGGCCGTCAAAGCTGACCAGGTGGAAACACAGCCAAAGAGCTTTTTTCGTTGACAATTCTTGTGAACAAATGCTTAAATACCCGAATTCTTTATAGACATGGACATAAAACAATCTGAATTCTTGGTTAAAAGCACCAAAAAAACATGTAGTTAGCGTTTATTTTATGTCAATATGTCGAAGTACAACGCTAGTCTGTTCGGGAATGTAGCTTGCGGCCGCCTGATGTAAACAGAGCTTTTCCAGTGAAAATTTGTGTGAATAAATGCTTAAATCCCTGAATTCTATATAGATATGGACGTAAAACAGTCTTGATTCTTGGTTAAAAGCAAAAAAAAAACAAAAAAAACGTGCCGTTAGCGTTTTTTTTACGTAAATACGTCAAAGTACAATGTTAGTCGGTCAGTGAATGAAGCTAGCAGCTGCTTGATGTAAACAGAGCTTCTCTGGTGACAATTCTTGTGAATAAATGATTAAATCCCCAAATTCTTTATAGATATGGAGGTAAAACAGTCTCGATTCTTGGTTAAAAGCAACAACAACAAAAAAAAACATGCAGTTAGCGTTTATTTAACGTAAATATGTCAAAGTACAATGCTAGTCTGTTAGTGACTAGCTAGCAGCCGCTTGATGTAAACAGAGCTTTTCCGGTGACAATTCTTGTGAACTAATGCTTAAATCCCCGAATTCTTCATAGATATGGACGTAAAACAATCTCGATTCTTGGTTAAAAGCAAAAAAAAAAAAAATTTTTACGTAAATTTGTCGAAGTACAATGGTAGTCTACTAGTGAATGTAGCTAGCGGCCGCTTGATGTAAACAGAGCTTTTCTGGTGACAATTCTTGTGAATAAATGCTTAAATCCCCAAATTTTTATAGATATGGATGTAAAACAGTCTCGACTCTTAGTTAAAAGTAAAAAAACGTGCAGTTAGCATTTATTTTATGTAAATATTGCGAACTATGATGCCAATGTAGTAGCGCCTAATTTCTCCCACTGATTTTTTTCACAACATTTCAGAATGCATGCATGGTACGAAAAATATAATAGTTACCTTGAATCCTCGAACGAATCACTCCTGAGACAATCCTTCCTGTATGTGGTACAGCTTTCGTATTTCTTCAACAGAAATCCGGGGTTAGATAGCTGCGTGTGTGTGTGTTTGTGAATAGCTCCTCTTGATGTGAGTGGCTCCCTGCTTGAATGTGAGGCGCAGTGCATGACCGATCTGAGCATTCAATACATTATGAAGTCTATGAGTAGTTTTTCGTCTTCACAAATTTACTCAAGTAAAAGTAAAAAGTATTCCGTGGTAAAACAACTCTTAGAAATACATTTTTCTTTAAATGTAAATGTAACCAAGGGATTGTAACGAGTTACTACCCATCTCTGGTTGTAAGCATGCCTTTTTGAAGATCTTCACATTTCTTGTAAATCTAATTTTCCCGTTTGTTTTGGGATGAATGCACATCTGTTCGTAACATCTGCTCACAGGCTGTTGCGCTCTTGATATACACATTTGACTCCTTTCTAATTTCTGTATTTCTTCTTTGCCCTCGTCCCTTTATTTATTTCCTTTAGAATGACAGCGTGGTGGATACTAATCAGCAGGATCCCTTGGAAAGTCTGAACACACTGCTAGCTGACATCTCTCTGGTGAGCCCTGCGGCGTGTTGCACACAAACACGAGTTTGCTCCGATAAACATGGACACGGTACAAGGGAAAGGGGAAGAGGGGTTGAAGACAGAATTTTTCAAATGGAAGCAAAGTCATTGTAGAAATGGATGAGGCTAGCGGAGAAATCTGACCCGCAGGCTTTGTGTAGCTTGTTTTTTCAGAGCGGAACAAGCGTTTGCACCAAAGCGAGTTTGAAGACGGTCTTGTTTCATATCTTATTTATTGAATGGAAAAAGGTGAGCGAAGGCCAGTAATAATAGTCCGCTCCTCTACCTAGACATTTATCTCAACAGGGGGTTGAAAAGCAAGCGGAGAAGAAAGCTTTTAGTCACCCATCATTCTTAGCTGCCTCCCTCTCAAATCATTCTTTATTTTTCTATTGTTAATGTTTTTTCACTCACTTGATTTCTCACGTTCATACATTACTGGCAACTCAAGTCTCGGTGTCTTTCATCCCATTAAAGTATAGACTTATGTGTCAAATACAGTACAAGCAATTTCAACTTGATGTGAGCGGAGTTTACACATTCGCTGCCTGACGGCGAGAGACGTCCATTCCATTTTGACTCCCAGTTAAAATAGATTGGACGTCCGTGGCAGTGAATTAGTTCACTGGTATAAAACTTTCAGAATAGTTTGTGTTTTATTTAAGAGCAACACATTACTGCATTTGAATGGCTTTTTTATAAGTGTATATTGTCACTACATTAGTAAATGACAATAATATTGCACATCGGCAATAATTGATGAGACAATATTTCGTCTTCTAAAGTTTATTATCGCGACAGGCCTATTAGTTTATGAAGACAATCATTGGATTAAATTTTGTTTTCTAACATGCAGTTTGTCCTTCCCACATCCCTAATCTATCACAATAAACCCCCCAAAATATCCTCTCACTTCAGGATGACGTACAGTCCACCACAGCAGACTCTCCCCCCTCCTTCAAACCTCCACCCCCATTAGGGGTGCAGAGGCGCAAGAGTAGAAGAGACCAGCTCATCAAATGTCCCTCATCCGAATCCGCACACTCGGACATGCACCTCACAGCTCCCGCTCGCCCTAACCACTACAAAAAGCCAGGTCGCACCTCCTCATCACCATCACTACATCACAAACAAGATCCTCCCACGCTGCCTTCCAGAGACTATGCGGCAATCCGAAAGACAGAACTCTTGGCACCTTCCAAGAGAGAACATAAAGCAGCCAGTCATTTGTCCAAGGCAGTCCAACAGAGTATTGGCCCTTTTCCACGCGTTCAGTCCCCAAGTCGGGGAGCCAAACCGGCTGACGCATTACTGCCACCTCCGCCCCCACTTCCCGCCCCTCCTCCACCTCCTTCTCTTCCTTTTAAACCAGCTACATTGTCCAAAGTCTCATCCCCCGGCTCTAAGCAACAGTTTGTCACGGTGGAGGTTCACAGGCCCAACGGGGAGCCAGACGTCAATGAGGTGCGGCCACTGCCACAAGCTAGAGGTGAGAAAAGTGGGTCAAATTACATACAATGGACAAGTTTGGAATATACAACACACTGAAATAATTACGTAAAATTAACTCATTGGTTATGGCATCAATCTACGTCAATAGCGGTGAATGAGTTAACTAAACAAGAACTAAATGCTTTTGTCCCCCCCAAGAATCGTTTTTTTTTTGTGCTTCCACAGGTTCAAACACAACATTCTGATTGATATTGGATTTGTGCAATACCAACTAAATACTTTCATCCCAGGTATAGCTGTCATATTGTTGATTGTCACTACAATTTTGTTCAAACCATCAAGTCCTCAACTCATTTTGTGATTAAAACCATTATGTTATCATTTCATACAGCAGTATGAAGTATCTGAACCTTTTGGAATTTCTCACATTTCTGCATAAAATCCCTATCAAATGTGATCTGATCTTTGTCAAAACCATACAGATGAAAAACAGTGTCTGCCCCCCATTGTCAGCAATAACTTCAACCAGACACTTTCTGTAGCTGCAGATCAGTCTGGCTCATTGATCAGGACTAATGCTGGCCCATTGTTCTCTACAAAACTGCTGTAGTTTAATCAGATTCCTGGGATGTCTGGCATGAATCGCTGTCTTTAAGTCATGCCACAGCATCTTAATGGTCTTCAAGTCTGGACTTTGACTTGGCCACTCCAGAACGTGTATTTTGTTCTTCCGAAACCATTCTGAAGTTGATTTACTTCTGTGTTTTGGATCATTGTTTTGTTGCAGCATCCATCCTCTTTTTAGCTTCAACTGTCTGACAGACGGCCTCAAGTTTTCCTGCAAAACATCCTGATAAACTTTTGAATTAATTCTTCCATTAATGATTGCAAGTTGTCCAGGCTATGAGGAAGCAAAACAGCCCCAAATCATGGTGCTCCCTCCCCCATGCATCACGGTGGGAATGAGGTGTTGATATTGGAGAGCTGTTCCAGTTTTTCCTCCACACATGAAGTTGTGTGTTACTCCCAAACAATTCAACTTTGGTTTCATCAGTCCACAAAATATTATGCCAAAACCTCTGTGGAGTGTCCAAGTGCCCTTTTGCGAACATGCAACAATGTTTTTTTAGACAGCAGTGGCTTCCTCCGTGGAGTCCTCCCATGAACACCATTCATGCCGATAGTTTTATATAAGATTGATGTCTGCACAGAGATATTGGACTGTGCCACTGATTTCTGTAAGTCTTTAGCAGACACTCTGGGGTTCTTTTTTACCTCTCTGAGTATTCTGCGCTGAACTCTTGGCGTCATCTTTGGTGGACGGCCACGCTTTGGGAGAGAAGCAACAGTGCCAAAATCTCTCCATTTGTAGACAACTTCTCTGACTGTCAACTGATGAACATCCAGACTTTGAGAGATGGTTTTGTATGCTTTCGCAGCTTCATACAAACCAACAATCCTTGATCGCAGGTCTTCAGACAGCTCTTTTGACCGAGCCATGATGCACATCAGACAATGCTTCTCATCAAGACAATAATTAATTACCAGATGTGTGTTTTATAGAGAGCAGGGCAGCTTTAAACCACTCATCAGTGATTAGGCATACGCATGACTTAAATTGTTTGGCAGAGGGTTCACTCACTTATTTTTCTTTCTTCTGTCATTGTTTGCATGCTATCCTCATTAAAATATGAAAACCTATAAATGTTTGGGTGGTTTTAGTTAAAGCAGACACTGTTTTTACATCTGTGTGATTTTAACAAAGATCAGATCACATTTGATCTTCATTTCATACAGAAATGTGAGAGATTCCAAAAGGTTCCAATACTTTTTCATAACACCGTAGTTATACTTGTTGTTGCAGACACAGATACATCCGACGTAAAATTTGACTTATCTTTTTTTTCAATATATGACGACATGCTCGAAATACGACGATTTATCATAGCATCACAATATCATTGTTTTCCCTCAAAATGGACACAAGGTGGATTTTCTTGTGAGAGAAATCAACATGGGTCCCAAGAAGGTTAGTACAGGTGGTGAAAAAAAACGTGACGCTTAGTCGCTTACCATTGAAATTAAGATGGAAAAGATAGAAAAATATGAGTGTGGTGGGCGCGTCAGTGAACTGACTCAATACAATACGGCCGGAATATGTCATCAATCTCGACGGTCTTTAATAAGTTAAGGTGACAATTACTATTATTGTAACATCGGCAACGAAGTCACCAGCCCCGTCAGGTTTTCAATTATTTATTTCAGAACTTGTACAACAAAACACAAGTTCTCCCACTCAAAAATGATGGGCGGGAAATTTTAATGGTGGGTGCTTGTCCACTGTGAGAGATAATCTAAAGAAAAACAATCCAGATACGTAGCACAGTGTATAATTTTTTAACACCTGTCCACCCCATACAGTTAGGAAGACTCCAATTACGAACATGGCTGAGATCAAAGAGCCGTCCAAAGACATCAGAGTCAGAGTTGTAGACCCGTACAAGGCTGGACAGGGTTACGGGGAAATTGCCAAGCAGCTTGGTGATATAAGACCCACCGTTGGAGCAATTATTAGAAAAAGGAAGACGCTAAACATGAATCTCAATCTCCCTCGGACTGGGGCTCCATGTAAGATCTACCTTGTAGGGTCTCAAAGATCCTAAGAATGGTGAGGAATCAGCCAAGAACGACAAAGGAGGAGCTGGTCAATGACATGAAAGGAGCTGGGACCCCCATTTCATAGGTTACTGTTGGTAATACACTAAGATGTCATGGTTTAAAATTATGCATGGCACAGAAGTTTTCCCTGCTTAAACCAGCACATGTCCAGGCCCATTTTAAGTTTGCCAATGACCATTTGGATGATCAGAGATTATGAGAGGAGTCATGGGAGAAAGCCACGTGGTCATATGAGATCAAAATGGAACTTTTTAGTCTTAAATTTACTCATAGTGTTTGTGGGAAGAAGAATGGTGAGTCCCATCCCAAGAACACCATCCCTAATGTGAAGCATTAGGGTTTTAGCATCATGCTTTTGTGGTGTTTTTCTGCATATAGGACCAGACGACTGCACTGTATTAAGGAGAGGATGACCAGGGTTATGTATTGTGAGATTTTGGGGAATAACCTCATTCCCTCAGAGCATTGAAAATGGGTCGTGACTAGGTCTTCCAACACGACAATGGCCTGAAGCAGACAGCCAGAATAACCAAGGAGTGGCTTCATAAAAAGCATATCAAAGTTTCAGCCAGTCTCCAGACCAAAACCCAATGGAAATCTTTGGAGGAAGCTCAAACTTGTTTGTCAGAGACAGCCCAGGAACCTGACTGATCTAGGAAGATCTCTGGAGAGCAGTGGTGCAAATTTCCTGCTGCAGTCTGTACAAACCTGGTGAAAAGTTACAGGAAACTTTTAACCTCTGAAATAGTAATCAAAGGCTAGTGTACCAAATATTAACATTGATTGTCTCAGGTGATCAAAAAATGTATTTGCAGCAGTATAATACAAATAAATTAAAAAAAATTTTTTAAATCATACGCTGTGATTTCTGGATTTTTGTTTGTCAGACTGCCTCTCACCGTGGACAAGCACCCAAAATTTCAAACTGGCCCATCATTTCTTTGGGAGAACTTGCGAGGGTGAAGGGTGTTCACATACTTATTTTCCTCACTGTATATGTGTGTATATATACACAGTATATATATATATATATATATATATATATATATATATATATATATACACACATATACTGTATATGTGTGTATATATACAGTATATATATATATATATATATATATATATATATATATATATATATATATATATATACACACATATACAGTGCCTTGCAAAAGTATTCGGCCCCCTTGAACCTTGCAACCTTTCGCCACATTTCAGGCTTCAAACATAAAGATACAAAATTTTAATTTTTTGTCAAGAATCAACAACAAGTGGGACACAATCGTGAAGTGGAACAAAATTTATTGGATAATTTAAACTTTTTTAACAAATAAAAAACTGAAAAGTGGGGCGTGCAATATTATTCGGCCCCCTTGCGTTAATACTTTGTAGCACCACCTTTTACTCCAATTACAGCTGCAAGTCGCTTGGGGTATGTTTCTATTAGTTTTGCACATCGAGAGACTGACAATCTTGCCCATTCTTCCTTGCAAAACAGCTCGAGCTCAGTGAGGTTGGATGGAGAGTGTTTGTGAACAGCAGTCTTCAGCTTTTTCCACAGATTCTCGATTGGATTCAGGTCTGGACTTTGACTTGGCCATTCTAACACCTGGATACGTTTATTTTTGAACCATTCCATTGTAGATTTGGCTTTATGTTTTGGATCATTGTCCTGTTGGAAGATAAATCTCCGTCCCAGTCTCAGGTCTTGTGCAGATACCAACAGGTTTTCTTCCAGAATGTTCCTGTATTTGGCTGCATCCATCTTCCCGTCAATTTTAACCATCTTCCCTGTCCCTGCTGAAGAAAAGCAGGCCCAAACCATGATGCTGCCACCACCATGTTTGACAGTGGGGATGGTGTGTTCAGGGTGATGAGCTGTGTTGCTTTTACGCCAAACATATCGTTTTGCATTGTGGCCAAAAAGTTCAATTTTGGTTTCATCTGACCAGAGCACTTTCTTCCACATGTTTGGTGTGTCTCCCAGGTGGCTTGTGGCAAACTTTAAACGAGACTTTTTATGGATATCTTTGAGAAATGGCTTTCTTCTTGCCCTTCTTCCATAAAGGCCAGATTTGTGCAGTGTACGACTGATTGTTGTCCTATGGACAGACTCTCCCACCTCAGCTGTAGATCTCTGCAGTTCATCCAGAGTGATCATGGGCCTCTTGGCTGCATCTCTGATCAGTTTTCTCCTTGTTTGAGAAGAAAGTTTGGAAGGACGGCCGGGTCTTGGTAGATTTGCAGTGGTCTGATGCTCCTTCCATTTCAATATGATGGCTTGCACAGTGCTCCTTGAGATGTTTAAAGCTTGGGAAATATTTTTGTATGCAAATCCAGCTTTAAACTTCTCCACAACAGTATCTCGGACCTGCCTGGTGTGTTCCTTGGTTTTCATAATGCTCTCTGCACTTTAAACAGAACCCTGAGACTATCACAGAGCAGGTCCATTTATACGGAGACTTGATTACACACAGGTGGATTCTATTTATCATCATCAGTCATTTAGGACAACATTGGATCATTCAGAGATCCTCACTGAACTTCTGGAGTGAGTTTGCTGCACTGAAAGTAAAGGGGCCGAATAATATTGCACGCCCCACTTTTCAGTTTTTTTATTTGTTAAAAAAGTTTAAATTATCCAATAAATGTTGTTCCACTTCACAATTGTGTCCCACTTGTTGTTGATTCTTGACAAAAAAAATAAATTTCATATCTTTATGTTTGAAGCCTGAAATGTGGCGAAAGGTTGCAAGATTCAAGGGGGCCGAATATATATATATATATATATATATATATATATATATATATATATATATATATATATATATATATATATATATATATGTGTGTGTATATACCAGAGGTTGCGCTAGACTTTTTCGTTGTCTGTCATTTTGACTGACGGGGTCATAAAAATCCGGTCATAATCTATTTTTACCCGTCACTTAAATTTTTAAAATGATGATAATGACATTGTGGTGACCCTTTGTTTGGCATAATTCACCTTCCGTACTAGTGTGTCCATTTGGCCGAGCGCGTTAGCGGCTACGACACAGTCACGTGACAGTTTTCATTCATTTTAAATTAATATTCTGTCCGAACAAGCTTAACAGAGAATCCACACCGTGCCATCACACATCAAGCAGATGAATATGTAACTTTTTCTCCGCAGTGACAAAAACAGCTGACTGTGGCCCCAGTAGGTAGGTAGGAAATTAACAGTTCACCTGCTGTGGCCTGAACGTACTTTTCACACCTTCCTCCTGGTGCGCATGGACTTGAATTGCGTGCCTGCTTGTGCAGTCCCTGTTTTTTCACCTCTTTTATCAACACCATCGTCGTTTTGGGGCTTTTTGAAGAAACTTCGGACACTCAGTTGCCTTGACATTTTTCAGAGTAAGGCCAATGACGTCATGCATCAAGAGAGACAATAGCTAATTAATATGCTCACTCGCCACCCTGTGGTCTGGGGTGTGAATTGCAACCTTTCAAAATGACGGATGGACTTCAGTTTTTTCCGTCACCGTTTTAAAAAATCGGTCAACGACGGAAAATATTCGGTTAACGCGACCCCTGATATATACAGTATATGTACAGTGGGGAGAACAAGTATTTGATACACAGTCAATGGGAAAACCCATTGGCAGTGTATCAAATACTTGTTCTCCCCACTGTATGTATATATATATATATATATATATATATGTTAGGGCTGTCAAAATTATCGCGTTAACGGGCGTTAATTATTTTTTTTAGTTAATCACTTTAAAATATTTGACGCAATTAGCGCATGCACTGAATGACCCGCTCGCATATTGCCTCAAACAGGTTACAATGAGGCCATTTATCAAGAGTGAAGAGAATGCCACCGGCCGTTTGGTGGCAGCGCTGTTCCATACTCATGTTATTTCTTCTAAACGTAGGAGAATTAGTAGTTGTGAGACGTTTATGCTGTATTCACAATGCAATGCAAATTGCTATTTGTGCTCCACACATATTTCGGTAAGTTTTCTTTCTTTTATTGGCAATTATGTGTCTCTTGTTGTATTTTGGGTAAGATATGTACAGATATATGTTATACAGTAAAGGCGAGTGGACACAGGCGTTCTTTGGACCGCGCCGTTTATTGGCATAAGCTTCGGCAACTCCTTCACAACAAACATAAGTATCGTATAGTGAAAGCACAACAAAAATAATATTCCTGTCTCTCCACAAAAAAAAATAATGTTCACAAAAAGAAAGGCACTTCAGTCTATAGTAATGAGGCCCTATTCTGACACACAGTTAAACAACAATGCAAAATGAACTGGCATTCCATATCAAAATAGCTATGCAAAATACACATAAAATACATGTAAAACTCTATTTTTATTATTATTATTTTTATTATTATTATTATTACTGGTATATTAACTCTACTTTTGATTGAACATTTTACAAATTATATTAAGACGAAAACATGAAGAGGGGTTTTAATATAAAATTACTATAACTTGTAACTATAACATTTATCGTTTAAGAACTACAAGTCTTTCTATCCGTGGATCACTTTAACAGAAAGAATGTTAATAATGCCATTTGTGGATTTATTGTTACAATAAACAAATACAGTGCTTATGTACAGTATGTTGTATGTATATATCCTTCGTGTGTCTCTTTCCATTCCAACAATAATTTACAGAAAAATATGCCATATTTTAGAGATGGTTTGAATTGCTATTAATTGTGATTAATTACGATTAATTAATTTTTAAGCTGTAATTAACTCGATTAAAATTTTTAATCGTTTGACAGCCCTAATATATATATATATACATATATATATATATGTACAGTATTATCTTTTTTAATATTAAATTACTGCTCTGTAAATGTATTGATTTATAAGTAATTGCTGCAAGGGTGTATCTTGGCCAGAGGAAGAACAAATTTTATTTTAGAATCTTATTGGCTGCCATAGAGAATGCTGGAAGTCCAATCCATTTGAAGTGGGAGAGCTGTCAGCAAATGAACACTCAGCTAGTGCCGTATCAGTTTTTTGTTCTGTGAACGCAATATCAATCAGAATGTTGTGTCTGGACCTTCAGTGGCATCTAAAACAGTTTTTTTTTTTTTAACAATATCTGTATTTTATGTTTAGTTGCCCTTTATTGAAAGGAAAAACAAAAGAGTGGAATGCTCTAAATGTAGGGTTTGAATTACATGAGAGCCAGGCCCAAACAAAGTGCACTTCAGCTACATCAAAGACCGGCTGTGGGCGTTTTATTCCTTTTTTTTTTTTTATCAACCTAAAAAAAGATATTGCAGTGGTACCTCTACTTATGAAATGAATTGGTTCTGGAAGTAGTTTCGTAACTTGACAATTCTGTAAGTAGAAATGTGTTTTTCATGTAAAATTCTATCAAAAAATAATTGTTACAAATAATTGTTACAATTAGACTATTGCACAATAAACATAAAATCTGAGTTGTGCATAATGTGAAAAAAAAAAAAAACAAGAATAGAGGAAAGAATAAAAGTTAATTCAGTCATGTAAAGTTGTCGGAACACGAGGGGCGAATGAAGAGGACACTGGGTTACAAACATACACATACAGTAGAGGTCCCTCTTAGCCAATTAGATATCAGGAATGCTAGGCAATAGCCAATGGCAGAGCAGCTTTAAGTATGTTACACTCAGTAAACTGTGGAAGCTGCAAGTACCAGCCATACTGTATTTTTGCCTTTCGTATCCTGAGATTTCTTTCATAACCAAGAGGCATTTTTTTTCCCACAGGGGCATGTCTTAATCTGAAAATTCTGTATGTAGAGACTTTCGTAGGTAGAGTTAACACTGTATTTGTTTAAACAAGACACTTACTGTATAACATATTTACGCACGTGGGTGAGCAAATTTCCATCACTTCATCTCCAATCCAAGCTTAAAACAAAGACAGCTCTGCCAGTCAGTTTGACTTACAACTCAATAAGTAGAAAAAGGTGCACTGAAATGCAAATCTACTTTAGATTCTGGCTGAAATCGGTTCAATCGGTCATTTTTGAGAAAGATAGCAAAACAAATATGCATCAACTCGTATCACTAAAAGATACTTTTTCATTCCACTGTATGTACTGTATCTGAAACTTTTGTAATTTCTCACAAATCTGCATAAAATCACCATCAAATGTGATCTGATCTTTGTCAAAATCACACAGATGTAAAAACAGTGTCTGCTTTAACTAAAACCACCCAAACATTTATACAGTAGGTTTTCATATTTTAATGAGGATAGCATGCAAACAATGACAGAAGGGGGGGGGGGATAAGTAAGTAAGACTTAAATAGCAATTGAAACCCATTTTTACCAAACAATTTAAGTCAGATGTATGTCCAATCACTGATGAGTGGTTTAAAGCTGCCCTGCCCACTATAAAACACACACCTGGTAAGAATTGTCTTGATGAGAAGCAGTCTGATGTGGATCATGGCTTGGCCAAAAGAGCTGCCTGAAGACCTGCAATCAATGGTTGTTGATTTTTATAAAGCTGGGAAAGGATACAAAAACCATCTCTAAAAAGTCTGGATGTTCATCAGTCAACAGCCAGAGAAGTTGTCTACAAATGGAGAGAGTTTGGCACTGTTGCTTCTCTCCCAAGGAGTGGCCGTCCACCAAAGGTGACGCCAGGAGTTCAGCGCAGAATACTCCGAGAGGTAAAAAAAAATAACCCTACAGTGTCTGCTAAAGAGACAGAAGACAGAAATCACTGGCACAGTCCAATATCTCTGTGCAAACATCAACTACATGTAAAACCATGGCCAAGAATGGTGTTCATGGGAGAACTCCACAGAGGAAGCCACTGCTGTCTAAAAACTGGAACAGCTCTCCAATATCAACACCTCATCCCCACTGTGAAGCATGGTGGAGGGAGCATCTTGATTTAGAGCTGTTTTGCTACATCAGGGCCTGGACAACTTGCAATCATTAATGGAAGAATGAATTCAAAAATTTATCAGGATGTTTTGCAGGAAAACCTGTGGCCGTCTGTCAGACAGTTTAAGCTAAAAAGTGGATGGATGCTGCAACAAGACAATGATCCCAAACAGAGAAGTAAATCAACTTCAGAATGGTTTCAGAAGAACAAAATACACATTCTGAAGTAGCCAAGTCAAAGAACAGACTTGAACCCCATTGAGATGCTGTGGCATGACCTAAAGACCGTGATTCATGCCACTCATCCCAGGAATCTGACTGAACTACAACAGTTTTGTAGATAAGAACGGGCCAAAATCCGTCCTGATCGATGTGCCAGACTGATCTGCAGCAGTAGTAGTAGTAGTGGTTGAAGTTATTGCTGCCAAAGGGGGGCCTACAAAATATTAAATTTGATGGTTCACTTACCTATTTTCCCCCTTCTGTTACTGTTTGCATACTATCCTCATTACAGTATGAAAACCTATAAATGTTTGGGTGGTTTTAGTTAGACCAGACACTGTTTTTATATCTATGTGATTTGACAAAGTTCAAATCACATTTGATGGTAATTTTATGCAGACATGTGAGAAATTCCAAAAGGTTAGGATACTTTTTCATACCACTGTATATTAAAAATCAGACACGATTTTTGCATCCATCGCTAGACATTCTAATGAAACATCTCAAAATGATTGTACATTTAAATGTTTGTTTCCAATTAAAAGTTGTTCTTTAGTACCATCAGAATCTCATTTAAACATGTGAGTGCAACTTCTCTTGCTGCCTCACAGCCAATTTAGGTTTTAAGAGCAACACATTACTGAACACATTACATATGTTTGCCTGTCTCCCCCACTCATGTTGCTCCCAAATAAAATTTCCCTAATGGAAGGTAAGACATTTTTGTACATAATTTTTTTACAGCTATGTGGACGGAAAAAGTGGTTTTGTGTTTTTGTTTTTTACTGAATCCACATCAAGAGCTTAAACAGCTGAGCATTGTGCATTTACGTTACAGCTGGTAGGCGTTAAATAATCATATTCAGGATCATAACATCTTGTTGCTCCAACTGAAATGCACACGTCTGTCAACGTGCTATCTCATTATAACAAATTAAACAGCGCATCAATCACTCTGTCTGTAAGGAAAAAATAAGACAAGAAAAAGTATTGAGCTTGCAGTTGTCTATACTGTTTATATACTGTAGTATGCCTACACGAATCGCCTACAATATTATGGCTACTTGCACATTAATATTTTGGCATAGACTTCATAATGATTGACGGGTCAGATTCCACCCTCACTGCGCAACGCCTTTAAGTTGGGGGCCGCCCTACAGTCCGCCTCAGTTATTCGCAGTCGGTCGCAGAGTCAACACATGCAGTGATCAAACACCTGACTTAGGATTGAAAAAGTACGAAAGCTGTACCGCATACAAACAGGAAGGATTGTCTCAGGAGTGATTTGTTCGAGGATTCAAGGTAATTATTATATTTTTCGTACCATGCATGCATTTTGAAATGTAAAAAAAATCAATGGGAGAAATCAACCGCTAAGACTAGCATCATTCTTTGACATATTTACGCAAAGTAAATGCAAACGACTCGTTTGTTTTTTTGTTGTTGTTTTTTTTTTTTTTTTTTTTTTTTTGCTTTTCACCAAGAATCGAGACTCTTTTATGCCCATATCTATAAAGAATTCAGGGATTTAAGCATTTATTCACAAGAATTTTCTACGGAAAAAGCTCTTTGTTTACATATGGCGGCTGTTACTTTCCTTAAAGACTAGCCTCATAGTTCGCAATATTTACATAAAATAAATGCTAACTGCACGTTTTTGTTTTTGTTTTGTTTTTTTGCTTTTAACCAAGAACCGAGATAGTTTTATGTCCATATCTATAAAGAATTCAGGTATTTAAGCATTTATTCACAAGAATTTTCTACGGGAAAAAGCTCTTTGTTTACATATGGCGGCTAGTACTTTCCTTACAGACTAGCCTCATAGGCTAGGTTCATGCTACCGAATCCGATTTTTTCGTGTTTATCCGACTCGAGTGGGGCATTAACTTGACAGTCTGAACGTGACAAGTCGCATAGAACTGTACCATTTCAAATCCGATCTGGGTCACATTCGTATGTGGTTCAAATCCGATCTGGGCCACATTTTTCCAGACTGTCGCGGCGGTCTGTACTGTCCAGTCTCCCAAATCGGAATTCATGCAGCAATTACGTCATCAAATAGCGAGAGAGACGCTACGGTAGCGGTGCAGCTGTGCGTTATTAGCGCCTAGCTTGCAGTGAACACGGCTTTTGGGGAAGGGCCGGGCTTGACAACAGTCATAAAAAAATTAAAATGGGTTGAGGATAAGCCTGAGAATGATCGGTTTTCTCTCTGCTCTATGTGAGCAATATTTCAGCATTGCCTACACGGCCGAGAGTCAGGGCTAACTGCCGGCATGTGTGTGTGATATGCACGGACAGTGCGTGCATGCTATCGATCCATATAAACTTTGAATATAAGCCTAAACATGGATTATTTATTATTATATATTATGGATTATTATATTATTTATTTGTGTCCTCTTTTTGAAAAGCAAAATATGATATCCCTGGAATGACAGATGACGTGTGTCATTTGTTTTGATGCTTCTGAGCATGCGGGTCGTCTTGCTCAGCGCGTGTCGGACTGCAAATTAGAGTGCATGCGTAATACTTGAATGGTCTCAATGGACAAAGGCAGTCTGAATGGGCACGCCAAAAAACGGATATGACAAAAAATCGGGTTTGTGCATTAAGACCTGTAGTATGAACCTAGCCATCGTTCGTTGTGAACGTTGTGAAAAAAATCAGGGAAAAATTAGCCGCTACAGCAGTGGCATTATACTTCGCAATATTTATGTAAAATAAATGCTAACTGCATGTTTTTTTTTTTGCTTTTAACCAAGAATCAAGACTGTTTTACGTGCATATCTGTAAACAATTCAGGGATTTAAGCATTTATTCACAAGAATTTTTACCAGAAAAGCTCTGTTTACATACGGCGGCCGCCTCATTGAGTAACAGACTAGCATTGTACTTCGACATATTTACGTAAAATGCATGGTTTTTTGGGGGGGTTTTTTTTTTGCTTTTAACCAAGAATCAAGACAGTTTTACATCCATATCTATAAAAAATTCAGAGATGTAAGCATTTATTTACAAGAATTGTGATTCGACTCGGTCAGCTTTGACGGCCTCGTCAACAATGCAGGCCCCTATTTATCGGCCCTGCGCCCTGTGTCCCGTCAATACATCATGAAGTCCATGATTTTGGTTTCCTTATTTTTTCGCATTACAGTCAACAATATAAGTAATGACACTCCCTCTCTTTGAAAAACAAAATGAAGCATTATTGTCTTGGTAAAAGCATATTTGTTGCACAGATTTTGTCCAGGCTATTATTATCTTGTGCAAGTCATTATTATGTTGCGTGTCGTGTTTGTAGCAAACACAAAGCAAACAGATGGGAGATGAGCGTGTCTTACATTAATTACATAAACATACCATTTGCTCAGATATACCACTGTCACAAATATTTTGTATGATTATATGATAATCCTATTTCCAGTCACATTTTACATTAAACATCCCATCTGTCCTCAAATAAATGCTTTAACAAAAATCTTCTTTCATTAAATGATATCCCTTTAAAATGAATTCTTCTGTATAGGAAATTGCAATTACCAATTTTTTTACAAAATGTTTTTTTCATCATCTTGTTGAATGAACTATTCCTAAACCAATTCTCCTCTTTTATTTAACATTATAATTGCATGATGTACAGTAGATATTCTGCAGCTGTGTTAAGGTGAAAAGGACATTAGTTTGCATGGGCAAATAACTTTCTTTTTGAATGGCCTCTGGGTAAATAGTGTGAAGACAAAACTGGGAAAACACATTTTCAGGAAACTGTCAGGCTTGCACAAAACAGGTTGATGAATACAGCTACACACAGTTACCAAAAAGAAACACACATACAAAAACAGTGGAACCTGTGCATGTAAAATTATATATATAACAGTTGTCCGATAATGATATTTTAAACCGATATCCCGGTTTAGTCCAACTCCAAAAATCTGATACCAATATCAAACTGATACCGTTATATGCGGTCGCGCACTTAACGTGTTATTGCTAATTGTATTGTGATGCCCTACTGGTTGCTTTAATAATGATAAATGTAACAACTTTCAAGTTTTCTCCAAATAAAAAGAACATTCTGTGAAAAACTAACTTCAACTGAAGTTACAGAAAATAAATGTTCCATATAAATATAAATTTAATTCAGCCAAAATGTTCAGAATTAAATCAAACGAATCATTCATAATTAAATCACGTTTACAGTAGTTACCCTAAAGAGCCACTTGGTGCGACCAAAGCATTGCAACTACAGGTGGGCAATCACAGGACATTCCAATGTAATGATGCCCAAGGTGCATTTTGCTAGGCATTTGCATAGATTTTTGCATTTTATTACTTTTCTATTTTTCATAGGCTAGGTTCAGACTGCTGGTCTTGATGCAGAGTTACGATTTTTCTTCATCTGTTTTTTTGGCGTGCCCGTTCAGACTGCCTATTTCCATTGAATCCGTTTAGGTATTACGCATGTGCACTCGCAATCTGACACGCAAACTGACTCCCATGCGCAGAAGCATCAAAACAAATGACGACACATGCTGGCCCCATGTTATTCTAGGATGACCATATTTTGATTTCCAAAAAGGACATAAATAACAGACATAACTAATCCCCGTTCACTCTTCACAGTTTATATGCATTGATTGAACACATGAACATATGTGCGTGCATGACGCACACACATTCATTCAGTTTGCTCCACCTTACTCTTGGCCATGAAAGCAATATTGAATTATTGCTCATTTGGTGCACAAAAAGAAAACCGAGCATTCTCACTTCTATGTGGTGGTGGTGGTGTTATACTTATATAGCGCTTTTGACTCGTCCCGTTCAGACCGTCAAGTTAATGCCTCACCCAAGTCGGAAAAACACAAAAAAATCGAATTTGTGCATTAAGACCTGGGTTCTGAACCAAGTCTCAGTGGTTATCTCTTTCTGGTAAAGCAGTAGTTATGTGTAATGAGTTTATTATTCATTGTTTTTCAATCATTTATTGGTCAATTATTTTTGCACCATGAATGCAAATGGTCTGCTCACATAACAAATCCCAAACATCTTAATTTGAAGACATCTAGTAATCAATAAGAATAGCTGTTAGCTGATTGTTAGCTGAGAATAGCTGTACTAAGGCAAAAGGCAGAAGAATACTACATTCACTTTAAAGTAAAGATGTCCGATCACGTAATTTTCAAAGTATCGGAATCGGCAAAAAGATATCGGACATGCCTTTTTTTAACATATATATTTTTTATTTAAATCGTTTTCTAATTGTATTTAACGTTACAGACAAAATGTCTTACACTCATCCAGAGTAGTTTTGGCTTAAAGTAGGGCTATCAAATTTATTGCGTTAACGGCGGTAATTGATTTTTTTTTTTTTAATTAATCACGTTAAATAATTAATGAATGCACTGCACGACCCACTCACGCATTGTCGCGTTCAAACTATAAAGGCGCTGTTTTACCTACATATAGAGCTAAAAGGCAGCGTAAAATGAGAAGAGAGAATTTTGACAGCCTTTGGAGCCGTTTTTTATTTGGATAAAGCCTAACAATCCCTCTCTAAGCAATTAATATCGTGGGAGGCAATGTGGGGAAGAAAGGTAGTAGTTGATCATTTTCTTAACACCCTATGTTATTTCCCAACGCAGAGAAGATATATCAATTGGTGCCCCTACGCACAGTCATGGTTGCACTTCCCATCATGCATTTGTGCAGAACAGTTAAATGGCTGCAGTATCATTTACTGAAAGCTCAACAAATACACTAGATGGCAATATTTAGTCACAATATACAAAGTCACATTTATCCTTTAAGAATTACAAGTCTTTCTATCCGTGGATCCCTCTCACAGAAAGAATGTTAATAATGTAAATGCCATCTTGAGGATTTATTGTCATAATAAACAAATACAGTACTTATGTACTGTATGTTGAATGTACAGTATATATTCGTCCGAGTTTTATTCATTTTTTTCTTAATGCATTGCCAAAATGTACTGGTATATGATCAGGAAAAATTATCGGGAATGATTGGAATTGAATCGGGAGCAAAAAAAAAAGCAATCAGCTCGGGAAATATCGGGATCGGCAGATACTCAAACTAAAACGATATCGGATCGGGAGCAAAAAAACATGATCGGAACAACCCTACTTTAAAGGAAGGGCATATGTAGGTTTGCATACGGACGGTAGGGACATAACACTACCAACTTTTCAGGATGCTCAAATTGTCCCCACTAATTTTTAAGCAACCTTATTTGCATTATATAATGACTTCATTTATATTGGTCATTTAGATATTCTTCCTATATGTTTTAAAGATATAATTGACCCTCATTATTAAGTGAATTATTTTCATTATGTTCAGACTAACATTTACCCCTTTTTCACTTGCTGAATGTGCCAGTCCATTTTTCCCCCTCAAACGCACGTGAGACTGGCTGAACACCCCCTCCACACACACTCACAGCCCCGACATGCCGCCTTCTCCGCTCCCTTCAAAGAGGAAGGATATGAGAAGGTTATTTTTGCGGTCAGCAGCAGCCACTGTTAGTCATGTAAAAAGCCGTCAATGTTGTGGGGGTGGGGAACACACCACTAATTTTTCTACTGAAAGTGAGACATGCATCAGAGTTAGCATAACAATGTTGAGTGGTCGTAAGACAAATATTTATTTTTTTGCATTCCTGGTTAGTTAAGAGATTATTAAAAAGTTTGTTTTTCTTGTGTATGTTAATATATTTTAATTTTCAAATATTGCAATTTGAATTTGCTAATAAAATCCAGACATTTTTTCCAGTTTTTAAAATCTTTCTTTAGTAGTTTTTGACAACAAAGGTTTGAATAGAATGGTGTATCTCCTGAACCAATACTGTACATATTAAAGTTAGTATAAGTCAATACAGATTTATTTCACATTGATCGTTTAACCTATTAATTAATTAGGTCCATATTTGTGAAAAATGCAGCCCTGAACCCCATTCACCCTATCTGTTTGCTCTTATTAATGTCTCGTCCTCAGCAAAAGGTGTACATGCAGGTTATGCTGTTCTATCGTCCCTAGCAATGTTGAGACCAAACCAGCGCCCTTGCTTTGAAGGCAACATGCATATTGGCCGAAAACTGACAATGCAAAACCAACATCAATATTATCCGATACCATTTTAAAATGTTTTTAATCGGCCAATACAATTGGCTACCCGATAATATTGGGCAACTCTAATATATATCATTAAGTATTGCTTTTGAAACGCAAAACATATACTGGACTGTCTCAGAAAATTAGAATACACAATATTCTAATTTTCTGAGACAGTCCTGTATATTGTTCTATGTAAAGGACGTCAGCCAAGGTCGGCCCCCCACATTTTTACCACGCCAAATCTGGTCCCCTTTGCAAAAAGTTTGGACACCCCTGCTTTAAATGGTGGATTAATGTACAGGACTGTCTCAGAAAATTAGAATATTGTGTATTCTAATTTTCTGAGACAGTCCAGTACCATGGACCACCGCAAGCATCGATGTGGAATTGACAGCCATTGAAAATGCATTGGGGAAAACGTTTTTTTTTTCTTTTCTAACACCAAAAACTCTTGAATACAGCCTGATACGGCTGATGTGGATATCAAACTTCAACCGGGACGCAGACTGATTTTGTCCGATAATATACATTGGTATGAAAAAGTATCTGAAACATTTGGAATTTTTCACATTTCTGCATAAAATAACCATCAAATGTGATCTGATCTTTGTCAAAATCACACAGATGAAAATGCAGTGTCTGCTTTACCTAAAACCACCCAAACATGTATAGGTTTTCACATATTAATGAGGATAGCATGCAAACAATGACAGAAGGGAGAAAAATAAGTAAGTGAACCCTCTGCCTAGGGAGACTTAAACAGCAATTGTAACCAATTTTTACCAAACATTTTAAGTCAGGTGTGAGCACAATCACATATTAGTGTTTTAAAGCTGCCCTGCCTACTATAAAACACACCGGATAAGAATGGTCTTGATGAGAAGCATTGTCTGATGTGCATCATGGTTCAGTCAAAGATGACGCCGAGAGTTCAGCGCAGAATACTCAGAAAGGTCAAAAAAAGAACCCTAGAGTGTCTGCTAAAGACTTGGCACAGTCTAATATCTCTCTGCACACATCACCTATATGTAAAAAAAAATGGCCAAAAAATGGTGTTCATTGGAGGACTCTCCGGAGGAAGCCACTGCTGTCTAAAAAAACATTGTTGCTCGTTTAATGTTTGCAAAAGAGTACTTGGACACTCCACAGAAGTTTTGGCAAAACATTTTGTGGACTGATGAAACCAAAGTTGAATTGTTTGGGAAGAACACACAATGTCATGTGTGGAGGAAAAATGGAACAGCTCACCAACAACAACAGCTCATCCACACCTTGAAGCATGGTGGAGGGAGCATCATGATTTGGGGCTGTTTTGCTGCCTCAGGGACTGGACAACTTGCAATCATTAATGGAAGAATGAATTCAAAACTTTATCAGGACGTTTTGCAGGAAAACCTGAGGCCGTCTGTCAGACTGTTGGAGCTAAAGAGAGGATTGATGCTGCAACAAGACAATGATCCAAAATACAGAAGTAAATCAACTTCAAAATAGTTTCAGAAGAACAAATACACAATCTGAAGTCCAGACTTGAACCCAATTGAGATGCTGTAGCATGACCTAAAAACAGCGATTCATGCCAGACATCCAAGGAATCTGAGTGAACTACAGCAATTTTGTAGAGAAGAATGGGCCAAGATTAGTCCTGATTAAATGTGATGGTTCACTTACTTATTTTTCTCCCTTCTGTCATTGTTTTCATACTATCCTCATTAAAATATGATATCCTATAAATATTGGGGTTGTTTTAGTTAAAGCAGACTCTGTTTTTTTATCTGTGTGATGTTGACAAAGATCAGATCACATTTGATGGGGATTTTATGCAGAAATGTGAGAAATCCCAAAAGGTTCAGATACTTTTTCATAGCACTGTACCTAAGGCAGTGGACTTTGATAGCGGGGTTTCTTAACCAAATTGAAATGAAAGCATTTGGATGGGGGACAAAAGCAGCGATTTAGTCGAGATCGAATGAAAGTGCTGATATCGCGTGTGCCTGCTCCCCCCCTTAGGTGGCGCCCTGTCTCAGCTGTCAGACAGTGGTCAAACCCTCAGTGAGGACAGCGGTGTGGACATAGCTGAGTCAGGACACATCAACAAAGACAGCAGCTCCCATTCCTCATGCACACGACACCCTCAAGACACCCAGGGGGGTGGGGGGGACAACCCCACCAAACCGGTGAGGGTGTACTTCCAAACAGCTATGGGCCCTGCGTGAATGAATGAGCCTATTAATAAATGAAGGGAATGCTGCTTGAGCGCTACCTTTGTGAGGACCAATTGAATTGATTATAAAGTATATTATTATGCAAAGTCTGAGCCTAAAATAACAGCCCTGTTAGGTTTGACTGAGGGTCCTCTGCCACCCTCGCCTCATTGACGTGCATGCAAGGTAATAGATGGAAGCGCTGGGCTTCTGTTGCACTCACATGGAGCTATTTTAAGAACAACCAAAGGCTTTTGTTGCTCACAGTCCACCGCTGTGAAGTGGCCGTGAAAATGAATGTCAATATTTGCAAATAACTCGACACACATCATGTGACATGAAATGATACATTTGTGAGAGTTTCTGCATGGTTCTTTGGTAATTAAGCTTCTTTTCCAAACTCAAATGTAGTGTAAACATTTCATGAGTGCTTTCTGAGGCTAATGTTTCAATTAGATTCAGAGGATTACCGGGGGAATAATTTATCACTGTTGGTTCTCATAAATGTAGAAGTATACAGTAGGTCCATGTGGAACATCCTCCTTCTGTGTTTGCACATTGTTTTTCCCCACTTCAAATTTTTCATTAATTTTATTCATTCACTCAAATGTTCCATTCTTTTATTTCATCCACAACTGCAGTGCAGTGAAAAGAGACAAGATAGTTAAGTTCAGTGTGTAAGGTCATAAATGATTAGGCTTTGCTGCTTATGAAAAGAAAAAAACAAATCACAAGACTGGCATACTAAATTAGAAGGCTCAAAATGAATCAAAATAAGTGTGTTCTGGGAAGGATGGGAAAGCAGGGGGCATGGGTGGAAATTGAGGGAGGGCAGGAGGGGCAGTGCTCCCCCGTTTGCCGAAAAATATCATTGCATGTAATTGACTTTCCTATTAATTAATTTAAAGGGGAAGTCCAGAAATTTTCGCTTAATTTTCAAGTTATCAGGGTTTTAATTAGTCGGTGGAGTTGATTTCAACAAAGTCCGTGCAGTTTGATAGTTATTTGTTAGTTTCAGGGAGTGGCTAAGCTAGCGTGAGTCAACTGTGCCTGCTTAGCATACCAATAAAAAACAACGTATGCACAGACATACGTGTGCACACATATACGCCAGGTGGTGCTCAGGCACTGGCCCTTGCCCTCTTAACTGAGCAAGTGCCCATATCAAGGTTATTTAGTCATGATCATTAGAATAGAATAGAATAGAATAGAATAGAATAGAATAGAATAGAATAGAATAGAATAGAATAGAATAGAATAGAATAGAATAGAATAGAATAGAATAGCTCTTTATCTTCATTATATGGTTGAACAAAGAAATTGTGGAGCATCTCCCTTTACAGTGCAGGACAAGTAAAAAAAAAAAAAAAGCCGGCAGACATCCGACAACCCGGCCAAAAGGCCAAACTCTGCGCATTCACCTTAGTTTAAGCTCCTTGTACTGACTCCATTTTGAAAGTTGGAAATAAGCTTCGAAACACAAGTTGACAATTAGTCGACAGCAATCAGACAACAAGGCAAAACAGCAAATAGACCCAGACGAGGCTCCAGGATCACCATATCACAAGTCACCAAAAGATTCTCGAGGAAAACATTGAGTATTTCAAGGGCTCTGGTGAGGCAGGCTGTGGTTCAAAGGAAGGGTATGTTTGGGCATGGTTTAGGATAATTGTCTGTTTTGGATTGGACAGGAGAATCCGGGTATTACTGTTGTCAAGGCAACGAGAGTTAAGAATTTTGCCATCCTCAGCACCACGTGAGTGCTGAGTGTTTACTTTTTAGTCGAGGGTTGTCCTTGTTGTCAGGCGTTCCTTGTGACAAAACAGGATGTCCCGCCATTTGTTCTGGACTGCGGGATTTGGTGGTGCAGACGTAGGCTTGTAGATGTCTTGCCTATCCACTGCTTGTCAGCATGAATCTCGCTCAGTCAGCTGCCTGACGCACGCGTTGGGCTTCCGTGGTCGGAACAAGTCCTGTATCTCTTATGTCCTTATCTGCCCGTTGTCTTGGTGCTGCAATTTCCAATCATTCAAAGTCTATAATAGCAAATATATTCGGCTTGTTTTTCTTAAATGATGATATAAATTGTATTTATTTTGTATTGGGTGTGTTAGAGTAATACAAACAGTAAATATGGGAAATGATACTACTGTACTTCCTTCTTTAGTAATGCGTGTGCCCTCCCAAATGCCACCGACAGAATCACTGAGAGCACCTTCTGTCCTCCAAACGCGCAAACACACGCCCTCCTGTGAACCCGCCGAGTGGACACAAAGTCGCCACATTAATTGAAGCAGAAGCAATACGAACAATTAATAGCTGCTATTTTCGCCCTCTCCTTGCAGCCCCTATGCAGAGGTAACACATAATCAGTCGGATCTCAAGTGTATGTTTTCCCTGTAAACCTTAAGTAGCCTTTGTCTCTGTGCAGTTCTTTAAATTAGCCTGCTGCCCAGTCCCACCTATAAAACAATCTAGGCTAGCCGCTCGCCATAATTGAATTAATAGATGTAACGTGGCGACCAGCACACAACCAGTGTCGGTTGGAAAAATTAATGGAATTATATATCATAGCTCAATATTTAGTAATGTGTTTGCATGTTTAGTACTAGTACTGCTACTTTGGGAGAATGTTGCTGCTTAACTTAAACTAATAAGAATCAAAATAAACGCACACAAAAAATATATATACATTAATTGAAACTCAACTGGAGGAAGGAAACTGAGTGTGTGTAGTAGAAAGTGAATAAGCTCCAAGAAAATTTTAGGCTCCCTTGTTTGAGTATGGGCAAACAGATACACTGTTATAACAACAATGCAGGTTTAAAGCATCATTTATTTGCTAAATGCCAAAGATAAAATTAGCTGTGTAGTGTCTAGGCTTCTCTGTTAAAGCTGCTGCCCCCGCGGCCCGACCCCAGAACAAGCGGAAGATGATGGATGGATGGTAAATAAATATGTAATTACGCAATACAGTTGCAATGTTTTTTCTGTCTTTTTTAAATTCACATCGTTCTAATGAGGCAGCCGGGCTGGCAGTTACCTACGCTGCCATACCTTCCCTCTGAGCACCTGCCCCTTAATTGTCTGTGGACGCCACTGCGCACACATGAGAATCACCAATGACCATGCAATCAATAGTGTTGGCTATGTTTTCAGGATAGAGTCATGAAAACTTAACATTGCATTTCAATAATTGTAGTATAAACAGCAACATTTGTAATCCAGCAGCTCTGCAGGCTGTCTAGACAAGTAGGGCGGAGTGATATCACATTGTTTTTTTTCGCCGATTTTTTTTTTTTTTTTTTTTTTTGTGGGAACAGAAGAGAGACTCCCCAGCATGATTGGCCGAAGCACTCCTCTTTATTGTGGTCGCATTACACATCTAAAGAAATAGTCCTGCAGAATGAAATGAATTACGGCAGTTTGGTGTGACATTGTTTTGGCCGTATGGGTACTTCGAACAATGATCAGCATTTTGAATTTATTTCACTATGTTAGATCTGTTAATATAGTTATTTGTTAGCATACTAAGCAGGCACAGTTGACTCTTGCTAGCTTAGCCACTCCGGAGCCCTGAAACCAACAAATATCTTAAAAACTGCACAGATTTAGTTGAAATCAACTCCACCGACTAATTAAACCCCCACCAACTTGAAGATAAAGCCTAATGTTAAAAATGTTGAACTTCCCCTTTAAAATGAAGACCTAGCTGGTAAATGTTGTCTATAAAAGTTGTAAAGCAATAAAAGAAACAACAAAAATGAATGAAATGAACAAGAATCCTTCAAAGTATTTCATAATGGGTCAAAATTATTTTTCAAACAGATCATGTGACTCACACCTTAGAGACGTCCTTTGCTGTCCCAAAACTACACCTTAGAAAGCAGGATTTCTGTAAACCTACCGTAATTTTCGGACTATAAACCGATATTTTTTTCCTCCTTTTTTAATCCTGCGGTTTATAATCCATTGCATTTTATTTGTTGATTCATTTGGGTTAATAGGTAACACTCTGTTTGACAGCGGCGTCGTAAGACTGTCATAAGACCGTCATAATTATGACATGACACGATCATGGGCATTACTGAGTGCTTATGTCATTAAGTGTCATCTGGCAAATTACGTCACTAACTCCATCTATGTCCACCTTGGATCTTTTGCATTTACACAAGTGAGACAATTTGCCGGATAACACTAAATTACATCTGTTATAACAAGCATTCATTAATGATCGTGACAGTTTCATGTCATAATTATGATTGTCTTATGGCGCCACTGTCAAATAAAGTGTTACCAAATACCATAACTAGCAATTAATGAAATAACTGGAACAGTAACTGAAGAAATAATTAGCACAAAACATGAATTTTGTTTGTTATTTACATCTGTAACGCTGCAATGCATACGAGGAGGCATGTATACAATGTAAACAGCAGGTGGCAGCAGAGGTTGGCTGTCTACCCCTGAAGAAATAATTAGCACAAAACATGAATTTTGATTCTTATTTAAATCTGTAGCAGAGGTTATATGTCTACCCCAAGGGAGCATTGATGGCCAAATGAAGCTTCTTGAAGCTTTGCAGCCAATTGGTTCAAAGCTAGAGCAGCATAGCAGAGGTTAACCGTCTACCCCAAGGGAGCAGTGATGGCCAAATGAAGAGTCTTGAGGCAATGAAGCTTTGAACCAATTGACTGCAAAGCTTCATTGCTCCAATTGGTTCAAAGCTAACTGTCTACCCGAGGGAGCAGTGATGGCCAAATAAAGCTTCTTGAAGCAATGAAGCTTTGCAGCCAATTGGTTCAAAGCTTCATGAAGCTTCATTTGGCCATCACTGCAGTCGCTTGGGGTAGACAGTCAACCTCTGCTTCGAACCAATTGGCTGCAAAGCTTCATTGCTTCAAGAAGCTTCATTTGGCCATCACTGCTCCCTTGGGGTAGGCAGTCAACCTCTGCTTCTTGAAGCAATGAAGCTTTGCAGCCAATTGGTTCAAAGCTGCATTGCTTCAACAAGCTTTATTTGGCCATCACTGCTCCCTTGGAGTAGACAGTTAACCTCTGCTATGCTGCTCTAGCTTTGAACCAATTGGCTGCAAAGCTTCATTGCTTCAAGAAGCTTCATTTGACCATCACTGCTCCCTTGGGGTAGATATATAACCTCTGCTACAGATGTAAAAAAAACAATCAAAATTCATGTTCTTTGCTCATTATTTCTTCAGTTACTGTTCCAGTTTTTTTCATTAATTGCTAGTTATGGTATTAGTTAACACTTTATTTGACAGTGGTGCCATAAGACAGTCATGAGACAATCATAATTATGGCATGACATTGTCATGAGCATTAATGATGGATCATGATGACATTGGTTGTCAAATAAAGTGTTTCTGGTTAATATCTTTTGGTGTAAATATCCCATATTACAGTGAGGACAGCTGCAGCTCATAGTCCAGTGCGGCTTATCTATGAACAAATTCCTGTTTTCGTGCCAAATTTGGTGGGTGGCGGCTTATAATCGGGTGCGCCTTATAGTGTGAAAATTACGGTAAGCTTTCAAAAGCTTCTACACTAACTGAGCTTGAACCGAGGAATGAACACGGACAGTGTCAAGATGTAGACACAAAAGTTAAACTCCGCCTATGGGAGGGGCAATTGTCTAGTAAGTGTGAGTTTCTCATATTGTTTGAGAAACTGTATGCAAGTGTGGGGACAGCATAGTATAGCTCACAGTCAATCATCATTTGTCAGCTTTATCAAATTCAAGCCTCCCAGAGGTGTAAAATTTGACATCACCGATTGCAAAAGTACTGTAGAACTAATCTATATTTCTGCCTGACTTTAGCCTGGTCTGTTGGACCCCACTTCCACGCTAGTGAGGGTGGCAAAGAGCGCAAGTACATTGGGCATTGCCATCGAAGGAGGAGCCAACACTCGACAGCCATTGCCACGAATTGTCACGATACAGGTAAACTAATACTGATAAGTCACACCTCACTTGTTCTTAGCACATTGTCCTAATCAACATACAGTACATTTTGATGAATATTTCTGTTTTATGAGCCGTGTTGATGTTCTCGTCAATCTGTGATATCACCCGCCCACCTGCCACATTTAATGTTGGCTTTGAATGTCCTTAAAAGACCATGGCATTTTTGTTAGTGTAGCTAGTGTAGCTCTTTGGTGACCCTAATGAGGACAAGTGTTCCGAAAACATTTTATTTCCATGAGCGAGAAATTCTGATTGTATTTGCACTGCAATGGACTGGCTACTATTTTAACTCTTTCGGGGAGAATGGTCACTACAGTGTGCAGCTATTAAAAAGTTGACAATTATGAACTTTAACAAGCCTTTGTAGAGAAAGTGAATATTTTTGGCCTCACAACTTGAGGGGTATTCACATGGAATTTTCGACTCGACAGGTGGTATTTACCATAATTATGACATATCACATATCATATGAGGGCAGCACAAAGTTAAATTTTTGTTTTTTTTTTGTAGTACAGGTAGTCCCTGGGTTACGAACGAGTTCCGTTCCTACGCATGCGACGTAAGCCGAATTTCTGCCTAAATCAGAATTAACCCTTTAAGTGATTGTTTTTCAACCTTTTCTGAGGCCATGTCCACACGTAGCAGGGTATTTGGCAAAAAGAAGATATTTTTCTACGGTTTGACCTATCATCCACACGCGCATGCAGATTTAAACAAGGGTTCTTAAAAACAGCGGGGAAGGTGAAGATTTGCGAATTCTGCGTTTGTGGCTCTATCATGTGGACACTGATAACCAAAGATTTACGTCACTGGCTGCGACAAATTTTGTCCTCACGTCACACGAGACCAGTTTTTACATTTGGAGTATATTAAATATTTTGCTTCCATTTTTTTTTCTTTACAAACTCTTGCTGTGCTTCTTATTGAATAATGTGTATTTTGGATAATTATTTTAATGTTTTGAATGTCCTTAAAAATTAATAAAAGTGGTTGGCAGTGGAAGTTTTTTTTTTTTTTTTTTTTTTTTTACACAAAAGTGCAGGTGTGGACGCAATTAGTTTTTCCCGACGTATTAGGGCAGAATCCTCGTTTAAAAAAAAAAAAAAAAAAAAAAAAAACCTGCTACGTGTGGACATGGCCTGAGTCACGGCACGTTTTTACAATGGAAAAAAATCACACGAGACCAATTTTTACATTTGGAATATATTGGTAAATATTTTGCTTCCATTTTTCTTTTACAAACTCTTGCTGTGCTTCTTATTGAATAATGGGTATTTTGGACAAATATTTTATTGTTTTGAATGTACTTAAAAATCAATGAAAGCGGTTGGCTGTGGAAGGTTTTTTTTTTTTTTTTCTACACAAACGTGCAGGTGTGGACACAATTATTTTTTCCCGACGTATTAGGGCAGAATCCTCGTTTTTAAAAACCCTGCTAAATGTGGGCATGGCCTGAGTCACGGCACAATGGAAAAAATCTCGCGGCACACCACAGACCAAAAATGTTCACCAATTACTTTCTGTACCGTATATTTAATTGTAAAATAATTTCTCAGTATTTATACTTACTCAGTGTGAAATTTGAGCCTGTTTAAACGAACTCAAAGCCGATATCCTAGCAGGAATCTTCTTCAACAGCTCTCAGTGTGTCTCTGTTTTATTTCTTATAGCAGTTAGGCTTGAAAAGCTCAGAAATATCAAACAGGGGGGCTTTAGCCAAGTCTTTAACCACGTCACGGCCGAGCATCTCACTGACAATGGCTTTGCAGGCAGGTAGTATTAATGTCTTTGTCTCTGACTTTTTGGATTTAGCAAAAAGTTCAGCAAATTTGAGGGCTTTCTCATTAACTTTGTAGTTTTTCTCAAAAAAGCTGCCTGTTGCTGTTTTTGCGAAGGCGAACAAAATAGTCCATCAACTTGTTTTGAAGTGACGGATGTTTCGTTTGGAGATGATGTTTAAGCTTGCTTGGCACCATGGCGCTGATGGATAGCTGCTCATGCCACGTTTAAGAACTGCTCGGATATGTAGCCATCGGCCACTTTGCTGTCCTCTTCAATGTGTGGTTTGGCAGTCATCACATATGGATAAAACGGAAAGGACACTTTCATGTATATCGACACTTGACGAGTCCAATCAAATGATGTACAGTAGATGTGCTGGGGTCCACATTGTCGCGGACAGCAAGGTGCCTGATGGCTAGAAATCCGAACTCTTCTTGAACGCGACACGAGCAATACCTCGCTCATCTACACATGACGAAACCTTCTACTTACTCCTTCCTTCCAACTGCAACTGCGCCCGACAACGTAAAAAAAAAAAAAAAATGCTATATTGAATAATTTCTCGTGGCACACCTGACAATCTCTCTGTATTGTATTGTACTGTACTGTATTTTGTTTAATGATGGAGGATACACTGCCCTCTGGTGGCAGTGTTGGGTCTGGCTGGACGGTTGCATTGCATGGCCTCAGAAGCAGACTCAGATGTCTGACATGCATAATGGATAGCTGCGCTATGGTTTGACCCACGTCGGGTTGTAAGTTGTTTCAGCTAATATATGTTTGTGTATGCATTTGTAATTAAGTTCAGAGCTACAGTTCATGAAGTTATGTGTAAGGAATTTGCATGAGAATTGTAAATACGTTAGCATTCAAGCTAATGGATTTTTGTTAGGCAATTTATGCTAATTTAATCAACTTAATTTACATACTGATCAGACTATATGGACGTTTGAACAACAATTGTTTTGTGTCAAGTGTTTTATTGTTAAATACGTGTCGTTTTGAACATATATCTATATGTGTGTTACAGCTTTACAAATTGTCATAAGTGAAGGAAGTAAGAAGCTTCAAAAAGCACAATTGCCTTGTTTGCTGTCTGTAAATCTGAACTACTTCACCTTTAGTGAGGACAGAACACGTCATATTAATACAATATATAAAAAATAAGATACTGTGATGTACAATAAGGTACTACTTATGCGAATTTTAAAAAAAAAACGTCTGGAGGCAAAATGGGTAAATCGAGTACATCATCATACATACCTACCTGTATCTAACTCAGTACTTCTCAAATGGTGGGGCGCGCCCCCCCAGGGGGGCGCAGAGCGATGCCAGGGGGGGCGCGAGTGACCTCGGGGAACATGCTTTTTTTTTTTTTTTGCCGTACTAGAATAAAGTGTACTTGCACATCCACTCCGTGGGTGGCAGTGGCGCTCTCATTTTCAATGTGCGTGCAGTATTTTTGAAGTAAGCAAGAGCACACGGAAGAGACTCATGCAGAGCTGGACTCACGCAGCGACCCACTGTCTTCTTCGGTTCTCACGTGTCCGGCCGAGAAGTGCCGTTTTCGGCTTGGGATCGTCACGACAACCGCCCTCACCTACGGTTCTCCCTCGGCCGCCGAGAATGCGCTTTTTTCGGGCCGTTTGCCTTTGACTTTTAATATAGTGGGAAATGAGGAAAGACCACTGTTTACTGAGTCTAAAAATGATTATAGCGGAGAAGCCAAATCAGTTAAGACGCCACTTAAAGACATTAGACCTCAATCTCATTGATAAGCCGCTTGATTGTTTTTCAGCGAAAATGTGCCGAATATTGCCAATTGTCACAATCGTCCCGCTTTGTCAGTGTTATATCAGTAAACCAGTGAGCACTGTGGTGAATCAGCGAAAATAAAAACTTTCCTTCTGTCCAAAGACTTTTTTCCCCCCTTCTATTCAGTTTTGTTTTTTTTTCGGTCAAATTTTTTGGCATGTTGTCCTGAAGAGTAATTGTTTCTAATCAATTTGAATTTGTTATTATTTACTGATTTTATTACATTTTATTTTTCAGTATCAAATGGTCAAAAATGTACCTTGAGTGTATTTTTACAGTTTGGATGTGACTTTTTTTTTTTTTTTTTTTTTAACTTCAGGCAAATTGATGCGCGTTAAGTCTTTTCTGTTACAAGCAACACAATGTTAAAAAAGTTATACTTTATTATAAGTTGATCTGTTACTTTTTTTCTTTAATAGAAAAAAAAGGACACAATGTTAGGCTGAGGCGTACTTATAATAGTAATATAGACGAATGATACTATTTACAGTGGCGGCAGAGAGTTGGGGGGGGGGCGCGAAACATTTACGTCTTCCTTGGGGGGGGCGTAACAGAAAATAATTGAGAAGCACTGATCTAACTCATTGCATGTCATTGACGTTAATAGATGTCCAATCAGTTTAAACTGGGAAAACTGACTGTGAATGCTCATGTGCGCCGTCAAAATCAGCCAATGAGTTCAAAGAGTACCCTGTAAGAGTTAAACAATACAACCCCTAGCAAAAAGTATGGAATCACCTGTCTCGGACAAGCACTCACTCAGACATTTTATTATGTAGAACAAACTCAGATAAAAAGCTTGAAAAAATAATGAATTAGTTCGAAAGTGCAACTCCTTGGCATTCAGAAACACTAAAAGAAACGAATAAAAAAACATTGTGGTGGTCAGTAAATGTTACTTTTATAGAGCACCTGCAGGGAAATAAATATAGAATCACTCCATTCTGAAGGGAAAAAAATGGAATCACGCCATTTTGAGTAGAAAATACAGACACACCCAGTCAATTTCCTTTCCTTAATGGGGCCCCTGCCTCAGATTAGATTTGCTCGTTAGTCAGCAGTTAAAAACGGTGCAGTAATCACACCTTTCAGGGCTGCTGGACCAAGTGGATTCACAAGAATCATTGCTCCAATAAGAGGGATGTCTTTTGAGACCAAGGAGAGGATTATCAAAATTCTTGAAGAAGGTAACGCTACTGATGGTTGCCAAAGATTTGGGCTGTTCACAGTCAGTTGTATCAAAAATCTGGACCAAGTACAATCAGCATGGCAAGGTTGTTAAAGTTAAGCGTACTGGTAGACCGAGGAAGACATCCAAACGTCATGACAAACAACTAAAGGCCATATGTCTTGAAAACAGAAGATATACAACAAGACAAATGAAGAAGAAATGGGAGGAAGCTGGAGTCAAGGTATGTGACAGAACAGTGCGAAATCGCCTAAAGGAAATTGGCTTGTCATACAGGACAACTAGAAGGAAACCATCATTGACACTTAAACAGAACAGAACAAGACTGCAATGGGCTAAGGAGAGGCAATCATGGACTGTGAATGACTGGATGAAGGTTATTTGCATTGATGAGTCAAGAACCTGCATTGGACAAGGGGATGGTTTGGTGCCGTTCCAGTGAGATTTACAAAGATGACTGCCTGAGGAAAACATCAAAATTCTCTCGGTCCTTGATGATATGGGGCTGCATGTCAGGCAAAGGCACTGGGGAAATGGCTGTGGTTAAAATGCACAAGTTCACATAGAAATTTTAGACAGCTTTCTTATCCCTTCAATTGAAAATATGTTTGTCATTTTACAAGATGACAATGCATCATACCACAGAGCTAAAACTGTTAAAGCATTCCTTAGAGAAAGACTCATCCAGTCAATGTCATGACCTGCACATAGCCCAGATATCAACCCTATTGAAAACCTGTGGTGGAAATTTAAAAAATGGTCCACAGCAAGGTTCCGACCTGCAAGGATGATCTGGCAACTGCAATCAAAGAGAGTTGCCACCAAATTGATGAAGAATACTCATCAAGTCTATGCCTCAGAGACTGCAAGCTGTCATAAAAGCAAGAGGTGGTGCAACTAAATACTAGAGATGTGTTTTGATTGTTATTTATTTGTTTGTTTCTCATGATTCCAAATATTTTTCCTCAGAATGGAGTGAGTCTATATTTATTTCCCTGCACTTGATCTATAAAAGTAACATTTACTGACATTTACTCACCACCACAATGTTATTTTTTTCAAGCTTTTTATCTGAGTTTGTTTTACATAATAAAATGTCTGAGTGAGTGAGTGAGTGAGTGAGTGAGTGAGTGAGTGAGTGAGTGAGTGAGTGAGTGAGTGAGTGAGTGAGTGAGTGAGTGAGTGAGTGAGTGAGTGAGTGAGTGAGTGAGTGAGTGAGTGAGTGAGTGAGTGAGTGAGTGAGTGAGTGAGTGAGTGAGTGAGTGAGTGAGACTGGTGAATCCATACTTTTTGCTAGGGTTGTATAACTAACTCTTGCATTGAAGGGTTAAGGTTTACCACACCTATAACTAGATATTGGTTCGAAAACATAACTTATTAAAATACTGAAAACTTACAACTTACAAAACTTGCAAAAATTACATTGTCTTTTTTCCATAGACAAGAAACCCATACATTTGCTATGATGTGCATGATTTTCTCAGCAGTCACAGGCAAGTAGCTAACAACCTTTTCACTGCTGTCTACCAGCCTCCTTCCTGGTGAGGTGGTGATTGGAACAAAAAGGAATACTGATTGCAACAGGATGGAGGCAAGTATGGGAAATCAGCACTTTAAAAATGTACAGAAAAGGTTTTAGGTTAGTTTTTCAAGATGGAGGAAGTGTGGCGTTAATACAGGAGTGGGATTTGAGCCTTTGAGGAAGAAGAGGTCAGGTAGTGTGGGTGGTTGCACTTTTTGGTATTGGCAAACAGCCACAGGAAAATTACAGCTCCATTGGACATATTTATAGTCTTAAAATGTTGTGCAATGCTTACTATGTTGACTCATTTGAAGGGATCGGTCGTTTTTTTGCATTTTAATTGTGCTGTATATGACTTAATTGAAAGTGTTTACTAGCATTATTCATCATTTTTCCTCTTAAACTGTTTGTATTTTGCTGAAAAATATGTGGAAGACTAAATTTAAAAAGTATAAATGCCCATGGGCCTGATTCATTCTGAGTAGTCCATTTGCTGAGATGCTAAATTAGAGTCTTAAAGTGCCTATGACAGCAAAAAGCATGTTTATTTCATATTTTCCGCTGTATTTTACGCTCCTGAATGAAATGGACCACTTGGATGTGTGTGGAAGCGATCGATATATCTATTTAGTTTTTTGAATCCCACGCCATGAAAATGACTGACTTCCTGTTTTGACGAGGATTGCAAATGTGACGTCAGTGGGATAGTCGTCTTCAGTATACAGCCAATCCTACAGTATGCAGAATGACTGCGGATTCAGCTGGTTTTACAGATTACTTCGTTTATTTTTCGCATCACGCCAGCCAAACGGCTGCAGAAAAATGTTGCTGTACCAGGGAGAGGTGTGTGAGCCTTTTTTGGGTTTCAAAAGGTTCCCGTTCACCGGTGGATATTGGCCAAAACAAGCCCTACTACTGTGGGACCATTGGACTTACGAGGAAGTGAGTAAACATCGTGTTTTGTATTATGTCCAATACTGGGATCATTTTAATATGTAGGTGGCTTGCATTTTGTGCCTGACATGCTCCTTGTCCACTCGGCCGACAACCGGCGGCTTGTCACACATTGCCCCGCCGGGAGAGCACTATACTCGGTTTATTGCCCTCTTCATGTGCCCGGTGTTTTGTCAAATTTTCCACCCGATCAGAAATTGCAACTTTGTGTTAAAAATGGCCACGAATACAGCGATTACAAAGTAAACACTACAACCTTTCTTTAAGTAAAGCACTATTTACTTACGTTTGATCATGGATGGGCATGTAGAAAAGCTCACTGCCAGACACATTCTGTCATGTTAGCTGCACAACAACTGCAGCCGCTCTCCAATAACTCTCTCGCTGTTTACGTCTTCTCCATGTAGTAAAGCATTATTTTGCTATATTCGTGTTGACCATTAGGCAGCTACGCTCTCCTCCGACGTCAGCCGGTTTGTCCGGCGGCCATTGTCCAGCTGCTTCCCCGGAAACGAGCCCTCTGCCCTCAGCAAGGGAACGACGAGCTCTAAATTGCTCATCGCCGGGCAGGTTGCCGATCGACGAAGACAATCGACAACCCGCTGCCATGTGAAATGATCTGGGCTAGTTATGTGTGATTTTCTGCTTAGAAGACTTTGAAACATCACTCGGTTCGGGTTAGCAAGTCAGCTAGCTGTCACGCCTCTCGGTTTGTTTACATTCTCCGAAGCCGGCAGGGAAATGACAAAAGCCCGACTAACTACGGTGGCATAAAATATTGTTCGGGAGGTGCAACAGTGAAGGTGAAGTCGACAGTTTTGACCATTATAGAGTAATTTTGCCATTGGAGTAGAGAGACTGAAACAATGACATTTTGCGGCTCTCTTTGTCGCATTTTCCTCTGCGGCTCTCTTTGTCGCATTTTCCTTGTTCTGAATAATCCCCCCTTCAGTGGGCTGAATAGTAAAACAGATGAAACCATTCTCCTGCCGACGTCATCCACCTGTTATCCACGCTAGAGCCCTATAATGGTAGGCGTGGCTAACCGGCAGATTAAAAGACTAATTTATCGTCATCTGCGCTTTGCCAAATTGTTGTATATAGTCGAATCATCTCCAAATATGATTCTAATTCATATAATAATGCTATTTAAGACTTCTTTTCTCCTGTCGTACGCACTTTAAATATCGTAAAAAATTATTTGGAAAATGGATTTTCTTTCTCCATTTAACAACCAACTTCCAGCTAGCTCTATTGATCTCAACACCAAAGCTACATCTTTGAACAGTAGCAGCATAGTGCTTCATTGTTATTTGAAGCCATTAATAACATGGCGGCCTTGAGGTCACACTAAAGTAGGGAGACCTTGGGCACCTTCCATTTTCAAGGTAGGAAAGTGAGCTTTTATGATTCTTACCTAGGGAAAGGTAACTTGGTGTTATTAGACCCTTGAGCAAGGCGCACAACCTGATTGTTTACCCGAGCCATGACTGAGCATCAGCATGATAAACTGGCTTTGGGAAAGACAAAGAAAGTAGTTGAAGAAAAAAACATTCATATTCCTTCTGGCTGTCCGAGGGCCATCCGTTCCATCCAGGGGAAAGATGATGGTATCAAATCCCAGCCGATATATATTATACACTGTATTATTCTGTCCCTGTTGTATAACACAGTCAATTTGATGAAGCAAACCTTTGGCTTGTGCGTTTTGTTTCTCCCTGGCCACAGGATGCTTACTGCACGCCAGGCGTTATCTTTCCAAATCACCAGTTCTCAAGTGCCCGTTATCACTGCTGACTTTCAATCATGATGACCGACTGCTCTACTAGCACCGGGTAATTGTTGCAGGCTCAGACTCTAAATAAGAGATAATAACCTTATTGTGACGATAAAACTGTGTTTACGCCATATTAGTCACATGTAGTAAGGTCAAGCAGGGGCAAGGTTAAACAAGCACACTGAATTGGACTTTTATTACCGTCAATGGTACTGACACATAATCATTACGCCCAAGGGCAGAGATGCTTTTAAAAATTTAGGGAGGGACAATAAACAGAATTATTTTACAAAATAATAATTTGGGGGGGTAAAAGTTTGAGTTTTACAACATCTTTTACTGCAATTCTAATCTTTAATCAGGGATACTAGCAGGGCTGGACTCATTTTCAGCCCAGGAATTTCATGCCTTAGATGTCCCAATCGCATGTTTTTGCACCTGCGTCCGAGTCACCTTTTGAGAATCTGCCGAAAAGAGCCCCGATCCTTTACAAAATATATATATATATATTTGAGCAAAAGTTCCAGACTTCTCACAGTACTTCCTCTTTTTGTGGGAATGTTGCTGAGGATAAAACGTGTATTTCTTTTGAAAATACCATTGTATTTCTAGATTATTTTGCTACTTTTTAGCTCTTAAAAAAACAAAAATATATAAGTACAGTGGTATGAAAAAGTATCTGAACCTTTTGGAAATCATCAAATGTGAGCTGATCTTTGTCAAAATCACACAGATGAAAAAACTGCCTGCTTTAACTAAAACCACCCAAACATGTATAGGTTTTCATATTTTCATGAGGATAGTATGCAAACAATGATAGAAGGGGGAGAAATAAGTAAGTGAAACATCACATTCACAATTTTTTTGCCCCCCCTTTTGGCAGCAATAAAATAGACGCTTCCTTTAGCTGCAGATCAGTCTGGCACACCAATCAGGACAAATCTTGGCCCATTCCTCTCTACAAAACTGCTGTAGTTCAGTCAGATTCCTGGAATGTCTGGCATGAATCGCTGTCTTTAGGTCATGCCACAGCATATCAATGGGGTTCAAGTCTGGACTTTGACTTGGCCACTCCAGAACGTGTATTTTGTTCTTCTGAAACCATTCTGAAGTTGATTTACTTCTGTGTTTTGAATCATTGTCTTGTTGCAGCATCCATCCTCTTTTTAGCTTCAACTGTCTGACAGACAGCCTCCGGTTTTCCTGCAAAACATCCTGATAAACTTTTGAATTCATTCTTCGATCAATCAATTGCAATCGCAAGTTGTCCAGGCCCTAAGCTAGCAAAACAGCCCCAAATCATGATGCTCCCTCCGCCATGCTTCGCGGTGGGGATGAGGTGTTGATGTTGGTGAGCTGTTCCATTTTTCCTCCACACATGACATTGTGTGTTACTCACAAACAATTCAACTTTGGTTTCATCAGTCCAAAAAATACTGTGCCAAAACTTCTGTGGAGTGTCCAAGTGCCTTTTTGCCAACATTAAACGAGCAACAATGTTTTTTTTAGACAGCAGTGGCTTCCTCCTTGGAGGACACCATTTTTGGCCATTGTTTTACATATAGTTCATGTGTGCACAGAGATATTGGACTGTGCCAGTGATTTCTGTAAGTCTTTAGCAGACACTCTATGGTTCTTTTTTACCTCTCTGAGTATTTTGCGCTGAACTCTTGGCATCATCTTTGGTGAACGGCCACTCCTTGGGAGAGAAGTAACAGTGCCAAACTCTCTCCATTTGTAGACAACTTCTCTGATTGATGAACATCCAGACTTCTGGAGATGGTTTTGTATCCTTTCCCAGCTTTCTACAAATGAACAATCCTTGATTTCAGGTTTTCAGGCAGGTCTTTTGACCGAGCCATGATGCACATCAGACAATGCTTCTCATCAAGACAATTCTCATCAGGTGTGTGTTATATAGTGGACAGGGAGCTTTAAAAAGCATACAACACGACAAAAAAAATCTTAAATGGCATTATTATGTGAATAAGAATCAGATTTTGAGACGATTCAACTATATACAACAATTTAGCAAAGCACAGATGACGAGAAATTAGTTTCTTAATCTGCCGGTTAGCCACGCCTACCATTATAGGGCTTTAGTGTCCCCAAGCGGTAGACTGGGCTCATCGGTTTTACTATTCAGCCCATTGAGGGGGAATTATTCAGAACGAGGAAAACGCGACGAAGAGAGCCGCAAAATGTCATTGTTTCAGTCTCTCTACTCCAATATTTTTACAGGATATTCTTTTTATCCAAGTATTTTTCCCCAATAGCTATATAAATGGCTTGAGAAGGACCAGTCAGCCCGTCGAGGGGGAACTATTCACAACAAGGAAAATGCGATGAAGAGAGCGGCAAAATGTCATTGTTTCTGTCTCTTTACTTCAATATTTTTACAGGATATTCTTTTTATCCAGGTATTTTCCCCAATTGCTAAATAAATGGCATAGTCATGACAAATAACAGTCTTGTGCTGAATGGAATATGAAATAATAAAAATGCATTTATTCAGGACGACATGGCAAAATTACTCCATAATGGTCAAAACTGTCAACTTCACCTTTACTGTCGCACCTCCCGAATGATATTTTATGACACCTAAATCGGACATATTTCATTTCCCTTCCCCGGCTTCAGAGAATGTAAATAAACCAGAAGGCGTGACAGCTAGCCGACATGCTAACCCGAACCGAGTGATGTTTCAAAGTCTTCGAAGCGGAAAATCACACATAACTATCCTGGATTATTTGACATGACGACCCGGTTGTCGATTGTCTTCGCGGATCAGCAAACCGCCCGGCGGAGAGCAATTTACAGTTCGTTTCCCGGAGGAGGGTGGCTGGAGTTGTTGTGCAGCTAACGTGCTGCTGCTAATGAGCATTAGGAGAGCTTTTTACATGCCTATCAATGATCAAACGTAAGTAGTCCTTCATTTAAAGCACGTTTGTAGTGTTTACTTTGTAATCGCTGTATTCGTATTTGACATAATACAAAACAAGATCTTTACTCACTTCCTCGTAAGTCCAATGGTCCCACAGTAAATATCCACGGTGAATGGGAACCTTTTGAAACTCCAAAAAGGCGCATACGCCTCTCCCTCATACAGAATGATTTTTCTGCAGCCGTTTGGCTGGCGTGATGCGAAAAATAAACGTATTTATCCGCAAAATCAGCTGAATCCTTCGTCCTCATACACAACAGTACACTGTAGCGTGAAAAGGACGTCTTCTACCGTACACGTCACAGCGCCCTCCTCCTCAATGCAAGACCGAAGCCGGAAGTCACTCATTTTCAAAAAACTAAATAAAAATAGCGATCGCTTCCACACACATCCAAGCGGCCCATATCATTCAGGGGCATAAAATACTGCGTGTATTATGAAATAAACATGCTTTTTCGTGTCACATGCACTTTAAACTCATCAGTGATTGGGCACACGCATGACTTATATTGTTTGGCAGAGGGTTCACTTATTCTTTTCCCTTCTGTCATTCTTTGCATGCTATCCTCATTAAAATATGAAAACCTATTAATGTTTGAGTAATTTAAGGCTAAAGCAGACACTGTTTTTACATCTGTTTGATTTTGACAAAGATCGGATCACATTTGCTCGTGATTTTATGCAGAAATGTGAGAAATTCCAAAAGGTTGTGATACATTTTTAAACCACTGTAGCTATATTTACTTTTGCAGATGCACTTACCCTGTGTGTGTTTTATAGTGGGCAGGTTTAAACCACACTTCAGTGACTGGGCACACACCAAACTTAATATGTTTGGTAAAAATTGGTTTTAATTGTTTTTTAAGTCTCCTTAGGCAGAGGGTTCATTTACTTATTTTTCTCCCATCTGTCATTTTCTACATGCTATTCTCATTAAAATATGAAAACCTATACATGTTTGGTTTTAGTTAAATCAGACACTACATTTTCATCCGTGTGATTTTGAGAAAGATCAGATCATATTTGATGGTGATTTTATGCAGAAACTAGAGAAATTCCAAAAGGTTCAGATCAGGGCCGGCCCTGGCCATTTGGGGGCCTTAAGCAAAATATTGCAAAGGGGCCCATATTTTTGGCCCACCATTTCGTCACAGTGTACTGTGAAATCCATACATGCAATCCAACCCATACGTCCATATTTTGTATTTTAATCAGATTTTGTTGCACTGCATACTTCAAACCTCTCACCCCAAATGATTGTCAGTACTTACGGTAGATAGCACCAAACCTTTTTCTAAAAGAGGAAAGAAAGAAGTTAAGGAAGAACTTTTATTTTTTAAAGCTTGTAGTCAAGTATCAAAACTCACAAAAGTTAAATAAAGCAAACTGTAGTCAACAAAATAGAATATAAATTAAACAACTGCCAGATTGGGAGCCCCCTAGTGCTCAGGGGCCTTAATCTAGCAGAGCATTGCAGTTTCCGTGTTTTAATTATTGTCATGCATGATTAAGAGCACTAAGGTCACATCACTATAACATGCCTTTGGTGTCCATATCAGAAACTCGCAGTCATTATGAAAATGTAATAGAATGTATTATTTTTCCAAAAGCCTTATCTACAAGTATGCATCTATACAGTGGTATGAAAAAGTATCTGAACCAGGGCCCAGCCTATTCGCAGACTATGCAGCTGCTTAACTTCACAGATGTGACGTGTGATACAGCCCTAGAAATTGTTGCTTGTTCTCCATATTCAAACTTTTAGAGTGAGGGGTGTGAAACTGTCATGGCAGCTGTCACTTGGGGAAAATGTGAAAATCATGTGGTGAACAAATGTGACATTTGTTTTACAAGAGCCGCTGCTAAATAAGGTGCACCGTTTCGCTAGAAGCTGATTTATTCAGTGAAATGTCGCATTCGACAGCGAAGTCAAGCACTTTTGCAGCTGTGTCGCGTGTTTTAATAACAAAACTTACAATATCATTTGCACACTTGATTGCTGATAAATTATGTCTGCAAAAACAATATTGACTTAAAACATAAGATTGCGCTTATTAGCCTGCAGAAGGGTACAAAACATTACTAATGTAACGGGTCCCAGGAGTGGATACCCGTTGGGCAGTTTAATTTGAGTGTCTATAATACAGGACACAAATGAATAGACGATGCGTTACAAGAAACATCCAATAATAATGTCTTTATTCACCCAAAACTTATATCTGTCTGTCATTTTTATATCCATGGTATTTTCAATGTTCATCTCTTTGTCTTTTCAACAATTAAAACATTCATTTTGTCATTTCAACAAAGTCACATTCCATAACACATTCTCGAACATAACCAATATTCTCTTTACATCTCTTCATTTCACAGTACAGTTCTGTATTATTTTAACATGTTGCCTTACTTTATAGTACATTAATTATACTATTCTAGTACACATCATGTTGCAGTGAATGCCTTATTATAGTGGCACAGCCGATGTGGTAACTATGGCTAGCTGAACTGCTAACATGCTAGTAAAAAGACAGTATCATTGGCGTTAAAAACAACATATAATTATAACCAGTGTTGTCACAGATTACTTTAAAAAGTAATTTAATTACTGATTACACCTAAAAAAGTAATCTAGTTACTTATTTAATTTACTTTATTATCAAAGTAACTAAGTTACTTATCAGTCACTTTTTAAATTTTTTTCTCCTTTTGCTGCCTCAACATAAAAATGACAACAGAAAAATATCATCGCATGTAATTGAATTTTTCACATGAGGCTTAATTAGTCGATGGAGTTGATTTCAACCACCATCGACTCGCGCTAGCCCTGAAACTAACAAATAACTGACAAACTGCACGGAATTTGTTCAAATCAACTCCAATGACTAAATAAACCCCCGCTAACTCCAAGATAAAGCCTAATGTCAAAAATTCTGAACTTCCTCTTTAAAATAAAGACCTAGCTGTTAAAATATTGTCTATAAAAGTTGTAAAGTAATAAAACAAACAACAAAAATGAATGAAATGAACAAGAATCGTACAACGTATTTCATAATGGGTCAAAATCATTTTTCAAGCAGATCATGTGACTAGCACCTTAGAGACTATCTTTTGCTTTGCTTAGCCAAAACTACACTTGTAGAGGCAAGATGGATATTTAGAATATCTGTAAACCTAAGTTTTCAAACACAACCAACAACAACTGAGCTTGAACAGTTTTATATACAAATATATATGTATATACTGGACTGTCTCAGAAAATTAGAATACACAATATTCTAATTTTCTGAGACAGTCCTGTATATTGTTCTATGTAAAGGACGTCAGCCAAGGTCGGCCCCCCACATTTTTACCACGCCAAATCTGGTCCCCTTTGCAAAAAGTTTGGACACCCCTGCTTTAAATGGTGGATTAATGTACAGGACTGTCTCAGAAAATTAGAATATTGTGTATTCTAATTTTCTGAGACAGTCCAGTATATATATATATATATATATATATATATATATATATGGCGAAAACACAGACTGAAAAAGCAGTTTCTGCTCTTGCACTCCTCTTTAAAATAACTAAAATAAACTGCTATATTTTAAGCCAAAAGAACTGTTGTTTTAATAGAACGATATTTCTATTTGCTGCCATAGCAGATTCGTGGCGCATGAAGCCCCCGAACTATTTTTAATTTGTCCGTTTTACCCTCAAAACCCCCGTTTACAGACGTCGCGCAACCGCTTTTGTTTCAACCCAGCCATGAAACATAGGTAATTGATTATATTTGTTATTTAAAATGTTTATCATATTTAGCGTAGAATCATTAATTGATGTCTAATATTTTGTTTAAAAAAAGAAAAAGACTTCAAAAAATTATTCACTCGCATATTTTAAACTTAAACAAATTGCGTCACAATGAAAAAAATGGTGTCTGTACTCTGTTTATTGCTGAGTAATCTCTTACTTTTCCAACGCTGTAAAAAATGTGTAGAATAGATAATAAATTTCAACATTTCTGTCAACAAAGATTTGAGTCATAGCCTGCGACACACGTTTCTATCAGCAGAGTGTAATGCCAGGCTCGTTGTAAACAAACCGGTGTTTTTCACCCTCATCAGAATTTGCAACCGAAGCTGTTGTAGCGGTGAATAAGCCCCCTGTTACCAATCTGCACTTTTGGTAATTTGCAGTGCTTTCAACTCCGGACTGTGGTCGGGAGTGGACCGGCGATTTATGTGGCTTGTTCGTCGTCTGTTCATCCACTGGTTCCTTCAGGAAGGTGGCGATGTGTATAAAAACACATACTGTAGACGTGTTGGATGGCTTTTTGCTGGATACTTTATTATCAAAAATGAAACCAGTGGGGGGGACAGCCACTCAACAACACGCTCCCTGCGCAACTCTCTCTCTCTTTCTCACACTCTCGCTCACCCACTTCTTCTTCTTCACTAAATTGGCAACTTGGGTCATATTCAAACTAGACAGCGGCCCTTTGGGGATGTTGGTAACACCTGTTTTACATTCAGTTGGACTCTCAATGTTATCCAAAGGTGCTAAATAAACAAGTAACATCATAAAAATACATTGTGCTACACGAAAAAGGCATAAACTAATGCTTAACGACACGGCGAAGACGCTAACAGCAAGGGTGCAAGTGGGCCAGAACGGTCAGGAACGCAGTTCCGGGATAGGTTTCAGGGCAGGAACGCAGTTACGGTAAAAGATTCAGGGCCGGAATACTGTACCGATACACGGTGCTTTGATTCCAAAAATATGACAGCAACTGTCAAAACATTATATAAAAAAAAAAATGCTGAGCTGCCTCACATGCATTTAATCTCCAAGAAGATAACAATATACCAACATCAGATTTACATACACAAGTGTTAACAGCAAGCATAATAAAGTGCTTGTGTAGCGTAATCCGTTTCCACCAATATTTATTATATATTTTATTTCACGGACGGCACGGAGGTTTCCCCAGCTGCTGCAGTTATCGGAGTCTGACGATGATGAGTCACGTCAATGTGTGAATACATGCAGCAAAGCAAAACGCCTGGACTCATTTATCCATTCAATTGGCTGACATACTGACATGTGATCAGCAGAGATAGTTAGCTCTGATTGGTTCAAATGTGCATGTTTTCTGGAACAGCAAAAAAGGTTGTTGAATTGACGCGACAAAAAAAGGGCAATGCAACATAAAATGGATCAAATCTTTAAAAGCAAGGAAAGAGTTGAGGAGGCTTATTTATCATATTTAGTTTTATTTGCTCTGATGGGGAGGTTCAGAACATCTCAGCTGTCAATGTGCACTTTGGACTTATATTTGTTTATTTATGTTAGGCTACTTACTCATTTCCTTATGATTTAGAAACATCAATAATGGCGCCCTCTTCAAAATATATTCCATTTAACTCTGAATAATATTAGTCATGTGTACTTATTTTTCTGAATGTATGTTACCTATATCTTAATTATTTAAAAAAAAGTCAATGTTTACATTAACTTCAATTTTAATATACATCCTATTCTCTTAAGTGGTTAAAATTGAGATTTGGCATTTAGTATGTGAGGAAATGAGGGAAAATAAAAATTAGGAGATGGAGGTTGTGATGATTGCTGTTTTTGTTAACTTTTATTTTGCAAATAATTGAAAAAATACCATTTTAAATGAAAATCAGTTTTAGTTTTTATATGTGTTGTAGAAATAACAGCTAAAACAGTTCTTTGCATTTCAGTAGTTTAAGAGGTTTGACACCCCACCCCCCCCCCACCCCCCAAAAAAATGAAAGAAAAAAAAAAATAATAAAATTTCTGGCTCCATGGTGACCTTCACGTCGGGGAGTTCCGGCAAGAAATTGTAGCCACTTTCACCCCTGGCTAACAGTGAGAGAGCAGCGTGCAGTTGTGTGCAGCAAACATTGCAGGATGTGTCTGAGGAGACTTTTGTACATGTCCGTCGATGATCAAACATAGGTAAATATTCCTTCCTTCAAAGAAGGTTTGTAGTGTTTACTTTGGAATCACTGTATTCGAGGCCATTTTTAAAGTTACGCGCATGCGCAGAATCGCAGTTGAAATTTCTGATAGGTTGCAAAATTTGGCAGAACACCGGGAGCTGAGTACCCAGTTGGGAATGAGAGAAAAAGTGTGATTCTATTACTTCTGAAGAACGTAGAGGAGGGCAAAAATAGATTTAAGAATTGGATTTTCATCGCCAAACTCCACTACTGCTGCATGTTTTGTTGCAACCCAGCAATGTTTTGTTGGTTTGTCTACATTCTCCGAAGCGGGAGAAGGGAAATGACATAAGCCCAATTTAGGTGGCATAAAATATTGTTCGGGAGGTGCGACAGTAAAGGTGAAGTCGACAGTTTTGACCATTATGGAGTAATTTTGCTATGTTGTCTTGAATAAATGCATTTTATTATTTCATATTCCATTTAGCACAAGACTTATTTGTCATGAGCATGCCATTTATTTAGCTATTGGGGAAAAGTACTCGGATAAAAAAATAATATCCTGTAAAAATATTGGAGTAGAGGGACTGAAACAATGACATTTTGCGGCTCTCTTTGTCACGTTTTCCTCGTTCTTTATAATTCCCCCTCAACGGGCTGACTGGTCCTTCTCAAGCCATTTATTTAGCTATTGGGGAAAAATACTTGGATAAAAAGAATAGCCTGTAAAAATATTGGAGTAGAGAGACTGAAACAATGACATTTTGCGGCTCTCTTCGTCATGTTTTCGTCGTTGTGAATAATTTCCACTCAATGGGCTGCATACTAAATCAGATGAAATCATGACTCCGCTGACGTCATCCACCTGTTGGGGACACTAGAGCCCTATAATGGTAGACGTGGCTAACCGGCAGATTAAAAGACTAATTTCTCGTCATCTGCGCTTTGCTAAATTGTTGTATATAGTCGAATCGTCTCAAAATATGATTCTAATTCACATAATAATCCTATTTAAGACTTTTTTTCTTGTGTTGTACGCACTTTAAATATTCTGTTTAAATACGGCATACAGTATCTATATACACCTGAATCAACACATATATAGTCTATATTTTTTCATGCGGGTTTCACACTAAATTATCTGATAACATGTCTGGTCACCTTGGTCATCGAAATTTAATTGTAAAATTGGATTTTTTTATTTTTTCACTATCATTTACTTTTTTGTCTGCAGATGATGATGTCTGTTGTTGACACACACACACACACACACACACACTTACACATATTTGAATCTCTTTTTTTTAACCACACTTGAACATATCATGAACATTCATGTTAAAGTAATTACACTGACAGAAAATGAGACAAACAACACTGAAAAGCTTGCACTTTATTTCAATTTTATTTCTTTCCCACAAGTGAGAGTGTGACACATTCAAGGGAATATGATGTGTCAAGCGATCAAAGGTTGCTGCCATGGAAGGAAAAAAATCGCCACTTGAAGGTGGCTTTATTCTGCCTTTGCCCTACTTTGGAGTGGGTATAGCCACAGTTTGGCACAGCATGCTTAAACGTATAATCAAAATGCAAATATGCGTGACTCGGTCCTGCCAAACCTGACAGTAATAAAACTCAGTGACACTGCCTTCTCACTCTCAGCTGAGAAAAGATGGACAAATATATGCTGCATTCAAGCCCAAGGGGAAAACTGGGACATAAGGGCCCAGAGTGACTTCAGGTGTAGTTTAGATCACTGCTTTTCAACTGAGATCCTGTGAGCCCCGGGGGTTTTCGAGACCTTTTTTGAGACTACAAAATAATTTGCAATATCTATTATACAATTAGTATACAATTATTTGCTATAAGGTGCACCACATAAAACAAAAATAATGTACAGCAGGGCTAATAAAAACAACAACAAAAAAGGTTACAATGTTCATAGATTGGCAATAAAGGGAATAAGTGACTTGCAGTGGTGATGGAGTGGTAATATAACAATACGTATACGATAATTTACAGTACTCTGACTAGGAGGCAGATAGCTGACATGATATGAAAGTGCAAATGACAGTTTGTGCATAGATATTGATGTAACCTATGGAGGACCAGGAGTGCAAAAATTCAATAAATAAATACACAATTAAATAAATGATTAAAAGTGTCATTAAAATGCTTTTATTTCAATATTTATTTATTTATTTCAATATTTATTTCAATTTTTATTTATTTATTTCAATTTTTATTTATTTATTTATTTCAATTTATATTTATTTATTTAAATTTTTATCTATTTATTTCGATTTATATTTATTTATTTCAATTTTTAATTATTTATTTAAATTTATATTTGTTTATTTCGATTCATATTTATTTATTTCAATTTTTATTTATTTATTTCAATTTATATTTTTATTTATTTATTTCAATTTTTATTCTTTTATTTCAACTTTTATTTATTTATTTCAATTTTTTTTTCATTTTATATTTATTTATTTCAAAATGTATTTCAATTTTTATTCATTTATTTCCATTTTTATTTATTTATTTCACTTTTTATTTATTTCATTCTTGCACTCTTGTTCCCTGTGTGGCCGCATGAAATAATTTTATCTGTCATTGGCTCATCAAACTCGGTGGCCGGGCGTGAACTAGGCGGGGTTTGAGTTGATCGAGTAATAAGCGATTGCTTCGTCCTATTTCTTCCCAACATGGTGGCATTATCTGAGATTTTGCATGAGCTCTCTTGGGACATGTTAGATTTCTCAGAACAAATTGAAGCAGGACATTTGGACCCTGAGTACGTGTCCTACAAAACAGAGCAATTAATTAACGTTATTGGCATCATCTCGGCTCTGTCAGATCAAGATGCTGATCGAAGAGTTTTCTATAGTTTAGAACTGCGGTCAAGCTTCGTAAAAACGAAGTCAAACTAGCCGCCCCTCATTTGGATTATTGTTTGCATTACGGTAATGCAATGCGCTAGCTTCAGAATGCAATGACGTGGCTTCAGAGCGCAAGTCCCTTTATCAAATATATGGGGAAAAAAACGGTGACCTATTCGATAACGGGTCCACTTTAGAGAGACACTGGAACACCCCTAGACCCAAACTAAATATTATCATGTAAAAATGATGTCGGAGTTCAGAGTAAAACTACTTAGAAAACTGCTAGTTATTTCTGTCATTTAGCCTTATTTCAAAACTTGATAAAAATAAATAAATAAATAAAATCTGGTAAATATCCAAGGACCGTTCCACTTCTGAGTTATACTAGAGTTTCCCGTATGCAGACATCAGCCCGTTTAAAGGCGCTGGCCCGCGCGATGTAGAAGCCACAGACTGGACTCCACCATGGGCTGCTGGGGGAGTTCTCCTCAGAGTGTCCTCGATTAAATTTGCTGCTTATCTGGGCAGCTCTGGGCACATTTTGGACATATGTATGTTTTGCTTGGACAACACACGAAATGCGTCAAAGCCTACTACCGCTACACTGACCACGCTAGTGACGCTACTAATCTTCGTCGTCTTTGTGATTTTGAGAGAGCAATGATTTTTCAGATTATACGGATCTACACTGCCACTTTATGTATCGGGTGTACATAAAAATTAGCCAATGCCTCAGGCGTCAATCTATTATCTGAGATCGACTAGTTAAGACTTACTTTGCTGAGCAACCAATCAGACGTTAGAAACTTTGACGAGCAAACGTGACAGATAAAATTATTTCATGGTTGCACCTCCAGAGGAACAAGAGTGCAAGAATGAAATAAATAAAAAGTGAAATGAATAAATGTTGAAATAAATAAATGATGAAATAAATAAATAAAAATCGAAATAAATAAAAGTTGAAATAAATAAATAAAAATTGAAATAAATAAAAATCTAAATAAAATTTGAAATAAATAAATATAAATTGAAATAAATAAATAAAAATTGAAATAAAAATATAAATTGAAATAAATAAATAAATATTGAAATAAATAAATATAAATTGAAATAAATAAATAAATATTGAAATAAATATTGAAATAAATAAATAAATATTGAAATAGAAGCATTTTAATGACACTTTTAATTATTTATTTAATTGTGTATTTATTTATTGAATTTTTGCACTCCTGGTCCTCCATAGTAACCATGCGAAAATGCTATAATATAACTATGAAAACATTGCATATGGCGGAAAACACTTTCGAAACATGCTTTTCGACCCCCAATTTGTCCAAATTCCAAAATTGTCCGATATGCACGTGTGATATATCATTGGAAAGGTGAAAATGTCAATTTTCTGAGGGAAGAAAAATGTTGAACAGGAGGGAATTTTTTTTTTTATATATTTTTTAAACAGCAAAACCCTAACTGGAAGTGAGAACACGTGACAGCAAAATTAAAGACCCCATGATTTTAACAAGACATTATTGCATACTTACCTCGTTTCGATCCAAAAACTCCATATAGCATGTATCATTGAGTAAGTAAGTAGCAGAGTAAGAATAGCGTTTCTTCTTCACAAATCTACTCAAATAAAAGTAAAAAGTATTGCTTTTGTAAAACTACAATTAGAAGTACACTCAAAAAGTTGTGAACACTAATTTTTAATATGTAAATAGTGACTTGGGTCTGGAAAACATGCCTAACTTGATAAATCTCAGTTAAGTTATCCCTACATCATCTTCCGCTTGCTCCGGGGTCGGGTCGCGGGGGCAGCAGCTTTAACAGGGGAGCCCAGGCTTCCCTCTCCCCAGCCACTTCAACCAGCTCCTCCGGTAGGATCCCCAGGCGTTCACAGGCCAGCCCAGAGACAGTCCCTCCAGCATGTCCTGGGCCATCCCTGGGGCCTCCCACTGCAGCTGGGGGTCGGACCGCCAAGGCCCCTGCCTTTGGCTGCCGCCCAACTCCCAACGCACCCGTCCCCTTTGGCCCATCCCACAGTTGGTGAGCCCATGGGAAGGGGAACCCACGTTGTCTTGTGCCCGGCCGGGCCCCATAGAGGTAGGCCCGGCCACCAGACGTTCGCGTTCGAGCCCCACCTCCAGGCCTAGCTCCAGAGGGGGGCCCCGGTAACCCACGCTCAGTTAAGTTAGATTAGTAAAAATTATTTTAAGTACCCAGTTTTTTTAGGCGTTCTTTCAGACGTGCGCACATCTTCCTCATCTATTTTGCTCTTTTCTGAAACCATATAATTATAAAATTTATGGAATAACTATTAATTCCATTCAGATTTAGTGTGCCTCTGTCAGAGTAATAGTAAGAGTAGTAAATAAAGCCAGTTGTATTGCTTCTATTTCTATTATTTATATTTTTGTTGATGAGATGTTAATACTGAAGGAATTTGCCTTACTTTGGTCTGATTTGTGTTCTTATGTTCTATACTCTGAACCTTTATTTTAAACTTATATGATTTAAAAAGTTTAATGTACTTAAAACACTACAATTGTAGACTACAGTTAAGTCAGGAAGCTGTAATGAAATATTATTTTTCAAGGAAATAGTCATCCATTTTGTCTTCATTTATTATTTACAACATACCTAAAACAACATCAAGTTAAACTGTCATGGTAATTGAAAAAAGTGGCATTTATCCAATTAATCGATCATAAAAACAGTCGTTAGTTGCGGCCTTAATTTTGTCTTCATACAGCATTATTCAACATGTAACCCCTATACAGTTAATTATTAAGACAAAGTGCAGGGTGTAAAGGTATCACTATTAATTGAGATGGGAGCTGTTGCTTACAAAACCATTATAGTGTACAGCCTTTGCATTTGTGTTGTCAGGGAAGCAGCAATGCCAACGGTCATGTGACTATTTCACCGGTTAATTAAGTGGCATACACTTTGGCCTAGCCTCTGATAAACAGAGGTGAAAACATCCAACGTTGAATATTTTAGTTTCATTATGTAAAATGTACCATTCCAAGGTGCAAAACGGCATTAGAAAAGACAGATTATACACCCTTAGTTGCAGAACGTAGCTAGATAATAAAATCAGATAATATCTAGCAATCAAGGAAATCAAATCTAAAGGATAAAAGAACAAATAAAAAGTGGCACATTGATTCAGTGAAAACCTTAATTTAACCTTGGCACTTTAATTGGAATGCAGTACGTGCCCCATCAATGTGACCATTTCCACTTGGAAATGCCATAGCGGGTTATTCATCACTATAGAAAAATAATTTAACAAGAATTGCTGACTTACTCGTTTTAACATTAATAAGGTGTGGATCTTGGGAAATGCACAAAGTTGGGTGAGTGCACTTAAGTTCAAGGCATGCCGGCTCATAAAGCCTGACTTTCTCAGCATCTTTACTTTAATTCTGCAATAAATACTGTGTGGTCGCGCTTGCTTTGTTTTGGGGCTGGGGAGTGACACATCCTTGCACAAGTTCTGAAATGTGTATTTATCAGAGTTGAGTAGTAACCAGAGGTGGGAAGTAATGCGTTACATTAACTCCGTTACATTTACTCAGGGCCAGCCCAGGCCATTTGGGGACCCTAAGCAAAATAATGCCAAGGGGCCCATATTTTTGGCCCACCATTTCGTCACAGTGTACTGTGAAACCCATATATGCAATCCAACCTATACCTCCATATTTTGTATATTAATCAGATTTTGTTGCACTGCATACTTCAAACTTCTCACCCCAAATGATTGTCAGTACTTACAGTAGATTAGTAGAACCTTTTTGCAAAAGAGGAAAAGAAAGAAGTTCAGGAAGAACTTTTATTTTTTTTAAGCTTGTAATCAAGTATCAAAATTCACAAAAGTCAATCTGTCGTAAACGGGTGTTTGCATTCTGTAGATAAACGGCATTGCGCACCGTATTATTCATGATGCTCTGTTACAACGTATAAAATGAGGTTGCCATATTGGGGGCCCCCTAGTGGTCCGGGGCCCTAAGCAGCTGCATAGTCTGCGCATAGGCTGGGCCGGCCTTGCATTTACTTGAGTAATTTTTTGAGAAAAATGTACTTCTAAGAGTAGTTTTACAAAGCCCTACTTTTTACTTTTATTTGAGTAGATTTGTGAAGAAAAAACACTACTCGTACTCCGCTACTTTGGGCGACACTAGTTGTTACAATTTTCCACTTTATTCTACAGTGGTATGAAAAAGTATCTGAACCTTTTGGAATTTCTCACATTTCTGCATAAAATCACCATCAAATGTGATCTGATCTTTGTCAAAATCGCACAGATGAAAAAAAACAGTATTTGCGTTAACTAAAACCATTTTACCAACTAAACCAACGTTTATAGGTTTTCATATTTTAATGAGGATAGCATGAAAATAATGACAGAAGGGGGGAAAATAAGTAAGTAAACCCTCTGCCTGAGGAGACTTAAATAGCAATTAAAACCAACTTTTACCAAACAATATAAGTCAGGTGTGTCCCCATTTACTGATTAGTTTAACCGGTTTAAAGCTGCCCTGCCCACTATAAAACACACACTTGGTAAGAAATGTCTTGATGAGAAGCATTGTCTGATGTGCATCGTGGCTCGGTCAAAAGAGCTGCCTGAAGACCTGCGATCAAGGATTGTTGATCTGTATAGAGCTGGAAAAGGATACAAAACCTTCTCTAAAACTCAGGATGTTCATCAATCGACAGTCAGAGAAGTTGTCTACAAATGGAGAAAGTTTGGTACAGTTGCTTCTCTCCCGAGGAGTGGCCGTCCACCAAAGATGACGCCTAAGAGTTCTGCGCAGAATATTCAGAGAGGTTAAAAAGAACCCTAGAGTATCCGCTAAAGACTTACAGAAATCACTGGCACGGTCCAATATCTCTGTGCCACTTCAACTATATGTAAAAGAATGGTGTTCATGGGAGGACTCAATGGAGGAAGCTACTGCTGTCTAAAAAAAAACATTGTTGCTCGTTTAATGTTCACAAAAAGGCACGCAAAGGCAAAAAGCCCGCAAACAGTTTGCTGAAGACATGTCAACAAAGCACATGGATTAATAGAACCATGTCCTATGGTCTGATGAGACGGACGGGCTTTTGTGTGTACCGTCTTCAGGAGAGGCTCCCTCCTGGGGTGACAGCCACACCAATGGCGTACCGCACGCAGGCTATTTTTAGACCGTGACGTCGCATCGTAAAGCGGAAGTAAAGCCAAAGTGGGACATTATAGACCCGCCCTCGCATAGACCCAACATAAAAAGTGTTACTTTTCGCCGGTAATCTTTCAAAAATTGGTAGGTTTAGCGCTGTAAACGTCTCCTTCTTACACGATTTCCATTCATTTCCTATTAGGGACAAACGATGGCTTGTCCTTGGTTAGCAACAGTAGCTAATGTAATGAATATTAATAAGCGGAAGTGACGTGTTGCTTGCGGTACGCCATTGGATGTAGAGGGTGGCGATTCATAGCCCCATCCATCCTCCCCTCATTACGGTGCAGTCGTCCTGTACCCTTGGCAGAGAAGCAGCCCCAAAAAAAGTTTCCTCCTCCATGTTTCACGGTAGGGATGGTGTTCTTGGGGTTGTACTCATCCTTCTTTTTCCTCCAAACACGACGAGCCGAGTTTAGACCAAAAAGTTCAATTTTGGTCTCATCCGACCACATGACCTTCTTCCATTGCTTCTCTGGCTCATCCAGATGGTCAGTGGCAAACTTCAGACGTGTCTGGACATGCACTGGCTTCAGCAGCGGGCCCTTGCGTGCGCTGTAGGATTTTAATCCATGACGGCGTAATGTGTTTCCGATGGTTTTCTTCGAGACTGTGGTTCCAGCTCTCTTCAGGTCATTGACCAGGTCCTGCCGTATAGTTCTGGGCTGATCCCTCACCTTCCTCATGATCAGTGATGCCCCTCGAGGTGAGATCTTGCATGGAGCCCCAGAACGAGGCAGATTGACCGTCAACTTGAACTTCTTCCATTTTCTAATAATCGCTCCAACAGTTGTTACCTTCTCACCAAGCTGCTTATTTTCCTGTAGTCCATCCTAGCCTTGTGCAGGTCTATTATTTTATCCCTGATGTCCTTACACAGCTCTTTGGTCTTGGCCATTGTGGAGAGGTTGGAGTTTGTTTGTTTGAGCATGTGAACGGGTGTCTTTTATACAGGTAACAAATTCAAAGAGGTGCAGTTACTTCCGGTAATGGGTGGAGAACAGGAGGGGTTCTTAAAAAAGAACTAAGAGCCGAAATATTTACTAGTTGGCAATGTATCAAATACTTATTTCATGCAGTTAAATACAAATTTATTATTTAATAATTATACAATGTGATTTTCTGGATTTTTGTATTAGATTCCATCCCTCACAGTTGAAGAGAACTTATGATACAAATTACAGACCTCTACATGGCTTGCAAGTGGGAAAACCATCAAAATCGGCAGTGTATCAAATACTTCTCCCCACTGTACTATTCCCTTATTGATTATATTAAGTGTGTTAAAGTAATGCAAACAGTTATATGGTATGAGCGAGAAAGGTAACTATTCCCTTCACCTCCGTCATTAAGTACAATGTAATACAACAACAACAAAAAATAACTTTAGACTTTTTACAGTTATTTTTGAGATTTAGGGGTAGTTAAAGGATTAGTTCCGACTTACTCGGAAATTCAGGTTACGTCGCTAGCGTTGGAACGGAACTCATTCGTAACCCAGGGACTACCTGTACTTGATTTTATTAATGCACTACTTCGTCAATGATTCGAAGGTAAGTGGATATTGTTATTTTTAAATAACATTGTCTTTGTCTTTGTCTTTCTCTTTCTCGAAGCGGGGCGGCTCAGCTCACAATTGTGGCCAGCTGAAGGTGGGTCAGGTGATCCTGGAGGTAAACGGGATTTCCCTGAGGGGCCGTGAGCACAAGGACGCCGCACGCCTCATCGCCGAGGCCTTCAAGACCAAAGAGAGGGACTATGTGGACTTTCTGGTGACTGAGTTCAATGTAGCACTATAGCTGAGTGGGAGAGGAGGGACAAGCAGGGATTCAAGGACGAAAGGGGAGGAGGAGATTTTCATTTCAAAATGGCACAACCCTTAAGAGGTGGACTTGAAGGAAAAGCCACCTCATCTGTTACACAACATCAATTCTACCACGGACCTGTTTGCGATTCTTTTCAACATGGTACCTCTCCCGCTGTGAGACATTATGCACCACGGTAGAAAATAGCAAGGCCTGTGTAACCTATATTTTGCTCTCTTAATATTAAAATGGATTGGCCTCCATTTAAAATCTACTGGAACTTCTTAGTCACCCAGGATACCATTTCTTTTATTTTTAGTGTCCATTTCTTTTCATTTTTCCACTATAGCACCTGGTCCAAATTGGCTTTCCTAGACTGAATTTATATATTGTACATATGAATAAATATAGATGTATATACTCTATACTGTACAAAGTTCTCTATACAAAATATGAACTGATTGAGAGTTCAATCAACATATACACATATAATCAAAAAATATTATGAATTGGAGCAGCGCACATTTTTCTGTATGTTAATTTCCCCCCTTCCCTGTGATTTAAAGGGACAGACAACACACTTATCATGTGCCTCCCAGTAAAAAGGATATTGTTACATGAATTGAAACACATAATTATTTTTTTTTCTGGTACAATAGTGGAGGAAAAAATCAACAAACGCCACTATTTCCAGAGAAGAGTTGCTCTTAGTGCACACAGGCATTTCATCATTCCAGCAATGTTTCCTCTAATTTTTCATGTGTCTTAGCAAAAAAGGGCGTAGGTTGGGTCTCAGTATTGGTAGGGACGATATGACAGTATAACCTACATGTACACTTTTTGCTGGGGACGGAACATTAATAAAACCAAACAGATTGGGTGAACGAGGGTCAGGGCTACAGTTCTCACCAATATGAACCTAATTAATTGATATGCTAAGTGATTTTTTTGTGAAACTGAGGCTTTAGTGTAGGTTTTTGGGCTGTGGAATGAATTAATGGAATTCTAATGTATTCTTATGAAAAAATCCTGCTCGACATATGACCATTTCGACTTACAAACAAGGTCCCAGAACGAATTAACTTCGCATGTCGGGGTACCACTGTACAATCGTGGTGTCAGTAACTCACCAATGGGAGCGCCGCGTTGCCGTATCGAACGCACCAATATGAGTGTCGCGCTGACACATCATCGTGGCCCTGACAGTAGTCCGAGTGACGCTACAATACATTTCTGTTAAATTTTATATTGTGCGCTGCATAGATTTTGTTGTGCACTGAGTCGCGCATGCGCGCAGCTTGCAGTGTACCACAAAAGTGAGTACACCCCTCTCATTTCTGCAGATATTTAAGTATATCTTTTCATGGGACAACACTGACAAAATGACACTTTGACACAATGAAAAGTAGTCTGTGTGCAGCTTGTATAATAGAATTAATTCATTTTCCCCTCAAAATAACTCCAAATATAGCCATAAATATCCAAACCCCTGGCAACAAAAGTGAGTACACCCGTTAGAAACTACATCCCAAAATGTCCAAATTGAGTACTGCTTATCATTTTCCCTCCAAAATGTCATGTGACTCATTGCAGGAGTGCTGTCAGCATTGCTGCAGAGATTGAAGAGGTGGGGGGTCAGACTGTTAGTGCTCAGACCATACGCCGCACTCTACATCAAATCGGTGTGCATGGCTGTCACCCCAGGAGGAAGCCTCTTCTGAAGACGGTATAGAAGAAAGCCCGCAAACAGTTTGCTAAAGATATGTCAACAAAGCACATGGATTATTGGAACCATGTCCTATTGTCTGTTGAGACGGGCGGGTTTTCTTGTGTACCGTCTTCAGAAGAGGTTTCCTCCTGGGGTGACAGCCGTGCACACCAATTTTGTGTAGAGTGCGGCGTATGGTCTGAGCACGAACAGGCTGACCACCCCACCTCTTTAATCTCTGCCGCAATATGACAGCACTCCTGTAACGAGTCACATGACATTTTGGAGGGAAAATGACAAGCAGTACTCAATTTGGACATTTAGGGATCTAATTTCTAAGGGGTTTACTCACCTTTGTTGCCAGGGGTTTCGATATTAATGGCTATATTTTGAATTATTTTGAGGGGAAAAGAAATTAACTCTAATATATAAACTGCACACAGACTACTTTTCATTGTGTCAGTGTTGTCCCATGAAAAGATATACTTAAATATCTGCAGAATTGCGAGGGGTGTACTCACTTTTATGATACACTGGAGAGGAACCATTGATTGCCAGTACTATTTTAGCCAATCAAATGCGTGCATCACAGATTACCCTTCCTTGAGACCTCGTGTCTTTCATGTGTGTGGTTATAACTGACGTCACAAAATGACTGTGCTTGTAAGCAGTGTTATTTTTGGGAGATTTGAACATTTCCTCCATTATCAGAGATCTAAGAAATTTGCATTTTGAGAAACCACCTCATTTATACAAGATGTTGTCTGTCCCTTTACATATTGAATGAATTAACATTCTTTTTTCCACCTTTGTATTGTCCCATCACATGCAAGGTGACAGGAAGCTGCATGGTGGCAGGGAGCTGAAGAGACTGGCAGAGAGAACATGCAAATCCCTCAAAGGCAGTCAGCAGGTTTTAATCTAGTTGGAAGCCACTGTGCTTGCCACAATTCCATAATATACCGTCTGTTTCATAGGTTAGTCTAAAATCTCACTATGACAAGTTCTAATATTGTTACTAGACATCGGTGCCATTATGGAAGTAGCTCATTGAAATGACTATTTTATGATCACACTGAACAGCATTAAAAATAAGACAGTTAATAATGAAGATACAGTGGTATGAAAAAGTATCTGAACCAACAAATTACCAATAAATGTGATCTGATCTTTGTCAAAATCACACAGATGAAAAAACAGGCTTTGCTTTAACTAAAACCACCCAAACATTTATAGGTTTTCATATTTTAATGAGGATAGTATGCAAACAATGACAGAAGGGGCAAAATAAGTAAGTGAACAATCACATTTAATATTTTGCCCCCACCCCCCGGCAGCAATGACTTCAACCAGACACTTCCTGTAGCTGCAGATCAGCCTGGCACATCGATCAGGACTAATGTTGGCCCGTTCTTCTCTACAAAACTGCTGTAGTTCAGCCAGATTCCTGGGATGTCTGGCATGAATCGCGGCCTCAGGTTTTCCTGCAAAATATCCTGATAAACTGTTGAATTCATTCTTCCATTAATGATTGCAAGTTGTCCAGGCCCTGAGGCAGCAAAACAGCCCCAAATCATGATGCTAAGTCCACTGTGCTTCACGGTGGAGATGAGGTGTTGATGTTGGTGAGCTGTTCCATTTTTCCTCCACACATGACGTTGTGTGTTACTCTCAAAGAATTCAATTTGGTTTTAGCAGTCTACAAAATATTTTGCCAAAACGTCTGTGGAGTGTCCAGGTGTCTTTTTGTGAACATTAAACGAGCAACATTGTTTTTTTTTAGACAGCAGTGGACTCCGTGTGCACAGAGATATTGGACTGTGCCAGTGATTTCTTTAGCAGACACTCTAAGGTTCTTTAATACCGCTCTGAGTATTCTGCGCTGAACTCTTTGCGTTATCTTTGGTGGATGACCACTCCTTGGGAGAGAAGCAACAGTGTCAAACTCTCTCCATTTGTAGACAACTTCTCTGACTGTCGATTGATGAACATCCAGACTTTTAGAGATGGTTTTGTATCCTTTCCCAGCTTTGTACAAATCAACAATCCTTGATCGCAGGTCTTCAGAAAGCTCTTTTGACTGAGCCATGAAGCACATCAGGCAATGCTTCTCATCAAGACATTTCTTACCAGGTGTGTGTTTTATAGTGGGCAGGGCAGTTTTAAATCACTCATTAGTGATTGGCCACACACCTGACTTAAAATGTTTTGTAAAAATTTATTTCAATTGCTCTTTAAGTCTCCTTAGGCAAAGGGTTCACTTACGTATTTGCCCCCTTCTGTCATTGATTGTATGCTAGCCTCATTAAAATATGAAAATCTATAAATGTTTGGGTGGTTTTAGTTAAAGCAGACACTGTTTTTTCATCTGTGTGATTTTGACAATGATCAGATCACATTTGATGGTGATTTTATGCAGAAATTCTAAAAGGTTCAGATACTTTTTCATACCACTGTACATAGAACTTGAATGTCGGCATGCTCTCAATGGGGGATAACATCTCAAAGTGTTTTACTCAAACCACTCAATTTTCTTCCCGCTGCTCCTCTTACTAAACAATTTGATTTTAATTTCAAAGTCCCGTACTAATTAAACTCCCCAGGGAGCGCGGTGAAGTCATGCCCAGTGAAACAACTGAGGGTGGGTAATAATAAGAATTGTAGAGGACAAGACTGCCAAAAGAGCTTGGCTATACTACAAGTATGTACTTACTTTTGGACATTTTATCAATTTCTCAAGAAAACCATTTATGAAACAAGATATCGGGTAGACTTTGAGAGATTGGATAAGAACTAAACGAGAATGAAACAGTACATCTTTGGTCAAGCGTGAATCAGATGTAGTAATTGTTGTTTTTGAGAAGTACATTTAGAGAAGTACATTTAGTGCAAACTGCAATGACACAATCTGTTTGAAAACAATGATCCACTCAAATTAATTGGGATGCAATGATTAAAACAGTCGAAACAGAACTTATTAACTTAACTATAGCCACGTTATAAAAAGTCATTCCATTCAAACACTAGCAACATAATCTGAATTTGCACAAACTGACATCAATGCAAACATGCATTCTGAAACAATCAGCATGCGACATGACAATATTATTACACTTTTGCACTAGTTCAGTCCGTTTGATCTCGAAATGTTGTATGATGGCAATGTCTACCCGTACCGTATTTTTCGGACAAAAAGTCACACCTGAGTATAAGTAGCACCAGCCAAAAAAGAAAAAAAAAAACATATAAAGGGAGTCCCCGGATTACGAACGAGTTATATTTCTATGCTGGCGAATCGGAATTAACCCTTTAAGTACCCTTAAATACCCTCCAAATCTCAAAATAACCATCCAAAAACATATAATTATATGTCATTGTTCTGTCCTCGCCAAGACATTGGAGCTAAGTCAAAGCAAGACAGCAAGCTAAGCTCCGAAATGACGATGTCCGATATCCATGTGGTTTGCTGACTTTATTCAGCTGCTCATGACATCAACACTTGCAGCATGAAACTAAAATAAAAATTAAATCCGTTTCATCTGCAATAACAGCAATTCAAATTTGTGTCTATGACTAGCTGCTGATACAGCAATAACAAACAATTTTTCTTACTTTCCTTTCTTCCTAAATGTCTTCCTCTCCCTTCAACCCAAGTAACCCCTATAGAAACCATTCACGCTGGTAAAATTTGAAAGAAAAATTTAAACGTTACGGACTTTCTTATAACATACAATGTTTCTCAAGGGTATTACAAATAGAAATTGTTATTGTAATAATGTACGAAGGCTTCAGAGTCCTAGATTTGTATATGTGAGTATAATTTAGTCCTTAACAGTATCATTTATAAAGAGCCCCTATTTTGACCTTTTTATATTTAGAATATATACACAATTTTGTTACAGCCTGTTATGATTTACTTATGCAGCTAAATCCGAATTAATAAATGAATAAATAAAATAATAAAAATAAAATAATAAATCATTTTTTTGTAGATATTTTGGTATAATTATAGTTTCATGTAATTTGCTGTGATTAACAAAAAACATTATCAATGTCAAATTTATTATTAATATTTCGACCATTTTTATAAAAAGAATATTTATTAAAACACTCAAAACTATGCGGCAGTAATTCTACAATTAGAATTACATAATACCGTATTGGCCCGAATATAAATGTTTTTGCATTAAAATAAGACTGAAAAAGTGGGAGTCATTTACGAATGTGATTACACTTTAGTTTACATGTTTAAATGTTCAGATTAAGATTTGAATGAGGCAAAATAACATGTTTTTTCTCTCAAACATATTGTTATAATCATTTGTTTCCGATGTACTGTAATTATTTTCTGTATAAAAATTAATTTGGTGTTCAAAAAGTCTTTTTTTCCAACTTAAGTCTTGAAATAGGGGGTCGTCTTATAATCAGGGCCGTCTTATATTCGGGCCAATACGGTACAAACATACTACAAATACATATAGTCAGGAATCCTCTTCAGGGTGTATTTAATTTAGAAGAAAAAATAAGACACATAGGAGAGCACCCAATGATTATGCCGTATATTGAAGAAAACACAATGCCTTAAGCTGAAACAGTTTTAATGTACATGTGTGGAACAACCTCAAACAAAAACTTGGAAGTTTACCTGTTGTTTTTGTTATTATCATTATTAATATTATTAACAACAACAGTTCCTATTTGTAATACCATTGATAAACAATGTATGTTATAAGAAAGTCCGTAACGTTTAAAGTTTTTCTGTCAAATTTTACAAGCGTGAATGGTCTCTGAAGGGGTCACTTGGGTTTAGGGGAAAGGAAAACATTTAGGTATGTAAGGAAAGCAATCTTTACATTCTTTAAAGTGCCTATGACAGGATTTTTAAAAAAGTCTTAAATAGCATTATTGTGTGAATTAGAATCATATTTTGAGATGATTCGACTATATGCAACAATTTGGCAAAGCGCAGATGACGAGAAATTAGTCTTTTAATCTGCCGGTTAGCCACGCCTACCATTATAGGGCTCTAGGGTCCCCAGCAGGTGGATGACGTCGGCAGGAGAATGGTCTCATCTGATTTAGACTTCAACCTATTGAGGGGGAATTATTCAGAACGAGGAAAATGTGACGAAGAGAGCCACAAAATGCCATTGTTTCATTCTCTCTACTCCACTATTTTTACAGGATATTCTTTTTGTCCAAGTATTTTTCCCCAATAGCTAAATAAATGGTATGGTTATGACAAATAACAGTCTTGGGCTAAATGGAATATGAAATAATAAAAATGTATTTATTTAGTACGACATGACAAAATTACTCCATAATGGTCAAAACTGTCGACTTCACCTTTACTGTCGCACCTCCCGAACGATATTTTATGCCACCGTAGTAAGTCGGGCTTTTGTCATTTCCCTTCCCCGGCTTTGGAAAATGTAAACAAACCAAGAGGCGGGACAGCTGGCCGACATGCTAACCCGAACCGAGTGATGTTTCAAAGTCTTCGAAGCGGAAAAGCACACAAAACTAGCCCAGATCATTTCACACGTCAGCAGGGATGTCGATTGTCTACGCTGATTGGCAACCCGTCCGGCGGCGAGCAAGTTAGAGCTGAGGGCAGAGGGCTCGTTTGCGGGGAAGCAGCTGGACAATGACTGCCGGACAAACCGGCCGACGTCGGAGGAGCGTATAGCTGGTTAACACGAATATGGCCAAATAATGGTTTACTAAACGTCAAAGACGTAAACAGAGAGAGAGTCATAGGAGAGCTGTTGTTGTGTAGCTAACATGGCAGAATGTGTCTGAGCCTAGGAGAGGTTTTCTACATGCCCATCCATGATCAAACGTAAGTAAATAGTCATAGTCCTTTATTTTAAAAAAGTTTGCAGTGTTTACTTTGTAACTGCTGTATTCGCGGCCATTTTTAACACAAAGTTGCCAATTCTGATCGGGTGGATAATTTGACAAAACACCAGACACACCAAGAGGGCTTAGTCAGCTGAATCCACAGTCCATCTGCATGCTATAAAGCAATACTGTATTGTGAGAGGCTGAACCGGGTGATGTCACATTCGCATTTGTCCTAAACCAGAAACTGGAGCCAGAAGTAACTCATTTTCATGGCGCGGGATTCAAAAGGTGAATATATAAAACGATCGCTTCCACACACATCCAAGTGGTCAATTTCATTCAGGAGCATAAAATACTCCGTGAAATATGAAATAAACATGCTTTTTCGTGTCATATGCACCTTAAAGACACAATAATGATGTTCAGAAAGGTGGAGGCACAGGTGACGTATGTTTTTGTACAGTAGGTGGCAGTATGCACTAAACGTTGTTGCAATCCACCATCAAAAAAAAAAAAAAAGAAGATAAATTTTAACGCGCATGCGCAGATAGCAACTGATCGCGACGGTCTACGGGAATACGCTGCGTCACTTCCTTCGAAGGCTTTATGCTTATAAATGCGAGTGATTTGGACATATAAAGTAATTATTCCTCAAACAGTCTGGCGTGCGGATTGATTAATGATTTTTTTATATATCTGAATCTACCACATAAATCACTCTTGGGCATCGCGGCTCCAGTGGGGGCGGTGCATTACGCGCATGAGCAGAACCAATCGAAGCCTGTCTAAGATTTATTAATGATGAAATAGTCTTACGGTTTCCTTTTTATGTGTAAACATGCGTTGCTTGGATCAGGGTGTACCTCACAGGCCCTACCGATTTAAAAAAAAATTATATTAAATGTATTTCGATCATTGAATCTATCACGTATATGCCTATATCTCCCGTCATCCTTCAGGAGAAAATGACGTCGGTTCGAGCATGCTCACTAGCAATCCGTCGCCATGAGGGAACCTGTCACGATCGGGCAATGACAAGTACTACCTGCTCTATGCTTCCTACGCCGAAATAAAAGCATGCATCGCCAAACAAAAGTCCACATTATTTAAAAAAATACAAAAACAACTGGAGACAAAATGGTGGACGAGACTCCAGCGTCATAAAGTCAAAATCACGTATGCTGGGTACGTCGTAACCCGGGGACTACTTGTATAAATCGCAACTTGGGGGGAAATTTATTTGATAAAATCCAACACTAAGAAGAGACACGTCATCTTGAAAAGCAATTTAAAATAAAAATAGACTAGAGAACAACATGCTGAAAAAGTGCACTATATGCTAACATTGTGGCATAGACTTCATAACCAATTGACATGACACGAGACATGGGGCTGATTCGTAGAGGGCCTATTTTCAAAAACTTCAAATACAAATATTTTCAAAACCAAAGCTGCTACCGACCGAAAACCAAAACAGGCCTTAGCCACATATGAGTCTCCATGAGCGGTGGCATCAAAAAATTCAAAGTCGTTCCCTTATAAAATCAGGATTACTTATTTTTTATATAACACAACTTAAAATTGCTATAAAAGTCTCAGATTTTACACTAGATGCACAAAAATTACCAAATGTAGAGATAATCACCTCTATTTTCAGGATCAATAGCAATAGTAAACATATCATATAGGTTTTTGACCAAAATAGCAACTTATTCTTTTTTTATTTACTGCAACTTTTCAACAGCTAATAAATCACTCAATCTAACATCAGAAACTTAGTACTTGAGGAAAACATGCAGAATCAATTATAAATAATTTATAAAGAGATTGTTAATAAATTCTATACACAATCACAACTTATTTTAGAATAGAATAGCCCTTTATAATCATCATACATTATATACTGTTAGCGAATGAGGCTAGCGGCCGCCTGGCATAAACAGAGCTTTTCTGGCAAAAATTCCTGTGAATGCTTAAATCCCCGAATTCTTCATAGATATGGACGTAAAACAGTCTCAATTCTTGGTTAAAAGCAAAGAAACCATGCAGTTAACGTTTATTTTACGTATTTTGTCTAAGTAAAATGCTACTTTGTTAGTGAATGAGGCTAGCGGCCACCTGGCTAAACAGAGCTTTTCTGGCAAAAATTCATGTGAATAAATGCTTAAATCCCTGAATTCTTTATAGATATGGACGTAAAACAGTCTCGATTCTTGGTTAAAAGCAAAAGAAACCATGCAGGTAGCATGTATTTTACTTAAATATCACAAATGTGCAGCTCGTCTTTAAGCCGCCTGCATTGGGTAAACAAAGAAGAAAATTTTTGCGAATAAATGCTTCAATCACTGAATTCTTTACAGATATGGACGTAAAACTGTCTCGATTCCTTGTTGAAAGAGCTAAAAACCGGGCCGTTACGCGTCTTTTTTCCATATTTAAGTCGAAGAATGACGCCAATGCCGTAGCGGTTCCCATTCTTCCATTGATTTCAAAATGCATGCATGGTACGAAAAATATAATATTTACCTTGAATCCTCGAACAAATCACTCCTGAGACAAACTTTCCTGTTCGTATGAGGTACAGCTTTAGTAGTTCTTCCAAATTCCAAACTTAAACCCTGTTTTGACATGACCGTGTGCCATCTTCGGCTATTACTAAATGAAGCTTCAAGCCTGGCTCCCAATGGTAAGGCGTGACGCAAAGAATTATGAAGTGTCACGTTAATAGATAATGAAGTCTGATTGCGGTTTAGTGTGAAAATAGAATGTAAAATAATATAATTATGGGTTCATAATTTCACACATAAATCGCTCCAGATTAAATGTCACACCTACGGCCAACCTATGAAAAAAAACTACGATTTATAGTCTGAAAAATACAGAGTACCGTAATTTCCGCACTATAAGGCGCACCTGAGTATAAGCCGCCACCCACCAAATTTAACACGAAAACAACATTTGTTCATACACCAAAAGATATTTATCGGTAACACTTTGACAGCAGCATCATATGACTGTTATAAGACCAAATGACCCAAAATGAAACTTTGTGAACCAATTGGCTGCAAAGCTTCATTGGTTCAAGAAGCTTCATTTGGACATCACAGCTCTCTTGGGGGAGACAGTCAACCTCTGCTGCCACCTGCTGTCAACACCGTTGTTGTCAAACATGCCTCCTAGCGTGCATTGCAGCGCTAGAGATGTAAATAACATTGAAAATCATGTTTCGTGCTAATTATTTGTTCATTTACTGTTCCAGTTGTTTCATTAATTGCTAGTTATGATATTTGGTAACACTTTATTTGACAGCAGCGCCGTAAGACTGTCATTAGACAATCATAATTGTGATACGAAACTGTCATAAGCATTAATGAATGCTTACAACAGACGTCATTTAGTTTCATTCGGCAAACTATCTAACTTTTGCCGTAATGTAAAAGAGCCGAGCTGAACATAAATGGAGTTAGTGACATACCATATTTTTCGAACTACAAGTCGCACCTGAGTATAAGTCGCAGCAGCCATAAAATGCCCAACGAAGAGAAAAAAGACATATATAAGTCACACCGGAGTATAAGTCGCATTTTTGGGGAATAAAATCCAACACATAGAACAGATATGTCATCTTGAAAGGCAATTTAATATAAAAAAAACATTAGAGAACAACATGTTGAATAAATGTACAGTGTACAGTGCATGAACAACGAAATGCGAATATACTGTCCTCACCAGGACACTACGGCTCGGTCCTGGCTATACAGCGAACTCCCAAATGCTGGATGTCCGTATAATTTTCTGAATCAATTTGGTCCTCAATACCAAACAGGTTCGCATCAACGTAAATAATTGATAATTGGGTTGTTTTACAGCGATGACATAAACGGTTAGCATGCGTTCGCTAGCATTAGCACATCGTTCAAACACCCACACAAGTGCCTCTAAGTGTCCGATCGCGGGTGGAAAACACACAACAACAACAGAAAAGATGATACACACAGGCGTTGCCTCTGTAGAGATATTTTAAAAGGATAAACAATGAACGTAGGTTCGCAGCCATGTTTCTCTCTCGCTAACTCACCCACTCACTCAGAGCTACGTAGCTGTCCGTCTTCTTCTGGCGTGTGAGCGCTCTTCACGTAAACAAGTGCGAGTGCGCCCCCACGTGGACGTGAAAGCGCCACAAACTAAAAGCATTTCAATATAAAAAAAAAGTCAATAATACAATTGAACACACACATTGCCAAAGGCAGAACGCAAACGTGGCCATAGCTATTAAGAGTTATTCAGATAACTATAGCATAAAGAACATGCTAACAAGTTTACCAAACCATCAGTGTCACTCCAAAACACCAAAATAACATGTGAAATGATATCATAATCTGTTAATAATTTGAAACATAAGTCACTCCTGAGTATAAATCGCACCCCCAGCCAAAATATGAAAAAATCTGCGACTTATAGTCCGAAAAATACGGTAATTTGCCGGATGACACTTAATGACATCTGTCATAAGCATTCCGTAAGCCCTATGATAGTCATAATTATGACGGTCTTATGACGCCGCTGTCAAATAAAGTGTTACTTATTAACCCAGATAAATCAACAAATAAGCCGCACTGGACTATAAGCCGCAGGATTCAAAATGAAGGAAAAAAGTAGCGGCTTATAGTCCGAAAATTACCGTACATGTTTTATATGACACAATATAACAAAATAAGATAGTATAGTAGCAAAATGTAAAAATAAAACACTCAGTCCTAACAATACCAAAAAGGATTCTTGCAACCAGTGGCAAAATGTGAAATGTGGAAAAAGGCTTTATGGTGTAAACATGACACTAATACAGCAGTGTACCTCTGTTAAATGCTTTAACAACAAAAACTGTATACAAATGTATGGTCTTACTCCTTTGCTGAGGGAGAAAAGTATTCCTCAAATAACTTCTCTATTCTTTTGCTCTTTTGATGCTCCCATAGGGCTCCTTGTGAGGGCTGGTCCTTTTGCTTGTGGGTGTCCATGTTAAAAGCAAAGGAAACCACAGTTAATTATTTGACTATGGTCCACTAAGACCGCCGAGGATGCACGACACCATGAGGCAGAGAATCAAACGCCTACTTTGTAGTATTTTTCCACCAACACTTTGTCAAATTCTGAACTGTACAACCTCAGACGTTTTAAATGTTCTACTGCTCATGCAAATAAGTTTCAATCATATATTCCCTGTTTAGCATTTGAATAGATGCAAATCACATTTCAGTTTCACTTGTGCATAAATTAATTATGTATGTGGAGATGCTTGTGGGAGATTCCGTTTTTCCGGCTATACATAAAAAACACTTCAGTTAAGAAAATGAGAGACCTGTTCCATCTTTAAATTGCTTTCTTGTCAATCTTTTAAACTACGGTTTCTGGGACAATCCAGCATAATCAAAGAATTAGGCCCTGACATGCTCACAATTAGACACTGGCTAAAATTTAATTTCCTTTTCGGTCTCTTATATGGCTCTGTGCTTGAATGCAGCATTCCATTAATTTGCTAACCTCTGTTATACTTATTCATGAAATGGTTAGGTAAATGAGTACAGTATGCACCTATGAGCCCCATGAGGATAAGAGATATGAAAAGGTTGATGTAGCACTTTATAAATGTGTTTGTGACAGCGATTGTGAAACTGCTAAACAACTGAAAAGGCAAATACAATGGTAGAAATGAAAAATTACAGTATGATAAATGTCTTGCACATTCACAAAAACACACTATTGGACATCTCTCTTTTTCATTGAAAGGATATTTCTGATTCTATAGCTGATAAATCTCTTTCAGATGTACTTATGAAAGGTTTTTATTACAGGTTTTATTTAACTCTTATCCTATTCATTCCTATATTACACTTAAACATTTAATTGAACGAGAAAGTTTTTAATAAAAATCTAACATCTCAACAATTGATAGGATAGTTTTGTTTAATTTTGTTTTTTTTTATTATCAGTGCCGTATTTTTTGGGACAATAATTCACAGGATGTTTTTTCATAGGTTTGCCAAAAGTGTGACTTGTACTAAGTAGTGACTTATGTGTAAAATTATTAACACATTATTACATGTAGTCTCCAGGTTAGGAACAAGTTCTGTTCCTACACTGGCGACGCACCCGAATTTCCATGTAAATCGGAATTAATCCTTAAAGTACCCCAAAATATCCCCTAAATCTCAAAATAACTATCCAAAAACATGTATTATGCGTCATTATGAGTTAAATCCGAGCTAGACAGCGAGCTAAGCTCTGAAATGACAATGTCAGACGTCCGTGTGGTTTGCTGACTTTATTCAGCTGCTCATGACATCAATACTTGCAGAATGACACTAAAATAAAAATTAAATCAGTTTCATCTTCAATTTCAATTTCAAATTTGTCCACTAAAGATGCTAATTGTACAACAGAGCCACAACCGGGGTACCATATTCAAGGGTGTGAGTGACTGGAAAAACTCCATGGAACGCAAAAATCAGCATCTACTTCTCCACACAAAAACGCAAGCGCTCACACACGCATGCATACCCACACACACATAACTGGGATGCCTGTATTTACGGGCATGGGCTAAACTACTAACCGAGCATATACGTATCTTAATAGATTAATTTCATTGCTGACACCGCATTTCGGGGTCATCGACATGTCCCCCCCACCCACCACCTATCGAGGCATTGTCCTCTTTCACAAGACTGATGGTGCCTATCGCAAAAAACGCGAAGAGACCTATGCTCTAATGTACTACTAATGTATTGAACCGTCTGCGGGCTTAAGTGCTGTGACAGCATTAAAAAAATCTTAAATAGCATTATTATGTGAATTAGAATCCTATTTTTAGACGATTCGACTATATACAACAATTTGGCAACACGCAGATGATGAGAAATTAGTGTTTTTATCTGCTGTTTAGACCAACCTGTCATTATAGCGCTCTAGCTTCCCCAGCTGGATGATGACATCTGATTTAGAATGCAGCCCACTGAGGAGGAAGATTCAGCACGAGGAAAATACGACAGAGAGCAGCAAAATGTCATGATTGTTTCAGTCTGTCTACTCCAATATTTTTACAGGATATTCTTTTTATCTAAGTATTTTTCCCCAATTGCTAAATAAATGGTATGGTCATGACAAACAATAGTCTTGTGCTAAATGGAATATGAAATATTAAAAATGCACTTATTCAGTACAACGGCAAAATTACTGCATTAAAACTGCCTTCTTCCTCCCCTGAACGGTATTTTATGCCACCATTAGTCCGGCTTTTGTCATTTCCCTGCCCCGGCTTCGGAGACGGAGGATAGAGCATTAAACAAAACGAGGCGTGACAGCTACCCGACATGCTAACCCGAACCGAGCAGCTTATCCAAGTCTTATTCTCGCCTTTCGAAAACGAAAAATCACACAAACCTACCCCGACTCATGTCACACACAGCGGCGGGGTTGTCTTCACCGAGCGGTCAGCCCCCGGTGGCGAGCAAGTTTCGGCTCGTCGTTCTGCTGCAGCCACGGCAGGCTGGCAGTGCTCGTCGCCTGTAATGAACGCCGAAAATAGCCCATTCTCAATGGACAAACCAGCCGAGGTCGGAGCAGGGGGCTGCTCGTGGCCAAGCCGAGGAAAGCGCATTCTCGGCGGGCACGCAAATAGGACCGAGGGGGTGGACGTGACCGTGGTGTGTGACAAGCCGCCGATCGTTGACCGAGTGGCCTTCTTGGTAGACAAGGAGCAATGTCACCCACAAAATGCAAGCCACCTCCTTATTAAAACGTGTGCCATGATCCCAGTATTTAACATAATATAAAACACGTAGCTTACTCACCTTACAGTGGTCCCACAGTTAACGGACTTGTTTTGCCCATTATTCACAATGAACGGGAACTTTTGGAAACCCAAAAAGGCTCACACGCCTTTCCCTGGTGCAGCAACAAAAGCCTGCAGCACATTGGGCTGGCGTGATGCGAAAAATAAACGAAATAATCCGCAAAATCACCTAAATCTGCAGCCGTTCCATATACTGTAATATTGGCTGTTTATATATTATATTTCATGGCGCGGGATTAAAAAATTTTTATATATCGATTGCCTCCACACACATCCAAGCGGTCCATTTCATTCAGGAGCATAAAATACCACATCAAATATGAAATAAACATGCTTTTTGCTGTCATAGGCACTTTAAAATAACTGTTCATGAGACCAAAACGTGGACCTGCTATATAAACCAAAACACCGATGCGCCTGTACACGTCATCATACTGTGACACCCAAATTGAAACATAATCAACAATAGGCCAATAGGAGAGCAGGACAGCATAATGGGAAATATTATGACCAATAGGGCAGCAGGATCTTGCAGCGCGACATTTAAAAGAAAGCAGGAAGTACATGCGTATCTTTTACAGTACTGTACTGTATTTTTGCCTCTCGTATCCTGAAATTTCTTTCATTAAAAGTGGCAATATTTTCCCATTGAGGCACGTCGTAACCAGAAAATTCCTTTTGTAAGTAGAGGTACCGCTGTACTTCTTGTTATTTAAGTATTAGTTTTTATTGTTTTTATGATGGTTGGAGAGGCAGAATTAACATAGTTTTTCAGGTCAATCAGAGTTCAGTTACTGATGAATTATGTTCAAACTCAAAGGTTCCACTGAATACTAAACATTTCTGTTAATTTCTATTATGCAAGGTGGCAGTTAATAAGTTACGAGAACAACAACCGCATTAATGATACAATGTTTCCCAAGTTGGCATCCAAGTAGTTGTTCACGTAAAAGTAATCATGTTCAGGCCTACCACCCCCTTCTGAAGCACTCTGGAACCCGGTACGTCCCGTGAGTAAAGCGTAGATGAATGCAAACTCACAGAGTGTGAAAAATGATTAGAAATACCATTATTTTTCTCGGGCTTTGTTTCCATTCACAAGTTTATTTTAATGTAATTGAGGACTAATTACATAGTGGTTAAAGATTTGTATAAGTTAACTCCTTAATGAACCCATCTTTTATAAATGTGCCAATAGCAGTAGGGCCACATTGACCTGCTATTAAAAGACCTGCAGGGAGGGAAAGATGGCAGAGGGAGTAATGGCAGCTTCAGACAGTCTCATTAATCAGGCACCACCATGGTAGCCGTCTGGCCTTCGCTCTGACAGGGAGTCGTAGAGTCTAGCAACACTAGCACTCCCAACTTCCTTGTTAATCCAGTTGTGCTTATTTGTTTCATTGAGTGTGCCTCCTCTCATATTATCTAAAGTTAGTTTTGGTTATTGTTCATCATTCATCGTGAAATGCTTTACATTTGCCTCCATTTTTGCTTTTGCTCCTCACCTGTCATGGTCCTCATGTTGTTTGCCTGCTCCCAGCACATTTGAACAAAGAGGGTTATAAAGTACTGTTCATACAGAAATGTGTTTAATTTTTCAATAAAGACGACTGCACAAAACTAAAAGGCTGCCATGTGTCGTTTTAATTTAAGAAAATTATGTAAAACACACATTGACAAAGACCCTATGGCATTTGCTTCGTTCAGTGCGCAACAAGACGCAAGAATTATGGTATACCGGCTTTTGCCCCACCATGACAAAACCTACCTTGAACATCCAACACTTCCTAGAACACAGACATGCTGAGAAACCTCCCTAACCTAACCACCTCGCTCTGTGTTTCTCAAGATCACAGGGACCCATTTTGAAGATCTAAACAAAGATATATTTCAACATCGTACAATTATTATTATTTTTTTTTTCATAACCTGTCCTGTTCAGCTGTTTGACACGAATAATGGAAGTCTAAGTGTCCGGTTGGTCTAAACAGTTTTAATGTTTCACATTGAGAGTATGACCTACTCCCATTGTGATCATTCAACATACATCATTCATTATGACAAAGCAGCGAACAGGAAAGGGTTATGGGGGCAAAAGAAAGAAAGAAAGAAAGAAAGAAAGAAAGAAAGAAAGAAAGAAAGAAAGAAAGAAAGAAAGAAAGAAAGAAAGAAAGAAAGAAAGAAAGAAAGAAAGAAAGAAAGAAAGAAAGAAAGAAAAGCAACAACAAGAAACACATTGAACGTCTACACTAACTAATATGTTGGTGCTATCGTCAGCTAGATGTATTTCCGGTTGACACCATGTTGGGGGGCCCGTTGACAAGGGATAGAAGGGGGGAGGGGGAGACTATAAGCTAAGTGATTCGGAGGGGTAGAGTGTACACAAATCCGCACTGAGATCTAGAACCCAGTAATCGTGTGAAACCCTTGTGAGTGTAAGCCCGTTGGCAACCGACCCTACGCCGCCCCACCGCCAATCCCGGCACCAGGACCCTCCACCCGAGCGCGCCAAATTATGCATACAATTACTAATGTGCAAAAGACTTGACTAACACCGACAAGGTAGATCTGTGGCCTGTACTACGAGCGGAGTTCAAAATCCCCAGAAGTAATCCTGCTTACCAGCAGGTAACCAGAGTTGACAAAACCTGGTTACCTAGTTTGTGCTCAATCGGTGCTACGACGCTGATTGTGAGGTTGATTAGTGTGTTCTGTGTCAACCCAATCAGAGTTACTGTTCACATAAGCGGGTCAGAGACCAGAGTCTAACACTACTTGTGATGATGGCACGGGCACCTTACTTCACGGAGGAGGAATGCGCGATAATCATGCGGAGTTATGAGGAATTAAAATCCACCCTCACCGCGAAATCAGACACTGCTTCAGCCAGTAGAGTGCAACTGGTCTGTTGGCAGCGAATTACAGATCGTGTGATTTGTGAATGCATCAATATGCCAGTTTACTTATGTCCATGAAAAGAAAAGCCTGCTGTCAGGACAATAAAATAAGATTTGGTATGTTACCTGTAAGAAATAATTTATCGTACACGCATCACCATATGAAGCAGGATGATTGTATGTTTAGTCCCATTGACTGTTTGAATATGTTATGTCCTTTGAACATCTTTAGAGTAGAGGTTAGATCAGGCCTAAAAAAATCCAGCCCGACCCGTCCCGATCAATTAACTTGATTTGCAGACCCGAGGCCTAAACCCCCCTGCAATTTTATGTTATATTTGTGAGGACTCAGGACAAGAAGGAAATGCGGGGATACGACGTGTGGTTGCATTTTGTGTGATCATATTTGTGACGATGCCTTTGCATAATGATAACAAATTAAAGCCCGTCTTTTGTAATGAATTCTCACAGTCAAACAAGACTGTAAGATGCATATTCAATAAACATTTATATATTTTATATTTGTGTGTCTGTTCTATCAGTGGATTTGACATTTATTTTAATCTCTTCAAGTTGGCAGAAAAAGTTTTCTCAATGTTTACAGTGGGGCAAATAAGTATTTAGTCAACCACTCATTGTGCACTTGAAAATATTAGAAAGGCCTGTAATTGTCAACATGGGTAAAACTCAACCATGAGAGACAGAATGTGGAAAAAAAAACCAGAAAATCACATTGTTTGATTTTTAAAGAATTTATTTGCAAATCATGGTGGAAAATAAGTATTTGGTCAATAACAAAAGTTCATCTCAATACTTTGTTATGTACCCTTTGTCGCCAATAAAACAAGCTTTTCACACACTGTTGCTGGTATTTTGGCCCATGCCTCCATGCAGATCTCCTCTAGAGCAGTGATGTTTTGGAGCTGTCGTTGGGCAACACGGACTTTCAACTCCCTCCTCACCCCGTGGCGTCAAAATGATAACATGAACGGTGAGCAAAAATCCCAGAACCACACGGGGAGACCTAGTGAATGACCTCCAGAGAGCTGGGACCACAGTTACAAAGGCTACTATCAGTAAAACAATGCCCCGCCAGGGACTTAAATCCTGCCCTGACAGACGTGTCCCCCTGCTGAAGAAAGTACATGTACAGGCCCGTCTGCGGTTCGCTAGAGAGCATTTGGATGATCCAGAAGAGGACAGGGAGAATGTGTTATGGTGAGATGAAACCAAAATAGAACTTTTTGGTAGAAACACAGGTTCTCGTGTTTGGAGGAAAAAGAATACTGAATTGCACCATAACCACTTTGAAGCATGGGGGTGGAAACATCATGCTTTGAGGCTGTTTTTCTGCAAAGGCACCGGGATGACTGATCTGTGTAAAGGAAAGAATGAATGGGGCCACGTATCGAGAGATTTTGAGTGAAAATCTCCTTCCATCAGCAAGGGCATTGAGGATGAGACGTGGCTGGGTATTTCAGCATGACAATGATCCCAAACACACAGCCAGGGCAACAAAGGAGTGGCTTCGTAAGAAGCATTTCAAAGTCCTGGAGTGGCCTAGCCAGTCTCCAGATCTCAACCCCATAGAAAATCTTTGGAGGGAGTTGAAAGTCCGTGTTGCCCAACAACAGCCCCATAACATCACTGCTCAAGAGGAGATCTACATGGAGGAATGGACCATAATACCAGCAACAGTGTGTGGAAAGCTTGTGAAGAGTTACAGAAAACGTTTGGCCTCGGTTATTGCCAACAAAGGGTACATATTACATATTATTAGGGTTGACCATTACAGGCCTCTCTAATATTTTCAAGTGGGAGAACTTGCACAATTAGTGGTTGACTAAATACCCTTTCTCCCTACTGTAAATAGTCTACATATTTTTATGATCATTAAAAATGCATTTACACAACGAAATAACACTGGATAAGTTAAATATATTTCTTGTATGACAGCAAAGCGCCACATGCGTTCACTGTACATTCAGCGAAGCCGACATAGGTTTCGTTATAGCATCTTCAACAATCAATTTGAAGCCTTTCCATACTCCACTCCTACCACTTTCCGAATCACACCGCATACACTGTTCTTACTCAGATATTCAGCATCACCAATGGAATACATATATTGTCCGCTGGTGAAATAGCGCAAGGACAGGCACACGTTCTGCTCGATTGTGAGGGCCTGACTTCAACGGGTTACATACCGCCTCAATCAGCTGGCACAGGTAACAAACTCCTCAGCTGAAAATCTATACCTTTCATGGAGAACATCATCCGGGTACGCCAGCGTATTCTGGCGGTCTCTAAATACTCGTTCCCTCCGAAGAGAGCCCCTCACAATCATATGGGTCGTCCAAGTACGCTGTCATTGTCAAGAGGACCCGTCCGCGGAGGAGTGCTGTTTAAATAGAACGTGGTTTATCGGAAACCTGGGTTTAAGCAAGATCTGAGACGACCAGGTTTGACGTGTGGCATGCGTTGCCATGGCAACATTCCCCGGTTTCAACATATCCACCTTTCGTTGCCACGGATAGTTGGGAAGTTAGGCTGCATGTGATGAAGTTACCCTCGAAGTTACTCTGATAAGCCAGAAAACTGGCTACGTAGTACAGGCCACTGAACTGTTTTTGCATCAGATAAGTCCTTGTTTTTATTTTGATGTTGTTCATTCGCTGCCAACCATTCCAGTTCAAATGGATTGGACACCTGTCACTGTCAAACGCAGCAAATGTGTCAAATTTACCCACTTATTCTGAGTAAAAATCAGATTGTGTATTGAGAATTAGTTCATAAAAGTTGTACACGGTTCACAAACAGGTCGTTATGAATTGTTTTTTTTAAATAGCAAAGATGTGACTATAATATATATGATGATATATATTATAATAATATTTAGTTGTAAACACCACCTATAGTTGCTAAATAAATTGGAGAGTGCTCTGCAGTTATTTAGAAATGTGATTATGTTAGGCTGTATTGGCACCATGGAAAAAGTGCTTAGAAAATGGATTTCGTTCCACTGAAATGGATCTACATGATCTCTGCATTGTAATTTACATACGTTGCTAATTACGACCAAAAAAAAAGTTCTACTCACGGTTTCCAGTCATTTTTTAGTAATTAGCGTTTTCGTGTCGGTCTTTTTTTCCCCCGTGGCGCAGTGATATTGATACGGCGGAGTCGTATCGTCAGTGTGTGAAGCCATTTTAGGTCACGTGCACCAATAGGAGACGAGGACTGTTGCTATGCGCTTCGATAAACAAACAATATGGCGGCGACCGTGCCAAGCTACGACACGAGCGAAGATGAACCAAAGATAAGAAAACCGCATTCGGAATTTAGTCAAAAGGCATCGAAACGATGCTATATGCATCTCTCAACTGTCCAAGGGCGAAAAAGGGCAGGAATTTGGAAAAAACGTGCAGAGCCCGCGTGGTTGCGTCAGACAATGGCTTTCTTCCCAGGCTCCGTCGAAGGATCTTGCTGAAAATGCGTCGAATGGGATTTTTAACGACATTGACTACAGGTAAGCCACACACACGCCTTTTGTTGTGAATAACTATGGGAGTTGTGGGCTTCTGGTCAGATCACATATGAAGTTAAGACTTGCAATGTGAGTTCTGGGCTGTAGCGGTCATTATTATGATGTTAGATTGTTAACTTTGAGCAAAAAGTTTTAGATTGACAAATAACATAGTATTTAGTCTGTTTAACCGTAGTTCCAAAAACCTATTTGATAATTTTATTCAGGAAAAAATGGCAGAATAGACAAGCCTATATAATTTGGATTGGAAGATTATGTAAATATGATATGGATGAAAGAGTTCTCACATGGTTTATGTGTGTGTGCGTGTTTTTCAGAACTGAAACACCCTTCACTGACAGCTACAACTTCTTCTGTGAGACCGTCGTCCATTAAAAGATTAGAGTTGACCAGGAAGTGCTGCGAATGGACAAGCTTGTGGAAATATGGCTTTATTGGGACCATGGAAAAAGTGCTTGGAAAATTGATTTTTTCAAAGCCAATACCCTCCTAACTTAGTCACCAGCCAGAAATGTATCCTGATGTGAATACACAAAAATACAGATCTAGTGTTGCTGTTTTTGCTTGTTTTAAGTGTTATATTAATTCTGGCAACACAAAATCTTCATCAAATGTCATAAACACATCTACCAAACATTTGAAACAAGTATTGGTGCCTTAGTATACACATAGGTGAATTCAGAATGAGAAATGTAGCTAATTTCTTGAAGGAAACACTTCAACATTAATGATTTGCACCCAGCACAATTAAATATATATTGAATTAAGCTAAAGGCTTATGTCTCATATTAAAAATATCACAACCTACTATGCAATGAAATATATAAAATAAAAAATGCACGCCATGATCATAAATAGCTGAAAATCAACCCAATTGCTACCACACCCTCCTAGATGTGAATCATGGCAAAAATGGAATAAGACAAAAAAATTAAAGGGTGATCAAAAATATAATGTGCCAAAATCATAAGGTGATACTTAAAAAATGAAAGACATCACAAAAGAAGTGATGGACACGTGTTGAAGATAACTTCCAAGTTTTATTTCATGTTTCACAAGTGCTCAAATGTGAGCACACCCAGCAGCACGGACAAAATCAAGCCACGATGAGAATTCCTCTCAAACGTGTGCATGTCGCAGTTATTGTCTTGATTGCGACTGTTGTTCGATATTTCACATCATCAGTACTTGCTGGACGTGTTGGTATGTTAAAGACAAAGTTCGTTATCCATCTTTATGGCACATAACGTATGTTATACACTAAGTGTATGTTCCACCACTTCCAGCGAATATTGATGACATGAAAGATTACATAACAGACGCAATCAACGCGGGAGGGAGGAATTCTCATGTCAACTTGATGTTGTCCATGCTGCTGGTGATGGCCATACTTGAGTACTATGAAAACATGAAATTAAACTTAGTTACTTCCTACATCTGTCCAAGGTAGTTTTTATTTTTTTTTTATGTTTTTCGTTTTTGACATGGCATTTTGATTTTGGCACAGCCTTTTTTAATCACACTGTATATACACAAAAGGTTGGAATCATTCAAGTATAGTACTGTTGGTACACATTTATTTAAACATGGAAGTATCTCATACTATAGAAATACACATTATTACACATACAAATATTGAAAAACGAATAAAAAAAATAGAAATAAAAGAATAGTAAAACTGTACATGACAACATTACTCCTCAAAATCGCTTTACTCAAAGTCATCATCCCATCCAAGTGTCTTCTGTTTCTTTGGAAACATTCTCACATGCTTGGCACCGATATAAATCAGTACAAGAACGTTTTGCAGACATACAGGAACATCTTCCCATGTCACAATTGGTTGCCTTTCAACTACAGTTGACTACTTGCAAAACAGTATCGGGCAGGATTTTTAGTCATCCATGTCACTGCCAACTGCCCATCCTCAATGTCCCACCCATTCCCAATGGGTGAAGGGGCACACATTTTAACTGTCAGACAACGTTTCATAATTGCTGCTTGATAGTCTGCTGTCCTGCAATGTTGGTACACAGCATCAGTTTTGGGGGGAATAGAATGTTCTGGCAAGACTGACGAGGCCATACAGAAAGATCTGCATTTGGCATCATTTTTGGCACATGACTGGCAAAACAGGTGGCACACGTATTTACACAACGTGTTAAATGTTTGTAGGTCAAGTTTAAAACTGCTGCCCAGCTTTGCAAACCCAGTCAGGTATTCTTTTTTATGACGTGCAAAAGAAAAGGTTTTTTTTGCCTTTGCCATGAAAGGCACAAGCAGAGTCATAACCTGTGAATGTATGGATGCCAATGAGTGCTGAACACACACTAGTGCCAGGAGCTGCAGAGACCTTAGAGACGTCAGTCCTCGTTCTGTTGCCTCCTCCTGTGAAAAAATGCAATTTACACTGTAAATCTATCTGCAGACTAACAGCAATCACTGCCACGTCAGTATCAGGGCTTTTATTGACTACAGCTTGATGTTCTTGAGCCAAAAGGTTTATTTAGCCATTGTCACCCATAACTGGTATGCAATAAAAAGTTCTACTGGATTCACTTTCGACACACTGTACCCTATATTCATTTTATAACAAAGTGGTATTGATACGACACTAGTTTAAATAAGATTTTTTTTAAGCATAAGTTAATAACAATTAACCTTGTAGTAAAGGCGTGCGTGTGGCTTACCTGTAGTGAATGTCGTTAAAAATCCCAGTCGACGCATTTTCAGCAAGATCCTTCGACGGAGCCTGGGAAGAAAGCCATTGTCTGACGCAACCACGCGGGCTCTGCACGTTTTTTCCAAATTCCTGCCCTTTTTCGCCCTTGGACAGTTGAGAGATGCATATAGCATCGTTTCGATGCCTTTTGACTAAATTCCGAATGCGGTTTTCTTATCTTTGGTTCATCTTCGCTCGTGTTGTAGCTTGGTACGGTCGCCGCCATATTGTTTGTTTATCGAAGCGCATAGCAACAGTCCTCGTCTCCTATTGGTGCACGTGACCTAAAATGGCTTCACACACTGACGATACGACTCCGCCGTATCAATATCACTGCGCCACGGGGGAAAAAAAGACCGACACGAAAACGCTAATTACTAAAAAAATGACTGGAAACCGTGAGTAGAACTTTTTTTTTGGTAGTAATTAGCAACGTATGTAAATTACAATGCAGAGGTCACGTAGATCCATTTCAGTGGAACGAACCAACACAATTTTGGCTCAGCCAATACAGCCTATGTTGCAAAATGTTAGACAACAAACAAATGTTAGAAAATGAAAACCACCCGAGTGTCAGCTCATATTTAAATTCACATACCCTAGGTTAATCTGTTTATTTATTTTGGCGGCTGGGGGGAGCTGCATGGCGAGGCAAAGCAAATTTATTTGTATAGCACAATTCAACACAAGGCAGTTCAAAGTGCTTTACATCGCATGAAGATCCACAAACAGAGATAAAATGATTTGTAAAAATCACATTAAATCATCATTAAAAATGATTGGAAACCGAAAATAGAAATAAAACAAACAAACAAAAATGAATAAACAGCAAATAACTTGACATTTGAAAATATATAGTCAGTTAAGAATATGTTGTGGTAAACAATGGCGGTTTTAGCCCTGATTTAAAGGAGCTCAGTTTGAGTACACTTCAGACCTTCAGGTAACTTGTTCCAGAGGTGAGGAGCATAGTAGCTAAATGCCGCCTCACTCTGTGTGCATCTCTATGACACGTATGTCGCACGTCATTCGTATTAAAGTATTGAAGGGCGAACTAAAAATGCTTGGAAAGCAATTTGACAGCGTGTGTGGCGGGCAAACAACCAGATGGTGTCCCCTAGTGGGCTGATATAGTACTGTAAATGTCAATTTTTCAATAAGCACCTCCCTTGAGGTACATCTCCACCTATCAAAAAGCCTTATATTTAAAATTCGGAAATATTTTGCCCGCTGATTTGTCTTGGGAATCGATATTCTACCAAAGAGGTCAAACGATTGGTCGTAGTGCCAGACTATAAAATGCTCCTGTAAACGGTAGTAATCAAAGCAGCGACGTTGGAAAGCTGCTTTGTTACAATGATCTTCTAATAAAAGCATAAAAACTCGAGAGCCTGGAAGACTACACTCAGGGTACTCACTACAAATGTACCATTGCCTTGACAAAAGTTACAAACCGAATAAGTGAGCCACTCCGCCACCATGCTAATTAATTCATTCGACGTCGTAAATTTTACAAACCTGCCTTCTTCGATAGAAAGCGAAAGTGAAACATGCTCCAAAGCAAGGTAAGTCGTTTTCATGAAGTGTACACATGCTGATAAAATGTGCTAAGTAGGACTCAGGACGTTCCAGTGTTACCACCTCGTTCAACTTATTATCCCTGTGAACAATAATATTTACCCCAAAGAACATCTGCTTACTTTATAGTTTGACGTATTGTGCTGTGTTGCAACCTGTTGACTTGAGTAGTGGTACTGGTTTGTTGTGCTGAGCATGTCATGGTGACAAAGGGGCGGGTCTTTTCTCTCATTTTTAGTTTAGCGGTAATCATGGCAACGGACCCTTGTGCGATTGGGAGATGCTGACGGCTATTCTTTATATATTAAGGTAGAGAAAACAACTTTTGATATCGAACTTACTATTTGTGCTATGCTGTTGCGGGTTTCTTTTGAATTGCAAATTCAGCAAGTCTTTCTGGCTTTACAGATTTGGATTAATGCACCGATAAAGTGTATTATACAGTACTGCTTATGGGTGATTCTCATGAAGCTAACCTTAAACTATGTCTTTGAAGATTTTAGGGATAAAGTCATGAAAACCTGAAATATTTAATTATTTATTGAACGGTGGTTAAGTCTGTTATGTGTCCCAGTTCACGTTTTGATACTACAGTAGTATCTTGTATGTTTTTGTTTTGTTTTTTTTAAACTGATTTAAGAGTCATAAATCGAGGTCGACCGATATGGGATTTTCAAATGCTGATACCGATATCTAAAAATGTTTTCAACTAATTGCCGATTCTGTAAGCTGATGTTTGAGGCCGACATATCTTCGTTTTATATATATATATATATATATATATATATATATATATATATATATATATATATATATATATATATATATATATATATATATATATATGTGTGTGTGTGTCAGTGACGTGCGGTCAGGGGAGGCAGGTGAGGCAGAGCCTCACCTGTCATCATGACAAAAAAATAATTATAGCATCAAATTTATATTAATATTTGTCCATTGCTCTTTATGTATGACTCATTTCAAACATTTTTTATAGTCAAAATCACTGAATTTGCCCATTTCCTGTTCAAATAACGAAATGAAACGAGAGGTGCGGCAGCAACGAGTAAAGCCTCACCTCTGATTGCGCAATCCATAACAAACTGGGTTGATACATGGAATTGGAGCGTGCTGGTTGCCGTACATCTGCATGTCGCCATTATAATGTTTCCAGATACCTTTATTTGACCTGATTTTCCACAGTCTGGCTAATGTCTTTAACCCTTAAAGTTTAATTTTTGTTAGCGACATATTTAGTTTTGCTGATGGGAAATAAAACCGCAGTGAAAAGGCACAGCTTGCGGCAGATAGTACTCTCCCGCACTGAAAGGGGGCGTACGTGAAACTTGGCTTTCCGTCAAAAGTGGACGCAATTAACACCGGAGCTAAAAGGTTTGCTTCAAACTACGGGACAGAAGATAACTCGCGTTTTTCAAACGGACTGGTACACCCAAAAAGACTGGCTATGTGGCTGTCCTTCGAAAAAATCGGCTTTGCTGCTTTCCCTGCCTTTTTTTCTCAACTTGTGCCAATGTCTGGACTAACACGAGACATTGTGACATTAAAAAACTACCACGAAGCCTCAGCAAACACGAGAGCTCGACCACTCACATTCAAAGCCTGATTGCTTTAAAAACTTTTGGAAGCTCAAGGATCGATTTGGCTTTGACGAACAGCGGAAGCTCAACGGTAGCATCCAGAACGCTAAGGTAAAGAGTTTGAAATACCTCATTAATGCAACCTGCATCCTAGCTAAACAGGAGTTAACATTTCGTGGTAACGATGAGCGTGTAAGCTCTTCTAAACGTGGCATATATGTAGAACGATTACATGGTTTTGCTAAGAAAGATGAAAGGTTAGCTAGACATTTGGACACATCCACTGTGTGTTCTGGCTTGTCAAATAGAACACAGCGATCTAATTGAAGCAATCCTCTCCACTGAGGCGGAGAGATTTTTTTTTAAGGTAAAGGAAAATAAGGAGGACTTTTACAAAAAGGGCGTAGGTTTGCATAGGGACGGTAGGGACATAACACTACCAACTTTTCAGGATGCTAAAATTGTCCCCCACCAGTGTGTGTGTGTGTGTGTGTGTGTGTGTGTGTGTGTATATATATATATATAGATATATGTGTGTGTATATATATTTATATTAGGGCTGTCAAAATTATTGCGTTAACGCGCAGTAATTAATTTTTTAAATTAATCACGTTAAAATATTTAACGCAATTAACGCACATGTCCCGCTCAGACTATTCTGCCTTTTGGTAAGTTTTACAGCAGGCTTTTTGTGCTGTCTAACAGCGAACTCTTGTGGTTGCTTTGCGACATGGTTTATTTTTTTTCTTGCCAGTTCAATATGGCTGCACGACGTCTCGGGCTGACGCCTACGTTGTAATGTTGTGCTTATATGATGAAGTATGGTTGTTGTAAAGAATGTACATATTATGTTAGTAAGCGAAATGTTCTATTTTTTGTATGAGACGCTTTTTGTTTATGTTTAGTGAACCTGTATAGCGTGCGAAGCTAACGTTGTTGCTAATGCAATGTTTGTGTACTTTTTGTTGTTGTAGTTTTACGACAGTCTAAAGAGGACAATGGTTTGAGGCTATTTTATTAATAAATCAGATGAAAAAGAGAGAAGTCTGATTATTAAGGCGTCGTTCACTAGCTGTCTAGCTTTGGAAAAAGTAGACGCTTCGGAGTGAGGACAGCATAGACAGATTTAAATGACAGTAGAGTGAAATGCCCACTACAGTCCTTATGTACCGTATTTTGAATGTATATATCCATCTTGTGTCTTATCTTTCCATTCCAACAATTTATTTTACAGAATATATATATATAATTTACAGAAAAATATGGCATATTTTATAGATGGTTTGAATTGCGATTAATTGCGATTAATTACGATTAATTAATTTTTAAGCTGTAATTAACTTGATTAAAATTTTTAATCGTTTGACAGCCCTAATTTATATATGTATATAGGTCATAGATTAGAAAGACTTTTTTTTTTTTTTTAATGCTACAACAGCTTCAAATTTACAATTTACTAAGACTTAAAGGATTAGTCTAGTGCTATCAAACCAACGAATGCAGCACTGCTTTTTATGAATCCAAAGTCCGGCCCGGGGGCCAAATGCGGCCGGGGACAAATTTCATCCGGCCCCCAGCCTCTGTCATAAAATCAATAACGTCTGGCCCGCAAACAGACTTAATAAATTGGTCAGCAGTACTGCTATCCAGCATATGAAGTAACCTACACACTAAATGCTGCTCCTCATTTACCCAGTAAAAAGCAGCAGCACTATAACATTACCCCGTGTGACCCTTTACTCCCAATTTTCTAAAATTGCGACAATCAAAAAAGAAAAGAAAGTTGACTGCGACGGCTGACGCTTCAAGGATTGGTGGAAATTGGACTACTTCTTCATTAAAATATGCAAAAACTGTGTCTGCCTCATTTGCAAAGAAACAGTCAGTTTTTAAAGAGTTGAATGTGAGGCAATGTTACCAAACAAGACACGCTGACATGTACGACAAGATTACAGGGAAGATACGTAGCGAGAAATTGAAGCAACTTTAAGCTAGTTTAATTTTATAGCAGCAGCATTTCGCAAGAGCCCGAGAGTCGAAAGAGAATGCCACAAAGGCTAGTTGCGCGATTGTTGACATTATTAATTAAAAAATAATAATAAAGCAAATGTGACACACCGAATGTCTTGGTAAAATATATGTTGAAATTATTAATTAAAAAATAATAATAAAGCAAATGTGACACACAGAATGGCTTGGTAAAATGTATTGTTCTACGTAAAGGCCGTCAGCCAAGGTCGCCCCCCCACATTTTTAACACACCAAATCTGGCCCCCTGCGCAAAAATTTTGGACACCCCTGTACTAGAGAGTCAGAGCCCGAGTCACCTGATTTTGAGAATTTGCCGATACAGAGTCCCAATGTGATACTGAAAAAAAAAGTGTTGTTCAAAAAAAAAAAAGTTTAAACATGAAACTGTCAAACCATGCCACCTTCATAATGTAATTTATTTTTAAACAAGAATAACGTAGAAAAATGCTTGCCTTTATTAAAGCAACACTCGGTAACTTTTCAACCTTTATAAAATATTTTCATAACATTTGTCAATTGACAACTAGTTGAATGACACCTCTTTTATATCTGGAGGGGGTCTGTATTGCTTTCACCTGCACTAATTAACTTTGAGGTGGGTGACAGCAACCCTGCCACACAAAAAAAACTACAGTACAAATGGGCTGACTGCTTTACGGCATAAGTAACGACACCCTTTCCCCATTCATTATAAATACGGAAGTCAATGTAAACGTTTTCGTGGCGCGAATGTTGCAAAGATGTCAGAGCTACAAGAGACAAATATCTTGAGGGGGAATGTATCGCTTTCACTGGCACTAATTAACTTTGAGGAGGGTGGCAGGAACCCTGCCAGACAAAAAAAACTACAAATGTGCTGACTGCCTTACGGCATACATCACTTCCCCCTTTCATTATAAAGACGGAAGTCGATGCAAACACTTTCGCGGCACGAATGCTGCAAAGATGGCAGAGCATCAAGAGACAAAAAGTTTTGTTTGAGGAGGAAAAAAAAGAGAGGCTACCAGGATATACAGAATAAACATTGGCGCGGCTTTCACTCACTGGCGTGACACAGACTCCCCCAACCGAATATGTCAGCGCTGACGAGATCGGGTGGGGTAGGGGGGATAGCCAAACTAAGCCACACGGTTGCTAACCGTCATATGGTATTGTTTAGCCACAACTGGATTCATTACCTTACTACTTTTCATCTTTCACATAGCCACTGGAACCAGAAATGTTGTTTAATCCATCTGCAGGTGACCAGGAAATTCATTTTTGATTCATAGATGATTTTACGACACTGTTGGGTGTGCGCTGATCCTCATTGGAAACGCAGCGCTGGTCCTTTTGGGAAACACAGTCTTCCTTAAGTCAAAAACTACCGCTTTTGTCCACCGGTGTTGCTAAAATCGACCAAACTGAAAAGCTGCAAAGTGTTGCTTTAAATGCTTCATCGAGGGAGTCCACTCAAATCGGCTCACGCTGCTGAGAACAGCTGCTCACTTACACGCACACACACACAATGTGTTGCCAGAGCACACTACCGCTAGTGTTTAACAGTCTAAACGATGATTGACACATTCGGCACCGTTGAAGGTAGCCCAAGCTTCTCTGGCCTGTCAATCATCGTTAACTTTAACAAACAAACTTTAGTGCACTACTGACCAAGAAAAGCAGCAGGAAGGAGAGTGAGCGGTTGCACAAGTATAAAGCAAAAACATTAATATTTTTTTAAATTAAAAACCGGATCCTTTTTACCCAATTCCGAAACTGGAAAATGGCACGAGAAAATCAGCCTGACTTCCGATCACCTGATCGGATCGGGACATCCCTGGATTATACACACTCAGCAAGAGGGGTACATTATTTTCAAATAATTAAAAACCACCAGGGCTTCATGACAAGATGTAAACAAGTGACAGTTTAACAGGATGCGCGCCATGCTAAAGCTAATGCTAACGCAAATGCTACGCTAACGCTACGAGTTCCATTTAGAGTGTAAGGATCACTGAGGAAACACCTTAAATGGCTGAACCAACATTGCATATTCTCTCATACAAGATGAAAAAAAAAAATTACAATATTTACAAAACAGGCAAGCCTGAAGCTTCCTGTAGGCTTCTGGGGTCCTACCGACAGACAGCGACGACCACAGTTGCCCACACAGATGCCTGATCAAAATCCTTTTTCATCGGCATATTTCTTTTGTTGATTGGCAAAGGCCAATATTGGAAAAAAGTCCATATACTGTGTGAGCCCGATATATCGGTCGACCTATAGTTATAAATTTATGACTGCAATGCAATTTATCGGCCGACCCCTAGTTGTAAATTCATCACTGTATGGCAGCCATGTGAAATGGGACCATGAAAAGGTTACGATTGATTACGATTCAGAGTCTACGATTCCATTATAAATCAATTATTGATGCCCCCCCACCCCACTTATTATGCTGCTTTTAATGTTTCGTACATTAGTTACAAAAATAGTACAAAAATCCTCTCAGACTTAAATAAACTACTATTTCAGTATTAACGGTTCAAAACGGTAAATAAAATACTCAAGTCCCCATTCTGTATCAGCAGCTTTAGACTACATTTAATCTTCCAACAGAATAAATCATAGCATTTTGCAGAAATATATTTTTTATCCAACTAAAAGTCAACTCAGGTATAAATGAAAGACAATGTGTACTACTACTTCAATACAAATAGCTCAAAAAAGTGCTTTTCTGCTTTAAGTTGTGTAAACATGAACATATAAACATTAACAACGGGTTTCCCTGAGGTACAAATGATTTTTTTTTAAAAATAAATAAAAATAAAAAACTCAAGTCCTTTTGCATCCAAACAGCAACAATATGCAGGACAGGTCAAGTGTGTTTAGCTACTGAGAAAATTCCATGTTCTTGTATAAGAACAGGAGTTGATCCACGCACTCAGATGAAAGTGTGCTGTGCATTGACTCCTGCAGGTGAAAAAACACGGTTCAGCGTTTTTTGCAATGTTCCATTCATTTACAGCACCGCTTAGCAGCTCAACCATATTAGCAACCTTGCTCATTGCTCTTTTTTGAAGCATGTGTGCTTTCAGCTCCCACTCATCGGTTTTGAAATGGCCAGTTACTGTAACAAACAATTTGGGGGCTACAGATGTCCACGCATCACACGTAACAGCGACTGTGTCTACATTCGACAGCGATGAGATGATTTCTACTTTCGTCGGCTTGTAGAAAGCCCTTACTGACACTGGAACCATGTCAGTGAAACGGTGTCGGGATGGGATGACGTACCTCGTCTCTATTGCTTTTAACATTCTTCGAAATCCCCTATTTTCTAGAAGAAGACTTTCTCGTAGAACCCAAAATAATTCCACACGTCTGCTTTTTAATTTATGTGAGCAGGTCTGATCCCACGGAGAGATTGGGTGGCTAGGTCAGCCATGCCTGTTGCTGTTTTGTATCTAGCGGCATGATTTGAGGATATGGACCCTCGGTCCGTTCCTCATTGCGTCACGAAGACCGCGCTGACTGTGTTCCGCTTTACTTGGCATTTTAAATAATCGGAATATGGATGTTTGTGAATCGTTCTCGAATCTTCTACGGCCGAATCACGAATATTTTAAGAATCGGAAATTTCACACACCTTTAATATACACTCACCGGCCACTTTATTAGGTACACCATGCTAGTAACGGGTTGGACCCCCTTTTGCCTTCAGAACTGCCTCAATTCTTCGTGGCATAGATTCAACAAGGTGCTGGAACCATTCCTCAGAGAGTTTGGTCCATATTGACATGATGGCATCACACACTTGGTGGAGATTTGTCGGCTGCACATCCATGATGCGAATCTCCCGTTCCACCACATCCCAAAGATGCTCTATTGGATTGAGATCTGGTGACTGTGGAGGCCATTTGAGTACAGTGAACTCATTGTCATGTTCAAGAAACCAGTCTGAGATGATTCCAGCTTTATGACATGGCGCATTATCCTGCTGAAAGTAGCCATCAGAAGTTGGGTACATTGTGGTCATAAAGGGATGGACATGGTCAGCAACAATACTCAGGTAGGCTGTGGCGTTCCAACGATGCTCAATTGGTACCAAGGGGCCCAAAGAGTGCCAAGAAAATATTCCCCACACCATTACACCACCACCAGCGTGAACCGTTGATACAAGGCTGGATGGATGCATGCTTTCATGTTGTTGACGCCAAATTCTGACCCTACCATCCGAATGTCGCAGCAGAAATCGAGACTCATCAGACCAGGCAACGTTTTTCCAATCTTCTATTGTCCAATTTCGATGAGCTTGTGCAAATTGTAGCCTCAGTTTCCTGTTCTTAACTGAAAGGAGTGGCACCCGGCGTGGTCTTCTGCTGCTGTAGCCCATCTGCCTCAAAGTTCGACGTACTGTGCGTTCAGAGATGCTCTTCTGCCTACCTTGGTTGTAACGGGTGGTTATTTGAGTCACTGTTGCCTTTCTAGCAGCTCGAACCAGTCTGGCCATTCTCCTCTGACCTCTGGCATCAACAAGGCATTTCCGCCCACAGAACTGCCGCTCACTGGATATTTTTTCTTTTTTGGACCATTCTCTGTAAACCCTAGAGATAGTTGTGCGGGAAAATCCCAGTAGATCAGCAGTTTCTGAAATACTCAGACCAGCCCTTCTGCCACCAACAACCATGCCACATTCAAAGTCACTCAAATCACCTTTTTTCCCCATACTGATGCTCGGTTTGAACTGCAGGAGATTGTCTTAAACCATGTCTATATGCCTAAATGCACTGAGTTGCCGCCATGTGATTGACTGATTAGAAATTAAGTGTTAACGAGCAGTTGGACAGGTGTACCTAATAAAGTGGCCGGTGAGTTTATATATTTACTTATTTAAAACTATATAATTTACCAGATAATACAGTACAGGTATTTATTTGTATAAAAAAAAAAAAAAAACTATTTAAGAAAAATCTAGTGTCCAAGCATGCGGCTTTCATTACACAGGGTATCCGCATGGTCTTAAAAAGTCTTAAAAAGTCTTAAGTCCAATCATTAGAATTTAAGGCATGAAAACATCTCCTAAACCTCATAAAAGGTCTTAAATATGACAGTGAAAGGTGTTAAAAATTGGTTGCCTCAAAATCTATTGACTTTCATTTAGACTATGCATAAACTGCAGTCTCGCTTTTAAATGTTTTGATTTTTGGGGACACTATAACATAACTACACCCCCACCCAAAAAAACCCAAACATTTATTCATTTATTTGTTTTTACGTAAATAAGCTCCGCCTCTACTAAGCGGATTTTCGCGGGCGGGGGTCGGTCCCCAGTAACCGTGAAAAACAAAGGATCACTGTACTTGCAATTATAGTTAACATTGGTTGATCGGCGAGGAATTCGAAAGCGTCTTTTGGCATGTGTGTTCAGTCAGACTACAGTGTCCTCCTGTCGTTAGACGTACGCTAGTAATCATTGAGTGTATAAGGTAGCACCCCCAGTAAGGGGTTAAACGCAGATTAATTCCCCCATCTGGCCACTGAAGAAAATCCTCACTTAGTTTAAGCATGTGCAGGACAACAGGTATGTTGTATATATTCTTTATTCTTGACTTCACAAGACACATTTGGATACCCACAAATGATTTTGTATGCTTTCTTCATTTGAGATTCTCGTGGCTTCTTTTCTAAATGTCCTACATTTATACAGCTGCCGAGTCATACACTCTCATTCTTTTGTGGTGTCCAAAATTGCATAGTGAAAATATTGTTGGCTCGTTCTAAGGCCTGATGGGCAAGTAGTCCTCCATGATTAAATGTGTCTCCAGATATAGAGGTGCACCAGACTAACAATCTCCTTGTGCTAATCTGGGATACTGAAGAAACAGTGCAGCCACTTCAGAATGTGAGTGCTGCTCTACTAAAGTGTTCTCTGCTGGATATAAATGAGTACCTTTTTGATGAAAACTGAGCTTTATGTTAGTTTCTCGGTGAACAGAATAACATTTTTAAAAATCTGGATTTTATTTATTTATTTTATATTATTATTATTAGAGTTGTCCGATAATAACATTTTCCCCGATATGATAACGTCCAACTTCAAAAATCCGATACCGATATATGCGGTTGTGGACTCAACATATTAATGCTTATTGTATTGTGATGCCCCGCTGGATGCCTTAATAATGATAATGCTCACATAACAAATGCCAAGCATCTTACTTTGGAAACATCTAATGGTCAATGAGCATCACTGTTGTGCTAAACTGTGACCAGCCCTTGTACAAAGGCATAGAATTAGGGTTTCATCATCATGCATATTTTGCCAAAACCTATAATGAATAACCGATGTTGATATTGTGCGATACATTTTTAAATGCTTTTATTGGCCGATGTTATCAGCTACCTGATAATATCGGACAACCCTAATTATTATTATTGTTGCTCTCCATTCTGAGTAATGACATCTGAAGGCCATGTGAACTGTCACAGATGAAAACTGATTTTTTCAGGGCTTGCTGTCCAACACAGTAGAGACAATTTCAAGTCTAGAGTAGCGCTAAAATCAGGAATTATTATCAATATATTGGTTTACAGGACACACTCATATTTAGCATACTCTATTGGACAATGTTCACAAGTAAGGCTGCAACAACTAATCGTTTATATCGAATAATAAAGTAATTGCCAACTAATTTGATTATGGATTTTTGCCAGCTGCTATGAGCAGTCCCGTTTGGGTCCTTGTGTGTTGGTAATGCGAGGCTGCGCACACGCGCCTATGATTACAGCAAGAGAGAGAGTTCACTGCTACACTCAGGTTGGGTTGCATAATCAATAATATTAGGAAGTGTCGAGGGTTAGATTGTCTTTTGTGTAGTTAGATCCATTGTGCCTCCGTCAGAGGTGAGTAAATGAAGACAATTGTATTCTTTGTTGATGAGCGGTTACTACTTAGCACGGAGCGCTAAACTAGTTAGGGATTATGCTAATCAGTGTCTTAAGTGTTTGTATTGTCTTTTAAAGAAACAAATTATTTGCACTTGAGTTATTTTTAGATAGTAAAGTTGCCTCATGTCTTTTTATAAAGAAAACACATATAAACACATTCATATAACAGCGTAGAGTCTCAACACAAACTCCCAACAACAGTTTGACAGAGAAAACGGATTCATTACAGTCTGCCTCCTCCTTATTTGTTATTAGGAAGCTTTATGTACTTCAGACAGTACAGTCGGAGATGACAGTGTCAGTAAACTGTTGAATTTTTCTTTTATCCCAGATAATTGTTTTAGGTTGTTTTATTTACCAGACATGTTTCAGCGACTACTACTACTGAACATGTCAGGTAAATATGACATGTTCAGTAGTAGCAGTCGCCGAAACATTGTCAGTTAAATAAGACAATAGGCCTGTCGCGATAACAAATTTTAGTGTGCAATAATTTATTTAATAATTTATTGCGATATGCGATATTATTGCACCCCCCCTTTAAAAAATTTTTTTACAATAACACTGTGAGAATACAGTATATATTAATAGATCACGTACACCCATTTAAACGCAATAAATGTTTACTCTTAAATTCAAAAATACTTCTTTAGAAATCACAACTAAAAACAATAGACCATGCCTCTTTTAAGTAAAAGACAACAATACTAGTACTGCACAGTAACACAGAATAAACAAAATGTTTTTTTAAGAAAAAAATTAAATTCCACTTAATAATTTAAGCATCTAGGCAAATGAAAACGTTTCCCCTCATAGCTTCTGCCATGGCGTTCCATGTGTAATACAGTGGTACCTCTACATACGAAGCTAATTCATTCCAGGAGCTTGTTTGTAAGTCGAAATGGTTGTATGTCGAGCAGGATTTTCCCATAAGAATACATTATAATTCCTTTAATTCGTTCCACAGCCCAAAAACCCACACTACATCCTTAAAGCAGTAATGTGAAGTAATTTCATAACATGCCAAATAGGGTCACAATTAAAGTAATTAAACATTGTCCAACAAATAAAGCATGAAAAAATAATTTATATGTTGTATATTTGACAAAATAATCGCACCGAAGTTCGAGCCTGAAAGGGGATGAACCCGGAAGTGATACTTCACCGTGAACAGCGATGGCAGCTCCATACATACGGCCGCCATACAAAGCCCTTCAAACTATGATTCAAACAGCGATATAAGTGATAGATCGAGCGCAAGGGAGGAGATCCAAGTTTTTGAAGAGTTGAAGGAAGAGGAGGAGGTCGGAATTTTATGTTGGACCTAACATGTATTAGCCAGACGCTAATCAGGATGCAAACAATGTGCCTAGACTACATGACATGGAATGGATACAAGACCCATCGAGATTACAAGATTGGTAAGATATAGGCTGTTATTATTTTCATGATTTGAAGATGCAGGCATTGGCACATAATTTTATGTTTTTGTCTATCTGATGACATTGTAAAAAAAAAAAAAAAATCAGACTTCATGTTCATTTTGGCAGATCCGGCAGCTCTCGTGCATATAAAATAATAATATAAAAATGTTGTGGGGAAAGGAGATGAGTCGTTGATGGCTTTATCCACTTTATTGTGGCAACAGTAAGAAAACAAAATAATAGCGGACTGCCGCCACATTCGACCGCGAAGTTTTGCTTCTCGCTGATCATCTCCTCGCCTCCTACTACTCCAGCGTCTCTTAAACGGATCGTGCATAGTGTCTTGTTATGAGCTTTTTGTTTACAAATGTATCGAACACACGACGTGCTGACAACTTTGTTTCTTTATTAACACATGGAGCTAACAGTACAACACAGCTCGGGGCTCTGGGGAGGAAGTGGCATGTAATGGCGGGAGGAAATGTAGTTTATTCACACAAGCAAACAGATTACAAAGCACCACTTCAGTGTTGTCCCGAGACTACATTTCCCATGATTCACTGCGTGACCTGCGCGCTCGCTGATTCGCTGCCAGCATTAAAAGCAACACGCTTGTTGGGGTCACCTGTCAGCGGCTCTCGTGCAGTAAAACACAAACTAGAAGGCTATCAAGCGATCACCGTGAAAGAAACGCCAAACTGTACAAATGCAATGCAATGCTTGAAGCATGAAGGTGGAAATACATAATACAAGTACAAATAAATGTGCACAAACTCACCGGCGGTGTGTGTCTCTTACGGCAACATGACCGTGAATTACCGCGACGCCGACCCGGTTATATGCACATCCACACCCCTTTCCCGATTGACAGTGGATTAACCCTTTCGGACAAGATCGTAGATGACGCACAATTTAAACACGCAACCTAGCGAACGCAACAACAACTATGATCGGGGATTGCCACGAGTTAACTTTCGGCTAACGTCGCTAGCTTATACTGTTCATTCCACAACGGTTGGCAGCTCTGCTTTGACAAAGTCATCAGTCATCTATCAAAAAATCACACTTACATTTTGGCAAATCCTTGATCATAAGCAGACCGGTTAAGGAAGCAGGCATCTTCGAAGTGTTTGCAGCAGAGAACACTACTCGATGATGGCGTGAAATTCATTCGCTTCGTGCGAACGAAAGATGTCCATTTACGTGCCCTGCTATCCTTTGGCCACTCATACAACTTTTCGTTTGAGTGAGAACAAAAAATCGCCACACACCGCCGTGGCATCTTACCAAGAAGCAATGCAACAAACAATACTGTTCTATGGCGGACTTCCCTCGCACTTCCCGGTGTGACGTAATTTCCGAAGATTGCCGAAGAAAAGCATTTTGTTGTCAAGGGCGTTGCTATGGGTTAAACAAAGAATCTGGAAGGGTTGCGTTAAAAAATTAACGAAAATATGCTTATAACTGTTTAGCCATTGATATTATTCAAAAACATGGTTGGCCAACCTTACGTCACATTACTGCTTTAATAAATACTGCTGTTACTATTGCAAATAGCAATTACAAAGAGCAAAACAAATAAAATATGAATACAACTCAGAATAACAATAATATAATACTAGCAATAATAATCATAATACAGTACACTACCTCTAATAATGTAACGAATTGGGTTCTAATGTGGCGGACTTTTTTTGCTGTACCTGAACGCATCGCGGGGCTGACGATGAGCAGGAGAGCGCTATTTTACGTTCTGTTTCGATCCTGGCGTCAACAGCAGTGGACACTCAACGAGTTGATGGAATAAATGATTAGAAACCTGACGAAGGTGGTGGTTTCTTTGGCGATGTTACCACAATAAGAACTGTCACCTTAACTTATAAAGACTGGCGAACGGAGGAAGACCGCCGGTGTTGTGCCGAAAAATAGCCACCCCGCGTGAAATGTCCCCCCCTGACGGGAACGCTTATTTATAACGCTTTATTGAGCGTTTATTTTATTTAATTTATTTGTTTATTTATTTTATTATTGAGCGCCCACACGTCACTCGTACAGCTTTTTCTTACCAATCGATGGCCATGGAAACGATTTTCTTGTACAGGGTGACCCAAAAAAAAGTACACTGCCATAATACAACTTAAATGCCATGTTTATTCATCTTAGAATTAGAATTGAATCACAAATTATACATTATTGTAAAGAACATGTACAGTACACTCTGTTTTTCAATGTGTCCTCCCTTAAGTGTCACAACAGCCTCCAGGCGCCTGCAGAACGCTTGACAGGTCTTCTTTATGTAGGATGCTGTCATCTTTTCCTAAGATCTAACAATGGACCTCTCCAAGGCTGCCACAGAAGTTTGTGGCTTCTTACAGGCACTGTCCTCCACAGTTGCCCATATGCTATAATCCAGGGGATTGAGATCTGGACTCTGGGGTGGCCACATATCACCTTGTCAATCAACTTTTTGGTCCGCACAGATCGTCACTTCCAGACCCAGGTTTTCGTGAGGCTGTTCCAGTATCTTTCAGCTTCTTTTTAACTTTGTAGACTGCACATCTGGATATTCTCAGATTTGCTGCAATCTCAGTAGGTGTCAGACCGGCACGCAGCAATTCACGTACAGCTAAAGTTTTCTTCATTTTCAGCAGAAGCACAGGAATTGTAGAGACGAGAGATTACCAGCTGCATTGAGTGACCTTAATGTATCACTTAACCATGACAGCCTATTTAAATATGTTTCAATGGCTTTTAAACAAGCAGTCAACTGAGTGTAAACTTTTTGGGTCACCCTGTACCGTGAATGTTTTATTTTACTCTGCTGGAACTAATAAATGTCATACCTGTGTGATTGTCATTGGGATATGGTCGTGAAAACCTGTAGACTAATAAATCTCTGTTCAAAGATGGTTATGTGGCCCAGTCTACGATTTGTGACTAAAATACAGTGCTAGTATTTTATATAATTTATTTATGTAAAAATGATTGTACAGTCGTAAATCCTTTACTGTAATGCGTCCATGAAAACATTTGATGTTTTCACCTCAATAAAGCGTTATAAATAAGCGTTCCTGTCAGGGGAGACATTTCACGCGGGGCGGCTGTTTTTCGGCACAACACCTGTTCAACCGACATTGACATTCTTCGGCCCTATTGTCGACCCAATTCATGGATGCACACACCATGCTTATATTTTGCTATCATTTACATCTTCATTTCAATGGTAAGCGCCACCTTTCTTTTTTTTCTCCACCTGCACTAAACTTAAACTGCACTAAGCTAAAAAAAATAGCCTAAACCATCCGGCGGGCACCGGCACGACGGAGATGGTCCGCAGTCAATCCAGATCACTGGCGCGGCCGGTATACGTTGAACGATAGGATATAATGGGAACAAATTGGCTCCTGCTCTCTTTTTTTTGCCGGACCCAGAACAAAAATGCATTTTGCGTAGTTGGTAATAAGGCAAATTTTTAACAGCACGTCAGCTGCACGCGCGCACGCACGTGCACGGGAGGCGATAAATTGCAGCGGAAAAATTACCGCCTTCATTTTTATTTACCATGCGATAAATGGAATTATTGCATATTGCGACAGGTTTATAAGACAACCTTAAAAATTGTCTGGGGTAATAGAAAAATTCAACTTATCTATATGTATAGACAAAATGAACTCAATGCAACAACTTAGTAAGCTTTAATAAAATATTGTTTTTTAAGGAAATGGTCATCCATTTTGTCTTCATTGTTACTTACAAGATGCCTAAAACAACTTCAATTTAAATTCCAAAGGTAATTGACAAAAATGGACATTTATCGGATTAATCGAGTAATCGTTTCATTAATCGTCCGCTTAATCGATTATAAAAATATTCATTAGTTGCAGCCCTATTCACAGGTAAGAATGATGTGGCAGAACATGCAACTGGTTTCTATAATGCTGAAATGTGCATACAGATTTTGAAAGACTATGCTTTCATTAAGCAACGCCTTTTCTAAGTCATATTCTACACATTATAGGGCTTCATAGTAAAAATAAATGTGAGTACTAAACTGGCTGGCCCGCATTCCACACTCGTACAAATATGAAAACTGAGACCTGGACTGTTGAGCAACTGAAGTGGTACATCAAGCAAGAATGGGAAAACTAAGATTCTGTTGTGTGGTTTATGTCCTCAGTACCCTATTTTCCACACTATGAGGCGCATGGGAGTATAAAATGCTCCTTCAACCAATGGCCTATTTTAAAACTGTTTTCATATATAGGACGTACCGCGTTATAAGGCGCAGTATTAGTAGTGGTTAGGGTTGCGTTATGCATCTACTTGGTGGAGCTGCGCTAAGGGGAAGATCAAACAATGAATAACCAATATTGGTATATATATAGGGTTCACCCCCCCCACACACACACACACACACACACAAAAAGGGAACTTTTTAACAATCCAAAACCAAGAATGATGGAAAAAAACTTTTTTTTATCGGAATTGAAACCTTAAAACATGCCAATTAAGAAACAATGATGAAATTTACACTTTTATTTAAGAGTGACGCTCTTAAACGGCGTCCTCCTGTACAAATGCATTCTTGAAAATCTGCTATTGAGATTGATTCCTCATCTTAGCTGGAATACTCTGAATTTCATACTGATCTCACCATGGTTACTAAAATCGGTCATTGTTTACTTGCTCAAGGTCATTGTCTCGCAGTGCTGCCACTCATGTCTGCCAGTGTGGTTTTTTTATTTTTATTTTTTATTTTTTATTTTTTAATAAGTGGTCAACAGCAGATTTCAAGAATGCATTCATGCAGGAGGACGTCGTTTAATTGAAGGACATACGTTTTAACTGAAAATGACCAATTACTATGAATAAATTATTTACGTCCATCACTCTTGGTTTCATTGGATTGTTAAAAACATGTTTTTGGGTCACCCTGTGGCCTTATGCATCCATTAGATAGAGCTACGCTAAAGGTAATGTCATGTCATGATTAACCAATATTGATCCATATATAAGGCGCGTCTGATTAGAAGGCGCACTGTCGGCTTTTGAGAAAATGGAAAATACGGTAGTTGAAAGGAAAATTGTTGTAATAAAGTGGTAAACGTGACACTCTAGCGTCTGTTTGGATAATCACATTTAAAATAGAATTGTATTTTGAGACATGTAGTTTTTTTATCATGTTGAATTTTTATCATGTTGAATGTTTTAAGCGCCTATTAAACTATTTTTGTCATATTTCTTTAGCCGCTCCATTCAAAGGATTCCTCTGCACAGCTGGAATTCAACCAGCTAATTGATGGGGCCACAAGAGTCTACCTGCCACATTTCCTCAGGTCAGAGTTGAGTGACAAAAAGCTGACAAGTGAATGGAGACGGTAAAAAACACAAAAGCAGGAGTTCTATCTTGGACTCTAGCTCCAGTCTGCAGCAGCTCTGACAGATCAGAGGATGAGTGGGATGGAGGGGAAGAGCAGGATAATGACTTTTCTAACCAGATGGATGACAATGGCATCATAGGATTGACACAGGAACATGATAACAATACAGAATGTATTCAAGCCTCATCTCATGGACCGAATACCTCACAGGATCTTGGTGGCCATGAAGTACAGCATATGCTTCCTGAGGAGAGCTTTTACCCATTAAGAAAACATCTGGAAGATGCCGATGGACTTTCAGCCTGTGAGTAATTTAACAAGCAATTAAGGGAGTAATCTGTTTAAGCGTATTGTAATGTGCATTAACACATTTTGTGTCAAAATCAATTCGAAGTATCAAAATCTAAATCTGGTGGCACGGTGGCAGAGTGGTTAGCATGTTAGCCTCACAGTTCTGAGATCAAGGATTCAATGCCAGGCCTAGGCTTTCTTGTGTGGAGTTTGCATGTTCTCCCTGTGCCTGTTGGGATTTTCTCCGGATATTCCTGTTTTCCCTCCACATCCCAAAAGCATGCATGGTAAACTGATTGAACACTCTAAATTGTCCCTAAGTAAGCGAGTGTGCGTGAATAGTTGTTCGTCTCCTTGTGCCCTACGATTGGCTGGCAACCAATTCAGGGTGTACCCCGCCTACTGCCCATAGTTAGCTGGGATTGGCTCCAGCACCCCCGTAACCCTAACCCTCTAAATCATTTGATTTCAGCATTTTAACAGTAAGTATTTGTAGTATGGCTGCGCAATTCTGGCTAAATTGATCATAATTATTTTTCATCAGTATTGTAATCACATTTTTACATAGTGTTAGCAAAAATGTGTATTTTTATTGCATTACTTTTAAACACCTTAATTGTTGTTATTGTATAATATAACTTAAATTATAAGGGATAGTCATTTTACAATACAGTAAATGATACCTATACAGTGGTACTTCGACATACGATCGCTTCGACACGCAAGCTTTTCGACATCGGATGTAAAATTTGACTTGCCATTTGTTATTACGTCCGACAAAATGCTCGAAATACGAAGATTTATGACAGCGTCGCAATTTCATTGTTTTCCCACAAGACAGACGCACGGCGGATTTTCTTTTGAGAGAAATCAACAGGGGTTCAAAGAATGTTAAAGCAGGTGTGAAAAAAGAAAAAAGGTGAGGTTTACCATTGAAATGAAGATGACAATAATAGTACTGCTTGGCACTACGGCCGTAGATCTCGACGGTCCTGCTCTGACCTCCATTCGCCGGTCTTTATAAGTTAAGGTGCCAATTATTATTGATTGTAATATCGCCAGCTTCATCAAGTTTTTCAGCATTTATTTCAGAACTTATGCAACACAACATGCCTTTTGTCTACCTAAGCTGAAAAGTGAAAGTAAAAAAATCCTCTCTCTGGCACGTCAGCCACGCGGTGCGTTCAGGTACACCACGCAAAACACATCCGCCACATTAGAACCCGATTCATTACATTATTACAGGTATTATTATCTATTATTACTATTATTATATTCCGATTTTTATTCATAATGTATTTATTTTGCTCAGTGTAATTGCTTTTGCAATTTTGTGTAATAGCTATTTGCAATAGTACCAGTAGTATTTATTGAGGATTTAGTGTAGGTTTTCGGGCTGTGGAACGAATGAAATTATGTTGTATTCTTATGGGAGAATCCTGCTCGGCATACAACCATTTCGACAAACATGGTCCTGGAACGAATTAACTTTGTATGTAGCGGTACCACTGTATACACTACGGTTCAAAAGTTTGGGGTCAAAGCGACCCCAAACTTTTGAACCGTAGTGTATCATATAGGATTTTTAAATATGTACACTCCGGTTCAAAAATTTGGGGTCGCTGTAACCTTATATTACAACTATATAATTATATACAGAAAGTGAGACAGACCTCAGACAAATCGATGTAAGATATTTCCCCCTTAATCACAGGTGTCAAACCGATTCGAGAAAGGGCCGAGTGGGTGCAGGTTTGCTTTCCAACCAATGAAGAGGACACCTTTTCACCATTTAGATCTTTTACATGTGTAATCAGGAAGTGTTGTCAGGTGCTGCTTGTTTCATCAGGAAGTTCATTGGTTAAACTCTCTGCGCGTTATCGGTTGGAACAAAATCCAGCACCCACTAGGCCCTTTCTGGAATCGGTTTGACACCTGTGCCCCAAATGCACTGGTTCCTAAATTGTACAAACATAACCTAAGTCCAGTTTTGTGGAAATGAATCTACCATATTTTCGCTACCATTAGGCGCACAGTATTAAAAGGCACAGGCTCATTTTCAGGTTATATTTTTGTATTTAACACACATACAAGGTAGGGCTGGGCAATATGGCCTTAAGTACGTATCACGATAAATTGAGCAGATTTACCTCGATAACGATAAATGACGATAAATTCGCCCAAGCGGACTGTTGTATTATTTGAAATTTTTAATCAATCCATGGAATACAAATTAACCGTTTCTCGTTAAATTTGTTTACCAGCTTTCAATTTAACAATTGCTCATGCAGTCTAAACATTAAGTATTAAAAAAATATTGTAAACAATAAGAATTCTAGTGTGAACATTATAACAGCTTGTATGACTTGAAAAATGTACGTTATAAAAATCAATATGACGACTGTGCAAACATGTCATTCTAACACAAATGACTTGCAGCTTTAACAGTACACTTCAGACAACTTATTGGTAATGGCTGCTGTGACATAATTATTCAACACAAGTGTTTATGTCAAGGTTTCAGGTTTTTTTTTCCCGAAACATTTTTTAATACATGCACCCTCCCACACAGAAACAAGCAGATTAAAGCTGTATTGCTCTGATGCCAATGAAACATTTAAGGTTTTATGAAGGCAGAATAAAGCAAACACATACAGAAAAATAGCTGTGGCCATTAAACTGTCATATATATATAGGCTTCACTGCTGGATTAAACTTTATGCTGACTGCTTAACCATCATGAAAGCTTTCAGAGAAATCACACAGAGATGCCAAATAACGCGACATAATGATTGCTACATGAAGTCCATGCCCAGTCCACTCATTCATTTCAGCCGTTTCGACAAGGTTAGAGCCGCTATCCGACTCTTTCACGTTCATTTGTAGCCGCTGTTAGCCGCTAGCGTTAGCCTGTGGCTTGGCTACCAGAAGAAAGCACTGAAAGCATCCTCTCCTGAAATCATGAGAACCAGGGAAGACAGCGGGTGGAACCCGCCAAGAGTTTTACTTAATGTCGGGTGAAAGTTTGGCGAAGCTAACTTAAGCCCGACTACATCCCGTTTACTTGTAGCGTTAGCCGCTGGCGTTAGCCTACCGGGCTTCTGTTTGTTTGGCTTCCTGAAAACCACGTGACTCCAAGCTTAAGCACACTGTCTGCTTTCTTAAAGGGGAATGAACATAGCCGAACAACACAGAGTCAAAGCGGGATGAAAAGACTATATTTTCTTGTTTTATTAAATTACTGAATTTGCCTACATGGTCAAAATTACGTCGGTCATCGTGAAGAATTTCGGTGACAGTAAAACTTCGGTTTACCGCCCTGCTCTAATACAAGGCGCACCGCATTATTGAGCGCTTGTAAAACATCCACTAGCATGTGCGCTAGCATATTTATTTTTTATAAAAGGCAGCAGGAGCAAAACTTATTTAAATTGTACTTTATTTTAAAAATTAACAAACTACTCATACCAATCTTAACTCATTCACTCCCAGCCTATTTTAACGGTGCAGCCCCCTTCGCTCCCGGCTGTTTTACTGGATTTTGACTGATTTTGCAATGCCCACAGAAAATTCTGTTCTATTGCTATATAAACATGGAACCCACCAATAGAAAGATTAGACTCTCTCCTTTCAGCAGGAAAAAAAGTAAGTTCATATCTCTTTCCATTTTTAAGAAATCAGCATTAGAAAATAGCTTAGTTTGAGCAATTTTCCAATTTCTGATGAAAAAACAGAGAAATTGAGCTTTTTGTGAAAGCATACATTTCAAACATAACTTTAACACCGCTATTTTTTGCTTTAGTTACATCCCAAACATCTGAATGTTTTTATTTTACAAAATAACATAAACAACAAGACAAATAGAGCTTTTGATGGCAAAGTAACAATTTATTTACACATAACTAATTGAGAGATGACGCTGTTGTGGCTGCGACAGCCAGGTAAACTTTTCCCTCATCGCCGCCTGTCTCAGAAAGATTGATTTTTTTGAGTTTCCGTGGGGTTTGCTCGGCGAGCAGCACGGACTCAACGGCATCTTCTGCTGCACTGGTGGTCCCGGTCGTTCTGCTCGACGTGCAGCGCCTGGCAACCCGCGCGTCCTCTAGGCTGTTCTCCATTCGATCGTCTTCCGCCAGCGCCTCAGCCATGTGGCCCTGCCGTTCGTTGCCGTCTTACCAAATGCGCTACTGCCCTCCAGTGGCCAGTTTTATTGCTTTAAAATGGATTTTCAGCTTTGTGCTTTGGAGCTAAATTGAATCAGAACCCAGAGATGTCTCTTGTAAAAAATTAAAAAAAAAAGCTAAAAGACGTATACGTCTTTGGGACACTAAAACAATTAAAAATAGAATGTATTTACAGGACTGTCTCAGATAATTAGAATATTGTGATAAAGTTCTTTACTTTCTGTAATGCAATTAAAAAAACAAAAATGTCATACATTCCGGATTCATTACACATCAACTGAACTATTTCAAGCCTTTTATTATTTTAATATTGCTGAATTTGGCTTACAGCTTAAGAAAACTCAAAAATCCTATCTCAAAATATTAGAATATCATGAAAAAGTATACAAGTAGGCTATTCAACTAATCACCTGAATCATCTAATTAACTCGAAACACTCAGCTTGGTTCAGTAAACTAAATCACAAATATGGGGAAGACTGCTGATCTGACTGCTGTCCAGAGGACCATCATTGATACCCTCCATCAGGAGGGTAAGACACAAAAAGAAATTTCTCAAAGAGCAGGCTGTTCACAGAGTGCAGTTTCAAAGCATATCCACAAAAAGTCTGTTGGAAGGGAAAAATGTGGCCGGAAACGCTGCACAACCAAGAGAGATGACCGCAGCCTTAACAAAATTGTGAAGAAGAGCCGCTTCCAGAATTTGGGGGAGCTTCAAAGACAGTGGGCTGAAGCTGGAGTCCAGGTATCAAAAGCCACAGTTCACAGACGTGTCCGGGAAATGGGCTACAATAGCCGTATTCCCATGGTCAAGCCACTTCTGAACTCAAGACAACGGAAGAAGCGTCTGACTTGGGCTATGGAGAAGAAGCACTGGACAGTTGCAGAGTGGTCCAAAGTCCTCTTTTCAGACGAAAGCAAGTTTTGCATTTCATTTGGAAGTCAAGGCGCCAGAGTCTGGAGAAAGGCTGGAGAGGAGCAAAATCCAAGTTGCTTGAAATCCAGTGTGAAGTTCCCACAGTCAGCAATGGTTTGGGGAGCCATGTCAGCTGCTGGTGTTGGTCCACTGTGTTTCATCAAGTCCAGAGTAAATGCAACTGTGTACCAAGAGATTTTAGAGCACTACATGCTTCCATCTGCTGAAAAGTTCTATGGAGATGAGGATTTCATTTTCCAGCATGATCTGGCACCTGCCCACAGTGCCAAAACCACCAGTAACTGGTGCACTGACCATGGCATCACTGTCCTTGATTGGCCTGCTAATTCCCCTGACCTGAACCCCATCGAGAATTTGTGGGGTATAGTTAAGAAGAAGATGAAAGACACCAGACCTACAAATGCAAATGAGCTGAAGGCCGCTATCGAAGCATCCTGGGCATCAATAACACCTCAGCAATGCCACAGGCTGATTGCCTCCATGCCACGCCGGATTGATGCAGTAATCCGTGCAAAAGGATTCCCAACCAAGTACTGAGTGCATCAATGGACATTTTCAAATGTTTGATTTAGTTTTGCTGTTATTAAATTATTTTTTTACTTGGTCTGAGGAAGTATTCTAATTTTTTGATATAGGATTTTTGAGGTTTCTTAAGCTGTAAGCCAAAATCAGCAATATTCAAATAATAAAAGGCTTGAAATAGTTCAGTTGATGTGTAATGAATCCAGAATGTATGACATTTTTGTTTTTTTAATTGCATTACAGAGAGTAAAGAACTTTATCACAATATTCTAATTTCCTGAGACAGTCCTGTAGATGTTTTTGTGAGCAAATGAGTTAATCAATGCACAAATCCACCAAAGTCCTCATCTTCTGTAGCCGAATTGAACAGCGGGGCTAGGTCTCTATCAAACACTGCAGGTTCCCTCTCGTCGTTGTCAGAGTCAGTCTCCTTGCCGTGCTCCCCCTCCTGCTCAGAAAAGATGCTGGCTTTGGCAAACGCATGAACAACGTTGCAAGCAGACACCTTAAACCAAGCATCCACAATACATTAACAAATTGTGGCATAACCAGTGGCGCCTCCAGAAATTTTTCATAGGGGTGGCCAGATGGGGCCACTTAAAATCTTGGGGTGGCACACCAAAACTAAAAGCCCTAATTTCAGGTTTTCATTATATTATTGCAGTAAAAAGGTCAGGGGAAATCTATTAAAAAAAGTTAAGGACACGGCTACTGATATACTTTGGTGTATTGTGTAATATTTGATGTTACTAATGATTTAATATGCATAGTCCATAACTGTCCAGTCAACATTTTGAGTTCCCTACAATTCTGTTGTATTGTGTTATGCATATATTAGGCATAAAGTGTACATTTACCAAAAGAAAATAATTACTGGGGAAAAGCAGGTTCTGGCAGGTACAAATAAAAGCAAGTACAGAAGCAATCATATCTTAACTGGGTATTTCCTAACACAATGTTAATATGACACAAAAATAATTATAACTGAATGAACAAAATATAAAAAGTACTTCCCAACAGGAATACGATATACTGGCTAGCGGGGTGGTAAATGGGGTGGCCAACAAATTTCTGAGGGTGGCCGTGGCCACCCCTGGCCACCCCGTTGGCGCCACTGGGTGTAACTCGCCCGGCGCTGCCTTCCAGTCGTAGTAAAGCTGTGTTGGCCATTCGTAATCCATTGCACCGACGCCGCTTGCAACTTGACTTTGAACGCCCGGTTTACATTGCTGTCCAGCGGTTGGAGTTCTTTCGTCAAGCCTCCCGGAATGATGACAAACTCAGAGTTCATCAGATGCTACTGGGGGCACGCTCCCTGTCACACTCAACATTCTGAGTTTAAGGTTCTCATGGGCTCTCACGTCCGCGTTTTCAAAAATTGCTCAGTCAGACAGACAAATTTCGGTGCTCAGTCCATACGAGAGGCGCACCACATTATTAGGCACAATGTCCATTTTGGAGAAAAATTTTTACCTTTAGGTGCGCCTTATGGTCGTGAAAATACAGTACTCTTTTTGTGAATTCTACTAAGTTGTTTTTTCCTTCTATTGTATTTTTTTATGTTTTGAGAAATAGCAACTGTAATAGTTAAAAAAAAAAAAAAAGAAAAAACTTTTACAGCATTCTTCTGCATTTTTTCCCTCCCAATTTTAGTCGGTGATGACATTTGCACCTTTAAAGAACGGAGTCATCATGAAGACAAGGCAAATGAGTTGAAGAAGTCGAAAGAAGGGCTGAAGACTGAGTACTTCTCTGAGAGGGACACATTCTTTGGCATGGCTCAGGGGAAGAGAGATGGAGCGCAAGGTGAGCAAGGGTTTCGAAATGAACCAGTCAACAATAACAAAGAAGAGTCAGAGATCATCAGTGAGCAGCACTTTTTTCACTCACCACCAATGGTAGTAGAAGCTGATGGTGACTGCAAACCTCAATGTCCAACATACCAGGTGTCCTCTCATCCCAACCTCCCCATTTTCACCCCACTGTGCCACTTTACTTCTGATGCAATGGCTGCTGCTCCAGGGATTGCAGGTGAAACTGTTCCAGACATGGGCCTTACTGAGAGTCCTCCTGACTCAAACAGCCTCTCTAGCGGTGGTTCCAGTCCTCAGCACCAACAAAACTCTGAAACCGAACAATTAGAGGAAGATGCTGTCTCTCCTCATCCGCTAATGTCTAAGCAGCAAAGTCATGTTAATCATGAGTTTTCACAGTCTGGTCTTAAACAACCGCCTACTTACTCACTGGTGCAAAGGTCACAGCCCTGCAATGATGCTGTAGCCTCTCATATACCAAAAAAAGACTGTCCCATTCCCAGCAAATCTAATCAATCAAGGTGATTGGTCTAAATGTGGTCATTTTGTATCCTTTTACAAAGATGAATTTCTATCTTTAATAAACTATTGTGATTACAGAAAAGGCAATCCGAATCATCGGATACCAGATTTGTCCAACGTGAAGTCGAGGATCTCTTTACCTAAAGTAGATTATAAACCACCCAAGAGCAGATGGTCTACCAAGAATCCCCCCAAGTCCCTGGCACCAGAGGCTCCGGTTGTCTTTAAATCTCCTGCTGACATTGTGAAAGAAGTTCTACTCAACACAACTGACGGACCTCAGTCACCATTTGCCTTTCAAAAAAATACATTGAATGGTGGTCCTAACGGCACCGTACCTCAGGAGTTCCGATCCCAGCAGAAGGCTGGTATCCTCCTTGACCAACTCCAGGTACAGCTAGGAGATTGTATTTGTACTTGTTGGTAGATTTATCCGATAATACATTTTTAACCTATAACCAATATCCTGAATTTGACAGACTCCAAAAATCTGATACCGAAAGATGTGGTCATGGACTTAATATATTATGGCTAATTGTATTGTGATGCCCAAGTAGATGCTTTAATAATGATAATGCTCACCTAACAAATCCCAAGCATCTTAGTTTGGAGACATGTAATGGTCAATAAGTATAAGTATATGTGCGAAACTGGAACCAGCCCTTGTACAAAGGTAGAAGGCTTCTACATTCACTTTGAAGGCAACATGCATACAGGTTGTCCCCAGGTTACGAACGATTCCGTTCCTACGCTGGTGACGTAACCCGAATTTCCGTGAAAGTCAAAATGAACCCATTAAGTACCCATAAATACCCCTAAAAACTTAAAATAACAATAAAAAACACCTAAATCTCAAAATAACTATCCAAAAACATGTATTATAGGTCATTGTACTGTCCTCACCAAGACATTGGAGCTAAGTCCTAGCTAGACAGCAAGGCAAGCTCCAAAATGGCGAAGTCAGACGTCCGTGTGCCTTGCTGACTTCATTCAGCTGCTCATGACATCAACACTTGCAGAATGAAACTAAAATAAAAATGTCAGTTTCATCTTCAATAACAGCAATTCATATTCGCCTTTATAACTAGCTGCTGATACAGCAATAACAATCCACACAAACGATTAGCATGTATCAGTTAGCGTCCACACATAATCAAAAACAATCACATAACCTCACCCCAAACATTTGACCATGATTGAAAACACAATAAACAGTGCAAAAGCTTTTATATACATTTGTTGTCGGTAGGGGGTTAAAGAGGCAGAGGCGCGAAGACCAAAGCCCCTTTCAGACTTAAATCCCGCTAAATTCCTGTGTGGCTTTCAGACATGGGGAGATGTACTGGGAATTACCGGGGTTGGAAACTTTCAGATTTGTCCCTTGTTGATGACTCTGCACTCTCTGTGCGTGAAGGTTGAAGGACTGTATTTTACAACCCGGACATTACGTCATTTTTGTTGGGCATCGGCAACAAAGTGAACAACACATTTCCAAAGATGAACGATGGGCTGTCTCCTCCTTGGTTCTAAGATTCAGTAGCAAATTAATTTCGTTATGTTTCCAATTAAATTTTGGTATCTTTTCAGTTTGCCATGTTGATGATTGCGATGATTTTTTACCGCTTTTCATCTTACTGCGAAGAAAGAGGAAATGACGATTGGCCCGCCAAGATATTTAAGTCATCAGCCTTCGCGCTGTGACCGGGGAATTATTAGCATACATGCCGCGTCCCGGTGAAGTCCCAGGCATAATAGTGGAATGCAACCCGGTTAATGGCCGCAACGTAAGGGCTACCAGTTTAAATCCCGGGACTTAACCTGAGTTTAGCGTACAGTATGCCTGAAAGGGGCTCAAGATGCATGATGCTGCGTTTAACCGACTAGCAAAATACAAAACATTTAATTATCAGTAAACGGTTAAACGATTAAACAACTAGTCACGCACATATCGCACTGTTTGAGATGTAAATAATGTTTGCTTTCACCTGTAACATCTCACACATATGTACAGCTGTACTGTTACACCTACACTACTATTCTCTCTCACACTTAGTAGTATAGTCTCTCACGTATACTGTACTAGTATGTCACCCACACTAGTATACTCTTTCACACGCAGTAGCAGTGACGTGCGGTGAGGTTCATGGTTGGTGAGGCACTGACTCCTTTAGTGTCAGATTTCCAAATATATAAACCAAAAAGGGTAGCTTATTCAATTGGCTACTGGTTATTTCATATCTCATCAGCATTCTTCACAAAACAGGCACACACGGTACATATTATCGATACGTAAAAGTAAGAAAATAACATGCATTTGCTCTACACCCTCAATGTGTTGGCCGTCACCATTCTATAATTAATGCAACATAAATGAGAGTAAAGAGTGGTGTACAAAACCACAGAATTCAATTCTGACCTTTAGTGAAATATTCAGTGGTTTTTAAAACTTTTAATTCTGAAACTTTAATCAATTTATTACAGATTGCTAAACAAAAAGTGTGAAAAGAAAAATAATATTTTATTTAAGGCCAAAATTTAGTTTTTAAATATTCTATTGTATTTTTCTTGGTCCAAGCTCTTTTTTTAATTTTTTTTTTAATAAGATTGAAATGAAAACTGTTTGTGGTCTTGCGCCTGTCCTTCACCACAAAAACCGGCGTTACTTTGGAAGGGCATAGGTTTTGTCTCAACATTCGTAGGGACGATATAACAGCATAACCTGCATGTAAGTACACTTTTTGCTGGGGACGGGACATTAATTGGACCAAACAGATTGGATGAAGGGGGCAAAGGGCCACATTTCTAATGTATATGAACCTAATTTATTAATTGGCAAAATGATCAATGCAAAATAAATCCTTATCTACTGATAATAACTTTTACGTGCATTGGTTTAGATGATACACTGTTCAATTCAAACCTTTGTTTTCAAAAAATACTAAAGAAACATTTTGAAAACTTCCTGAATAAATGTCTGGTTTTTATTAGCAAACATAAACATAGTGAAAATAATTCACTTAATAATGGTAGGGTCAATTCTATCCTTACAACATACGGAACTATTGAAAGATCTAAATTCTCTATATAACTGAACATTATATCATGCAAAAAAGGTAAGGTTGCTTAAAGGTTGGTGGGGATAATTTTAGCATGCTGAAAAGTTGGTAGTGTTACGTCCCTATGCAAACCTACGCCCTTTTAGTAAAAGTCCTCCTTATTTTCCTTTACTTTAAAAAAAAAAATCTCTCCGCCTCAATGGAGAGGATTGCTTCAATTAGATCGTTCTGTGTTCTATTTGACAAGCCAGAAAACACAGTGGATGTGTCCAAATGTCTAGCTAACCTTTCATCTTTCTCAGCAAAACCATGTAATCGTTCTACATATATGCCACTTTTAGAAGAGCTACACGCTCATCGTTACCACCAAATGTTAACTCCTGTTTAGCTAGGATGCAGGTTGCATTAATGAGGTCTTTCAAACTCTTTTTCTTTACCTTAGCTTTTGAGGATGCTACCGTTGAGCTTCCGCTGTTCGTCAAAGCCAAATCGATCCTTGAGCTTCCAAAAGTTTTTAAAGCAAACAGGCTTTGAATGTGATTGGTCGAGCTCTCATGTTTGCTGAGGCTTCGTGGTAGTTTTTTAATGTCACAATATCTCGTGTTAGTCCAGACATTGGCACAAGTTGAGAAGAAAAGGCAGGGAAAGCAGCAAAGGCGATTTTTCGAAAGACAGCCACATAGACAGTCTTTTCGGGTGTACCAGTCCGTTTGAAAAGCGCGAGTTATCCTCGGTCCCGTAGTTTGAAGCAAACCTTTTAGCTCCGGACAACACCGGTGTTGTGTTAACCGCGTCCACTTTTAACGGAAAGTCCAGTTTCACTTACGCCCCCTTGCAGTGCGGCAGAGTACTATCTGCCGCAGCCTGTGTCTTTTCACTGCGGTTTTATTTCCCATCAGCAAAACTAAATATGTCGCTAACAAACATTAAACTTTAAGGTTTAAAGACATTAGCCAGACTGAGGAAAATCAGGTCAAATAAACGTATCTGGAAACATTATAATGGCGACATACAGATGTACGGCAACCAGCACGCTCCAATTCCATGTATCAACCCAGTTTGTTAAGGATTGCGCAATCAGAGGTGAGGCTTTACTCATTGCTGCCGCACCTCTCGTTTCATTTCTTTATTTGAACAGGAAATAGGCAAATTCAGCGATTTTGACTATAAAAAATGTTTGAAATGAGTCATAAATAAAGAGCAATGGACAAATATTAATATAAATTTGATGCTATTATTATTTTTTTGTCATGATGACAGGTGAGGCTCTGCCTCACCTGCCTCCCCTGACCGCACGTCACTGCGCAGTAGTATAGTCTCTCACACTACTATACTCTCTGACACATTACTATACTCACAAGTATAGTCTCTCACACACTACTATACTCTTACATATAATAGTATAGTCTCTCACAGTTAATAATGTAGTTTTTCACGCACACTAGTATAGTCTCTCACACACACTACTATAGTTTCTCAGACACACTAGTCTCTCCTTCACACTACTATACTCGCTCACACATTGTAGTATGGTCTTTCACAGACAGTACTATATTCTCTCACAATTAAAGGTATAGTCTCATACACTGACAATTATACTGTGCACATTTAGGAAGAAAGATGATTTGAACACCACTTTAAAGATTACAGCCCTAAAAATAAAGTAAAGCAAAGGTGAAGTGTCATGGGGCTATTTAAATCAAGAATGAAAAATTATTTTTATAACTGTGCGTATGAGACTAGTTGTGTGTAAGAGACTACAGTAGTGGGTGTGAGAGACTATAGGTGTGTATGTGAGAGCGTATACTACTATGTGTGAGAGGGTATAATAGGGTTTAAGAGAGTATACTAGTGTGTGTGAGAGAGGATATTAGTGTGTGTGTGTGGCTATAGTTGTGCATGTGAAAGCATGAAAGTATGATTTACTTCTCAAACGGCCTCCCATACACATCTCTACTGTTTATACAGCAGTTTTAATATTTCTAATGATGACAACCACATAAATAGTTAATTTTTACTCTTTCTCAACAAACAGTTAATACTGTAGTTGTAGCAGATATAGGTGAAATTCATTAAGGTGAAATTACTCGAGGTAAAAAAAAAAAACAATTACAAATGTCATTCTTGACTCAATATAACTGTATGTACAGCAGCTAAATTTGGAAGCAAATATTGAAAATGGGACTTTTGATTCTTCCATATTTTCTCTTCCTCTGGCTGCAGGAGGACCATGGAAGACTGCTGACTAAGTATGCCGAGGCAGCGAACACAATTGACCGCCTACGGCTGGAAGCCAAGGTTTAAATTGATTACTTTCATTATATCGGGTTAAGTTTAAAAAGAACAAAATGAAAGTGTGGTCAATTGCAAGTTTGCAAGTCATTTTTAAGTCAAAATTATAAATATAAATGACTTCATTTTGTTTTCTCTAGGTTAACCTGTACTCTGAACAACCAAAGCCTCCTCACGTGATGCCATTAGAAGTGCAAGTTGAGCCGTCCAAGTTCATGCAGCTGGACTTTCCTCAAGCTCAGAAAGTGCAGCCTAGCGCAGTTTCTCCTCAGCCAAGTGGACAAAGCACGCACAAAAGTAAATTAATCTACCTTTTGAAAATCTACTGCATTAATTCAATGATTACAAAATAGTTTTCGCTCTAAAGATACAAATAAACACTGCAATGGAAGCCGTCATAAAACATTTCAGTAGAAGATGCATCTAAGAAAGTATGTCCGTATGAACAGGAGTTCCCTCTGGACTATGTCTGTCTGCCTCCATTTCAAAGAGCGCAGAGTGGCAAGGCAGTCAGAAGGTGGCAAATTCACTTTACGCACAAGCGGACAAGTTCCTTCAGAAGGTTGGCCCTTCTTATTTTGGGGTTGTGAATAGGGTTGCCAACCCTCCCTTGAAAAACGGATTCGTCCCGTATTCAGAAACAAAAGTACGCGTCCCGTATTGAGCTTTCAAGGGTACGCGCTTTGTCCTGTATTTAATGAAACTCGAAAATAGTGTTTTAATTGTACAACGAACAAATATTGGTATAGTGCTTTTTCTAGAATACACAGGGAAACGCATTCCCCTGCCTTTCCTGCTTTTTGACCAATGAGTTAACGAAACAATAACAATACGAAAACTTACTAATCTCATTGGTCGATGTATGGTCGCTTACATGATAAGGATGTAGGTTTGGTTTCAACATTGGGACGATATAACATTAACCAGCATGTACACTTTTTGCTGGGAACGGGACATTAATAAGACCAAAAAATTTGAACGGGTTACAGGGCTACATTTCTAATGAATATGAACCTAATTAATTGGTAGGCTAAATGATCAATGCAAAATAAATCTATATTGGTTTAGGTCATGGGTGTCCAAACCTGTCCTCAAGGGCCGCTGTGGGTCCTGGTTTTTGTTCCTTCCAATTGAGCACAGACAGTTTAACCAATGAAGTTTGTGCTAAAACAAACAGCACCTGATTGCAATCAACTGATTACACTTGTGAGACACCAGATTAGTGAAAAGATGTCGTCTTGTTTTGTAGGAATGAAATCCAGCACCCACTGCGGCCCTATGAGGAATAGTTTGGACACCACTGGTTTAGGTGATACACCGTTAGATTCAAACCTTTTGTTTTCAAAAACAATATATTAACAGTGGTGCAGGAGATGGGGTGCTGCAGCACCCCCTAGTGTTGGGGAGATTTTTTTTTTTTTTAATAAATCAATAAAACACATTGAAACAAAAGCTTATTTAACTTTGGTGATTAAATGTACATGTTGAAAAAGTTTTTTGTTTTTTTTTTCATAACATGGTCACCACCTCACACCTTGCTTGCTACTGGGTCACGTTGAATAAGGGCCCAAGTACACCAGATGCATGATTGTTGCGGTTCCGGACCGGTTCAGTGTTGACTACGTGCCACGCAGTATGTCAAAAACAGGCAAATCATACCGGCTGCGCACGGCTGCAGTCCGCCAACTCCGTTCCCTCTTGAGCGCTCGCGTGATCGCGCGCAATAATGTGCCATTTAAAACAACGGAGAAAAAAAAAGGGGTCTATACTCATCAGAGAAGCAGAGAGAGCACATTTTTTCTTTGCATATTGATATTTTAGTTAGTCTGTCTCTTAATTCCAGATTGACTGCATCAAGTTGAGATCAGGGCTCCGTGTGTGGGGGGAAGGGGAGGGGCCCTATTATGCCCTTGGTTGTGTCGGTGGGTTCATATCTTTGTGCACATTTAAAATTTATGGCACATAACATCTCATAGAGCTGTTATAAACAACTGTTAAATCTGCAATATTTATAAAATGGATAGCAAATTATATACTACACGAGCTAAAAAACAGCGGACTTGGAATTGGTGTCTCAACACTGAAAATTCCTTTGCCCAGCGCAAACTGTTGGCTTTTCTATGAAAAGTCAAGTAAAATGTAGGAAAGAAAGAGAAACGTCTCGAATAAACCACCAGTTCGAAACTTGTGGGTGTCTCTATTCTCTTTGGTACTTTTCCCCCTCGACTCTGTATACAAACCGACATTGTGTGTGCGACGGGCATGAGAATTTATGCGGTGGAACCACTGCCAGATACGCTGCGTTTTTTGTTTTTGTTTTTTCGCTCAAAGTTGTCAGCACTTCGTGTGTTTGATATCATTGCCAGAAAAACACACATAATAGGACACCTCGCAGCTTCGCTTTTAATGCTGTCCTTATAATAACGATCTGCTGCATTGTATATCACTTTGTGACTTTCCACCTCCATGATGAAACGTTCTTCGTCCATGTTCGCTGGTGTTTAAACCGTGAATAAGCAACTGGGCTGTTACGTCGAGGCCCAGCTCCGCCCATTTTGTCGGATGCGTGTCCGGCAAAAATAGAAAATAGCCTATACCATCCGGCGGGCATGCGGCACACCGGAGATGGTTCGCAGTCAATCCGGAGCACTGACACGGCCGGTATACGTTGAACAATAGGATATAATGGGAACAGATTGGCTCCGGCGCTATTTTTTACCTAATGGGAACAGATTGGCTCCGGCGCTATTTTTTACCGGAGTCGGACCGGAACCGCAACGATCACGCATCTGGTGTACTTGGGCCCTAAGGGGCTATTGGAACGGAAAAGTTAACCGTTGACAGAGGAGGCGTTAACATGGCGTAAATTCAATTTTTTTTTTCTTTACAAAAACAGTGAAATTTTTTAAAATTTAATTTGAGGTCAAAAATGATCATGATTATGATGATAGTTCTATAATAGTGCCTATTGAGGAAGAGTTAGCCACAGATTTAGACCGTGGAGTCCAGGAAAGACTCTCTTTGGTGTCCTCAAATAGGTAAGACATGCTTGCATCATAGCCATATTAATATTTGTTGTTGCTGTTGAGCTTCCGCCGTGCAGAGCACTGTTGGTTATTCATGTGCAATTGGCCTGTGACCTTTTAGTAATATACAGGCAGGTGCCCGGTACTGGTCCTTGGCACGGTGGTTGGGGATCACTGCTCTAAACAGCTTCCTACTCGAGTTTTGCAGGTACGCAAGTTCACACAGTTTAATGTTGTGCTAACTGATGCAAGTTGGACTTTCAGTCGCGAAATTAGTTGTGTATTCCCTATCTCCTGTCTTTTAACGTTGCTTACAGTCGCTGCTGCTGCTGGCCGGAAAAAAAAACTTCAAATATCCCTCTTCAAAGGGGGCAGAGGAGGCAGCATGATGTCGACATATAACTGAACTCATTACTATATAAGGCAAATAAAGTTGGTGAGGACAATTGAGCATCCTGAAAAATTTGTAGTGTTATGTCCCTATGCAAACCTACGCCCTTGCATGATTTTAACAGAAGACAACATTAGAGTGTGAGGGATATGAGGTTAATTTCACCTAATGTGGAACCATTTTTAGACAACCAATGTCTTTATTTTAGAAGTACATTGTTGAAAGCAGCCAACAACTGCACCTCAGATGTGACGGGAAAAAAACAAAAAGCTATTTATAAGTTCTAGTTAAGTTTTAAGTTAGTCTATATTGTCCTGAATAGGATTTTGAGTTTTTGCAGTGTTCAAAAAGTATGATACCTACTGTATTGAAGCACATTAGGCACCAATGCTACTTGGTATTTTATCCATCAATGACTAATGAGCTAACATTGACGTATAGCTTTGTTATACTTTTATTGTATAACAGCGCTGTTTTAACAGATTGAATTAAGCCTGTATGAAAGACACGTTAGGCACACATAGCCACATAGAAACCTAGCCCTCCGTAAGGCTAACATTACGTTAGCAAGGTACAGTAATGTTTATCTTATTTATCACTACTACCTTAACTTAATTTTACCTTGTCCTGAGTATCGCTGTATCAATGTGTCATTCGGGGTATGAAAGACACGTTAGCCACACATAGCCACATAGAAACCTAGCCCTCCGTAAGGCTAACATTACGTTAGCAAGGTACAGTAATGGTTATCTTATTTATTACCACTACCTTAACTTAATTTTACCTTGTCCCGAGTATCGCTGTATCAATGTGTCATTCGGTGGAGCTGCAGTATTGAGTATAGCATAGCGCTGTCTTACAGTGAATACATTAAACAGTGTTCGCCTTGGTCTCCAGCTTGAAATGCTTCCACTCTTTTGAAATTTTCTGGATTTTCTTGGTGCCTTCCTCTTCGCTTTCGTCAGCTTCTTCGTCGTTAACTCTATATTCATGCATGGTTAAAATCAAATGTATCCACAGCCTCTGTCTTCTTCCTGTACGCACGTGACGCCAGCGCATTGTGCCGCATTAGAAGTAGTCCGGGAAAACATCATACTTAGAGCTGGCAAAATTGAACAAATCCTCGAGGCGGAGAAAATTGCTCGATCAATTTTTAAAATCGAGTTACTCGAATTATTCGAGTAAACGTTTCATCTCTACTTTCACCAATTGTATTAAATTTTGTGTTCTGTCAATTTAATTTGTATTTCTACATTATATTTGGAGCGATCATTTGCAAAAATGTTAATTTTGAGGGGACTTGGCACCCACCTTAGTGGTTTACAAAAAAGTTTACTTCAGAGTTTATGTTTGCATTTTTTTAAAAAGTATTTTTTTTAAATGGCCAAAAATACATTCCTAATAAATTTTTTTTAACATGCTTATATAACTCAAATATGTACCGTCCCTAAGTAATTCAGGTTTGCATAAAATTATTATAATATTATAATTGATAATTGAAAAAATAATTTTCACAAACAAAAAAAATAATTAAAGGGTGACAGTTTGCGGGCCGGCCGGCTCTACCAATGAGATGTCCCTTTTCTATTTTTTCAGGGAGTTGGCAACCCTAGTTGTGAATATTATGTGTGTGAGTGGTTAAATCACAATTTTTTTTTTTTTTTTTTTAATCATTTAGCTTCAACATTTTGAGGACTCGCTGAAGAGCAAAACACCTTTCCACCAGGTGAAGGTAAAACCAAATATTTCAAATCCATCTGAAGAAATGGTCATTATCAAATATTCACTTATAAACTAGTGCTTCTGTCTTAGGGTTTCACTCAACTTTGTCAAGGACTGGAATCTTTAGAAAAGGGATACTTGTGTGCCAAGAAGGAGCACAAAGTCCTTCAGCAGCAAGGGGCAAAGCACAGCAAATTTGACCCCAACCGGTAGGGCTGCCAGATTCAATTTTGACAGCATACATTGCGTGTATAGTTAATAATTAGGTTTTTATGTTGCCTGTCTGTTAGGGAGCTGGAGGAGTTTATTTACCAGTGTGGGCGGCATATGGATGAGCTGAAAGAGGTTGTGGATCAGAGCACCCGTGATGCTGATTCCGCTCATTCTCTTTGCCTTCAAGCCCGAAAAACCTCGCCATCTGATGATTCTCACTCTGAGGTAATATCACCCTTCTCTGTCAACGGTAGTGTATTTTGACCTGTGCTGATTCAGTCATAAACTCTGTGAGATCAGATGGAATTTCAATTTGTCTGAAGCGCATGTTGTTAGGAGCTGATTGGCTTGTTGAAATGATGTGTTTGAATTGAAAAATATTTGGACATTTACCTTTTACTATGGATGCCCCGATTCGATCACGTGATTGGAAATCGGGCCCGATTACGTCATTTTCAGATGATCGGAATCTGGTTAAAAGAAAAAAGATTTAAAAAAATTTTTTTTTTTTTTTACAATATTAACTCTTGACAGCAATAGACATTTAATCCATTTCGACTGGGAGAGATGGCAGCAATTGGACGATCGCTGTCAGCCTCCCAGTCAAATTGGATTGGATGTCAATGTTTAACTATTTTGTGCTGCACAACTGATTTACAAAAAAAGGAGGTCCTCCCACTTTGTTGAAACCACTGTACTCATAACCCTTTCATGTGTGTCATATAATGTTGTGATAGCTTTGTTCTGATTGCCAGGAAAAAAAGACATTAGGAGGTGCTTTTATCCCCCCTCCTTAATACATTTCTGAGGTATCAGATTACTCTGTAATGATACTCAAAATGAGGTGACTCGGACTCGCTTGCAAAAATATGAGATTGAGACATCCCTACCTTTTACAACAACTGTTGTCTTGGAAAACACTCAAGATATGAAAATACAGGTCCAAGCAAGGTGTAAAACCAACAATCTGAACTTGCATAAAATGGTTTACTAGGGATCTTAACTCATTTCATTTTGTCCAAAAATAATCTGAAACTGTTCAAGACTTAAATTGTGAATTAATACACTCGGGTATCTGTTCAGAAATCTCGAGGTTCCTTTCAAAATCTGTATTTTCTATAACATATTACACAACAGAATTGTTTCCCATTCGTGGGGCATTGATGGTGAATTGAATTTATCAATGTATTCACAAAAAATACTGTATTTTGTAATGTTGCAGAAGTGACTACATATACAGTGGTATGAAAAAGTATCTGAACCTTTTGTAATTTCTCACATTTCTGCGTAAAATCCCCATCAAATGTGATCTGATCTTTGTCTAAATCACACAGATGACAGTGTCCGCTTTAACTAAAACCACCCAAACATTTATAGGTTTTTATATTTTAATGAGGATAGGATGCAAACATTGACAGAAGGGGGAAAAATAAGTGAACATTTAATATTATGTGACCCCCACCCCTTGGCAGCAATAACTTCAACCAGACGCTTCCTGTAGCAGCAGATCAGTCTGGCACATCAATCAGGGCTCATCTTGGCCCATTTTTCTCTACAAAACTGCTGTAGTTCGGTCAGATTGTAGCGTCATCTTTGGTGGTCGGCCACTCTATGGGAAGGAAGCAACAGTGCCAAACTCTCTCCATTCGTAGACAACTTCTCTGACTGTTGACTGATAAACATCCAGACTTTTAGAGATGGTTTTGTATCCTTCCCAAGCTTTATACAAATCAACAATTCTTGATTGCAGGTCTTTTGACTGAGCCATAATGCACATCAGACAATGCTTCTCATCAAGACATTTCTTACCAGGTGTGTGTTTTATAGTGGGCAGGACAGCTTTAAACCACTCATCAGTGATTGGGCACACACCTGACTTAAAATGTTTGGTAAAAATTGGTTTCAATTGCTCTTTAAAGTGCTTGTGACACGAAAAAGCATGTTTATTTCATAATACACGTGGTATTTTATGCTCCTGAATGATATGGACCGCTTGGATGTGTGTGGAAGCGATCGCTATATTTATTTAGTTTTTTGAATCCCGCGCCAGGAAAATGAGTGACTTCCGGCTTCGGTCTCGCATTGAGGAGGAGGGCGCTGTGACGTGTACGGTAGAAGACGTCCTCTTCACGCTACAGTGTACTGTTGTGTATGAGGACGAAGGATTCAGCTGATTTTGCGGATTAATACTTTTATTTTTTGCATCACGCCAGCCAAACGGCTGCAGAAAAATCATTCTGTATGCGGGAGAGGCGTATGCGCCTTTTTGGAGTTTCAAAAGGTTCCCATTCACCGTGGATATTTACTGTGGGACCATTGGACTTACAAGGAAGTGAGTAAACATCTTGTTTTGTATTATGTCAAATACGAATACAGTGATTACAAAGTAAACACTATAAAATTCCTTTAAATAAAGGACTACTTACGTTTGATCATTGATAGGCATGTAAAAAGCTATCCTCACGCTAATTAGCAGTTAGCTGTTAGCACGTTAGCTACACAACAATTCCAGCCACCCTCCTCCAGGGAACGAACTGTAAATTGCTCTCCGCCGGGCGGTTTGCCGATCCGCAAAGAAACTCGACAACCGGGTCGTCATGTCAAATAATCCAGGCTAGTTATGTGTGATTTTCCACTTCGAAGACTTTGAAACATCCCTCGGTTCGGGTTAGCATGTCGGCTAGCTGTCACTCCTTCTGGTCTGTTTACATTCTCCGAAGCCGGGGAAGGGAAATGACATATGTCCGATTTAGGTGTCATAAAATATCGTTCGGCAGGTGTGACAGTAAAGGTAAAGTCGACTGTTTTGACCATTATGGAGTAATTTTGCCATGTCGTCTTGAATAAATGGATTTTTATTATTTTATATTCCATTTAGCACAAGTTATTTGTCATGACCATGCCATTTATTTAGCAATTGGGGAAAGTACTTGGGTAAAAAGAATATCCTGTAAAAATATTGAAGTAAAGAGACAGAAACAATGACATTTTGCCGCTCTCTTCGTCGCGTTTTCCTCATTGTGAATAGTTCCCCCTCGACGGGCTGACTGGTCCTTCTCAAGCCATTTATATAGCTATTGGGGAAAAATACTTGGATAAAAAGAATATCCTGTAAAAATATTGAAGTAAAGAGACAGAAACAATGACATTTTGCCGCTCTCTTCGTCGCGTTTTCCTCATTGTGAATAGTTCCCCCTCGACGGGCTGACTGGTCCTTCTCAAGCCATTTATATAGCTATTGGGGAAAATACTTGGATAAAAAGAATATCCTGTAAAAATATTGGGAGTAGAGAGACTGAAACAATGACATTTTGCAGCTCTCTTCGTCTCATTTTCCTCGTTCTGAACAATTCCCCCTCAATGGGCTGAATAGTAAAACCAATGAGCCTAGTCTACCGCTGACGTCATCCACCTGTTGGGGACGCTAAAGCCCTATAATTGTAGGCGTGGCTAACCGGCAGATTAAAAGACTAATTTCTCGTCATCTGCGCTTTGCTAAATTGTTGTATATGGTCGAATCGTCTCAAAATATGATTCTAATTCACATAATAATGCCATTTAAGACTTTTTTTCTGGTGTCGTATGCTCTTTAAGTCACCTTAGGCAGAGGGTTTACTTACTTATTTTACCCCTTCTGTCATTGTTTGCATGCTATCCTCATTCAAATTTGAAAACATACACATGTTTGGGTTATTTTTGGTTAAAGCAGACACTGTATTTTTATCGTGATTTTGAAAAAGAGCAGATTACATTTGAGGATTTTATGCAGAAATGTGAGAAATTCCAAAAGGTTCAAATACTTTTTCATACCACTGTAAATCTGATTTTAGATTGACCACAATACATTGTGCAGTTGTACATAATAGGCTCTTTAGTGTCTTTGTCGTAAAAGAACTTTGAAATATGCAACAATGGGTTTGCCCTTCCTTCCAGACGCAACATACATCTTTGCTACTTCGTCCAGTAGAGGTCCCAGATAAGGAAGTTGAGACTGTTAACTTGAGTTCTGCTGACTTCAAGAAAAGATATCCTGAACAAGCCATGGATGTTCATCAGTAAGCTCACAGTATGTCGCCGTGTCTTTGTTGTTATTTGATGTTATCTTGTCATTTTGTAGGGGTTCAGCTGTGCGTCACACAACTCATAGCAGGAGGAAGGATGTCAGGAAGTCCTACAGCAGCAGTCAGAGTAGCCTGGCAGAAATAAGTACACCAGTGAAGAGAAGTGCCAAACCTCAAACAGGGATTGGGAGATTGCTTTCTCAGGTCTCTAATGACCATCTGAATTAAAATGTCTTTATTCTTGCTGTGCACAATCAGGCCAAGCAGTTTGAATTAATGTACAGTCGTTTAATTATTTGTTTTGTGTTGAGTAGGACGGGGTCATTTCTCCAGGGACTGACAGCGGTTTTGTTGGTTCTGAGTACAGTCATCAAGTTTGGACTGCAGCTCCCTGTTCTTTCCACCAGGGAGCCTCAAAGGGGTGAGTTGGTCCTGTCTGAGCTTTGCCTGTTCAGCACAGTGTACAGCTGTGTCATAAATTTCCTTCATCCCCTAATGACAATTGTTATCTGAAATTCTGTTTTACAGTTTTCTCTTTTTATTTTAGTGCTATGAGGCCTGCACAAGGGAGCTCAGGGGAGCCTCAGACAAGCCGAAGTTCATCACGATCTCGTGGCTCCTCACAATCACACAGGAGCACACCAATGCAGCCCGGTGAATATTTTCAGCAAACAATAAGGAGATTGTGTCCGGTAGAGCGCAAGCAAAGGCAGTGGGTTAGTCAGACAGATACAACCAGGACTGACAGTGAAAGCAGTAAGTTTGAGGGAAAAAATACTTCCTGATATTATGATATCTTTATGTATTTTAAACTTATGCCTTTTGTATCTTTAGTCAATACTATGTCTGAAGACATACAAAGTGACCAGTATGAAGAGACTCCCCCCTGTTCCTCTCCAAACTCCTCTCCCTCTACTGTGCGTCATCGCCATGGTGACTCTCCTCAAGCATCGAGGTCCAGTCAGGTGGTGACTTGCAAGTGAGTGCGTAATGCAACAGCTGCCATGACGATGGCTGTGCAAATAAAGCATTTCTCCAGACACTTGTACACAGGACTTTTGTAACCCTTTATTTATAGCGCATCAATCTTCACAGCCCATGAAAGACTGACACAGCCTTTATTCTGTGACATCAAGCTTTATTTCATGTATTTTATTCCAGGACTGGATGCTAATGAGTAGGGTTACATTTAAAGAGGTACTCTTTCATGCCCCTTGCATGGTATGGTGTGGATTAACAAAATAATATCTATTATGGGAGTCAATATTACCATAAGATGCTCTTGGGATTTCTTGTAGTCAATTAATTTTATCCTATCATCCAGTGATATGCATATATGTCAGCCTAATATATTTATATTTACTTATACTATACTATACTATACTTATTCGCTCCCACCAGTTTTGATACCAAGGGCGGGTATCCCAGGGGAGGACAGGTAGGAGATGCCCCCCTCTTCAATTTAGCTGTCTCACCCACCCCCAATAATTTGGGACACAAAACAGGTAGTCCGGGTTACGAAAGAGTTACGTTCCTACGCTTGCGATGTAACCTGTATTTTTGTGTAAGTCTGAATCATCCCTTTAAAGCAATACTTAGTACAGTGTATCACAAAAGTGAGTACACCCCTCTCATTTCTGCAGATATTTAAGTATATCTTTTCATGGGACAACACTGACAAAATGACACTTTGACACAATGAAAAGTAGTCTGTGTGCAGATTATATAATAGAGTTCATTTATTTTCCCCTCAAAATAACTCAAAATATAGCCATGAATATCTAAACACCTGGCAACAAAAGTGAGTACACCCCTTAGAAACTACAACCTTTAATGTCCAAATTGAGTACTACTTGTCATTTTCCCTACAAAATGTCATGTGAGTCGTTAGTATTACAAGGTCCAGGTGTGCATAGGGAGCAGATGTGTTCAAATTTGTAGTGCACTTCTCACATTCTGTCATACTGGTCACTGAAAGTTCCAACATGGCACCACATGGCAAAGAACTCTCTGAGGATCTTAAAAGACGTATTGTTGCGCTACATGAAGATGGCCAAGGCTACAAGAAGATTGTCAACACCCTTAAACTCAGCTGCAACACAGTGGCTAAGATCCTCAAGCGTTTAAAAGAGCAGGGTCCACTCAGAACAGGCCTCGGGGTGGACGTCCAAAGAAGCTGACCGCACGTGCTGAGCGTCACATACAAATGCTTTATTTGAAAGATCGTCGCAGGAGTGCTGTCAGCATTGCTGCAGAGATTGAAGAGGTGGGGGGTCAGCCTGTTAGTGCTCAGACCATACGCCGCACTCTACATCAAATTGGTGTGCATGGCTTTCACCCCAGGAGGAAGCCTCTTCTGAAGACGGTACACAAGAAAGCCAGCAAACAGTTTGCTGAAGAATGTCAACAAAGCACATGGTTTACTGGAACCGTGTCCTATGGTCTGATGAGACGAAGATTCATTTGTTTGGTTCCAATGGTCTCAAGCACGTGTGGCGGCGACCAGGTGAAGAGTACAAAGATAAGTGTGTCATGCCTCGGTCAAGCATGGTGGTGGTCTGGTCTCATGGTCTGGGGCTGCATGAGTGCTGCAAGTGTTGGAGAGTTACATTCCATTGAGGTAAACAAACTCCAACATGTACTGTGAAATACTGCAGCAGAGCATGATCCCCTCCCTCCAGAAACTGGGTCACAGGGGAGTGTTCCAGCATGACAATGACCCCAAACCAAGATGACCACTGCTTTACTGAAGAGGCTGAGGGTAAAGGTGATTGACTGGCCAAGCATGTCTCCAGACTTGAACCCAATAGAACATCTTTGGGGGATCCTCAAGCGGAAGGTAAAGGTGCGCAAAGTCTCAAATATCCGGCAGCTCCACAACGTCGTCATGGAGGAGTGGATTTCAGTGGCAACCTGTGAAGCTCTTGTCATCTCCATGCCCAGGAGAGTAAAGGCATGTCTGGATAATAGTGGTGGCCACACAAAATATTGACAGCTGACATGTTGTATGTTAATATTGACAACTTTCAAGGGGTGTACTCACTTTTGTGGCCAGGGGTTTGGATATTAATGGCTATATTTTGAGGGGAAAATAAATTAATTTTATTATATAGGCTGCACACAGACTACTTTTGATTGTGTCATTTTGTCAGTGTTGTCCCATGAAAAGATATACTTAAATATTTGCAGAAATGCGAGGGGTGTACTCACTTTTGTGATACACTGTAACTTTTCAGTTTTAGTCGATTTTAGCCACGCCGGTAGACAAAAGCAGTCATGTTTTGCCTGCGTTTCCCATGAGGACCAGCGCTGCGTTTCCCATGAGGACCCGCGCACACCCGCATAGTGTCATAAAATCATGTTAGTCTAATCTCTACAAACATTTATAGTTCAAAAAGTATTTGAACCTCTTAGAATTTCTCACATTTCTGCATAAAATCATCAAATGTGATCTGCTCTTTGTCAAAATCACAACGATAAAAATACAGTGTCTGCCTTAACTAAAATAACCCAAACATGTATATGTTTTCATATTTTAATGAGGATGGCATGCCAACAATGACAGAAGGGGGAAATAAGTAAGTGAACCCTCTGCCTAAGGAGACTTAAAGAGCAATTGAAACCATTTTTTACCAAACAATTTAAGTCAGGTGTGTGCCCAATCACTGATGAGTGGTTTAAAGCTGCCCTTAATTTATTTGTATAGCACAATCTCATTCGAGTAGGTCTTCTCAGTGGTTCTGTCATCAGAGATGATACAGGGAGCTCAGGTGGTTTTGTGGCACTTGGTTTTTGTTCTGTCATTGAAGATGATACAGGAAGCTCAGGTGGTTGTGTGGCACTTTGTTTTTCAGCTCCAGGATCCTTAGAATTACTCTCTGTAGCCATATGAGCCTTTAACAGACTCCTTTTCAGCTCCAGGATCCTTAGAATTACTCTCTGTAGCCATATGAGCCTTTACCAGACTCCTCCTATTTCTTCTCAATCTGTGTCCATCCTTTGTCTCACCAATGAAAGCGCTTGAACTGATTCTAAATCTAGTGCTAAGAAAGATACCGATAGGAAAGATAGATTAAAGCGACAAATTGCTGTAAAAGATGCTGTATAACGTCTATCATTGTCCCCTCCAATAGGTATTCTCTAAAATGTTACTGTTTATTGTTCCCAACTTTTGAAAACGGATCTCCGCCCCTGGATACAAGTCCAATCCATTTTGAATTGCGAGGGCTGGCAGTGATTTTCTGCATTTTATGAGCACAATAGTGGCCGTCAACGTAGCAATATGAGTCATTATTCTACATGATCATTATTCTGAGGAGGACCCCAAAGGCACTTTATAGTGATATTGACCCATATGCGTTGGTTTGTCACCTTCATTGATTATTGGTTGTTGTTTTGAGTGTTTCCTCACATTTCCTGGACCTCTGATGTTTTACCATGGTCATGATTTTTAAAAACAAACCAAACTTCAGTATAAAAAGAATGCTCTCTATTTGACATGACTTTACTCGTGTTCTTCATAGCGATCCAAGTCGACTTCTACAGTCCATTAAGTCCACCAGGCCGAAGGAGGAGAGTCTGTTGAACAACCCCAATTCCAGTCAAGTCAACTGTAATCACCACAGAACTTTACATCCTCTTAGGTTGGTGGTTGTCAGTACAGTGGTACCTCTACATACGAATTTAATTCGTTCCAGGGCCTGTTTGTGAGTCGAAATGGTCGTATGTCGTATTTCCCCATAAAAATACATGATAATTAGATTAATTTGATCCACAGCTCAAAAACTAAATCCTAAATAAATACTGCTGGTACGACTACAAATGGCGATTACACATGCAAAACGATTAAATTATGAATAAAAATAGTAATATAAGTAATAATTTAATTCTAATGTGGCGGAGGTGTTTTGCGTGCTGTACCTGAACGCAGCGCGTGGCTGACGTGACAGAGTGAGAAAGGAGCGGTAGAGATTTTACTTTCTCTTTTAATGTTGTTGTTGGCGTCAACTGCGGCAGACAGTTGGCATGTTGTGTTGCACAAGTTCTGAAATAATTAAAAACGTTTTCAGCTAAAGTTGGTAACACTAAGCTATTAGGTGGTAGGGTGTCCTAACTTTTTCCTCAGTTAGAATATTCATTTTTGTTGATATATTTGGTTTAAACAGTAAAGCAATGTTGATTTTTGTTGTTTACCTGCAATTAAATCACTTTCTTCTCCAGAAAAAAAGAAAAACAGGATCAGACATTGATATGTGAACATTTCTTAACAAAGAACTGAATATTTAATTGGGTGTCTAATTTTTTCACATGACTATATATCTCAAGGCACATGATACATTGTTTTTCATATTTGCACTGCATCTGTGTCTTTGTGGACTAACATGTTGTACTTTTGCCGAACAACAACGGTGGTAGCAGCAGAAAGAAATGGACAATTGTTGGGGATGAGGCGGAGCAGGTGGTGAGACGCACAGCCAGGAAAAGATTGACACACAGACAACAAGCACAACCAGACACGTGTACGTGTATCCGAACTATCAATGGACCCTTAATCAAGATTTCACAAGTTTTATTCCAAAACGCTGTTGATATATAAATCATTTAGAATCTGTATTTGTGATATTTTTTTAACTTTTAGCAAGTGCAACAGAAGATGAACATTTTGCTCGCCGACTTCTGGTGTCAAGATCCACTCAAACTTCTATTGCAGTTGCTGACGGCCAAACTTCACATGCAAGTGCACACGTCCAGCATATAAGTAAGAGTATCAGTCACTATAAAAACTGACATCCAGCTGGAACAACCGTTAATCATTACAACTATGTGTGGATTTGTATATTTTGCAGAGAAGAATCATGCTGAGTGTGCAACTGACAATGTAGACAGTCCAAGCAGCGTTCCGCCTTGTTCTCAATGTTTGTCCAATCGCAATTCGTCTTGCGAAAGTGAGCAGCGTCACGTCCTCCTCAAGGACATAATATAGGGTGGCCCATTTTCAGTTGATCTTCATTGTGACTGTTTTTAACCATTAGGAACAGCTAGTGGCAACCAAGAGCAAGCCCACTTCTCTTCCTGTCATTGTCATCACTGCCATCACTGTGGACATTCAGATACAAAGACAAGTAATGAGCAAGGTGAGGAGGCAAAGTAGTTAAACAACACTTGCAACTGAGCTGATATTGACTTTCTCTATAAATAATGTTTTACTTCCGTGGAGTTGGCCCCATATCAGACACAAAATCAGTGGTGAAATGTAAAGAAGTAGTAATACCACTTCAAACAAAGTACCGTATTTTTTGGACTACAAGTCACACCTGAGTATAAGTCGCAACCAGCCATAAAATGCCCAACGAAGAGAAAAAAAAACATAAGTCGCACCAGAGTATAAGTCGCATTTTTGGGGGAAATTTACTTGATAAAATCCAACACATAGAACAGATGTGTCATCTTGAAAGGCAATTTAATATAAAAATACAATAGAGAACAACATGCTGAATAAGTGTACAGTGTAAGTGCATGAACAACGGAATGTGAACAAACTGTCCTCACCAGGACGCTACGGCTCGGTCCTGGCTATACAGCGAGCTAAACTCCCAAATGACGATGCTGGACGTCCGTATAATTTGCTGAATCAATTTCGTCCACGATACCAAACCGGTTCGCATCAACCTAAATAGATAATTAGGTGCTATTACAGCAATGACACAAATGGTTAGCATGCGTTCGCTAGCATTAGCACATCGTTCAAACAACCACACAACTGGCTCCAAGTGTCTGATCGCGGGTGGAAAACACACAACAACAACAGAAAAGATGATCCACACAGGCGTTGCCTCTGTAGAGATATTTTACACGCATAAAAAATGAACGTAGGTTCGCAGCCGTGTCTCTCTCTCTCGCCCACTCGCTTAGACAGAGACGCCGCGTAGCTGTCAGTCTTCTTCTGGCGTGTGAGCGCTCTTTTTTGCATAAACAAGTGCGAGTGCGCCCCCACGTGGGCGTGAAAGCCCCACAAACTAAAAGCATGCATTTCAATATAAAAAAAGTCAATGATACAATTGAACACACATTGCCAAAGGCAGAAAGCGAACGTGGCCATAGCTATTAAGTTATTCAGATAACTATAGCATACAGAACATGCTAACAAGTTTACCAAACTATCAGCAAAATAACATGTGAAATGATATCATAATGTGTTAATAATTTCACACCTAAGTCGCTCCTGAGTATAAGTCGCACCCCCAGGCAAACTATGAAAAAAAACTGTGACTTATAGTCCGAAAAATACGGTACTTTTTACTTCACTACATTTTACAGCACGTGTCTATACTTTTACTCGACTAGTTTTCAAAGTGTCGCCTGCGTTACATGTGACCTTTGTTTTTTTTACTCATGATTTGATAGTTTCGTTTTCATGCCTGCAGCGCAATCGATAAGCCCCGTACAGCCACTGTAAATGTAAGATACTGTAAATAAGCACTAGATGGCAGCAAAACGAATACAACCAAGATAAGGCAGATGAACAATATATTGACCAACAGCGAGCAGCGCGCCTTCAGATGGGTGGATGCTGCACACATGAAGCGTCCATTTTTGTAGTTTTATTTTCATGGGCCAGCACTGTCTTGACTTGCGATGGTACGTCAAAAGAACTACACATTTCAATAACCTACGTTTCCAGCGCAACCGTATTAGTGTTGTTTGTTTTTGCTACGTTTGTGCTGTAAAAAATTTCGTTTGTGCTGTAACGGTTTTGGAGCTTTTATGAATTGTTTTTTTAGGTCATCCAGAGTCCATCCAGCTCCCCTCACTCCAATTGACCTGGAAATTTTACCTTTTGTTTCTGCTGTAAAACTTTTTTTTTTTTTTTTTTTTTTTTTTTTTTTTTGTATATACAAAACTGTTGCACGAAAAAACGTTGTACAAATGAAATATTTTAGATCAAAATGGTGGGCTGGTAGAACTCAGATTGACCTACAAAAAACGTTCGCAGGACGAACGAAACTTTCTACAGCACCATCTGGCACAATCGATTGACATAAATTTTTATATACCTTTGTCTCTGATGGGGAGCCAACTTCATAGAGGTCAGTGTTTTGGTTAAGATTAATACAGACAATAATGGTATCGAAATAGTTGCAATTCCTGGCCTCTTGTGCATGGTTGTTTTTGCCAGCCCTTTTAATTTTCAACTTTGTCTTTTGGACAAACATACTTATTCGTCTTAGTCATATTTTAGTCATTTAGTCAATCATGTTCGTCTTCATCTAGTTTTAGTCAAACTCAGCCAAAGCTTGTGAAAGCAATTTCCCGGGTCAACTGACACAGAGATTACACGGACATTTAACGGGTCGCGTCTTATTATAATGTCCGAGACTTACCCAAAATGCTGAATGTGTGAAAGCACAATCTGATCAACAGTCCGGGTTATAAAATCCCGCCAGCCGCCCTCCCAGAGATCGTCGACTCGCCAACACGGGACAAGTCTGTAAGTCCAACCCGGGTTATTCCCAGGACATCTCTCCATCATGTATGAAAGCCATGACACAAGTAAATCACACGTCACTTTACATGGGAATTTACCGGGATATACAGTGGGGAGAACAAGTATTTGATACGCTGCCAATGGGTTTTCCCATTGGCGGTGTATCAAATACTTGTTCTCCCCACTGTAAGTCTGAAAGGGGACCTAGTTTTAGTCGACAGTTACTCAAAATGTTTTCGTCTGTAAAATTATGAGGTTTGAGTCCATGAATAAATAAATAAAAGGTTTCCAATAGTTTCGATTGAACATTGACAGACGAGCACATAATTGTGGCGTCTATAAGGACATCACCATCTTCGTGATATTACACACACAGCAGGAAAACAGTACATTGTTTTCAATGAAATAAACTCACATGGACGCCACAAACCATATGTAAAAAGTTTTACAATAGTTTAAAGTGGAAGTTCATGATTTTTGACATTAGGCTTAATCTTCGAGTTAGCAGGGGTTTAGTTAGTTGGTGGAGTTGATTTCAACAAACTCTTTCGTTTCCAAGTTATTTGTTAGTTTTAGGGCTCTGGAGTGGCTAAGCTAGCGCGAGTCAATGGCACCATTATTAAAAAAAACAATACAGATCTACGAACAGATCCAACATAATCAAATAAATTCAAAACACAGGTCATTGTTTCAAAACACCCATGCGGCCAAAACAATGTCACACCAAACTGCCGTAATTCATTTTATTTTGCAGGACTATTTTTAGATGCGTACAATTAGCCTTCTCGGAGGGTGCCAGTTGCGATCTTAAAGCATTCCAAGCAAATGTGAACAGCAAAGATGGCTGATCGTCACAAGTTTTTTTATTTTGGTCTTCAAAAGACATTTTGACCTCCAGCAAACCTGACTTCTCATAAGCAATCAAATAGTAGAGGGGAACTAATGATATTTTTCCAGATCAGAGGTTGGAAACTCTGACTTCCCACCTTCCTCCAATGCAGCATCAGTCTGCTGAGTTAACTGACGGCCGGTAACATGGCGAAATGTGCATTTGGAGGCTGTGGAAACATACAGAAGACACGGGCAAAGGAAAGTTTCCACAAATTCCCTATGAAGAATGAGGAAAAATATGATGTGGTCACTTGCTGCTGGCTACAACATAAAAAATCAGAGGTGGAAAAAAAAATGATGTGATATCACTCCGCCCTGCTCTTCTGCAGAGCTTCTGGATTACAGATGCTCCTGTTCATACTGCAATTATTGACGTGCAATGATAGGTTTTAATAACTTTATCCTGAAAACATAGCCAACACCATTGATTACATGGGTCATTGAGGAGTTTCATGTGTGCATATGTTGTTTTTATTGGCATGCTATAATGGTGCCATTGACTTGCGCTAGCTCAGTCACTCCGGAGCCCTGAAACTAACAAATAACTTGCAAACGAAACAATTTAACTAACGAAACCCCTGCTAAATCGAAAATTAAGCCTAATATCAAAAATCCTGATCTTCCGCTTTAAGACGACACTCATGTAGCTAAAAGCTAACGCGAACGCTATGCCAACGCCACAAAGTTACATTTAGTGCGTGATGATCACTCAGCACAGATTTTTAAAGCCTAAAGCTACGTGGCATATTTATAGCCAAGATAAGACAATCAAATTTACCAAGCAGAACTTGACATTAGTTCCACTAAAGGCGTGTGTTGGGGCTCAGCACGTCACAAGTGACATGACCAAACTCTTCTATGATGTGTGAACTACACATACGATAAGAAAATGTCACACATTGTGAACTCATGACAGAAACTGGCGAAATTTCATCTTGTTCTTGTCACGTCAGACGAAAACTGACATTCGTCTCGTTATGTTGTAATCTCCCAAAACACGTTTTCAGAGCGTCACGTTCATCGACAAGATATTTTCGTTATCATCATTATTGATGAAAACAACGCTGCTCTTGTGCGATTCAGACTGTTGCAGAGACTCAAGCTCCCCCAGGATATCCACCTGCCAACCAGCACTGTCTCCGAGTAAAGTGCCACCGCAGCCTGCAGTGTGTCCCACACCATTGCTGTAAGTGGCACCAATTTACCTATTTTCATTTGTGTGAAATTCCCCATTAAAATGCTGAGTGTTTTATGATTTTTAGCCTTTATCTCCAACCTCAACCCGTCCACATGTGCTCCAACAATACAAGCTCTCCCCCCGACCTCATCAATACCAAGAAAGAAGAGAGGGCACAACACTTGCCTTGCATTGTTCCGCAACGCTCTCTGGACGATGCCCTTCTCGCGGCACGGAAAATGAAAGACAGGTCTGAACGAATGGTGCGCTCCTTGAACTCGGGCCTGCGCTCTCTGGATCGGCTGTCCAAGTCCCGCTCAAATTCCAACTCTGATTAACAGAGCATCTGGAACCTGCACGGTGCAGTCAAATGGACTTCTTACAAAATGTCTGCTGCTTCTTTAGCCGCATTTTTTTAGGTTCAGCGTTGTTTGTCAGTGATGGCCAACTACAATTTTTGAGAGCAAAATTGTTTTTCCATCAGATGTGCTGGCATACCTAAAGGACAAAGTGCTGTCTAAACCATAGATGAAGCTCATTTACCCCAAGCGGCATTCCAAAACAATTTTCCAAACAAGGAATTTGGGGGGGAAGTCATTGATGCTCTCGCCTGATTTCTGTACAGGCAGCTTGGAATCGGTTCCCACTCAAGTGAAAGCGTGCAAATGGCTACCTGTCTCTATATATATGTCCTGTGATTGCTGGTGATCAATCACAGGTGTCCACCTTTTGCCCGAAGCCTCTCAGGATAAGCTTCGACATGTAAAATCCTAAAACTGCCTTCATATTGTAGCATCACTGCCAATGAGAATGTAATGGAAGACAAACGGGTTCATTTTGAGAAATTCATTGCATAAATGACGTATATTTTTGTGCATATTTTAAATGTCTGGAAGGACAAAGTTTTTAGTGTTTTATTTTCTTGTGAGTCAACATTTCATCCGCAAATGAAGAGCACTTAATTTCACATCCGTAGTGTTATTTTGTACTTAAAAATATTACTGTAAATATTGTTTGTAAATTGCTTCTTTTTTTTCCTACCATTTTCTCTTTATATTTTCCCAACAATCCTTTTTGATGTAGCAGCCATAATAAGGTTGAAGAGTTTAGTACTGCGGATATCATGTGAATAATAGGAGGATTTAGCTAAGCTGTAAAAATAAAGACTTATAAGTGTGCTTGATTTCTTCAGCCTATATCGTTCATTGCAAACAAAAATGGTAATTTACAAGTATTGTAATGGAATTATTTGTAGTGTAACTTGAAAGAAAAAAAAAACAAAATGAAACAGACCCGACAGCAGGCCGAGCTCACTGTAGTAGTTCTCCCTGGGTTGCAACCATCTTGGGGACGTCTTAATTAACTCATTCACTCCCAGCCATTTTCATCGGAGCAAGGCCCTTCGCTCCCGGCCGTTTTACTGGATTTTGACTGTTTTTGCAAGGCCCACAGAAAATTCTGTTCTATTGCTACATAAACATGGAACCCACTAAAAGAAAGATTAGACTCTTCTTTCAGCAGAAAAAAGTAAGTTCATATCTTTTTCCATTCTTTAGAAATCAGCATTAGAAAATGTCTTGGTTTGAGCAATTTTCCAATTTCTGATTTTAAAAAAAAAAAAAACGAGCTTTTTGTAAACGCATACATTTCAAACTTTGGATTTAACACAGCTATTTTTTTTGCTTTAGTTACACCCCAAACATTTGAATAATGTTTTCCTTTTAAGAAATATAAAGAACAAGACAAATAGAGCTTTTGATAGCAAAGTAACTATTTACACTTGACTGAGAGATGACGCTGTTGTCGCCGAGATGACGCTGTTGTCACAGCGTCAACCGGGTAAACTTTTCCCTCATCGTTGCCTGTCTCATAAAGATTTTTTTTTTTTTTTTTTTTTTTTGTCTCTGTGGGGTCTGTTCGGCGAGCCTGCTGCACTGGTGGTCCCAGTCGTTCTGCTCGGTCGTCCAATGCCTGGCATCCCGGGCGTCCTCTCGGTTGTTCTGCTCGGTCATCCGCATCGCAATTCAAACCATCTATAAAATATGCCATATTTTTCTGTAAATTATTGTTGGATTGGAAAGATAAGACAAGACGGATATATACATTCAACATACGGTACATAAGTACTGTATTTCTTTATTACAACAATAAATAAGATGGCATTAACATTATTAACATTCTCTTAAAGTGATCCATGTGAAAGACTTGTAGTTCATAAAAGATAAATCTTAGTACAAGTTATAGAAATGTTATATTAAAACCCCTCTTAATGTTTTCGTTTTATTAAAATTGGTAAAAATTTCAATCAAAAAATAAACTAGTAGCTCGCCATTGTTGATGTCAATAATTACACCATGCTCACTCATGGTACTAACCCATAAAATCAGTTGGACCCAAGCGCCAGCAGAGGGCGCCAAACACCAAAAAACAAGTAACAAGCGGGCATTACACTACTGTCATTTTAATCTGATTGAGCGGGGCATGTGCGTTAATTGCGTCAAATATTTTAACGTGATTAATTTAAAAAAGTAATTACCGCCCGTTAACGCGATAATTTTGACAGCCCTAGTATTTATACGTTTTTGGGAGCAAATGAGTTAAATGCAGCTCATATATATTAGGTATAAGTATTATCTTTCTCAGCCTTCACAATGTTTACTTCATTGTTATGAAGTCTATGGCATGGCGACTTACTCGCAAGTAAAGCCAGAATAGTGATTGAAGCTAACGGCATTTAACACAACGTAACTCACAGGGTCTTATTTTTTACTTTATTTTATTAATATGATGTATAATACATGCTTTTGGATAGTTATTTTGAGATTTAGGGGTACTTAAAGGGTTAATTCTAACTTGCGTTTGTAACCAGAGGACTCAGAAGCACAAGCAAATATTTAGAAATATTTGTTTTTAAACAAAGGATTGTCGGTCTGGTTTCATCAAAGACGGCAGAAATTCAATATTTACTCACGATACGATACTTTTTGTGATACAAAGTTCACAATAACGATGATCTGATGATATGGCGATACAATGATTATCGATACATTGGTCAAATCATTCTAGGATATTCTACAAACAACTAATAAACAGAAAAAACAAGCTTCTGCTGTGAATCGGAATGAGTTTATCACTAGTAGACGTCCAATCCATTTGAACTGGGAGGGTGGCAGCGAATGAACATTCGTTCATTCGCTGCCATCCCTCCCACTTCAAACGGATTGAACGTCTATGGCCGGTAGTGGCAGCCAATGCCAGGCAATGAGGTAATTTTGGGCCATTTAAGGTCATTTACCTGTTGATTTTCAGTTACTTCCTGTTGATTTTGGGGTATTTTATGAGTCACTTCCTGTTTTTTTTTTTTGTTTTTTTTTTGTAGTTACAGAACAGGAAGTGACCTAGGAATCACCCAATTGAATAGGCAGTGACTCAAACTCAACAGGGAATGACCTGTAAATGCCCTGAAAATCGGACAGAATGACTGTGAATGCTCTGGTTTCGAAAGAACGAACGTTCCCACTTTAAATGGATTGGGCGTCAATGCACCATCAATGCAGCCTTAAGAGTTAACTGAGACACTATTATGTTGGAAGATTTTTGTAGCAACTTGTTGGTTAATTTTTATTTATTTTTTTAGACATTGACACCTTTTTAAAACGATATCTCGATTCTTGGCAGGAGCATATCGATAACCTTTTGGCATACAAAGTATCACGATATATCACCATTTCGATATTTTGTCACACCCCTACTCATTACATCGATCGCTATCGAACAGACGATCGCACCGCTGCTGTGGGTAGCTCGTGGCATCAAAAAAAACTTTTTTCTTCTTTTTTTTTTTTTAATGCACATTGTTAATAATGTTGTGTGAGCAACATAAACTCACGTGTTGCTCACACAACGTAATATCAATTAATTATGTTGTGTGAGCAAGTAGGTTGTCCCCATGAAAAGTAGCTCTTGGAGCAAAAAAGTATTGGCACCCCTTTAGAGGCTCAAAGAATAGAGTTTGGGGGAAAAAATATGTAAACAATGCCACAAATCGATTCATCAATTATGAATATAGTTGTCTATTCATTTGATGATCTATTAGTTATCATTTTGTTGATTAATCGTGGCAGTTGTCGTTTAAACACTTCAACATTTGGGTTGTTTTTTTCCCAAGGTTAGTCATCTGAGGACAGCGTCATTGTAGAAGATTGTGACTTTAAATCCACTGCCGCCTCATGACCGTCTTTGCAACGCTATGACAAAAGCAACAAACAACACAAGAACAGGTACAATTTTACTGGCTGGCCCCAATTGCTGAAGGTTATGAACAGAAAGATTTGATTGAGTCAGTCTTGTAAATTGTTTTTGCAAAATAGTCTCATATTTATGAAATGCTTAAACTTGATACACACTAAAACGTAAAATGCACTTTATTAAATTTAAGTTAACTGATATAAAATATATATGTCGTCTATGTGTAAATGTATGCGGATTTAATAGTATACAAAGATTTTTTTTGCGGTACCTCCTCTCTCACAGTGTGACAAACTGGGCTCGATGTATTTTATTGAGATTTCTTTTGTAGTAGAAATGTTGGTCACGGTAGATTCAGACCAGACTGCCTGAAGTATGTAGGCCAACTTTGCATGGTAATTTGACTATTCACCACTGCTGTTATGTTATTCATAGGTTTGTCTGCTGAAGTCACATTGGATGACTATAGCAACCATGTTGCACCACCGTCAGCAGAACCTCTTTCTTGTAACTCACCTTCACCATCCACCAGCTCCAAGGAGAGGTTAACAAGACCTGAAAGTGGTATGCTTTTAGGAGTATTTTGACACAACTGGCGTGTAGATTTCCTATTTTTTGTGTTCATTCTGGGCCATGGGATCGGCATCGCCAGACATATTTCACTGGGGCATCTGGGTTCCCAAGTTGAAAAAATCGTAGTGATGTGTTGTGAAGTAGTAATGTGGGATAAAAGCATGGTTGCTACAAAGAGTAGCCTATTTTAATGCTCCAATGATACATCACAAGTTGAGTGACTGTTTTTATAGACACCATGTAATAGACAATAATTTTTTCCAATTACTCAAACAACACATGAATCAATATTACGGTGCATGTGCCAAACAGCCAATCATACAGTCCACGGTGCAAATTACACCTTCCCACCTGTTCTACAGGTTAGTGCCAGATAAACTGCCCATCCATGTTTTTTTTTTTTTCTTTTAAACCTGTGTTGATTTTTGTTTGGTGCCCTATTCCTGTGAATCCAAATGGTTCAACTTTACTCTTTATGTATCAGGAAAGTTAACAGCGGTAAACTACTGTGGTCGCAAATTGAAGTGTCAGATTAGCTGCTGTCTTTTAGCTAACTGGCTATGAATACAATGACAGTTAAATGTGATTTGAGTGAGAGGCTCTCACTCAACACCTTTGTCTAATATTGTGTTAACATAATATGCAGTATTTGAACTGTATCAATACTGCTGCTATTTATTGGTACTTGTTTATATGACCAAAATGAATAGAACTAATCTGTATGAATTAATTGCCTATCTTTCGGATATAACCGCTAACAGTTTTGTATGTGTGCTCATCATCATTTCCAGCTGTAATACAGTCATTTTGTTACTGCAGTCCCTGTTCTGTAACAAGATGTCTTATTTTTCATTTCTATTATTTGTAATTTTTTTTCAGAAACTTGTATTGTGGTTTGATTATATATACACTGCTGGCCAAAAGTATTGGCACTCCTGCAATTCTGTGAGATAATGCTCAATTTCTCACAGAAAATAATTGCAATTACAAATGCTTTGGTAGTAATATCTTCATTTATTTTGCTTGCAATGAAAAAACACAAAAGAGAATGAAAAAAAAAAATCATTATCATTTTACACAAAACTCCAAAAATGGGCCGGACAAAAGTATCGGCACCCTCAGCCTAATACTTGGTAGCACAACCTTTAGAGAAAATAACTGCGAACAACCCCTTCCGGTATCCATCAATGAGCTTCTTATAATTCTTTGCTGGAATTTTACACCATTCTTCTTTGACCAACTGCTCCAGGTCGCTGAGATTTAAAGGGTGCCTTTTCCAAAGTGCCATTTTCAGATCTCTCCACAGGTGTTCAATTGGATTCAGGTCTGGACTCATTGCTGACCACTTCAGAAGTCTTCAGTGCTTTCTCTCAAACCTTTTTCTAGTGTGTTTTGGGTCATTGTCCTGCTGGAAGACCCATGACCTCTGAGGGAGAGCTAGCTTTCTCACACTGGGCCCTACATTATGCTGCAAAATTTGTTGGCGGTCTTTAGACTTCAAAATGCCATGCACACGGTGAAGCATTCCAGTCCCAGAGGAAGCAAAGCAACCCCAAAACATCAGGGAACCTCTGACATGTTTGACTGTGGGGACCGTGTTGTTATCTTTGAAGGCCTCGTTGTTTTCCCTGTAAACTCTATGTTGATGCCTTTTCCCAAAAAGCTCTACTTTTGTCTCATCTGACCAGAGAACATTCTCCCAGAACGTTCTGGGCTTTCTCAGGTACGTTTTGGCAAACTCCAACCTGGCTTTTTCTATGTCTCTGTGTCAGAAGTGGGGTCTTCCTGGGTATCCTACCATAGAGTCCCTTTTCATTCAGATGCCAACGGATAGTACGGAATGACACTGTTGGACCCTCGGATTGAAGAACAGCTTGAACTTGTTTGGATGTTCGTCGAGGTTCTTTATCCACCATCCGCACAATCTTCCGTTGAAATCTCTTGTCAATTTTTCCTTTCCGTCCACATCTAGGGAGGTTAGCCACAGTGCCATGGGCTTTATTGATAACACTGCGCACGGTAGACACAGGAACATTCAGGTCTTTGGAGATGGACTTGTAGCCTTGAGATTGCCCCTGCTTCCTCACAATTTTGCTTTTCAAGTCCTCAGACAGTTCTTTGGTCTTCTTTCTTTTCTCCATGCCCAATGTGGTACACACAAGGACACTGGACGGAGGTTGAGTCAACTTTAATCCATTTTAACTGGCTACGCGTGTGATTTAGTTATTGCCACCACCGGTTATGTGCCACAGGTAAGTAACAGGTGCCGTTAATTACACAAATTAGAGAAGCATCACATGATTTTTCAAAGGGTGCCAATACTTTTGTCAAGCCCATTTTTGGAGTTTTGTGTAAAATGATAATGATTTTTTTTTTCCATTCTCTTTTGTGGTTTTTTTTTTTTTTTTTTCAATACAAGCAAAATCAATGAAGACACTACACCCAAAGCATTTGTAATTGCAATCATTTTCTGGGAGAAATTGAGCATGATCTGACAGAATTGCAGGGGTGCCAATACTTTTTGCCAGTACTGTATATGTAGTTTAAAGCACTATTTCTGGCTTTCTATGTCTGGTTCGAGGGCCTAATTAGAATCACTTTGGTTTTTCATTTGTCTTTGTACACAGCAAAAAGGAAGCGACCGGGCGATGGCCTGTTGGAGTATTTTGAGTGGTCAGATGAAAGGCTTTTCCAGCTTAGCCGAGAGCTGATGCACAGGATGGAGGAGGACACAAAGTCATTGCTCGGACTCTTGGGACGTATGGTGACAGTGATGGAGGCTTCCTGTAAAAATCAAAACGAACACCATCCATCCACAAGTTCAACTGTGATGGAAGAGAACTTTAAAGCTGCTTTTGTGAAATGTTTTATTGACGATTGGGGTGGCTTTCATGAAAACATTTTTGGGACCCTGATGTATATATATTGTATATAGTTTTGTATTTAAATTTTGTGTGGGGATAGTCAAAACATGAATCCAGAAATCTCGTATTGCCACCTAATAAAGTTTTTTTTTTTTAATTGAAATTGCCAGTCATGGGAAATATTGTTCATTGCAAATGTTGAGGACAACCACAAAACATTTTCTGTTGACAAAAGTTGTTCTTTGGGGAAATAAGATTTTCCTTTATTTTTTTCTCATCACCAAGCACTGCCAATTCACTATGTGTTTTTTTATGATGAAGCGTTTTATCGTCCTCAAAGGGTAGGTGTGAAAGTGACTTTTTAATTGCTTGTACAAAAACACAACCGAAGCCTAGCACGCAAGTAATTTGTTATAACTGAGGAAATCTTTACCACAAATGGGAATTTTATCATATTCTAAAGGATAGCAGTGTTAGAATGTTACAGGTTTAAGTTTTAAATTGAACTTTTCCTTCAGTTTACAAACCTCTAGTGACCTATCTGACATGGGCTAGTGGTGATCATATTGATGTTAATACGAATTACCTCCTCGTTGTACAATCTATTCATGCATTTTTATTTTTTTTTAGAGAAATGAAAGTGCATTTGCATCACGTGACTGCAAGACCTAAGTAACAAATCCCGAATTTTTGTGCAACATCCTAAGGTTGAAACCAGGGTCAACATTCAGCTAAACAGCAGACATTGTCATAAATAAAAAGGTAAAGTGCAATCATTTGAGAAATTTTCCTAAATGCTAAGTCTAGTTGTATGAGATGTGGTTACCATTGTTGTCCACGTGAGGTCGCCTTTCTTTAAATGCATATTTTGACGTTATTCCTTGTGAAAATATCCAATAGCAGTTTGTATGTATATAGCCTACTGTATTCAGTTGATTTTTCCCGGCGAAAGTAATTGTCAACTCACTGTTATTTATATAGAAGTTTTGGAAACGTGTGGTAATGTATAAAGCTGATGACAACAATGCTTCTAACAAATAGTGGATTTGTCAGTGTATAACTAAATAGTGTAAGTACAGTGGTACCTCTACTTACGAAATTAATTGGTTCTGGAAGAAATTTTGTAACTTGAAAGTTCTGTAAGTAGAGACATATTTTTAATATAAATGCCCTCAGTTAAGAAACTACCCACTGCTCTTCCGGACTCAAAACTATGCAGTTTTGCTCTATCAATATTTAGAAAAATTAATTACAATATTTACAGTTCTCATTTTTGTGGTACTGTAAACAGGTTCTGGTGTAGTTTGGTGAATTTTAGTAATGGACCTATCCTACTGCTCACATACTCAAAACTGCATGTTTTTACTGGACCATTATTTAGAAAAATGAATTAAATATTGTCCTATATGTCAACTTTGATCTGCTTACAGGTTACGGTTCTTATTTTTGTGGTAATGTAAATCCACAATTCTGAATAAATTCTGGCCATGGTTGGTAAATACTAGTAGTGGACCTCTCTGTCTACTCACAAACTCAAAACGATGCATTTTTATATTACCAATATTGAGAAAATTTGAATTAAGAGTCCTACATTTGTACTCCGATCAGGTTACAGTTCTCTAATGGTTTACTTATGTTATAATTTATTATATCAATTACCTGTTTGCTTTAACATTACTACAATGTTGTAATTATTTTACTCTAGGCTAATTAAGGGCTCGTGTTATTGTTTAATTTAAGATTTTTGTCCAAAACAACTTCAATGCTGTTCAACACCATCTATGAAGCGGGCCGGTATTTCAATGACTCTCGGGCCACTAACTTTGCCCCACTAAAGACATTAATTGTACAACAGAGCCACCACCGGATGTACAATATTCAATGGACAACGATCTTGCCCAAAAGCATAGCTGTCCTAAGCAGCCTGATTTAGTATTCCCATAAAAAAAGGATGGGAAACAACAACAACAAAAACGCTCTTTTTCACTGCATTATTATGAATATTCCTGGCTGGAATATTCAGTCAAAAAGGATGCGGTGTCTACTTCTCCACTAACAGAAAAACGTGTGCTCACACACGCAAGCACACCTAAGCACACACAGCTGGGATACCTGTATATTGTATCACAAAAGTGAGTACACCCCTCGCATTTCTGAAGATATTTAAGTATATCTTTTCATGGGACAACACTGACAAAATGACAATTTGACACAATGAAAAGTAGTCTGTGTGCAGCTTATATAAGAGTTCATTTATTTTCCCCTCAAAATAACTCAAAATACAGCCATTCATATCTAAACCCCTGGCAACAAAGTGATTACACCCCTTAGTGAAAGTTGTCAATATTAACATACAACATGTCAACTGTCAATATTTTGTGTGACCACCACTATTATCCAGAACTGTCTTTACTCTCCTGGGCATGGAGTTGACCAGAGCTTCACAGGTTGCCACTGGAATCCACTCCTCTATGACGATGTTGCAGAGTTGCAAGATATTTGAGACTTTGTGCACCTCCACCTTCCGCTTGGGGATCCCCTAAAGATGTTCTATTGGGTTCAAGTCTGGAGACATGCTTGGCAAGTCCATCACCTTTACCCTCAGCCTCTTCCGTAAAGCAGTGGTCTTCTTGGAGGTATGTTTCGGATCATAGTCATTCTGGAACACTTCCCTGCAACCCAGTTTCTGAAGGGAGGGGATCATGCTCTGCTGCAGTATTTCACAGTACATGTTGGCGTTCATGTTTCCCTCAATGGAATGTAACTCTCCAACACCTGCAGCATTCATGCAGCCTCAGACCATGACATTCCCACCACCATGCTTGACTGTAGGCATGACACACTTATCTTCGCACTCCTCACCTGGTCGCTGCCACACATGCTTGAGACCATCAGAACCAAACAAATTAATCTTCGTCTCATCAGACCATAGGACATGATTCCAGTAATCCATGTGCTTTGTTGATATGTCTTCAGCAAACTGTTTGCGTGCTGACCCCCCACCTCTTCAATCTCTGCAGCAATGCTGACAGCAGTCCTGCGACGATCTTTTAAAGGAGGCATTTAGATGTGATGCTCAGCATGTGCCCTCAGCTTCTTTGGACGACCAACCCGAGGCCTATTCTGAGTGGACCCTGCTCTTTTCTGGATGATCTTAGCCACTTTGCTGCAGCTCAGTTTCGGGGTGTCGGCCATCTTCTTGTAGCCTTGGCCATAGAGCAACAATATGTCTTTTAAGATCCTCAGAGAGTTCTTTGCCATGTGGTGCCATGTTGAAACTTTCAGTGGCCAGTATGAGAGAGTGTGAGAGCTGCACTACAAATTTGAACACACCTGCTCCCTATGCACACCTGGACCTAGTAACACTAACGAGTCACATGACATTTTGGAGGGAAAATGACAAGCAGTACTCAATTTGGTCATTTAGGGATGTAGTTTCTAAGGGGTGTACTCACTTTTATTGCCAGGGGTTTAGATATTGATGGCTATATTTTTGAGTTATTTTGAGGGGGAAATAAATGAACTCTATTATATAAGCTGCACACAGGCTACTTTTCATTGTCTCATAGTGTCATTTTGTCAGTGTTGTCCCATGAAAAGATATACTTAAATATCTGCAGAAATGCCAGGGGTGTACTCACTTTTGTGATACACTGTATGTACGATCATGGGCTATGCTACTATCAGGGAATATATCTTGTAAGTTAATTTTTATTTCTGACACTGCGTTTCGGGGTCCTCAACGTGTTTTTCCCCCCTGCCACATAAGTCAAACTCCGCCTATGGTACTACTGTACTTGACTATGCTCAAATGTTGAACACGCATGAAATTTCAAGTGTGCACAGTACAATTTTTTTGTAGTCAATCCTACAACTAGCACATATGAACAATAACTGTTGAGACTTAAATGTAATGGAAGCCAATTTATTCCACAGCCTTAGTACATATATGTTACACATGGAAGTATTGTTTGTGCTTCAACACTCGCAAACATACATTCCCAATAAGTTAAACAGTTTAAGGACAGACTAATGTGCAGATTTTTTTCTTCTGATAAATAATTTGGAAATAAAACAAGCAATTTGACAGTTAGTCCTATAGAACAGCAAATCAATAGAAAAAAAAACAGGTAAGCGTTTGCAGTACAGAAAACTTGTTATAGTGCAATATTCAACTTGTTTTTGCTGAGGGAAGAGGAAAAGGATGAAGGAAATGAATGTTTTAATTTTGTTTTTTTGTTTTTTTACTCTTGCAAAGCCATTCACCATTGAGAGGATTTACATTGCACCAGGGAAAAATCAGGCAAAGAAAATATATTTTTTTGTTGTTTTGTTTTCAACTACAGCTACAGCTAAAACATTGCAAACACCGTGGCGTTCTAATAAAGGAAAGGCGTACTACTTCACAGTTGGAAACATCACCAGTCAACAGAGACACTAAACAGCAACATATGGCATATACACAACACTACTCAGTGCATGATCCAATGAAACATCATTACTAAGCAATAATTAGACTGACAGGATACAATACTGAAATACAGCAGGCCTTCTTTCAGAATATTCATAATCGATAAGCAAGCAACGGCTCTTTAAACATGAAAATATGATGGTGTCAGGGGTAGGTGGGGGGTTTGCAGAGAGGTCTCACTTGAAAACTTGGCAGTCAGAGGAGGGATGACTTTTTTCAAATTCACCTAAAACATCCACAGACACTTCTCTGAACCGCTACTATCATAAACTCAACCTTGAACTCAGTTATGTCGATTATTACCACACGGTCAGGTGTCAAGCCGCACTCCTTTAGTATCCCGTAATTAGCATTCTTACTCATACAACCCCTAGCAAAAAGTATGGAATCACCAGTCTCGGACGAGCACTCACTCAGACATTTTATCATGTAGAACAAACTCAGATAAAAAGCTTGAAAAAAGAATGAATTAGTTGAAAAGTGCCACTCTTTAGCATTCAGAAACACTAAAAGAAATGAATAAAAACATTGTGGTGGTCAGTAAATGTTACTTTTATAGAGCAAGTGATCATCATCACCTTGTCAAGAGTCAAGAATCAGAATTGGACAAGGTGATGATGCTGGAACTTTTGTTAGGTGCTGTTCCAGTGAGATTTACAAAGATGACAGCCTGAAGAAAAAATCAAAATTCCGTCAGTCCTTGATGATATGGGGCTGCATGTCAGGCAAAGGCACTGGGGAGAGGGCTGTGGTTAAATCTTCAATAAATGCACACGTTTACATTGCACCACCTCTGGCTTTTATGACAGCTTGGAGTCTCTGAGACATGGACTTGATGAGTGTTCTTTATCAATTTGGTGCCAACGCTCAACTTTTTGTTTGCATTTTCCAGATCATCCTTCCAGGTCGGAGCCTTGCTGTGGACCTTTTTTTTTTTTTTTTTTTTCCCAATTTCTACCACAAAGCCAGAGGTGGTGCAATATAAACATGTGTATTTATTGGAGATTTAACCACAGCCCTCTCCTCAGTGCCTTTACCTGACATGCAGCCCCATATAATCAAGGACTGAGGGAATTTTTATGTTTTCTTCAGGCAGTCATCTTTGTAAATCTCACTGGAACAGCACCAAACAAAAGTTCCAGCATCATCACCTTGTCCAATGCAGATTCTTGACTCTTGACAAGGTGATGGTGATCACTTGCTCTATAAAAGTAACATTTACTGACCACCACAATGTTTTTTATTCATTTTTTTAGTATTTCTGGATGCTAAAGAGTTGCACTTTTGAACTAATTCAATATTTTATCTGAGTTTGTTCTACATGATAAAATGTCTGAGTGAGTGCTCGTCCGAGACTGATGTTTCCATAATTTTTGCTAGTAGTTGTAGTCTCTCTTTGGGAACTGGCATCTCAGTAACAATAGCCGCAATAGCATTCGTGTGGTGAATTTGCATAGTCTGAGCTAATACACTGAGTTGCAAGGTGTAGTCAGTAGTGGTTCTGAAAGTGGAAAGGGTCTTTCAGTAGAGTATCCCAAACACAACATCTTAGAAGGAAAAAAGCTAGCTCCCAAAAACGTCCACACGGGATACAAACACAGTTAACAGTCCGGACAAATCCAAGCATGCTACTTGATACAAACATCTGAAATGGGCAACAGGGGCGACTCCTCTTCGGTTCGATATATTTATATATATATATATATTTATATATATATTGCATGTTGGTTGATATGCTATATTTTACAACCTCTCAAACGGAACATCCCTCCTCCACCCGCTTTCACGACACTGACAAAGCAGGTGACCCGGGGCAACCGATAAGGATAGATCTACCTTTGATGTACTCTAGCAGGTTTTGTAGCATACAATACACTTACATTTTGGTATACAGGTAGTCCCCGGGTTACAACGCACACGACTTACGTGATGTTGACTTTACGGCACCGGAGTTTTGTACGCCATTTTGTCTCCAGTCGTTTGTGTTTTTTAAGTAATGTTGACTTTTGTTTTGTGATGCATGCTTTTATTTTGGTGCAGGAAGCATTTTCTCGGGAATCTTTTGTTGACTTGTGATATTGTGACCCTGGATCCAGTTTGCCTCCTTGCCTGGGTCTCTTTGCTGTTTTGCCTTGCAGTTTGATTGCTGTCGACCTGAATAAATTTTCAACTTGTTTTTTCAAGCCTTTTTCCAGCTTTCAAAATAGGGGTTTAAAACTAAGGTGAATGCGTGGAGTTTTGCCTTTTGGCCGGGTTGTTGGACTTCCGCCAGCCCGGGTCGTCGGGATTCCGCCGGCCCGGGTCGTTGGAATTACACTAGCGCGGTTCTGGCGATTCAGCTGGCATGATTCTGGCAATCTTCCTGAAAAGTCAGATTCCTTCAACACGGAGAACGTATTTGCGCACACGAAGAAGCCGCGCAGCCGAGAGAGAGAGAGTGAGGATAGATTACAACTGCAAGCCTGCGCTTACATTTATTGCTTGTGATGCATCCACAGAGGCAACACCTGTAAATAAGACCTTTTGTACTGTTTAGTGTGCATTTTCAATTGTGTTCAAATACTTGGGCAAGTTCATGTGATATTTGTTGATAATGTGCGGGCGCTAACTGATACATGCTAATCGTTTGTGTGGATTGTTATTGCTGTATCGGCAGCTAGTTCTAAAACGCAAACTTGATTTGTTGTGATTGAAGATGAAACTGATTTGATATAATTTTTATTTTAGTTTCAATCTGCAAGTGTCGATATCATGAGCAGCTGAATTAAGTCAGCAAACCACACGGACGTCTGACATCGTCATTTCGTAGCTTAGCTCGCTGTCTAGCTAGGACTGAGCTCTAACGTCTTGGCGAGGACAATGACGTATAATACATGTTTGGATAGTTATTTTGAGATTTGGGGTTTATTTAGGAGTACCTAAAGGGTTAATTTCGATTTACGCGATATTGGGGTTAAGTCGGCAGCGTGGGAACAGAACTCGTTCGTAACCCGGGCACTACCTGTATTCCATTTGAACTAATTGGATTGCCGTTGATGGCTACTGTCGTTCCATCCATTTTGACCATCCCAGGTTAAATGGATCGGACGTCTTGCGCCGTCAACGGCCCTGAAACGTGATCATTCACTGCCAGCCTTCCAGTTAAAGTGGATTGGACATTTCAATTGCAGCGAACGATTGGATCTGTTGCAAAACAGTTGCTTTTTACAGTTGTTTTATTCTTTTAACATATAGTTTCTTCATCTGAGATGTCTTTTTTTATTACTCTCGAGCAAGATGCATACACAAAGGAATGGTTGACATAAAGGGGAAGTGAGGAGGAGAGAGATTGCATTAAGGGGATTTTTAACTTGTCACTTCTTCATCTGGTTTGTTCATGGACTTGAGCTGCTCAAGCAGGCTGGTGGGGGTAAAGATGTTGGTCGATCCTGAGGACACACACAAATACAAAAGAACAGTTAGATATTTGTATGAACGTACACACAGAGGAAAAATGTGTTTTCAGCTCTCGCTATAAGGTACTAATGGGGATTGTAATATGTGTGCTCTATGTTGAAAAGGAAACTTTTTTCCATTATTATATTCATTTTACTGCTACATATGCTTAATCAATTATATAGGTAATTGTAATACTGTGCATTTTAAAAACAGGAATTGTGCTCGAGTGAGTTGGCGTTTTCGTTGAGATGGAAGCAGAACTTTGCTGCTATCTTGTGAGATCTATAAATTGCACTTAATTGTGTGTTTTTTAGTAGTAGTAGTTGTAGTTGTCCGGTCACACCAAATGTGTTGTTGTACAGGTAGCTCATGTTTTACTTTTAACATTGGTTGACTTGTAATTAGACTAGTGCAGGGGTCAGCAACCTCAGACATTCAAAGAGCCGTTTGGAGTGTCTCCCACCCAAAAATAAAATACCAGGAGCCACAAATGCCCTTTGACATCAAAGATATAATGAACTGTAACAAAAAAAAATTGGGGGGTGTTTATCCATAGTTTCCCTGTTGGGGGCCAAATACTTTATTTTGTTGTTTGTATTACAACAGCACCATCAGTTTCAAATTTTAAATACAGAAAGAATAGAATAGATAGAATGTACATTTTTCAAACCTAATTTAATTTCAAATCAAATACTCATTAAGTCAGTGGTTGCCGTTGACAGCGATAGATGGATTGTGTCACTACCCAATTGTGACAGGCTACCGGATTGTGACGATTGCTACTGTGCATGCGCGACCCGACGCCGTTTTCTCTCGAGGAATGACGGGAGATATAGATATGTACATGATAGATTAAATGATTAAAAAAAAAAAAAAATTTCTTTTTGTTTTTTTTGGGTGATTTTTTTTTTTTTTAACTATCCAATGATTATGCCGAAGATAGAAGTAAACACAATGACTTTAAATGTTGGAACCCTTTTTAATGTACATGTGTAGAACATACCAAAACAACTCTACTCACGTATGCAAACATAGGACTCTGAACCCTTTGTTCATTTTTACAATAACTTTTTCTTACTAGGGCTGCAGCTGTCGATTATTTAGGTAATTGATTAATCTATCAATTAGTTTGAATAATCGAGAAATCGGATTAGGAACATTTAATGTCATGCAGAATCAATTTTAGGAGATGCTAAGATTGCACTTTCAAAAGAGCAGTAAATGCAAATACAAAAGAAAATTCCAGAGTGTTTTTTTTTTTTTAACTTGTCAAATTCAAAAATTTAACAATAAATTAAAATACCTTAGTTTAAAACAATAATAACTGAAGATGAAAGCACAACAAAAGAACGGTTGGCTAACTTGCATAGTAAAAGTCTCCTCGCTTAAATGCTATAAAATGCTAACTTATTATTATCTTTTTTTTTTTTTTTTTTTTTTTTTTTTTTTTTTTAGAATGCTCTTCACAAATCTAATCACACATGAAAAAGCCTGCCAAATATACCTCTAAACTAAATTACGAATGCATAAACAATCATATTATCTAAAAAAAAACAAAAAAACACAACTTTCCGTTGGTCTTAACAGGGAGCTGCTGGATCCAACCATGTTAGATATTATGTCATATTCACTGTTGCCACTACAGGACAGTGTAGCCGCCCAAATCAATAAAACTGAATGCAAACACTTTAAAAACAAACCATTACAACATCACTCTAATCAAACGAATCCTCAAAGCAGCAAACTGTGATTCGAAGCTTTTTTTCTAATTGAGTTACTCGAGTTAATCGTTGCAGCACTACTTACATATATCTTATAAAAGACCAACAAAAAAGTCTAGTTAAGCTATAGATACCTGAAAAACCAAAGTCTGTAACATTTAAATAAAGTTTTTGGTTTATTTTCAACAGTGTGATTGGTCTCTAAAGGGTTTAATTAGGGTGAGAGGAGAGAAGGACAGTTAGGTATGTAAGAAAGCACTTTTTAAATTCTTGAAAGACATTAAGTCAATGTATAGATCATAAGGGTGGAGGAATGGATCCTGCACATTTTGTACATTAGGTGGTGGTATGCATCTGAAAACTGATTGTGAGAAGAATAATTTTAACGCGCACTCAAAGCACGGCTACCATATTGTGAATGGCTGTTCACGTGACTGCGCTACATCACTTGGCCCGTTGGAGTTGTGCTTGTAAACGCGAGAGATTCAGAAATATAAATGAATTATTCTTCGAATGTTCATGCACGTGGGTTAAATAATAATGTTTTTATATGTCTGAATTTAACATATAAATCACCTTAGGGACATCGCGTACGTAAAAAAAAAATCTTGATTAATGGCGGATTGTAAGCAATTTCCAGGTGTATACCACCATCTAGTGTAAGAAAAGAGAAAAAAATTATATTTATTGTTTAATCTATAATACATATATAGTACATATCCATATATCCCATCATCCCTCGAGAGAAAATGGCGTCAGTTTGCGCACGCTCAGTTGCGCATGCTCAGTAGCAATCCGTCGCGGTCCAGTAGCCCGTCACGATTGGTTAGTGAAAGACTGGGCATCTACTAGTGATACTAATTTAAAGGGAACCTTGGACTTAAAGACTTGTAGGCTCTAATAAGCCACAATTGTTCTCTTTTACTACAATTTGTTATTAGAAACACATAAAATATTGCTATTGATTTAAAAATCTGTAATATTTAGTACATGTTTTGACCTACGCAGGGCGCCATGTTTTATGGACGCTCGGGGTGATGACGTAGATTTTCACTGTCACTCGACGAATGAGGAAGATGTCCAACACATAGGCTCATCGGTTAAAAGTGGCGAATACTTACTATTTGTGTTTTTATTAATTTTTCATTGCCTTAAAATACTTTTTGCATCTGTTTCCCTTTCATACTTTAAAGCAAAGTGTTTTCTTGTGGTAGCCTTAAAGCAGATTTTTGATCTGTTGACTAAATTAATCACGTACAGTGCTGGCCAAAAGTATTGGCACCCCTGCAATTCTGTCAGATAATGTTCAATTTCTCCCAGAAAATGATTGCAATTACAAATGCTTTGGTAGTAATATCTTCCTTTATTTTGCTTGCAATAAAAAAAAACACAAAAGAGAATGGGAAAAAAATTAAATCATTATTATTTTACACAAAACTCCAAAAATGGGCTTGACAAAAGTATTGGCACCCTCAGCCTAAAACTTGGTAGCACAACCTTGAGACAAAATAACTGCAAACAACCGCATTTGGTATTCTTCAATGAGATTCTTACAATGCTCTGCTGGGATTTTCGACCATTCTTCTTTGGCCAACTGCTCCAGGTCTCTGAGATTTGAAGGGTGCCTTCACCAAACTGCCATTTTCAGATCTCTCCACAGGTGATATATGGGATTCAGGTCTGGACTCATTGCTACTCAGTGCTTTTTGAAGTGTGTTTGGATCATTGTCCTGGAAGACCCATGGTCTCTGAGGGAGACATGGCTTACGCACACGGTCAAGAAGTCCAGTGCCAGAGATGGTAAAGCAACCCCAAAACATCAGGGAACCTCCGCCATGTTTGACTGTGTTCTTTTCTTTGAAGGCCTCATGTTTTCCTATGAACTGTATGTTGATGCCTTTTTTTTTCACACAATATTTTTATTGATTTTCAAACTAATAATTCACACCATCAAAACAATACCATGAAGAGACCACGCCAAGAACGCACACACACACACACACACACACACACACACACAAAAACCAACCCCAGAGAAAAAAATAATTGTTCCTCTACCATTATTAAGCTCCAGCTTCACCCCATTTATCCTCCATAAACACAAAATCACAGTCCCTAATATGATATAGTAAGCCTCAAGACAGTTTCATCTTTTTGACATAGTTCATAAAAGGTGTCCATAAGTCCTCAAAAATCTGTTGTTTGCCCTTCAATATGTATGTCATGAGTTCTAGAGGTATAACTGACAACATCTGATTGATCCATTGTTTGGTAGAAGGTCCACGATCCGATTTGTTGATGCCTTTTTCCAAAAAGCTCTGCTTTCGTCTCATCTGACCAGAGAACATTCTTCCAAAATGTTTTGTCTTTAGATAAGTTTTGGCAAACTCCAGCCTGGCTTTTTTATGTCTCTGGATCAGAAGCGGGGTCTTTCTGGGTATCCTACCATAGAGTTCCTTTTCATTCAGATGCCAACGGATCGTACGGGTTGACACTGTCGTACCCTCGGACTGCAAGACAGCTTGAACTTGTTTGGATGTTAGTCGAGGTTCTTTATTAACCATCCGCACAATCTTTCATTGAAATTTCTCGTCAATTTTTCTCCTCCGTCCACATCTAGGTAGGTTAGCCACAGTGTTGTGGGCTTTACACTTATTGATGACACTGCGATCAGTAGACACAGGAACATTCAGGTCTTTGGAGATGGATAGACTTGAGAGTGTACATTCTTCCTGACAATTTTGCTTCTCAAATACTCAGACAGTTCTTTGGTCTTCTTTCTTTTCTCCATGCTCAATGTGGTACACACAAGGACAAAGGTCGAGTCAACTTTAATCCATTTTCACTGGCTCCAAATGTGATTTAGTTATTGCCACCACCTGTTATGTGTCACAGGTAAGTAACAGGTGCTGTTAATTACAAAAATTGGAGAATCATGACATGATTTTTCAGAGGTTGCCAATACTTTTGTCCGGCCCATTTCTGGAGTTTTGTGTAAAATGATAAAGATTTATTTTCTTTTTAAATTCTCTTTTATGTTTTTTCATTGCAAGGAAAATAAATGACGATATTACAACCAAAGCATTTGTAATTGCAATCATTTTCTGGGAGAAATTAAGTATTATCTGACAGAATTGCAGGGGTGCCAATACCTTTGGTTAGCACTGTAGCATAATATCTTGTGATAGCTTTAAAGCAGATTGTTAGCGTATTTAAACCACCCTTATTTGATATGACTACGTTTAAGTATTTTCTTATGGCATTTTTAGTATTCCGTATCCGTATGCATCTAAACAAAACAAGCTGAAAGCGTACTGTATCACTTTGGGTGTCAAAATCGCGTCATTCAACCAACGTAGTAACACATAGTAACGCACACTGTCTCGCTGCCTAATCCGAACGGAGAAAAAAAAAAAACGTAATGCACGAAAAACGTACAGATTTTGAACGTACGGCTTACACATTTAAAAATCAGTGCTCACTTGTACAAATTACACTGAAACCGTACAACTTGACAGGTATGCGCTAGACATCCAATCCATTTGAAGTGGGAGGGTGGCAGCGAATGAACGAATTCGCTGCCACCCTCCCACTTCAAATGGATTGGACGTCTACTATTGATGAACTAATTGAAATTCACAGCAGAAGGATGATTGGGCTTCTAGCATCGTCAATGGCACGGAAAATGTTAACTGCCAGTCACAGAGAGCCACATGCGCCTCTTGAGCCACAGGTTGCAGACCCCTGCCCTGGTTGAACAAGTCAGAAACTTCAAAAGGGAGACGAACATGTGAAATAATGCTAACATTAATCATAGAATACGAACTTTCTAGACAGCTGAAGACACATTTCATTGTTTTTTTTGTTTGTTTGTTTGTTTTTAATACCTGACCCGGTGCAGGAGTGGAGTAAAGCAAACATCTTGCCGAATTTTGTCCAACCTAGTTGCCAGTTCTAAACAGAATTTCTTCCCCCAAAACAGGTCCGACTATTTGATTTACTCCTTACAACACACAACAACATTTCAATTGGCATTGTTTGTTTCTACTGTAAAGCTGCATGCCTGTGAATTATTTCTCCAAATCCCCCCAAGTTTGCTGAAATAAACAGAGGCAGCAAGCACTATTTTGGTTGGTTTAAACAGGGTCAAACATGCAGCTTTGTCGCACAGAAACAAACAACGTTTTTTTTTTTTGTTTGTTTCTTTTTTCTTACTAACTACGATACTGACTTCTTGTATGTGGATAAATCTGAAGCGCGTAACAAACACAAATACCTTCTGTAAGTAAGTGATGGCCATTTGTGCATAGAATGTAAAAAACAGTATGCGCCAGAGCAGACATACTGCCAACTGAGAAACCATAAAGAAAACTTTGTTCGGAAAATGATATCACTTTAGCGGCTATGTTAGGAATGACAATGATTTGCTGTAACAATATGTTCCTTCCAGAGAGGGGACTGACGTGGGAATGAATATTTTGGATGACCTACTCCAAGAATGCATGTTTGTCAGATGTAATATTGTTAGACAATTTACAAAAGAATGCAATACGGTGTTTACCTTAAGTTTGCTAATTTTAAAGCAACACTATGTAACTTTTCAGTTTTGGTCGATTTTAGCCAGTGGACAAAAGCGGTTGTGTTTTGCCTTAAAGTGCCTATGACAGCAAAAAGCATGTTTATTTCATATTTCACGCGGTATTTTATGCTCCTGAATGAAATGGACCACTTGGATGTGTGTGGAAGTATCAAAACGGTATATTTTTTCACTTTTTTTAAGCACACGCCATGAAAATGATTGACTTCCTGGATTGACAAAGAATGTGAATATGACATCAGCGGCTAATCACCTTTAGTATACAGCCAATACTACAGTATGAAGAATGATTGCGGATTCAGTTGATTTAGCAGATTATTTAGTCTATTTTTCGCATCATGCCACCCCGATGTGCTGCAGGCTTTTGTTGCTGCACCAGGGAGAGGCGTGTTAGCCTTTTTGAGTTTTCCAAAAGTTCCTGTTCACCTCGGATGATGGCCAAAACAAGTCCAACAACTGTGGGACCAATGGACCGACAAAGAAGTGAGTAAGCTACGTACTTTTTTTATATTATGTCAAATACTGGGATGATGGCACGCGTTTTAATTAGGAGGTGGCTTGCATTTTATGGGTGACAATGCTCCTTGTCCACCGAGAAGGCCACTCGGACGACGACTGGCGGCTTGCCACACACCATTGTCACTTCCACCCCCTCGGTCCTACTCGCGTCCCCGCCGAGAGTGCGCTATCCTCGGCGTGGCCACGAGCAGCCCCCTGCTCCGACGTCGGCTGGTTTGTCCCCCGAGAATGGGCTACTTTCGGCGTTCATTCCCAGCGACGAGCACTGCCGTGGCCGCAGCAGAACGGCGAGCCGTAACTTGCTCGCCGCCGAGGGCTGGCCGATCCAGCCCACTCGGTCCTATTCGCGTGGCCCCTGACAATGCACTTTTCTTGGCTTGGCCACGACCAGCCCCCCGCTCCAAAGACGGCCCGTTTGTCCACCGAGAATGGGCTATTTTCGCTGGCCGATCGGTGAAGACAAATCAACCCTGCTGCCATGTGTGACATGAGTCGGGGTAGTTTTGTGTGATTTTTCGTTTTGGAAAGACGAGAATAAAACTTGGAAGGCTGCTCGGTTCGGGTTAGTATGTTGGCTAGCTGTAATGCCTCCTGTTTTGTCTAGCTGTTTCCTCTGTCTAAGAAGCCGGGGCAGGGAAATGACAAAAGCTGGACTAACTCCGATGACAAAAAATACCATTTGGGAGAGGAAGAAGTCGGCATTTTTGACCATTATGCAGTAATTTTGCCCTGTCATACTGAATAAATGCATTTTTAATATTTCATATTCCATTTAGCACAAGACTGTTATTTGTCATGACTACACCATTTATTTAGCAATTGGGGAAAAATACGTAGATAAAAAGAATATCCTGTAAAAATTTTGGAGTAGAGAGATTGAAACAATCATGACATTTTGCTGCTCTCTCGTATTTTCCTCTTTATGAAACTTCCCCCTCAATGGGCCGAATTCTAAATCCGTAGAAATCGTGACCCTGCTGATGTCATCACCCAGCTGGGGACGCCAGAGCGCTATAATGACAGACGGGTCTAAACGGCAGATTAAAAGACTAATTTCTCGTCATCTGCGCTTTGCCAAACTGTAGTATATAGTCGAATCGTCTCAAAATATTGTAATTCACATGATAATTCTATTTAAGATTTTTTTTATGCTGTCTCAGGCACTTTAAGAAAAACTGTGTTGCCCATGAGGACCAGCGCATGAGCGCATAGTGTCGTAAAATCTTACCTACGTAAAATCTACCGGTCACCCGCTGATGGATTACCCTAATTTTCGGACTATAAACCTCTATTTTGTCCACTCATTTGAAATCCTGCGGCTTATGAGACAGTCCGGCTTATTTGTTGATTTATTAGGGTTAACAGGTAACACTTTATTTGACAGTGGCGTCATAAGACTGTCATAAGACCGTCATAATCATGACATGACACTATCATGGGCATCACTGAATGCTTATGAAAGATATCATGACGTGTCATCTGGCAAATTATGTCACTAACTCCATTTATGTCTAGCTCAGATCTTTTACATCCAGTCAAAAGTGAGATAATTTGCAGAATGACACTGACTGTTATAAGTATTCATTAATGCTCACGACAGTGTCATGTCAAAATTACGATGGTCTTATGACAGTCTTATGGCATCACTCTCAAACAAAGTGTTACCAAATACCATAACTAACAATTAATGAAACAACTGGAAGAGTAACTGAAGAAATAATTAGCCCAGAACATGAATTATGATTCTTATTTACATCTGTAGTGCTGCAATGTATGCTAGGAGGCATGTTGGACGACAACAGTGTTGGCAGCAGAGGTTGACAGTCTCCCCCAAGGGAGCAGTGATGGCCAAATGAAGCTTCTTGAAGCAATCAAGCTTTGCAGCCCATTGGTTTAACGCTTCATGGTGGTTCATTTGGTATTATGACAGTCTTATGATGCCACTGTCAAATAAAGGGTTACCAGTTAATATTCTATAATACAATGAGAACAGCTGTGGCTTATAGTCCAGTGTGGTTTATCTATGAAGAAATACAGTTTTCGTGTCAAATTTGGTGGCGGCTTATAATCAGATGTGCTTTATAGTCCGAAAATTACGGTAAATGATATTTCTGTTTCCAGCGGCTGTGTGAAGGATGAATAGTAATGAGGTAATGAATCCAGTTGTGGCTTATCAATAGTATATGACAGTTAGCAACCATGTGGCCTTGTGTGGCTAACCCTCTCTCCAGCCGAACTTTGATGGGGTGCGCCACGCCAGCAAGTGAAAGCAGGGCCAATATTTATTCTTGAGGGTCCTTTTATCCGTTTTTCCTCCTCAGACAAAACTTATTGTCTGTTTTGTTGCTCTGCCATCCATGCAAATTTTGCGCAAAAGTGTTCGCATCGACTTCCGTCTTTATAATGTATGTGGAAAGAGGGAAGTGACGTAGGACGTAAAGCATTTAGCACATTTGTAGTTTTTTTGTGTGTGACAAGGTTCCTGCCACCCTCCTCAAAGTTACCGTATTGGCCTGAATATAAGACGGCCCTGATTATAAGACGACCCCCTCTATTTCAAGACTCAAGTTTGAAAAAAGACTTTTTGAGCACCAAATTAATTTTTATACAGAAAATAATTACAGTACATCTGACACAAATGATTATAACAATATATTTTAGACAAAAACGATGTTATTTTGCCTCATTCAAATCTTAATATCTGAACATTTAAATATGTAAACTAAAGTGCAATCATATTAGTAAATGAATGGCTTCTGGTTTTTGAAATGTAAATAAACCAATCTATTGTGATAAAACAACAAAATTGCAATAACTGCATTAACCATCAAAGTGAAGTCTCAATCTATTGTGATAAAACAACAAAATTGCATTAACTGCATTAACCATCAAAGTGAAGTCTTAAGGCCGAGTTATACTTCCGCGTCAGACCTTTGCCGTCAAGGAAGACCCGAGTTACGACCCTGCGCCGTAGCCTGACGCGCGCCTCTCGAATTTTCTAACCTTCGCGTCGCGTAGACGTGTATGACGTGGCGAAAACAGACTGTGATTGGTACACTCAGACTGTTGTTTCCGGTTTGGCGCTAAAACACCGCCATTGTAGAATAGAATCAAACATTATTTTCTACACGCAAAAATGGACCAAGCCGACGGGAGTATGATCGAAGAGCAAGTCTCGTCAAGACATTATTGTGATTGCCAAATGGCAAGGTCGGTGATTGAAAAAAAAAAAAAAAAAAGGAAGAACCACCAAGTCGTGTGTGTTTGGAATCGAGTGGCCACATGAAGCGGTGACCCAGCTGGCCAAAAACTGCCAACTTTTTATCATTTTATGTCGTATTTTTGGTTGGTGCACTTAATCATTTATTGTGTACATATGTTTGCTGTGAGTCTGTGACTTATTTACGTGTCACACTTCAAGTATATGGAAAATAAAGCACAGATTTGGTGTCAAAAGAGTTGTTTTGATCTTTAATTTTCAATAACAGACAGTTCACACACGATACATCATCACTGATTGAGAGTGCCTCGGTGCTTTTTATGATAACGTTAAAATCAAGGCTCCCAACGCAGTTTGGGAAGTTCCGTAGACGCCAGAAATCTGCTATGGCTTCCCACTGGCTGGTTGTAGGACACGGCAAACAAATCGGGCTGGAGGGCTTTGCAGATCTTGAACGCAGTGCTCGACGCCAGTTTGAAGCTAGCCGCCACAGCTAGCTCTCTCCACCCGAGTCTAAAACTCTTTGTGCGGCATCAAAAGTCGGCCAGACCGCCTCGAAACCGTCTTCTGCGTCGCCTGACCCTCAACATTTGTATGTTCAATATTTTTTTCAGTGTTGATGAGCAGAATATTTACTTTCAAGAGTTCCATTTTGCATTGTTTATTTTTCTCCAACTAGCGGAAGTCAACAAGCATGCACTAAACCGTACAAACATAACGCCACATCCCTCTAGTGACTTGGCGGTGAATTACAGAGCAACACGTTCCCTCACCGCAGAACTATCAAATGTCGAATGACGCCGTCGTCGCTGCGCCGTCACCGCAACGCGGGAGTATAACTCAGGCTTAACTGTAACTGTAGTCTTGAAACAAATCTGAATAAGGAAAAACATTGCAATAAAATAATGCAAACTGGTTAAACTAGTAGCTGAGATCTGTCATGACAGAACATCACTTCAATGATATCTGGCGCCATCTAGCGTCGTGAATGAGGAGAGTCGCTGAGATCTATCACAACAGAACATCGCTTCAATGATATCTGGCGTCATCTAGCGTCGTGAATGGGTATAATGTCTAGACCGCAAATATAAGACGACACCCTCTTTTTCAGTCTTATTTCAATGCAAAAAAACGCCGTCTTATTTTCGGGCTAACGGTAATTAGTGCCGGTGAAAATGATACAGACACCCTCGAGATATAAAAGAAGTGTCATTCAACGAGTTGTCAAATGACATATCATCACTAATGTAATGAACATATTTTAGAACAGTTGAAAAGTTACCTGGTGTTGCTTTAAATCCAAATGGGCCATTTTGATGCAATGCGTGTCATTGTGTTGAACAGGTGTTCGATTCGTGTCATCATTAGTAGTTAGTTTGCTAAAGCATATCAGGTGAAGCAATGCTACATAGCCACACTGTGTCAGCAAAGAGGCGTCACTCATGCAGTTAATTTTTTGTTTTTACAGTAAAGTAACCATGACCAAATTGGATCATTTGTAACGCCACCCTCTGCTGACGAGCCATGTGGGCATGTGATGATAGTACAACACAACATCAAGGGAGAAAGGAGATACTCCTTCAATGAACTTCAACCATGTCCTGAGAGAAATCAAGGTGATTGTCGTGACCCCTTAAGGGTTCATTTGAAAAATAAACAAACAGTAAAAAAGTAATCATAAAGATGGAACTTGGGGTAGATTAAATCTGAAGTGAGCGGTTAACGGTGAGCCTTTCGACCATCAAGGGGCGATTTAATCCACCCAGCAGAGATGATAGGAGACGGCAGCAGGGATGGGGGTTGGCCGACCCACTCGAGCATGGCCGCTCTTCAGCGCACGCCTCTCTTTATAGCCTTTATGTTTTATTCATGCGCATCCGTACGGACGATTTTTTTTTAAGGCTCTCGTTTTGTCACGCAGCTGGAAGTCACGACGAGTGTTTAGTGACTCTTTCATTGTGAGTTAGAGTACACTGCAAAGACACACCTCCTTAAAACTAGTTAAATTCCATTATTTTCAGTGTAAATCTACTAGAAATAAGTGAAATTATCTGCCCGTGCTTCAAGTAAATTTTACTCAGATTTCTTCAAATAAGAAAAATAGCTGGCTGAAAATGAGTTTAAAGGATTTATTCTGAGCAATAAATAAGTATATTTAATCTTTAAAAAAGCTTCTTTGTTAGAAATGTTCTTAATTGAAAAATAGATATTGTTCAAAACATTATTTGAAAGCAAATTTGTCTTGATTTAGGTGAAAAATGACCAATTTATAGATTTCTGGGTTTAAGAACAAATAGCAATATTTACTTAAAGTAAGTGAAATAATCTGACGCAATAATCTGTTAACTAGTCTTTAACGCTCAAAACAAGATGGGGGAAATTATTTGACTAGATTTAAGAAAAATAATCTGATTAAGATGTTACAAATTTGCAGTGTAGAACATTGTTACTATGCTCATTTTTAGCCCATCTATGCTTTTCATAGTATATGTTAACATTATGCTTGATAAAATTGTGTGATTTATATTTCATTCTCTTATGCAGTGTTTTATGTGGGCCATGGGACACTAGAAATTGTCAGGTGTGCCTTTTTTTTTTTCATAACAATATTTGGGTGTTTTGAAGCACACTTGGCCGTGTTAACAGAACGCGGACGTGATCGGGTGGAGGTACAGTCAGAAGGAAGAAGTAGGTGGTATTGGAAGAAGTAGCAAGGTATTGCTGGTGTCGCGTTCAAGAACTGCTTGGATTTCTAGCCATCAGCCACCTTGCTGTCCACGACAATGTGTTGGGATAAAACGCAAGGAGCGGATTGATGGTCGTCAAATATGGATAAAATGGAAAGGATACTTTTGTGTATATCGAACCTTGACTAGTGTAATCAAATGATGTACAGTAGACGTGCTGGAGTCCACACTGTCGCGGACAGCAAGGTGGCTGATGGCTATAATTCCGAGCAGTTCTTAAACGCAAGACAAGCAATTACCTCAATCACCCGAACCCACGCGACCGAGAACCTTCCTTGTGGCGCGCACGGAAATCGTGGTGGCAGTCATGGATAAGTTTTTAAAAAGGACAACTTCGAAATCCAAACTGAGCCCTAGACAAGATTCTGACCCAGATGAAGGCCCTGGTACGGGTCGTGGCAAAAAAATAAAATAAATACGCGAAGATGGAAAGCTCAAAGGCAAGGCAATTCATTCTGATTTACTTTCACCGGGGATGCAACAAAACCTACTCCATTATGTTTCACATGCCATCAAATATCACACTGAGTAAGTAAGAATATTGAGAAGTTATATTTAAATATGCTGTACAGAAAGACATCTTGGAAATTTTTTAGTTTAGTGGTGTGCTGCAAGATTTTTTTTCCAATGTAAAAACGTGCCGTGACTCAAAAAAGGTTGAAAAACACTGCTCTTATGTTTTAACATCAAACTACGCATTTTTCGTTTTAAAGTAGCAGTTGTTCGATAGTTTTATTATATACAGGTAGTCCCCGGTTAGTCCTACGCTGGCGACGTAACCTGAATTTCTGCATAAATCGGACTTGACCCTTTAAGTACCCCTAAAAAAACAAATCTCAAAATAACTATCCAAAAACATGTATATTATACGTCATTGTACAGTCCTTGCCAAGACGTTGGAGCTAACTCCTATTTATACAGCGAGCTAAGATGTAATCTTTCCCCCCTCTCACTCGGCTGGGGAAATTCTCCGTGGGAGCAAATGCGCTCTTCCTCGTGTGTGCGTGTGTGCTGTTCTTCATGCACACGAATACGTTCTTCGAGTTAACATGCGCTCTTACTCGCGTGCAGAAGTCCTATCTTCTCCACGCTTACTGCGCCAAAATAAAAGCATGCATCACAAAACAAGTCAACACATTAAACAATTACACATTTCGTCAAAGGACAGAACTGTCGTATTAATAAAACAAAGTAAAAAAAAAAAAAAAAAAAAAAAGATACTGTGAGGTACAATAAGGTACTGTTTACAAGACTAAAAAAAAAAAAAAACACTGTAGATGAAATAGCGGACGAGACTCCAGCATCGTAAGGTCGAAATCATGTAAATCGTAACCTGGGGACTACCTTTATACTATAGAATCAAGTTATCGAAATTATCTGCATTAATGTGTGAATTTTACAGTAAACTTCCACTAGGTGGGACAAACAAATTTTAAAAAATATTAAATATTTAGTTAAAGAGTGTCAAGTGTACTAAGTTAAAATATGTCAAAAACGCATGGAAGGGGGTAAACTATTTCAATATGGAGTATTCATAGTAGAAGTCGACCGATATGGGATTTTCAAATGCCGATGCCAATAACAATATCTAAAAAAAATTTCGGCCGATTGCCGATATCCAAAGCCCATTTCGTAAGCCAATGTACTTTTTTAAATTGCTTTATCAGCTCCAAATTTACAGTGATGACCAGAGACTTAAAGGATTAATTCAGCTAGTGCTACCAAACCAATGAACACAGCACTTCTTTTTATGACTATACACACTCAGTAAGAACAGAACATTATTTTCAAATAATTATCCACCAGGACATTACAATGAGATGTAAACAAGTGAGCGCTTAAGAGGATGCTCGCTATGCTAAAACTAATGCTAATGCGCATGCTACGCTAACACTACGATTTAGAGTGTAAGGATCACTCAGTAAACACCTTAAAAGACTAAAGCAACACTGCATATTATCTCAAGGAAGATTAAAAAAAAAAAAAAAATCATACAATAGTCCCCGGGTTACGAATGAGTTCCGTTCCTACGCTAGCGACCCAATTTCCCAATTTCCGCATAAGTCGGAATTCACCCCTTTGAGTACTCTAAAATCTAAAAATAACTATCCAAAACGTTCAAAAGTAACACATTTGGTCTGGCTGGCCTTATATGACTGAGGAGCAGACTCCAACATCTGACATGGATAAAGGATAGCTGTACTCTGATTTGGCCCACATCAGGCTGTAAGTTGTTCGAGCTCATATATGTTTGTGTATGCATTTGTAATTAATATTAGACCTACAGTTTGTGGAGTTATGGTTGAGCGATTTGCTATGAGAATTGTAAATACGTTAGCATTCGTAGCATTGAAGCTAACAGACTTTGTTACATATTGGTCAGATTATATTGACGTATGAACACCAATTATTTTGTGTCAAGTGTTTAAAATTTGTGTAGTTTTGAACATACAGTAAGTGTACATACAGTATGTGCTATCAAACTGAACAACTTCACTTTTAACGAGGACAGAAAACATCAAATTAATAAAGTTCAGTAAAAAATAACAATGTGAGATACAATAAGGTACTGTTTAGAGTTTCGAGTTACAGTTTGTGGAGTTATTTGTGAGCGATTTGCTATGAGATTTGTAAATATGCATTCGTAGCATTTAAGCTAGCGGACTTTGATCAGCAAATTAGGCTAATTTAATTTACTAGATTTACATAATGATCACACTATATAGACATTTGAACACCAGTTGTTTTGTGTCGTGTTTTGTTGTTGAAATGCAATGTGGTTTTGAACATAACAAATTGTCAAAAGTAAAGGAAGTAAAAAGCTTCAAAAAGCACAATTTCCTTGTTTGCTGTCTGTCAAGCTGAAAAACTTCACGTTTAGTGAAGACAGAACACATGATATTAATAAAGCAAAGTAAAAAAATAAGATACTGTGAAGTACAATAAGATACTGTTTAGAGTTAAGAGCTACAGTTTGTGGAGTTATGTGTGAGCGATTTGCTATGAGAATTGTAAATACACATTCATAGCATTTAAGCTAGCAGATTTATGTTAGGAAAATTAGGCTAATTTAATCTACGAAATTTACATATTGATCAGACTAGAATAATGTTTGAACACCAGTTGTTTTGTGTCGTGTTATTTTTAAAATGTGTGTAGTTTTGAACACAAGTGTACATACAGTATGTGCTATCAAGCTGAACAACTTCACTTTTAATGAGGACAGAACACGTCATATCAATAAAGTTCAGTAAAAAATAAGATACTGTGAGATACAATAATGTACTGTTTAGAGAGATTTGTAAATACGCATTCATAGCATTTAAGCTAGCGGACTTTTGCAAATTAGGCTAATTTAATGTGTTAAATTTACATATTGAGCTAGCGGACTTTTGCAAATTAGGCTAATTTAATGTGTTAAATTTACATATTGATCAGACTAGACTGATGTTTAAACACCAGTTGTTTTGTGTCAACTATTTTATTGTCAAAATGTCAAAATGTCGTCTTGAACATACCCATGTACATTTACGTTTACACATAGACTTCATAATAGTATACTATTGACGGGTCAGGTTGGTCATGCATTGCGCCTCGCATTCAAGTAGGGGGACGCCTACATCACTAGGAGTTATTCACAAACACACACACGCAGCGATCTAATGCCGGATTTCTGTTGAAAAAGTACGAAAGCTGTTCCGCATACAAATAGGAAGGATTGATTTGTTAGAGTATTCAAGGTAATTATCATATTTTTCGTACCATGCATACATTTTGAAACGTTGTGAAAAAAAACAATGGGAGAAATTAGCCGCTACCGCATTAGCATCATAGTTCGCAATATTTACGTAAAATAAATGCTAACTGCATGCTTTTTTTGCTTTTAACCAGGAATTGAGACTGTTTAACGTCCCAATATATATAGAATTTGGGGATTTAAGCATTTATTCACAATAGTTTTCACCGGAAAAGCTCTGTTTACATAAGGTGGCCGCTAGCTACATTCACTAACAGACTAGCATTGTACTTCGACATATTTACGTAAAATAAATGCTAACTGCACGTTTTTTTTTTTGCTTTTAACCAAGAATCGAGACTGTTTTACGTCCCTCTCTATAAAGAATTCTGGGATTTAAGCATTTATTCACAAGAATTTTCACCAGAAAAGCTCTGTTTACATAAGGCAGCCGCTAGCTACATTCACTAACAGACTAGCATTGTACTTCGACATATTTACGTAAAATAAATGCTAATTGCAGTTTGTTTTTTGTTTTTTTTGCTTGTAACCAAGAATCGAGACATCTCTCTCTATAAAGAATTTAAGCATTTATTCACAAGAATTTTCACCGGAAAAGCTCTGTTTACATATAGAGGCCGCTAGCTACATTTACTAACAGACTAGCATTGTACTCTGACATTTCTATGTAAAATAAATGCTTGTATTTATTACATTACAATCCTTAATGGTTTTGTTTGCTTGTAACCAAGAATCGAGACTGTTTTACATCCATATCCACTAGGAATTCAGGGATTTAAGCATTTATTCACAAGAATTTTCAACGAAAAAAAGCTCTTTGTCAGAGATTCCACTCGGACAGCTTTGCTGGCCTCGCCAACAATGCAGGCCCATTATTAGCGGCCCCGTGTGCTGTCAATACATTATGAAGTCTATGGGTCACGTTTACAAATTGTGAAAAGTGAAAGAAGTCAAAAGCTTCAAAAAGCACAATTGCCTTGTCTACCAAGCTGTGCAACTTCACGTTTAGTGAGTACAGAACACATATTAATAAAGTAAAGTAAAAAATAAGATACTGTGAAGTACAATAAGGTACTGTTTAGAGTTTAGAGCTACAGTTTGTGGAATTATGTGTGAGCAATTTGCTATGAGAATTGTAAATACGCATTCATAGCATTTCAGCTAACTGACTTTTTTTAGGCAAATTAGGCTAATTTAATCTACTAAATTTACATATTGATCAGACTAGATTGATGTTTGAACACCAGTTGTTTTGTGTCAAGTGTTATTGTTAAAATGTGTGTTGTTACTAACATAAGTGTACATACAGTATGTATTATCAAGCTGAACAACTTCACTTTTAATGAGGACAGAACACGTCATATTAATAAAGTAAAGATACTGTGAGATACAATAAGGTACGTTTTATGTGACTTTAAAAGAATGACTGGAGACAAAATGACGGACGAGACTCCAGCGTCATAAAGTCAAAATCGCCTAAGTCGAGTACGTCGTAACCTGGGGACTACCTTTATTTACAAACCAGGCAAGCCTGAAGTTCCCTCTCGCAGCCTGCCTTCAAACTGCTGCAGGGTCCTTCCGGGGTCCTACCGTCAGTCAGCGACAGCCATAGTTGCTCACACAGATGCCTGATCAAAATCCTTTTTTATCGGCTTATTTTTTTTGTTTTGTTAATCGGCCGATGCTGCAAAAAAGTCCATATATTGGCCCAATAAATCGGTCAATCTAATTATAAAAATTATATAATAAACTATTACAATTAATTATATAATAAACATCTAATTCATAGACTCAAAATACTGTAATTACAGTGTGCTTTGATGCTATAACGTACTCTGATAGAGCGGCTCATGCGGTGAGAAAAGGCCATGAGGTACCCATCCCTGGGGGTCACAAAGAGGAGGGGTGGTGGAAGTACATAAAAACACTACTGAGTGATTAAAAAGAACAAGGAAGCCCTTGTGCTGTTAAAAGTTCAGAAAGGGCTTCTTGAGCGGCTGCCTTTACTTTTTTCTGTGTGAATTCTCTCTCCCTCCCTCCCAATCTGTCTCTGCCTCACTCGTCTGAGGCGTCTGCGTCCTCAAAGGACACCCTAGTGGACTCTCGGAAGTCGGGGTGCTGCAGGTCCGATAAGAATTTGGTGGGGGTGAGCATGTGGGTGGAACCTGTAGGAGGAACAGAGGTGGCTTCACCACTCGTCTCTCAACACGTGACAAGGCCCTCATCCACTCTCTCCGACAAACAAAGGGTTTAAAAAAAAAAAAACAACCAGCCGCTCTTACAAACACACACAGACACACGCATTAACAGTAGGGATATATGCTGTACATAATCACATTTTGAACAAACACACTAGGAAGGCAGAAAGACAGAAAAAGACATAGCGAAGCTGCAATTGAAAAAGAAATCATTTTGAAAGACAAAAGCTGAAGCAGAGCAAAACAGGAACATGGAAAAGAGCAGCACAAAGAAGCATCAAGAAGACATTAAATCAACAGTCCATGACAGTAAGGGCTGCTATAACGTAGGACATGACACACATTAAAAGACATGTTGTAACTAAGGGATGTTAACACTTCAGCGTTCTTTAGTAAAATTCAGTATTTGACTTCTTTCGTGGCATCTTGGTGCTGAAGTCATTTGAGGAGCTTCACAAAACAAAAGTAGTCATTTACTGCCATCGTGTGGACTTTATAGGCCATAACGGCGTCTTAAGGTGTGCGTCAATATTGTTTCACCATTTGTCTCTGTACAGTATATAGGGACACTATTAACAAAAAAATTGCTTTTTCACTGTTGACCTGATGCCTCTTAGTTGTCTGTACTTATTGCATTGCAATTATCTTCCCTAGACACGAAATGAGACTGTAGTTGTAAAAAGGATGATGAAAAAAATTTAATTCATTCGACTTAAGATAGCTAGAATGAGGTTTTTCAACAAAACCATCAACAACAAGTTGAGGTAATTAAAGGAGAAATACAAGGACAAGAAAAAAGGCTTTGGGCACAAGGGTACGCCCTGGCATAAATTTAATTTTATTCACATGACGGCCTACTTCTTACTTTCAGCCTATCCCCTCCCCATTTGCAGAACTCACCAATGATGGCTTCCCACTTCCCATTGGCCTGTGTGACCTCATAGGCGCAGCGCATCTCGCTGAAGGACACTCCCCCAATGATGAAGACCATGACACGAGGGCCGGTGCGGTATTCTCCGGGTGTCTTGTTCTTGTGCCAGTGTCCATACCGAGCACTGTCAGTGAGCACAAGCATGTCAACTTGATTGATACTGGATATGTCCAACACCTTCGTGAAGTTGGCCCCCCTATCAGATGCAAATTTATATAAAAACTAGAAACTGGAGAAACTACGATCAGGCTTTGCTTTGGTGGATATACTGTAGATCTATCAGGTCTCTTCCGATTGATTCGGGGACATCATGGGGACACATCTGTTTGTCTCAGGTCACTTCCTTTTAATTAGGGGACAATAGCGTACTGCGCGAATGCTATTTTTAGACCGTGACGTCGCCATCTTAACCCAGAAGTGGGTCAACATAGACACGCCCTTGCATACAACTCATGTCACTACTAGGGCTGTCAAACGATTACAATTTTTAATCGAGTTAATCACAGCTTAAAAATTAATTACCGTATTGGCCCGAATATAAGACGGCCCTGATTATAAGACAACCCCCTCTTTTTCAAGACTCAAGTTTGAAAAAAGACTTTTTGAACACCAAATTAATTTTTATACAGAAAATAATTACAGTACATCCGAAACAAATGATTATAACAATATATTTGAGGGAAAAAGCATGTTATTTTGCCTCATTCAAATCTTAATATCTGAACATTTAAATATGTAAACTAAAGTGCAATCACATTAGTAAATAAATGGCTTCTGGTTTTTGAAATGTGAATAAACCAATCTATTGTGATAAAACAACAAAATTGCAATAACTGCATTAACCATCAAAGTGAAGTCTAACTGTAACTGTAGTCTTGAAACAAATCTGAATAAGGAAAAACATTGCAATAAAAAATTGATTGAACTTGAGAGAAGCTGAGATCTGTCATGACAGAACATCGCTTCAAAGATATCTGGCGCCATCTAGCGTCGTGAATGGGGAGAGTAGCTGAGATCTGTCATGACAGAACATCGCTTCAATGATATCTGGCGCCATCTAGCGTCGTGAATGGGTATAATGTCTAAACCGCAAATATAAGACGAACCCCTCTTTTTCAGTCTTATTTCAATGCAAAAAACACCGTCTTATATTCAGGCTAATATGGTAATTAGGGGACAAAAGTGTACTGTACGAATGCTATTTTTAGACCGTGACGTCGCCAGCTTAACCCAGAAGTGTGTCGACATAGACACACCCTCGCATACAACTCATGTTATTACTAGGGCTGTCAAACGATTAAAATTTTTAATCGAGTTAATCACAGCTTTAAAATTAATTAATCATAATTAATCGCAATTCAAACCATCTCTAAAATATGCCATATTTTTCTGTAAACTATTGTTGGAATGGAAAGATAAGACACAAGACTGACATAAACATTCAATATACTATATATGCAAACGTTGCAGCAACAAATGGCACCCCTTTGGTTCCACTTTGCAGTAGATGTATGGGGCTAGATCAGTCTCATAATGAACATAAATTTCGAGTGATGACATCTGTGCTACTTGGCACAAGTTGTTGGGACACCCCTCTGTTAGTGAGAGAGTTGGTACGCTCCGTCAACCGCGACGGAGGGGCTTCGGATTGACATCATCACTCGAAATTAATATCTCAAAATCCATCAGCACAAATGAATTTTTTTACAGCACAAACTGGCACAAACAAATTGCAGCATTGCGGGTTCCTTCCGCCGTACGTGGGGGGCCCCGTGACGTTATCACTTGAAATTAATATCTCAATATCGCAAAAACGGTAGCAGCACAAACAAAAAAATTTATAGTACAAACCAGCAAAATGAAGCATAAATGATTGACACTATTTTTAGCCATTTTTAATCAAAACGGGGGGCTGGTTGACCTCAGATTGACCTATAAAAGAATTGTAAATATCTTAAAAACGATAGAAGCTCGAACGAAACTTTTTATAGCACAAATGTAGCACAAACGATTGACATATTTTCTTATATAAATTTGCGTCTAATGGGGGCCAAACTTCACGGAGGTTATCATTAGACCTCCCTGCACAATTTAAAGATATCCAATACAATTCACTTTGTTATTAGTTAAACAAAAACTGTATTGTTATGTGTTCTAATGTTTTTTGCTGCAGTGTAAAACTGTGTTTTTACATCATACTGGGAATTTAGAGGTGGAGCATCCTAAATATGTGCAAAATATTTTCTTATGTATTTATTCCATATCTGCAAAGTTGATTGTATGTACCTGACAGCAGTGGTACTGAAAGAGGCAGAAGAGCGAGTAGAGATGTAGGGGTAGTGCTTGGTGTCTAGCTTATCATCAATGGCATCCTGCAGAGGGACAAAAGGGAAAATAATCTTCTGTTATTCAATCCAATAAAATGAATTCATTTATTTAATAAGTCTATGACTGTTTGAGATATGTTTCTTACACTACCTTTACGGTGCACGTTAGATAACTTGTAAATGTGTAGTAGCACTGTTTAGATATACCATTTTTGATAGCAGAAAAACAATGACCAGCATAGAACAATAGAATCAATAAAAATCCATTCAAAGCAGTTGAGTGCTATTACTGTTTTATTTATATTTATTTGGCAAATCTCTACGCATGTTAGGGCTCCCTGATACAGGCAGGAGGCCAGACGGGAGAACGATGGCTGATACGAGCCATCACAATCAGCCACCTTTTTTTTCCCCCCCTTAAGTTATCCTGTTCACCTGCTTGACACGGAGAATGTGAATCTGAGTGTCTGATTCGTCTGAACAGTTTTAGTGAATAACATGGGAATATGAAATACTCCCATTGTGTCATCATTTAATGTTCCTCTTTATGAGGAGAAAGCAGAGAACAGGAAGGGGTTATGGGGGGTACAGAAAAAAATGAATAGGAGAGAGACAGAAAAATGACAAACAACAACAAGAAATACATTGAACGCCTACACTAACTATGAATATGTTGGTGCCATCGTTAGCTGATTGTATTTCTGATTGACACCATGTGGGGGGCCTGATGACCAAGAAGAAAACGGGGGTGGGGGGGTGGAGTAGGTCTGACAGATAAGTCATTGGGAGGGCTTAAGTGTACACAAATCAGCCATGTGAGGTGTAGAACCCAGTATTTGTGTGAATTCCTTGTGAGTGTGGAGATGTTGGCATCCTATTTTATGCTGCTTGATCGCTAATCTCGACACTGAGTTTCTCTCCTTGAGTGTGTCTAATTGCACCTAGTCATGCGTGAATCCCATCAGACATGTGATAGTCCTGCAGACAAGTGGAAACGCCGCCCCAAGGGCCACGTCCTTTCCCCAGCCAATCGGGGCGGGCGAGCCAAAGGAGCCCATCCCTCTTACAGCAGCGCAAGCAAGAGGACTTCTGTAATCCCCCGAGATCAAGGGTGGTCCCCTGGAACATCCGCGCCCGCATTAACTGCCCTCCAGGGATGAGATGAGGTGACAGACCATTCTGTTTCAATAGCGCCTTATCCATCGTGACTAGGTAGCAAGCAAGTTGTCAGGTAGTGACCATGTTTGAGCAAAATAAAACTTTTCAACATATATATTTAATCTCCAAAGTTAAATACTGTATTGTTTCAATATGTTTTATTTATTGATTTATTTTTAACAACAACAAAAAAAGAATCTACCAAAACACTTTTTGTCTCCTCAACACCAACAACTCAGCACCCCACTTCCTGCGCCACTGCCCGTCAGTCACGCTCAGCGTTCAGGTATTCCGCCATTTTACCCAGCTAATCTGACTTCTTGTTCCGTCCCAGGATTCCCCATGTCTGACCCTTTATCGTTACCACCACCTGATTGACTTCTTGTCTACTCTCCCTTGCCAGCCACGACCCGGCCTCCCTGTGCGTCCGCTGCAACCCTCGCCCTCAATTCAATAAACCTTATATACTATATCACTGTCATTCTTCCTTGAGTGCTTTGGGATCCCCTTCCCAGTGTATACTAAAATATACTGAATATCTTCTTCTTCCAGCCTTCGACAGGGGCGGACGTGTTTCCTCCCTGCTCCTGCTGCTATCTTCGTCAGTCTAGTCCAGTGGTGTCCAAACTATTCCACATAGGGCCGCAGTGGGTGCTGGATTTCATTCCTACCAAACAAGACATCTTTTCACCAATCTGGTGTCTCACAAGTGTAATCAGTTGATTGCAGTCAGGTGCTGCTTGTTTTAGGCAAGGCAAGGCAAGGCAAATTTATTTATATAGCACAATTCAACACAAGGCAATTCAAAGTGCTTTACATCACATGAAGACCATAAAAATCACATTTAAATCAACACAACGTAAAAACCAAGACAAATGATTGCATTTAATCACAGAATAAAAATAAATAAATTTAAAAAATAAATAAATAAAAATAAAGCAAAAACTACTACTACTAATAATCATTGAAATCAGCAATGGAGATAAGCACAAGAGGAATAGAAGGCAGGTAGGTTGAAATATATAGACAGTTATGGATATGCAGTGCCAAACAAAAGCGTTTTTAGCCCTGATTTAAAGGAGCTAACAGTTTCAGACGTTCGGGTAACTTGTTCCAGAAGTGAGGAGCATAATAACTAAATGCTGCCTCACCCTGCTTGGTTCTTGTTCTTGGAACATGCAGAAGACCCGTTCCAGACGACCTTAGGGGTCTAGATGTCTGATAGGAATCTAACAAATCAAGCATGTATTTTGGTCCAAGGCCATTAAGTGTTTTGTAGACGAGCAGTAGTATTTTATAGTCTATCCTTTGACTCACTGGAAGCCAGTGTAGCGATTTCAAAACCGGTGTAATGTGGTCCAGCTTCCTTGTATTTGTGAGGACTCTGGCTGCAGCATTCTGTACTAGCTGCAGTTTCCTGACTGATTTTTTATCAAGACCTGTAAATATACCGTTGCAGTAGTCCAATCTGCTGAAAATGAATGCATGCATAAGTTTTTCCATGTCTTGTTGAGTCAGAAGCCCCTTAATTCTGGTTATATTTTTTAGGTGGTAATAAGTGGATTTAGTGACGGACTTTATATGGCTATCAAATTTTAGGTCTGACTCAATAATTACGCCAAGGTTTCTGACTTGATTTGTAGCTGTAAGTGACATTGTGCTAAGTTGGCTGCTTATCTTTGACCTTTCCTTTTTTGGCCCAAAAATGATCACCTCTGTCTTCTCCACATTTAACTGGAGAAAATTCTGGCACATCCATTCATTGATTTGATGAATGCATTTACTCAGGGAGACTAAGGGACTATAATCATGTGGGGACACAGAAATGTACAGTTGTGTGTCATCTGCATAGGCGTGATAGGAGATGTCATACTGTTCCATTATCTGAGCTAACGGAAGCATATAGATGTTAAATAAGAGTGGTCCAAGAATTGACCCTTGAGGGACTCCACACGTGAATTTGGTTCGTTCTGACTGATAGTTTCCAATTGACACAAAGAAATCTCTATCATGTAAATAGGATGTGAACCACTGAAGAATAGTGTCAGTAAGCCCTACCCACTGTTCCAATCTGCTGAGTAGTATGTTGTGATCAACCGTGTCAAATGCGGCGCTGAGATCCAATAGTAGCAGAACAGATGATTTGCCTGCATCGGTATTCCGACGAATATCATTTAGGACTTTGATAAGCACGGTCTCGGTGCTGTGTTTTAGCACAAACTTCATTGGTTAAACTGTCTGTGCTCGATTGGTAGGAACAAAAACCAGGACCCACAGCGGCCCTTGAGGACAGGTTTGGACACCCATGGTCTAGTCTGTCTGCTTGTATTTCCTCTGTGGATCAACTGTTGCTGGTCTCTCATACGAAAATGGATCTGATTAGTTGGTCTCTCAGCACAATTGACAAGATTTTTTCAACAAGACACGGTGTACCAGGAGAGCCGTCCTGCCCAGATGGTACCTTCGCCGCTGGATACGTGAGAGATTCATGGGATCACTGGAAGCCAGAGTGTCTTACTGTCCTATCCGTGGGAGATATCGAGGATATTTGGCTGTTTGGCGTGATGGTCGTGGGGTTCCTTCTGGTTGGCTTAGGAGGTGCCCTGCTCTACCGGAAAGTTTCCAAGATGGCAGCTTTCAAGGAAATCAACAAATTGACCACGGATCAAACGGTGCGATTCAAGGCATTGGAGGACCGCGTCGAGGCTCGGATCGAGAACTGGTTCCGTGGACTCGCGGTTCGGTCCGAGGAAGGATGGAGAAAAGTGGATGCTACCTTGAGCAAGGTGACGGCAATGTCGAGGCAGACCGTGACTATTGGCAATGACTTAAAGGTCATGAGGTTTCACCTACGCCCTGAGGAGCGCAAATTTGACTCAATACTGATACACTTGTGCATACACACACTCACACACAACCTCCCCAGCTCCAGTCTGCCACCGCCTTTTTCTTACTATCACAGGCGCCTCCCCCCCTTACTCCAGCCATGACTGGTAGTTGTCCTTCTTTTTCGTACAAAAAAATCCCTGCACGTGACCTGTGTGTCGTGTCATATCCCTGCTATGTTGTATGATATATGTGTGTACTGTAACTTCTGTAACTCCTCTACTTGTAACTTGCTGTGTAGATTCTGAAGAAGAGAGAGAAGTTGGCGGCGGGGAACGTCTGCAACGGCCTGATGCTCACTCATCGAACGGAATTTCGCTGTCATCTATTGTCATCTTGTGAGAGCTGGTGTCAATGACAAATAAATCTCTGAATCTGAATCTATCATTTTTGTGACTTTGTGAGTGACTTGTGACTGGGTGGTTGAGTCATTTTTCAGGCTGCAACAACTAGTCGATTAATAAATTAGTTACCAACTAATTTGATAATCGATTTTTGCTGGCAGCTATGAGCAGTCCTGTTTGGATGCAATGTGAGGCTGCACGCGTGCCAGTGATTAGAGCAAGTGAGAGAGAGTTCACTGCTACATTCATGGTGGGTTGTTGTATTAAGAAATCTGTATTAGGAAGTGTTGAGAGTTAGATTGTCCTTTGTGTCATTAGATCCAGTGTGCCTCTGTCAGAGGTGAGTAAATGAAGCCATTTGTAGTGTTTGTATTCTTTGTTGATGAGACGTAACTACTTAGCACGGAGCGCTAAGCTAGTTAGCAATTATGCCAATCAGTGTCTTAAGTGCCCGTTTGTGTTGTGTTTTAGAGAAGCATATTAGCACTTGATTTATTGTTAGATTGTAAAGTTGTCTCATTTCTTTTTATAAAGAAACCACACACATCAACCCATTCACATAACAGTTAAGAGCAGTGGCTCTTAACCTGGGTTGCTCGAACCCAGATCGAGAAAGTCTAAGGGGTTCGGTGAAGGTAAAGAAACGCAGAGCCCTGTCTTTGTAAAATGATTAAATCTAGCCAAAGTGGCGTTTTAGACCAGGTTTTGGACTGGTTTGCTCCCAATTTAAAGGCTTGATCGATTTCTTTTAACTGCTAGTCCTCGATCTGATGGGAGGAGGAACTGGTTTGCTCAGTGGAAGGTTGACTCGCACTTGGTATGAGGGAATACAACAGACCAATGGGCAGCGTAGTCTCAAATTTTGACCTGTTTATAAGACATGCTGTCAAAATGAGAAGAGTTTTAAACGGAAATTTGCTAAATCATTAGCTTGCTAGCTTAGATATATCGGTTTTGAATTTGAAAAAAAATTGCTTAATTATCTAATCACGAAGGGTTCGGTGAATCCACATGTGAAACTAGTGGGGTTCAGTACTTTTAGCAAGGTTAAGAACCACTGGTTTAGAGTCTCAAAACAAATTCCCATTCAACTAAATTATCATACAAGAGAGTGTGCCTTAAAATTGGGGTTGGATTGCATTTATGAACTGTTTGATTAAAACAAAAAACAAAAAAAAAACGATTCATTACACTCTGCCTTGTCCTTATTTGATTTTGTTGTTTACTTTGTTTAAAGAAAATGAATGACACAATTTATATCAGCGTTTTGCCACGAGAAAAAAATATGTCAGTCAGAAGCACTTTTTTGTTTGAATGAACAGGACTTTTGTCTGATTTGCGTACTGAGAAATTATTTTTGTTTTATACTCTGAACCTTTATTAAAACTTTAACAAGTTTTATGTACTTAAAACACTGCAGTTGAGTCAGGAAGCTGTCATAAAATATTACTTTTGAAAAAAAAAAGTAATTTTTTTTGTCTTTATTGTTACTTACAACATGCCTAAAACAACAACTTAAATTGTGAAGGTCATTGAAAAAGTGACATTTATCCAATTAATCGTTTAATTAATTGTCCGATTAATCGATTATAAAAATAACCATTAGTTGCAGCAGTGAATTAGGACTACACACCTCCATGATGTCTTTAACCAGTGGTGTCCAGCGGGACAGTTGGTAGGTCTGCTCGCTCACTCTCTCCTTTCTGTCCAATTTCTTGCCTCTGCGGAGGGTTGACTGAAGAAAAAAAATGTGAGATCAAATCAAATTTAAAATCATATCTCAGAGAGTTACTTGAATCATGCAGTATACAGTCAATACATTCAAATGAAAAATAGCATGTATAACATCCAATTGTTATTCTTGGTGGACTTAAATATGTAGTGCAAAGAGAAGGAGTGAAATGTTACGTCTGTGACAATGGGGACTCCCAGATGAGCCATGTTGGTGATTATCTCACTGTCTTCAGGGGGGATCTGAGCATGCTGGATGAGCTTGTTCAGGTTCTCCTCCGTTATGCCTACAACACACACATACACATTACATAATCCCCTTGTGCACTGAATGGTTGTCATTAGCAGTTCTTATATTGTGACAGTGGAAAAGCTGTAATTGCTTTTGTCTACTGTGGCCAACAAAGAACACATTCAATTTTAGTGAGGATACAGTTATCTTCTTTTATATAACATGTAGTTCTGTGCGGAACAAAACTACACCATATAAATTGTGTGGTGTTTTTCATACCATTCTTGAGGAAGATGTAGAGCAGGATGATGCGGATTTTGTCGTATGTGCTGACATTGGCATCCAGCAGAATGGGTACGATAGCCCTCATGGGATCTTTAATTTTTTCCCCCTCAGCATCTGTGCCCATCGCAAGGTCCTACAACAAACAACTTGTTTGTCCAAGAGCTTATTACTTCGACATTTAAACTCTTGACAGTCAATCATTACATAATCGCACAGGCCAACAAATACATATTTCAACCCGTATCAGCGTGACGCAACAAAGCAGATACTAGGGGTGTGAACCTCTGCATAGCTCACAATGCTATATGGTTTGCGATACAAGGCTCACGATAATAATGCTCCCACGGTTTGGCGATAGAACAATTATCGATACATTGGTCAGGAAATCACTCTCGGATATTCTATGACGCAACTAATAAAGAGAAAAACAAGCTATTTTCATCCTTCTGCTGTGAATTGGAATGCATTTTTCACTAGTAGACGACCTATCCATGTGAACTGAGAGGGTGCCTCCCACTTCTAACGGATTGGACGTCTATGACCGTCAGTGGAAACCAATGAGTTGTTGATTTTCACTTCCTTTTACTTTTGGGACATTCTCAGGTCACGTCCTGTTGCTTTTGGGACATTTACAGATCACTTGTTGTTGATTTTGGGTTACTGAAAAAGAATTGACTAAGGAATATCTTCAAATGAATAGGTAGTGACTCAAAATCAACAAGAAGTAACCACGGACTTAAAGACTTGTAGTCTCTAATAAGCCACAATTGTTCTCTTTTACTAAAATATGTTATTAGAAACACATATATCATTGCCATTGATTTAAAAATCTATAATATTTAGTACATGTTTTGACCTACGGAGGGCGCCATGTTTTACGCGTGCAATGCAAAGCTGCGAAGCTGGTATGACAACTGACATGATTTTTTCACATTCTGCTGCTGGTCAGATTGTTTTTTTACAAAGCTGTGGGATGAGTTCCCGACGTCGTACCTGCATCTAATTCCAGCTCATCAGCAGTATCTTTAAACCGATCCAAGGCGGCTTGCCAAGATATTGACTTGCTGCCATCTGACAGTTTGTATTCCTGACCCCTTCGTTCCGAGTTGCATCTTTGCCTTGGTTTGTCCGTTCATCTGCCACTCACTGCGGTTTTCTCGCTGTAATTTTTTTTTATTGCGCCCGACCTACTGTCACAGACCCTTTTTAGGTCTCCCTTTTCGTGATCGCCTGTTTTTTTGCGTGTTCAATAAACCCTTTCACGCAATCCCTATGTTATTGTTGTCTGCTTGCTTCTCCATTTGCGGTCCGTAACAGACATTGCGGTGAAGTGAGCCGCATTTTGTAATTCTGTGGTCAAGCCAGCCGCACTCTCTATATAGTTGCGTTTCCCTTTCAGGTTTAACCACATAGAGACAAACTATGCATGTGAATTGCAATTGCTTTACACGGAAAATCATGACTTTGACATCATGCGGAAGTATAGTCTCACCTGTCGCACGGGAGACGTGGGTTTGAATCCCGCTCATTTTGTAAAACATTGACAGTGCGGTCCTGCTCATTTTTTTGCTCAGGTTCAAATTTGAATGGCAAAACCAACGACTTGTTTATGTAGCTAAAGAGTGACAGTGACACAAGTTTTCAACACCTAATAAATCACTCAATTTTTACATCAGAAACTTGATTCTTGAGACAGAATCATCTTAATTTTACCCAACAAAGCAAATTTTGCATTTTCTATATACAATCACATCTTATTTAGGTTGAATTCCGATGTCACAATTGCCTCAACACGTCTTGCCGATTATCTGGCCCTCATCGTTTTTAGATTGAATGTTACATGAAATAAAACACGTAAAAGCCCTTTTTTTGTATGGACGCAGAAATGTCTAAATACTACTTTTTTTGCTAAAAAAATGGGGAGTTGGCCAAAAATTATCTGATTATTTAAATGTAAAGTTCTGCTATTGTGTATGGGTACAAAAACCAACATGGTGGCCATCACAAAAATTCTTGTAAATAAATGCGTAAATCCTGGAATTTCTCCAACAGTCTAGATTCTTGCTTTGGCAGTTATCATTCATTTTACGTAAGTATTTCAAGCTAAAGTTACGCTAATTTTTTCCCGTTCATTTCCTTTTTGTCACAAAGTTTCAAAGTGCATACATTTTGCCATTTTATATAATAATTACCTTGAATCCTCAACCAAATATCTCTTGAGACACTCCGGCTTGCTGGCATGCACCAAAACGTTTTTCATGTTTCCACCTAAATCCGGCATTAGAATGCAGCGTGTTTGGGTTTATCGCAGTGAAAGCTGCCACGACGCTCTGCCTGGCCCGGCCCCCTACGAAAAGCCGTGGCGCAACGTCTGCAGGAGCTGTCTCGTCGACTAATAGTTTATGGTGAGAGCATATCGATAACCTTTCAGGCTACAAAGTATCGTGATATATCACCTTTTCGATATATTGTCACACCCCTAATGGAAACGAAGAAATTCACAACAGGGTCTCCGGCTAATGACCATAATAAATGTGCTATAATTAAGTAAAATAATGTCTTCTGTTGTTGCTGCAATTTCACCTGTTCCACACGGCACAGCTTGTCTACTGTCCCCTGGTAATGCTTCATGCAGTCTTCAGCAAGCTGCAGGTGAGTGGAGTACTAGAAAACGCAGCATACTTAGTTAGCATTCCCACAAAGATAAGTAAAAGAACCAGTGTGGACATATCCACACCTTGCTTAGCTCCTTCTGATACTGAGGCATTTTCTTCAACATCTGGGACAGATCCCTCATTGTGGTCTGTTGAAAGACAATCAACATCAAATTACACAAGCCGTCAGTTGTTTATCATAAACCATCCACTGAGGCAAGAACCGAGCACTACAGAGCAACATGTTTGATAACCTAACAAACATTTAGTGAATGTTCATTCTATGTTATGTTGGCATTACTGTTCCTTGGGCATGTTTCACATTTCGTAGAAAGTAAACAAAAAAAATATTTCTTTGGAGATTTGCCATTTTCCAAAATCTTTATACTGTATATGGCGGAAAACACAGAAAAGGCTGAAAAAGCAGTTTCTGCTCTTGCACTCCTCTTTAAAAGAAACTGCTGTATTTTAAGCCAAAACAACTGTTGTGTTTGACAGAACAATATGTCTATATGCTGCCATAGCAGATTCATGGCGCATTAAGCCCCCGAACTGTTTTTAATTTGTCCCTTTTACCCTGAAAACGCCCGTTTACAGACGTCGCGCAACTGCTTTTGTTTCAACCCAGCCATAAAACGAAGGTAATTAATTATATTTATTATTCAAAATGTCTGTTGTTTTTAGCTTAGAATCATTAATTGATGTCTCATATTTCGTTTAAAAAAAAAAAAAAAAGACTTTAAAAAATTATTCACTCACATATTTTAAACTTTTAAACAAATTATGTCACAATGAAAAAAATGGCGTCTGTAAAAAAGTCACAGATATCTACCTCATAACTATCGCTTAATTGTATTTTTTTTTTGTTACTGTCGTGTTTTCTCCAATATGTTAGATGATAAATAATCGATCCAAACAAAAAAAAAAATTGAAAAAAAAAATAAACGTTTAAAAGGGAATATATAAGAAAAAGAAAGTCTCGACCACTCCTTGATGTCTGCGATTTCTGCATCGAGACCCTTGTTATATTACCATGTTTCACCCATAAAATCTCCAAAAAATCCAGCTGTGGTCATTCTCATCTGTGTCTTGACACTCCATGATACATGCTACATGGAGTTTTGGATCGAAACAAGGTAAGTACGCGATAATATATCGTTAAAGTCATGGTGTCTGTAATTCTGCTCTCGCGTGCTCTCACCTCCAGATAGGGTTTTGCTGTTTAAAAAAATGTTGTTTTTTTTTTGTTTTTTTTTCCCAAATGTCCTCCTGTTCAAATTTTTCTTCCCCCAGAAAATTGAGGTTTTAAGCTTTCCAATGATGTATCACACATGCGTTTCGGAAAATTTTGAAAGTTTGGTAAATTGGGGGTCTTAGAGCGAAACTTCAAGTCACCTGAGTGTTTTCCACCATATACTGAAAAAAGATGCAAGGGGAACAGAGAGTTGTAGTCCAACTTCTACCTTTTCTCCAGTGTTCATTCTCTTGCTGGAAGAAAACTCCTTCAGCTGACGTGTCACTTCCCTGAATGTATTGAAAAAATGTTTAGTATATTTCTAGATACGACTTGAGAACTACTGTAAAGATGTTTGTATGATTAGGAAAGTACTCACTGGGACACCTCTGCAATGTGTTTGTGTCTCAGGCTGACCCACAGGTCATCGTCTTCATGCAGAAGAACCTCTTTCTCACGAGAGTCTCCCATGCCACTAGTGTCATACCTGAGCAAAAACAGTTTAAGTCAAATAGATTACAGACAGTCTTTAATTGTTTTAAAAACTTTGTGTACTTGTAAACGTCGTTTTCAATGGGCAGCAAGTCATAGCCCATAGCCTGGAAGGTGAGCTCATGCAGCACAGGTGAGACAGGGTCAAAGGCCCTGTCCAAGATGATCAACTGTGAACGAGCCTTATCTGGACCCTGCACATTTAGACACACAATGTTATCTTTACTCTCAATGTGAAAAGAAGAAGTATACTCATAGAAATCCTGGTCAAAATGGAATAAAATAAGGCTGACCTCTCCCATGGTAGGGTCATCAGCCTTGTAGGCATCCAGTTTATCTTGAACCAGCTGAGCCAGGGTCGCATTGTCTTTGTAGTCCCTAATTTATGGACAGATGCCAGATGGATGGAACCATGTGTGAGGAATAAATACAAATGACAACATTCTGATTCACATTTGAACTACAGCAACAGGCAGCAAGTACAGTAAGTGGTTTGAAACGGATAGAATCACATTTCGCCAGTGGCGTGCACTAGGGTTGTTCTGATCATGTTTTTTTGCTCCCGATCCGATCCCGATCGTTTTAGTTTGAGTATCTGCCGATCCCGATATTTCCCGATCCGATTGCTTTTTTTTGCTCCCGATTCAATTCCAATCATTCCCGATAATTTTCCCCCATCATATACATTTTGGCAATGCATTAAGAAAAAAATGAATAAAACTCGGACAAATATATACATTCAACATACAGTACATAAGTACTGTATTTGTTTATTATGACAATAAATCCTCAAGATGGCATTTACATTATTAACATTCTTTCTGTGAGAGGGATCCACGGATAGAAAGACTTGTGACTTTGTATATTGTGACTAAATATTGCCATCTAGTGTATTTGTTGAGCTTTCAGTAAATGATACTGAAGGCCATGCCCAATGCATGATGGGAAGTGGAACCATGACCAGTGAAACCACGACTGTGTGTAGTGCTACCAATTCATATATCTTCTCTGCGATGGGCTATAATGTAAGGTGTTAAGACAAAGATCAATTGTTACCTTGCTCCCCCCACAAGGTTTCCCATGATATAATTAATTGTAGGAAGAGGGATTGTAAGGTTTTAGCCATTTAAAATAAGGATCTAAAGGCTGCCAAAATTCACTCTACTCACTCTGCGCTGCCTTTTAGCTCTCTGTGTTAGCAAAACGGCGCCATTACAGATGAAGCACTATAATGTATGAGTGGGTCGTGCAGCACATGCATTAATTGCGTTAAATATTTTAATGTGATACATTTTTTAAAAAATTAATTACGGCTGCTATTGGAATAAATTTGATAACCCTACCTTAAGCCTAAACTAAAGACTCTGGATAGGTGTAACATATTATATCTTTAACATTAAATACAATTAGAAAACGATTTAATTAAAATAAATATATATATATATATATATATATATATATATATATATATATATATATATATATATATATATATATATATATATATATATATATATATATATATATAAAAAGGCATGGCTGACATTTTTTTGCCGATTCCGATACTTTGAAAATGACGTGATCGGACCCGATCGGCCGATCGATCGGGACATCTTTAGCGTGCACAGACAATTTGGGGGGCAGGTGCTCAGAGGGGGCAAAAAGGGCACCTTTTGCAGAGTATGTAATTGCCAACCCGGCTGTCTCGTTAGTACAATTTATAAAAAGAAAGAAGAGTCATTGCAGATGTATTACGTAATTATATACAGTATTTATTCTATATTTAAAAAGTAGCAACCTATTCCAAACCAGCAAGGGTCAACAAAACATTTTATTCTTTCCTTTCGTGGCATGATTGCTACTGCAAGTGGTAAATATATATATATATATTTTTTTAAACACAAATATGAATCAGCCTGCTTAGTGACATTACAACAGGGCACACACCAGTGTTGTTAATAACAGTGTTAGAATATAACGGCGTTATCTTTGTCAGTAGTGAGTAATCTAATTACTTTTCCCATCTTTTCATGCCAATGCCGTTACTGAGGATGTGAAGACGCACTTTACTACAATTTGGTTGAGTGACGCAGGAGACACGGAGAGAGCAGTTGCAAACGTGATGCTAGGTGGCTCGCAGTAGCATCTAGCGTGGCGAGTGTCATCTTAAACTCTCAGGCAACTTTTTTTTTTTTTTTAACATACAATTCGTGGCGTTCAGGTGGGTATAATGGACTGTTTTCCTGTTGAGTATGCATTATCATCAGCAAGTGGGCGTTGTGCTACAATATAATAATAACCCAGATAGCAGACCGACATTGAAAAGATGTTGGATCAACGTTCCGCTGTCGATCTTATGTTGTTGAATCAACGTTGACAGCGGACGTTGATTTGTCATCATTTTTGCACCCTCAATTAATGTGGTTTCTATGTTGAAATCCTTACAAAACCTAAACGTCATTTCTGTTCTTAATAATATTGGAACAACGCTGAATCAATGTTAAGTTTTCCTTCATTTTCAACCATGACGCTATTATTGCCTTCAAAGATACCTTTATTTAGAGGTCCTGCTTTACAGACAGAAGAAACAGCTAGGCTGACTAATAAAATATTATACTGACTAAATAATAAAATAAAAACTTAGATTTCAATTTTTTTTTTCTTTATTATTTTTGGAGTTCATCAACTATAAAACAATGTTTACCCAACCATCGCTTGACAAACAATAGAACAACGTTGTTTCAACGTCGACAAGTGTCAGTATTTCCAACATTGATTCAACATTGTTTATTTTTTAAAATTTAAAGGTCAAACATACTGATTCAATGTCAGTCTGCTATCTGGGAATTAGGTTTTGTTATTTATCATCAAAAATAGTCACTTGCCCTAAAATTTTCTATGATGTATCCATAAACCTTGTGTGATTTCTTTTAATCATTACAACTAGAGCAAAGACAGGAGAGGGAAGAGATTCAGAGCCTCACCTGCATATTGAAAAATATATCTATATACTGTATATTAAGGGTGTGACAGTACCCACAAGTCACGGTTCAGTACGTACTTCGGTACGGGGTCACGGTTTGATGCGGTTACAGTACAACAGGAAAAACAAAAAGGCTTTTCTTTTCTCACATCATTTGAATGTTAAAATTTGCATACCATTACACTCTTATATACAGTAGGTAAAATTTTAAAATAAATAAATAAATAAAGTAAAATGTGTGACCTATGTTTTTTTTGGGGGGGGGGGCAGTTCAATTCAATCTGTTAATATAAGCATATTTGATGTGAAAGACATTATAGAATTGATCATGTAATAACGTGTACAATGTGCAGGTTGTGTGTATGGAGTGAATAGAGTAATACAACCATATTAAATGGGTGCATTCTGTAGATTATGCTATGGAGACTTAAAACTCCAATGTATTTTATCTATTTATTTACCGGTGAAATGTACACTGGGACACTGCACATCAATACTGGGGCACATACCCCAGTGAAATACAGCATATCTGGTGACACCCATGCATCAAGTTAGGCATGTTTCCTAGCCCCAAATTACTACTGGACTGTCTCAGAAAATTAGAATACACAATATTCTAATTTTCTGAGACAGTCCTGTATATTGTTCTATGTAAAGGACGTCAGCCAAGGTCGGCCCCCCACATTTTTACCACGCCAAATCTGGTCCCCTTTGCAAAAAGTTTGGACACCCCTGCTTTAAATGGTGGATTAATGTACAGGACTGTCTCAGAAAATTAGAATATTGTGTATTCTAATTTTCTGAGACAGTCCAGTACTTATTAAAAATTTGTGATCACAAAAGTTTGATAAAAATTGAGTTAGGTTCACTTATCATATTTAATTAAGTTGTATATTAGCATTTACAGTGTAAACCTTGGTCACCATAAATGAAGGATTTCAGTGGCTAAATGAAATAGCTTACTTAGCTAAACTGTTGTGAAGTGGCCTTTTTGACAGGCACAATTTTGTTTATAAGTTTATGGAAAGACTGTTGATGCTTTTTTTTATACATATACCTGTATATATTTCTGATTATGTTCACCTCTTGAGTTGAACAGCAACTGAAGACAAATAAGCACTAAGTGAAAGTGGAAGCCTACCCATAAAATGAATCATCAAATTATTGTATTGTCCTCACTGTAGATCTACTGTATCGCCAAAATATCTTCAACACACAAAACGGGCATGGCTGCTCTTATATCTTTTCCGTCCCTTTGTGCTCACCCTCGGTATCTGACGGCAGGGTACTCCTTAAGCGTGGCACACAGTGTGGCCAGTTGCTCAGCCAGCCTCTCCATTACAGGGTTCTTCAATTGGGTCTTATGGGGGCTGTAGAAACTGTGGAAGGCATCAGCATTGTCCAGAGAGTACACCTACGCAGAGAGGACCAAACAACTTGGGTGAGTTTTGCTGCTTCTTATAGTCGTGTTCTTCTCTCATTTTATGAACATTAATTATTCTCTAGCACCAGATAACTCCCAATTGAGCGAATGTTTTTTTTCTAATATTACGAATGTCGCAACATACAAAATTTTCAGGTTAAGACACGCCTCGAAGGGAAAATATTGCCTCTTGTTAAGAAAGAAATTTCAGGATATGAAAGGCAAAAATACAGTATGGCTGGTACTCGCAGCTCCTGAACGTAACATACTTATAGCTGCTCTGCCATTGGCTATCGCCAAGCATTCCTGGCATCCAGTTGGCTATGAGCAGAGGTGGGTAAAGTAGCCAAAAATTTTACTCAAGTAAGAGGAGCGTTAATTCAAAATGAATATAATACTCGAGTAAAATTAAAAGTAGTGATCCAAAAAAAGTACTCAAGTACAAGTAAAAAAGTATTTGGTGAAAAGAATACTGAAGTAATGAGTAACATTGTGAATAACTACTATCGATGCTTGATTTAAAAAAAATAATAATTCTCAGCACAAAGTTATCTATATGATGTGTTATTATTACACTGTACTATAACCTATTACATAACGTCATTAAGGCAAAGAAATACCCCAAAAATCATTTAATTCCGACAAAGGAAAAAAAAATCTACAGAAATAAAAGCATAATTCGTCCAAGAGCATGACTGCCATCTAGTGGATATTTCCTATTATGAAATTACAAGGATAAGATCTCCAGTTTTCTATGGTCAATCGGTGCCAAATAAAAACTGGGATGAGCACACTTTCGTGTCATGTTGATGGCAGCGCTCAATGTCAAAGTGGTACCTCTACATACAAAGTTAATTCGTTTCAAGAACTTGTTTGTAAGTCGAAATGGTCGTATGTTGAGCAGGATTTTCCCATAAGAATACATTACAATTCCATTAATTCGTTCCAGAGCCCGAAAACCTACGCTAAATCCTTAATAAGTACTTCTGGTACTATTGCAAATAGATACTACACAGAGCAAAACAAATAAATTATTATTAAAAATTGGAATAATAATATAATAATAGTAATAATAATAATAATAATAATAATACCTGTAATAATGTAACAAATCGGGTTCTAATGTGGTGAATGTGTTTTGCGTGGTGAGGTGACAGGGTGAGAGAGGACTTTTTACTTTCACTTTTCATGTTCAGCTGCGGCGAACAGTAGCCATGTTTCGTTGGACAAGTTCTGAAATAAATGATTAAAAACCTGACAAAGCTGGCGATTTTGGGGGTAATGTTACAATCATAATAATTGTCACCTTAACTTATAAAGACTGGCGAACGTAGGAGGACAATCGAGATCATAGACATTCTACGGCTGTATTGTCGAGCCAATTTACGGACGCGCACACCACGCTCATATTTTTCCATCATTTTCATCTTCAATTGGTAAGCCTCACTTTTTCCTTTTTTTCCCACCTGCACTAGCATTCTTGGAACCCATGTTTTTTTTCTCACAAGAAAGTCCGCCGTGCGTCCGTCTTGCGGGAAAACAAAGAAACAGCGGCGCTATCATAAATCGTCGTATTTTGAGTACGTTGTCGGCTGTAGAAACAAATGGCGAATCAAATTTCACCTCGGATGTCGAAAAGATCAGGTGTCGAAGCGATCGTATGTCGAGGTACCACTGTGCTTCATTATTTACAGTGCTTTAAAGAAGCCACGTGTTTGAACAGGCCGGCATGATCATCGAACGTCAAGCCTGATTGGTATAATCGAGTCACGTGATTATTGTAGATTAAGTAGAATCTAGTATGTAGAAAAAACAGGAAAAATGTAAAGACGAGTGTAGCTCAAAGTAAAGGCGTAAGAGTAGCGTTTCTTCTTTTACAAATCTACTCAAGTAAAAGTAAGAAGTATAGCTCTGTAAAACTACTCTCAGAGTCTTTTTTTAAAAAGTTTCTCAAGTAAATGTAAGGGAGAAAATGTAACAAGTTACTGCCCAACTCTGGCTGAAAGGGACCTCTACTGCAACAGTATGTGTGTATTGTAGTGTCCTCTTCATTCACCTCTTGTGTTCAGACAGCTTTACATAAGTGTATTAACTTTTATTCTTTATTCTTGTTTTTTTTTTACATTATGCACAACTCAAATTTTATGTTTATTGTGCAATAATCTAAATTGTAACATGTATTTGTTCCATGTTTTGATGCATTATATCTTTTCTCGTATTCACTGTATTACTCTAACACACCCAATGTAAAATGAATAGCATTTATATCATAGTTTAAGAAAAACAAGCAGAAGATATTTGATATTATGAACAGTTGGACATGGCATGATTAAAACTTGCAGTGCAAAGACAACGGGCAGATAAGGACTGAAAGATGCAGGACGCCTTCTGACCACGGAAGCCCAACGCGCACATCATGCAGCTGACTGAGCAAGATTGGCGCTGACAACCAGGTGATAGGCAAGACATCTACAAGCCCACGTCTGCACCATCAAATCCCCCATTCAACTCTTCCTGACAGTCCAGAACAAATGGCAGGACATCTTGTCTGGCCACAAGGAACATTTGATACGGAGGAACCCGCGACCGAGAAGTGAACACTCAGCACTCACGTGGCGATGAGGATGGCAAAATCCTTAATTCTCGTTGTTGCCCTGACAACAGTACCGCCCGAATCCTCCTGTCCAATCCACAAACAGACAATAATCCTAAACAACGCCCAAACACACACTTCTTTCGGACCACAGCCCGCCTCACCAGAGCCTTTAAAAGACTGAATGTTTAACTAATCGTTGTCATTTTTCTCAGGAATCTTTTGTTGACTTGTGATATGGTGACCCTGGATCCTCGTCTGGGTTTCTCTGTGCTGTATGATTGCTGTCGACTCGGAATAGATAGTCAACTTATGTTTCGAAGCCTTTTTCCAGCTTTTAAAATTGAGTCTGTACAAGGGGTTAAGACTAAGGTGAACACGCGGAGTTTGGCCTTTTGGCTGGGTTGTCGGGATCCCACCGGCTAAGGCCGGTGGAATCACAGTTCCAGCGGTCTGACTGGCGTGATTCCGCCTATCTGGCTGAAAGGTCAGATTCCTTCAATTATAAAAGATTTATGTCTGAATTTTGGGGGGCTCGGAACGGATAAGGGCATTTACATGGAAAACGCGTCTCTACTTACAGAATTTTTAAGTTAGGAAACTACTTCCTTACCAATTTATTTCATGAGTAGAGTTGCCACTGTACTAACAAGCCACACTGTCCTCTCTTACGGTTTTTGACAATCCATCTACAATTTGAACATGTCCTTGCTTCATTTCCTTCCATCTCTCCTGTTTTCTTCCTCCATCCATCCCTGACGCCTCCTACCCCATCTGCCCACAATCACATGACCAAGCTTCTGCAATGCAGAAGGGTCCCTGTGTTAGTCCTGCTACAATTGGCCGAGACTCACTGCGTAGATCTTTGCTCATCCAAAAGGGGACTTGTGCATCAGCATGTGGGCGGGGCTATGAGGCAGCACTTTGCCTGGAGCATGAAATCACTGACTCTGAATTAATAACAGTAGACAGGATGGAGCAAAGCACGGTGGGGAGAGAGAAGTCATCCTTGGATAAAGTAAAGGAGGAATGCCAAATAAACGTTGAGGGGGTGAACTTATTGTATATAATAAGGGCAATAATGTGAGATTTGTGAATGAAAGAGACAATCAGATAGGCGGGCTGATATTGCTATTGCAAGTCTGATGACTCAGTAACATTGTGTTCAGTGAACAATTGATGGTTTGTCATTACCTTTATGTGCCTCTGTTACTGTTCTTGTCTGTCCAATCCAGCTGCACAATCTATCTCAGCCTGCTATTCTCTAAATCCCAATATGTTTACAATCAACTGACTGTTGATAAAACTTGCAAATTACCGTCAACTTCCCTATATTAGAAATGACAGTTTTGAGAACAATTCACAGCCAATGATGTTTATAAAATACAGTGGTGCCTCTACATACAAATTTTAATTCGTTCCAGGACGTGATTTGTGAGTCGAAATGGTCGATTTTCCCATAAGAATACATTAAAAATCAATTTGTTTGTTCCACAGCCCAAAAACCTATGCTAAATCCTGAATAAACACTGCAGGTACAATTACAAATAGCAATTTAGGACAATAAATCGCTATGTTTTCCTTAATTTTTAACCCTGCAGGTTATAGTTAAGTGCGGCTTATTTGCTGATTTATTTGGGTTAATAGGTAACACTTTATTTGACAGCGCCGTCATAAGACTGTCATAAGACCGTCAGAATTATGGACATTACTAAATGCTTATGGCATTTAGTGTCATCCGGCAAGTTTCTCACTAACTCCATTTATGTCCAGCTTGGATCTTTTACTGTACATCCATTCAAAAGTGAGATAATTTGCCGAATAACACTAATTGACATCTGTTATTAGCATTCATAAATGCTCATGACAGTGTCATGTCATAATTATGATTGTCTATTGACAGTCTCATGGCACCACTGTCAAATAAAGTGTTACCAAATACCATAACTAGCAATTAATGAAACAACTGGAACAGTAGCTGAAGAAATAATTAGCACAGAACATGATTTTCAATTGTTATTTACATCTGTAGCGCTGCAATGCATGCTAGGAGCTATGTTGGACCACAACAGTGTTGACAGTAGGTGGCAGCAGAGGTTGACTGTCTCCCCCAAGGGAGCAGTGATGACCAAATGACGTTTCTTGAAGCAATGAAGCTTTGCAGACAAGTGGCTCAAAGCTTCATTGCTTCAAGAAACGTCAAGAAACTTTGCAGACAAGTGGCTCAAAGCTTCATTGCTTCAAGAAACGTCATTTGGTCATCACTGCTCCCTTGGGGGAGACAGTCAACCTCTGCTGCCATGGTGTCATGGTGGTTCATTTGGTTTTATGACAGTCGTTTGACGCAGTTGTCAAATAAAGTGGTACGGGTTAATATCTTTTGGTGTTAATATCCCATAATACAGTGAGGACAGCAGCAGCTCATAGTCCAGTACGGCTTCTCTATGAACAAATGTCGTTTTCGTGCCAAATTTGGTGGGTGGCGGCTTATAGTGCGAAAATTATAGTACACATAAAAAAACAAATAAATTACAATTACAAATCAGACTAATATAATAATAACTAGAAACTTCAATTTCTGGAGATATTGCGATGGGGCTTTACTGTGGTAGATACAGATCTATCAGGTCACTTCCTGTTGATTTGGGGACATTTCGGGGACATTTCCTGTAGATATCAGATAATTTCCTGTTGATTTGGGGACATTTGGTGGAGACATCCCTTTGATATCAAGTCATTCCTGTTGATTTGGGGACATTTGGTGGAGACATCCCTTTGATATCAAGTCATTCCTGTTGCGTTGGGGACATTTGGGGGACACGTCCCATTTGATATCAGGTCACTTTCTGTTGATTTGGGGACATTTGGGGGGCACGTCCTGTTGATATCAGGTAACTTCCTGTTGATTTGGGGACATTTTGGGGACACGTCCTATGGATATTAGGTCACTTCCAGTTGATTTAGGCACATAGGTTTTTTTTTTTTTTTTTTTTTTTTTTTTTTTTTTTTTTTTTGCCATTGAAAATGAATGGGAAATTTGAACAAACCTGGCCGTCGACAGCATGGTCGTGCATGGCTGTCAATTGCATCGACTTACTTGGGTGCCAGTTAAATGTCAATGGGCTGTCATGGTAAATGGTCAAAAATGATAAGGACCTATGTTTTCCTGCCATTGAAAATGAATGGGAAATTTGGACGTGCATGGCTGTCAATGGCATCCCATTAGAAATGAATGGGACAGTTTTTGGCAAATTCTTTAGACAACTTTTATGCCTTATACCGTCCTGGAATTTTTTATGTGTAAATTATGCGATTTGGTCAAAAATTGTAGGACGAGATACATTTTGATTTGATTTTTTTTTTCTGTTTTTTTTTTTTTTTTTTTTTTTTTTTTTTTCAAAAAAACCCGCTTTTACTGGCGAACGTAAAAATTTGGGGTGTCATTTGAAAAATTCCCTGACTCACGCAAAAATTTTGATATTTGAAAGGTGACGGTAGGTCATTTTACTGTCTGGGGCTTTGCCCCATCTATTGATTATAATAATAACGTAACGAATCGGGTTCTAATGAGGCAGTTGTGTTTTGCATGTTTTTCCTGAACACACCGTGTGACTGACAACAAAAGTGCGTTAGAGTGGAAAGCTTTAACTTTCTCTTTTCATGTTCTGTTGTTGTTGACATCGGCTACGACCGACAGAAACCTGACGAAGCTGGCAACTTCCTTGCCGATGGTACAATAATAATAATAATAATAATGGGAGATCGTAGACATATTGCAGCTGTATTGTCGAGCCAGTTCACTGACGTGCACGCCAGGCTCATATTTTTCTATCATTTACCTCTTAATTTCAATGGCAAGCAACACCTTTTTTCCCTTTTTGCAATGTCGTAATATGTCGAGACAAATGACGAGTCAAATTTTACGTCGGATGTCGAAATGATTGTATGTCGAAGCGATCGTATGTCGAGGTACCACTGCAGTAAATTCACGATCCTTTTCACATTTGTTTTCATCAGTGAACAGTGAACAGGGCGAAATCACAGATGTTTACCTGAGACTCATATGGCAAGAAGGCGATGTTGATCTCTGTCAGTGTCTTGATGGTTTTGGAAGCACGGCTCTTCACCAGCTCATTGAACAAAGGATCGGGGCAGGCTGATGGAGAGAGGATTAAATGTTTAAACTAGGGCTTTCAAACGATTAAATTTTTTTATTGAGTTAATCACAGCTTAAAAATGAATTAATCGTAATTAATCGCAATTCAAACCATCTCTAAAATATGCCATATTTTTCTGTAAATTATTGTTGGAATGGAAAGATAAGACGGATGTATACATTCAACATGCTGTACAAAGTACTGTATTTGTTTATTATAACAATAAATCCACACGATGGCATTAACATTATTAACATTCTTTCTGTTAAAAGGATCCACGGATAGAAAGACTTGTAGTTCTTGAAAGATAAATTTTAGTTCGTTATATTAATTTTATATTAAAACCCCTCTTAATGTTTTTGTTTTAATAAAATTTGTAAAATTTTCAATCAAAAAATAAACTAATAGCTCGCCATTGTTGACGTCGCCGAGCGGTGACATCACATCGTGATCCCTGCCGTTCTTCCACAGTGTCTTTAACTATGTAAGGTAGTGATTGAAATACACCACAAGGTGTCAATGGCGAGTTTTAAAATTAATTAGAGATCTAGCCAAGGCAAAGTCTGAGTAAGTTTTATGTGTATTTTGCATAGCTATTTTGATTGGGAATGCCAGTTCTCTTTGCATTGAGCGCTTTTCTTTTTGTGAACATTATTTTTTGAGAGATAGGAGTATCATTTTTGTTGTGCTTTCACTAAAGGATACTTTAGCAACTTAACTTTTCCGACCAAATGCATGATAGGAGGTTGGGCAACCATGACTGTCAGTGGTGGCTGCAAATGGTATACAGTATGTTCTGCGTTGTGTTCAATTAGGCGTGTTAAGAAAAAGAACGTCTCCTGCTCCGCCCAAATGCATGATGGGGGGTTGGGCAACCATGACTGTCAGTGGTGGCTGCAAATGGTATACAGTATGTTCTGCGTAGTGTTCAATTAAGCGTGTTAAGAAAAAGATCGTCTTTTGCTCCGCCCAAATGCATGATGGGAAGTTGGGCAACCATGACTGTCAGTGGTGGCTGCAAATGGTACACAGTATGTTCTGCGTTTTGTTCACCTAGGCGTGTTAAGAAAAAAAATGTCTCCTGCCCCGCCCAAATGCATGATGGGAATTTGGGCAACCATGACCGCTAGTAGTGGCTGCCAAGGCTTAAGCCAATAAAAGGTGTGGTCTAATGATTGCCTGTGTCCACTCGCATTTCTCTGCCTTTTCGCTCTCAATGTGTTAAAACGGCGTCAAATGTTTGAGGCAACGCGTGCGTTAATTGCGTCAAATATTTTATCGTGATTGATTTTAAAAAATTATTACCGCCTGTTAAATTTGCCAGCCCTAGTTTAAACGTTATGAAAATATGGTCTCTCTATAATCCAAGCAAGAGCTTGGTTTGCATTACAAGCAGTAAGTTTTGTTTTATTAATATTGTAGACATTTGTAGTTGTGGCAGATCGGTAGCCACAAAAGTACTATAACTGCTATTTGTGAATGAAAAGGCTTTTATTGCCTTATTATTTTTGGTTTCATTTAGTGTATGAAACAGCAACTCTGATTTTAACACCCGGGTTGTCGTAACCAGAAAGGTTAGATCATTGTGCTGTCCAGGTTGGAAGGAGGAGATCCGCATCAAAAGCAGAGATTGTGCCATCTTGCAAATACTTACAGTCGGTGAAGAAAACATGGGCTGCTTTGTATTTCGCTGAATGAGGGTCTTTGAAGTCTCCAATGAGGGTATGGACCGACTGGGGAAGGAGAGTCAGAAGCCATGAGGAGATCTGATAGTATACTACTTGTAAGCATGCACTACAATGGCATGTATTTACATTTACAGTCAGTTGAAAAAATTAGGACACCCTATGGAAGCCTGTGTCTTCTAACATATTTGGATATAAATTTTAACAATCTTGAGAGATTCAAATAATAGAACTAAACAATTAAATCTAAAAAAAAAAAAAAAAAAAGTTATTTTATAACTTCCTGTAAAATGTAATTTTAAATAAATGTTATTTCTGTTCAGGAATAAATTAGGAGACCCCAACATTCAATCCTACTTCAAATGGTTAAAATCACACACAAGTGTATCACATCAGCACATGATTAGAACATCATGACCCAGTGTTTTGAAGGAAGCTTGCCTTATTGAAACCTCAAATTTAGTTTGGTGTGCCCCTGACTGTTGAAGTGAGAGAAAACACCATGGTAAGATCAGAGTCAGTGTAGTCAATGCCAGCGTGAATGTAGACAAAGACTAGGACTTCTGGACTAATGTTCTTTGGACAGATATATCTAAAATTGAATTATTTGGACACCAGAACAGAGGACATGTTTGGCTTAAACCCAATACAGCAATACATGAAAACAACCTAATTCCAATTGTGAAGCATGGAGGGGGAAGTGTCATGGTTTAGGGATGCTTTGCTGCAGCAGGACCTGGCCAGCTCACCCTGATACAATCCACTATGAATTCTACCGTGTATCAGAAGGAAAAAGAAGGCTTGAGGAACATGTGTGATCATCTGTGAAAAAATTCAAGCTGAAGCGAAACTGGACACTGCAACATGACAATGACCCAAAACATATCAGAAAATCCACCAAGGACTGGCTGAAAAGGAAGAATTGGAGAGTCCTGGAATGGCCGAGTCAAAGCCCAGATCTTAACCCTATTCAGATGCTGTGGGGTGACTTGAAACAGGCTGTACATGCAAGAAACCCCTCAAACATCTTACAGCTGAAATAATTCTGCGTTGAGGAGTGGGGCAAACTTTCTTCAGACCGATGTCAAAGACTGGTAGATTGCTACAAAAAACGTCCCACTGAAGTTATTTCAGCCCAAGTGTGTAACACTAGCTATTAGGTGGTAGGGTGTCCTAACTTTTTCCTCAGTTAGAATATGCATTTTTGTTGATACATTTGGTTTAATGAGTAAAACAATGCTAATTTTTGTTGTTTACCTGCAATAAATCACTTTCTTTTCCAGAGATAAAGAAAAAAAGATCAAACATTGATATGTGAACATTTCTTATTAAAGAACTGAATATTTCATGGGGTGTCCTATTTTTTTCACATGACTGTATGTGTCAAATGGAGAAAATGAAGTATCTATTGAGGGGATGTTCATTTGTCTTACTTTAATTTGACTAATAGTCATTTGAGCATCATAGCACAGCTACAATTTGAAAAAACATTATATATACAATTGTTTTCAATTAAGGCGGCGCGATGACCGAGAGGTTAGCACGTCCGTCTCACCAGGGTCGACAATATAAATGGGCCTGGTGGGACCAGAAAAAAATAATTTGTTGATTGAAAAAAAAAAAATCTTATTTCACAAAGTAATTCGCAGTGGTTCCCTGTTTTGATGACGTTACGCTATCCCGGTTAAAGACAACCTTACAGTCTATGCAGCTAGTCGTTGCTCTCCGTGGGGCGTAAAGACACCTCGTTTGTTCTTTCGCTCCCGCATGAACGCGAGCAACCTGATTACTGCTGCTGATTGATTGTCAGTATCTCAGTACCCACCTAACATTATACTACAAGACGACAAGTTTCTGAAACCCCCAGCACCCGGCCAAGCACCAAGGAAAAAAGACCACTCAAGAAAGAGAAAGCCAAATCCAATATGAAAAGAAAAGGGAGAAAAAGTTTCAGCCCCAGTGGCGAGGCCACTGGAATTGGCTCGGCTACGATGAGACAAAAAAATCGGGGTTTACTGTGATGTTTACAGGTCAATGCTCCCAAAAGTTAACAAGTATAAAACCTATGGTGTTAACATAACGTTATATATATTATCATAAGGACGGTCTAGCCTGAAAATCGGTATCCATAATTGCCTTAGTCATCTCTTTGATTTCTAAATTGTTGCCATGCCAACCAAGCCGCAAGCCGCGGGCCGCCTCCCCCTCAAAAGCGGAAATTGAGGGGGGGGCAGTGCCCCCCTGGTGGCCAAAAAAATGTCATTGCATGTAATCGCATATAAATAAAATTAATGGGGAAGTTCAGAATTTTGAAATAAGACTTAATCTTCATGTTGACGGGGGATTAATTAGTTGGTGGAGTTGATTTCAACAAATTCCGTGAAGTTTGTTAGTTATTTGTTAGTTTCGGGAATCCGGAGTGGCTAAGCTAGCGCTCACCTTTTCTGTAGGTGTGATCAGAAAAATGGCCTCTAGGCTGGGAAGAGGCTCTCGCCGCTTGTTGATGTCCTCCACAACTGGATGAGCAGTAAAAAATACAAAATACATTGACATAGCAGTAGAGGTCGACCGATATATCGGCCGGCTGATATATGGACTTTTTTCGGCCACTGGCCAATTAACAAATGAAATAAGCCGATGAAAACAAAAAAACAACGGTAGGACCCCGAAAGGACCCTGCAGCAGCTTGAAGGCAGGCTGCAACAGGAAGCTTCAGGTTTGCCTGTGTTTTAAATATTGTAGGATTTTTTTTTTATCTTCCATGTGAGAATATGCATTGTTGTTTTAGCCTTTTAAGGTGTTTACTGAGTGATCTTTACACTGTAACTGTAACTCATAGCATTAGCGTTAGCATTAGCTTTCGCATGGCAACCATCCACTTAAACTCTCACATTGTAAATTTGAAGTTGTTGAAGCATATTTTTTTTTAAATTGCCTTTCATAATCTATGTGCCTTTTTAAAAAAAGGATATCGGTTTCAAATATCAGTTTACAAAATCGCCTTTGGATATCAGCAATCGGCTGAAATTTTTTTTTAGTTATGGGCAATCGAAAATCCCCTATTGGTCGACCTCTACATAGCAGTTGCACTTACAGAAGTAGACATATATTGTTGTTTCACATGGAAACAGGTTGAAAGAGACAATTCACTCACTGGTTATGCCTTCCGTCATGATGTCTGTCATCTTGCAGCAAGAGGACAACATCCTCATGCTGAGTTGGTCCACAATCAGCGCCTGGAAAGAAGACAGCAATAGTAAATTGCTTTATGCCAATATCCATTTTTCAGGGTTTTAAGCTTTTATATTAAAGATGATTGAGTGGGTGTTTCAATTTGTCATTGTGGCTGTTATGCAAACAATCTTGCAGCAGGCATTGTATAATAATGACTTTTTTTTTACCTTCCATTCTCCCTTCTTTTTCACCTTCTTGATGACATCATTCATAATTTCTGCAACAGATAAGAAGGATCTTCATTAGAATATACTCAGTATGTATCACTGACAGTACAGTACCGTACAAAGCATTGTATGTACTTATGTGCCATGTCCAAAATTTGCTAGTTGCTTGTTTGATGATGTACTGGAGCAGCTCTACATACCAGCTTTTTAATATCATTACTTAATTGAATCATTTCATTATTTTTTTAAATAAAAATTTAATTTAAATAAGTTTGATTGCAATAACTAAGATGACTGCACCACTAATTGCAACAAGCTACTAGTTCTGTTCTGCAATGCCAATGCAACTCTACAGTCAGGACAATAGCTCGCACAAGTTACGCAAGTTTAATAACCACAATCCAATGACAGCTCTCAAAGGTCATTGAGTAATACTTCTGGATATTGGCCTGATTCCCTTGCAACCCATCTATGTTATATTAAAACAAATGAATTTGGAGTCACCAGGCTTAGAATAGGAAACAATTTCACATGTGTTCATCACAGGATTGAAGACATTTCAAAGTGCGGTATCTGTATTTGTAAACATTACACAGATAGACAGGTGCATTCTTGAGAAGTGAAAGGATCCTTTTATGTCCTGCATGTGGCTGGCAGCAAAAAATAGGAAGAAAAATGCAAAAAGGAAGAACAATTTTTGACTAGATCAGAAGCAACAACCCACTCTGAGTCAACGATACTCTATCAGGCCTCCTTTTGGAATAAAGTGATCCCTCCCTATTCCGCGCTTCAGACTTTGTGCTCATAGTCCATCGCAGATTTTATTTCAAATTTACAAAAAAATACAGTATTTTATATGAAAATGTTTATATTAGGGCTGTCAAAATTATCGCGTTAACGCGCGGTAATTAATTTTTTAAATTAATCACGTCAAAATATTTGACGCAATTAACGCACATGTCCCGCTCAGAAAGACTTCTGCCTTTTGGTAAGTTTTACAGCAAGGCTTTTTGTGCTGTCCAACAGCGAACTCTTGTGGTCGCTTTGCGACATGGTTTATTGTTTTCTTGCCAGTTCATTATGGCTGCACGACGTCTCAGGCTGATAATGTTGTGCTTATATGATCCTTGGACAAGATTTGTCCGTAAGTATGGTTGTTGTAAAGAATGTACATATTATGTTAGTAAGCGAAATATTATATTTTTTGTATGAGATGCTTTTTTTTTTATGTTTAGTGAACCTGTATAGCGTGCTAAGCTAACGTTGTTGCTAATGCAATGCTTGTGTACTTTTATTTTGTAGTTTTACGACGGTCTAAAGAGGACAATGGTTTGAGGCCATTTTATTAATAAATCAGATGAAAAAGGAAGAAGTCTAATTATTAAGGCGTCGTTCACTAGCTGTCTAGCTTTGGAAAAAGTAGACGCTTCGGAGTGAGGACAGCATAGACAGATTTAAATGACAGTAGAGTGAAATGCCCATTACAGTCCTTATGTAACGTATGTTGAATGTATATATCCATCTTGTGTCTTATCTTTCCATTCCAACAATTTATTTTACAGAATATATATATAATTTACAGAAAAATATGGCATATTTTATAGATGGTTTGAATTGCGATTAATTACGATTAATTAATTTTTAAGCTGTAATTAACTCGATTAAAAATTTTAATCGTTTGACAGCCCTGGTTTATATGCATTTATGTATGTACAAATCATTGTTTTCTTTTAGATTTATCTCATTTATATCATAATCATTACATTTGCAGTACTTAAAAACCATGTATAAAAAATATATATATATATACACCTATAAAGTGGCATAAGGCTACAACAACTAATCGATTAATAGATAGATAGATTTATTAACAGACTCAACGTCCAAGCCACAACCGAACACTACAATAGTTGCCAACTAATTTGATAATCGATTTTTGCCGGCAGCTCTGAGCAGTCTTTGTTTGTGTGTAATGCGAGGCTGCTCGCGTGCGCCAGAGATGACAGCAAGAGAGAGAGAGTTCACTGCAAGTCGCCTACACTCAGGTTGGGTTGCTGAATCAATAACTTTATGAAATGTCGAAAGCTAGATCGTCTTTTGTGTTGTTAGATCCAGTCTGCCTTCGTCCGATGTCAGTAAATGATGCCAATTATATTGTTTGTATTCTTTGTTGATGAGACGCTAATACTTAGCACAGAGCGCTAAGCTAGTTAGCGATTATGCTGATCAGTGTCTTAAGTGTCTGTACTGTATTGTGTTTTGAAGAAGCATATTAGCGCTTGACTTATTGTTAGATAGTATCTGTTGTCCCATTTCTTTCTATCAACAACCCACACACATAAACCAATTCAAATAGCAGCTCAAAGTCATAAAATCTCATTCAACTGTAAATTGTGCTTTGAAATTGGATTTGAATTGTATTTATGAACAACTGTTTGATAAAGAAAGCTGATTCATTACAGCCTGCCTCCTTCTTATTCTATTTTGTTGTTTAGCTATTTTAAAGAAAATAAATGACTCATTGACACAATTTATATCAACATTTGGCAGCAATAACTTCAACCACACGCTTCCTGTAGCTGTAGATCAGTCTGGCGATCAGGACTAATCTTGGCCCGTTCTTCTCTACAAAACTGCTGTAGTTCAGTCAGATTCCTGGGATGTCTGGCATGAATCACTGTCTTTAGGTCATGCCACAGCATCTCAATGGGGTTCAAGTCTGGACTTTGACTTGGCCACTCCAGATCGTGTATTTTGTTCTTTGAAACCATTCTGAAGTTGATTTACTTACGTTTTGGATTATTGTCTTGTTGTAGCATCCATCCTATTTTTAGCTTCAATTATCTGACAGACAGCCTCAGGTTTTCCTGCAAAACATCCTGATAAACCTTTGAATTCATTATTCCATTAATGATTGCAAGTTGTCCAGGCCCTGAGGTAGCAAAAAAGCCCCAAAACATGATGCTTCCTCTACCATGCTTCACGGCGGGATGAGGTGTTGATGTTAGTAAGCTGTTCTATTTTTTCTCCACACGTGATGTTGTGTGTTACTCCCAAACAATTAAACTTTGGTTTCATCAGCCCACAAAATATTTTGCCAAAACTTCTGTGGAGTGTCCAAGTGCCTTTTTGCGGACATTAAACAAGCAACAATGTTTTTATTTTTTTTAAGACAGCAGTGGCTTCCTCCGTGGAATCCTCCCATGAACACCATTCTTGGCCATAGTTTTACATAGAGTTGATGTGTGCACAGAGATATTGGACTGTGCCAGTGATTTCTGTAAGTCTTTAGTAGACACTCTAGGGTTCTTTTTTACCTCTCTGAGTATTCTGCGCTGAACTTTTGGCGTCATCGTTGGTGGACGACCACTCGTTGGGAGAGAAGCAAAAGTGTCAAACTCTCTCCATTTGTAGACGACTTCTCTGACTGCCGATTGAACATTGAACATCCAGACTTTTAAAGATTGTTTTGTATCCTTTCCCAGCTTGATACAAATCAACAATCCCTGATCACAGTTCTTCAGACAGCTCTTTTGACCGAGCCATGATGGACATCAGACAGTGCTTCTTCTTAAGAATATTCTTAACTGGTGTGTGTTTTATAGTGGGCAGAGCAGTTTTAAACCACTCATCAGTAACTGGGCACACACCTGACTTAAATTGTTTGGTAAAAATTGGCTTCAATTGCTCTTTAAGTCTCCTTAGACAGAGGGTTCACTTACTTATTTTCCCCCCCTTCTGTCATTGTTTGCATGCTATCCTTATTAAAATATGAAAACCTATGTGTTGTAGTGGTGTGTTGGGTGGTTTTAGTTAAAGCAGTCACTGTTTTTACATCTTTGTGATTTTGACAAAGATCAGATCACATTTGATGGTGATTTTATGTAGAAGTGTGAGAAATTTCAAAAGGTTCAGATACTTTTTCATACTACTGTATTGCTTCCTCGGCAGGCATCCTCCGCAAACATGTTTTACATGTTGGTTGGCCCTCCTCCTCTTACCAGCGGCCGTTTTCTGTAGCCGAAGTATTCCCATACCAGCGAGCAACAACCAGTGGGAGAGGGTTAAGCTTTACAGCTGCTAGCGAGGGATTTCTCCATGCATTTTTGGAACATAAAAAATAGCTAATAACTTGACGGGAAATTTTTGCGGTTTTGAAACGTTTTCATACCATGGTATACCTTGAAACCGGTAATCAGCACATGTCTCCTTTGTGGGACGTTTTGCCGGTGTAGCACATTTTGGCAGAGCACTGCTTTTTTTCCCTACTCTCGTCTCGTCTCATCCCGTCTTTCGTGTTCATTTTGCTATTGCTGCTCATTTTGTGAAATATCAACAGTGCTGTCATGTTCATTAATGTTCCTCTCGAGTTCAAATTGAAAGGGTTGAACAGATGAAATGTTTATGTCGCTGAAGTCATACTCTGGATGCCCGGCAGCGTAACCATGTGACATCACCCCCCTGCGACATCAAGAACAATGCCGACCTACTAGTTAAACTCATTTTTCAAATTGTATAAAAATGAAAACATCAAGTGGGGTTTCAATATCAAATTATTTTAACTCATGATAACGTTTATATTTTAAGAACTCCAAGTCTTTCTATGCTGCTGTCTCAGTACAACTGTAAATCCAAGCAAATTGAAAATCATATACTGACTAAGAGCAAAAGTATCTGCCGGACAAATAAATCTGGTCCTTTTATGGTTAAAAACTTTTATTTTTTAACTTGTTTTTCAAGAAGAAGTGGTTCCACTTCCATGGAGTCAAACACTTTACAAACAAAGAAGCATACGTCACTTATTCCCCCTTTTCCTCCTCCGGAGCTGATGTTTCCTCAAGCTTTGCAATTTCGGGCTTTGCTGATAGAGTCTCTCTGATAAATGTTGCCACTATAATGTGCCAAACATTTTCAGTGGTGGAACATAGTTTTGGAATGCTGCAGTGTTGTTTTTGGCAGCCCTTTATCTTTTTTCCTTGGCCTTAGTCTTTTGAACGAAAATACTTATTAGTCTTAATTAGAGGTGGGAATCTTTGGGATTTTTTCCCTTAGTCTTAGTCTTTTGAACGAAAATACTTATTAGTCTTAATCAGAGGTAGGAATCTTTGGGCACATGACGATTCGATTACGATTCAGAGGCTCCGGTTTGATTATAAATCGATTATTGATGCCTCCCCCCCCCAACCCCTGCTTTAATGTTTTGTACATTAGTTCAGAAATGAAAAAAAATCTTAACATTTGTTTCCAAACAAGCAAGATGGAGCACAGCCTCGCTTGAAACACATCCTAAACTCTGGTGAGGAGAGTGTTAGTGAGAAGTGCAGCACATCTCACATGAGTGACATGACCCAAACACTGCCACGATGCAAGCCGAATATGAAAATGTCACGCATCGTAAACATATGACAAAAGCGATTTTGCATTTTCGTCTCGTGGTCGTCTTGTCAAACAAAAACTGGCATTTGTCCCGTTATGTTCTATTCTCCCAAGCCACGTTTTCAGCTCGTCATCATCACAAAAAAATTGTTCGTCAACGAAATATTTTCATTATCGTCATTGTTGAAGCCAGCAGTGACACACTGTGTGCTAGTACTTTTACTCACACGCTATGTAGCTACATGCAGAATGTGGCTTGGCACTGTCATGCAGAAATAAGCAGGGTTTACAAAATGCAGATGGTCCTTTACTTCTTTGGCCCAGAGGATATGACTTTAGGTGTTTCTAAGCCCACATAGCAATTAGGAGTGTTACAATATATCAAAAAGGTAATACTAGTCCTTCTAAAAAAATAGCATATTGTGATAAAGTTCATTATTTTCTGTAATGTACTGATAAACATTAGACTTTCATATATTTTAGATTCATTATACACAACCGAAGTAGTTCAAGCCTTTTATCGTTTTAATATTGATGATTTTGGCAAAAAAAAGTTAAGGAAAAACTAAAAAATCATGAAAAGGTACTCTAAAGAAGCTACTAACCGAATCATCTGAATCAAAAAATTAACTCAAAACCCCTGCGAAAGATTCCTGAGGCTTTTAAAAACTCCCGGCCTGGTTCATTACTCAAAACCGCAATAATGGGCAAGACTGTCGACCTGACTGCTGTCCAGAAGGCCATCACTGACACCCTCATCCAAGAGGCTAAGACACAGGAAGACATTTCTGGGCGAATAGGCTGTTCCCAGAGTGCTGTATCAAGGCACCTCAGTGGGAAGTCTGTGGGAAGGAAAAAGTGTGGCAGGAAACGCTGCACAACCAGAAGAGGTGATCGCACCCTGAGAAAGATTGTGGAGAAGGGCCGATTCCAGACCTTGGGGGACCTGCAGAAACAGTGGACTGAGTCTGGAGTAGAAACATCCGGCGCCACTGTGCACAGGCGTGTGCTGGAAATGGGCTACAGGTGCCGCATTCCCCAGACCAAGCCACTTTTGAACCTGAAACAGCGGCAGAAGCGCCTGACCTGGGCTACAGAGAAGCAGCACTGGACTGTTGTTCAGTGGTGCAAATCACTTTTTTCAGATGAAAGAAAATTTTGCATGTCATTCGGAAATCAAGGTGCCAGAGTTTGGAGGAAGACTAGGGAGAAAGAAATGCCGAAATACCTGGAGTCCAGTGTGAAGTACCCACAGTCAGTGGTAAGTGGTAAGTGGTGTTATATGGTCTGGGGTTCCATGTCAGCTGCTGGTGTTGGTCTACTGTGTTTTATCAAGGGCAGGGTCCATGCAGCTAGCTGTCAGGAGATTTTGGAGCACCTCATGCTTCCATCTGCTGAAAAGCTTTAAGCAGATGAAGATTTCATTTTTCAGCACGACCTGACACCTGCTCACAGTGCCAAAAACCACTGGTAAATGGTTTACTGACCATGGCATTACTGTGCTCAATTGGCCTGCCAACTCTCCTGACCTGAACCCCAAAGAGAATCTGTGAAGCAGAAGTTGAAAGACACCAGACCCAACACTGTGGATGAGCTTAAGGCCGCTATCAAAGCATCCTGGGCCTCCATAACACCTCAGCAGTGCCACAGGCCACATTGAAGCAGTCATTTCTGCAAAACGATTCCCGACCAAGTATTGAGTGCATAGCTGATATAATTAATTGAAGGTTGACTTTTTTTGTATTTAAAAAACACTTTTTTGTACTGGTCGGATGAAATATGCAAAATTTTTTGAGATAGGAATTTTTGTTTTTTTCTTGACTTTTTGCCAAAATCATCAATATTAAAATAATAAAAGGCTTGAACTACTTCAGTTGTGTGTAATGAATCTGAAATATATGAAAGTCTAATGTTTATCAGTACATTACAGTAAATAATGAACTTTATCACAATATGCTAATTTTTTGAGACGGACCAGTATATGTCGCGATACTTTGTAGCACGAAAAGTTACCGATCTGCTCCCACCAACAATGGATATGTCGTTTTAAAAATGTGTCACTGTTAAAAAAAAAATAAAATAAAATAAAATAAAGGAACCTACAGGCCGCTACAAAAATCTTTCACTAAAATAGTGTCCACGTTAGTTCACTGGCTGCCAGTGATGGCGCCAGACATCAAATTCATTTTGACCTGATTGGACTAGTGCTGCAAGAATTAATCGATTAAGTCGAGTAATTCGATTAGAAAATGAATCAAAGTTTGCTGCTTCAAGTATTTGTTTATTTAGAGTGGCATTATAATGGTTGTTTTGAAAATGTTTGCATTTACAGTAGTTTAATTAATTTGGGTGGATACACTGCCTTCCAGTGGCAACAGTGAATATGACATACCGTAATTTCCCGAATATAACGCGCACTTTTTTTCCCCAAAATCAACTGGTAAACTCATGGTGCGCATTATAAACGGGTACATGGATGGAGACAGAAATATATATGTATTACATATATATATATAAACCGATTTTTTTTCATTGACGCGGCCACGTTGTGTTGAAGAAACGTATGCGGCCACCCGTTGCCGACCATTACGGTACGTGACGTCACCGTTTTGTTTCGGTAATACTTCACTCTAATCGGCCGAATGATTTCGTCTGTGTTAAATTCTGCTTTTTTCACTCTTCATAAAGCACAGAATTTAGTTTCTTGAACTCATTTGAGTCGACGTTTATTGCAGCTCCGCAATTCGGACCATAACAAATGTAAGGACACACACTTCCTGTGTCCGTCAACTATATCGGTCCCTCGGGAAACTCAAACCAAGATAACAATAGTTCCTTTTGTTACTGTCCTGCTGACAGCTATGAGCTCTCACGGATTTCCGACTTACGTTCTCACTTTCATTTTACCGTATCAATCAATGGAAGAAACATTTATTCATCATGAGGAAACGAGCAACTTATACAGCAGCCTTTATAAGAAAAGTCACATCTGTTTTGTTTTCTCCTAGATTCTGGTAAGTTGGAGAAGTTGTCAAATCATATTATTACCGTAAATATTGTCAGTTCATGTTAATGTTTTGAACTACCAATGTGCTATGCTTGAGCTGTGTTTCACCAGTCAGTAAAATGACATCTCTGTATCTGTACACAAGCTCTGTTTTCTTGTATTATTCTATTTATTGGTGCTAAAATTAGGGTGCGCGTTATAAACGGGTACAATAATTTTCCCTAGATTTTACAAGTAAATTTGGGGTGCGCATTATACACGGGTGCGCCTTATATTCGGGAAATTACGGTAACTCATTTAATATGGCTGAATCCAGCTGCTTCCTGTTAAGACCAACATAAGCTAATAAGTGTTTTTATGTATTCGTAATTTACTTTATAGGTATATTTATCTGTTTTTTGTGGGATCATGTGTTTGAACGATTAAGAGTATTGTAAAAAAAAAAAAAAAAAAAAAAAAAAATTTGCATTCTATAATTAAGCTAGAAGACTTTGCTATGCAAGTTAGCCAATTCTTCTTTTGTTGTACTTAGATCCTCATTTATTATTCAATACCATTTGAGCCTTTGAGGCTAAACTCAGGTATTTCAATTTATTTTTAAATAAAAATGCATCCTGCATTTTGTGTTCACATTTAATGCTCTTTTGAAAGCTGAGTTTTAGCAAGCCTTTGTTTTACATCTCCTAAAATTTATTCTGCAACGCATAAAATGTTCCTAATCTGATTGCTCAATTATTCAAACTAACTAGGTGATAGATTAATCGACTACTAAAATAATCGATAGCTGCAGCCCTAGACTGAACGTTTAGCGCCTTCACTGGAACTGATACCAGAGCATTCACAGTTTAGTGGGCATTCACAGGTCACTTCCTGTTCACTTTAGGGCATTTACAGTTTACCTCCTGTTGATTTTGACTCACTTCCTATTCTTTGGGGACATTCTCGAGTCACTTCTTATTTAGTAACTTGAAATCAACAGGGACTGACCCCTCAATGCCCCAAAATTAACAGGGAGTGACCCGTAAATGCCCCGAAAGGAAAAAGAAATGACAGAAAATCAACAGGAAATGGCATAAAATGCCATAAAATGAACGCATTGCCTGGTATTGGCTGCCACTTATGGTGATAGATGTCCAATCTGTTTGAAGTGAGAGGGATGGCAGCCTCCCAGTTCAAATGGATTGGACATCTACAAGTGATAAATTCATGAAAATAGCTTTCTTTTTTTAATTTATAAGTTGTTTTTCGGTTTCGTTGGCCGGGGTGGACTACTGTATGATATTGAAAAAGATGTGTCAGGGTCTGCATTGAACTTGAGTAAATTATATCATAGAACAAGAACAAGAATTTTCACGATGATTTGGCGAAAACGCTTCTGGAGATGTCATTAGGAGACAATAATGTGATTTGTACCCTCTGACGTCCAGATAGCAGAGTGAACAACACAGGACGAGACCGAGAGAGGGGTAGAGACCTGATTAAACACAGTGCAACAGCTGTGTCAACCAAATGCAATGTGCGCGCGCACACACACAAAAGTCTCATAATCACTGTTCTGTCCAGTCTAACAGGATACACATCCTTACCATTGAACCCTCAGAGACTATACTGAAATGTCTCAATACATCCAGAAACCAGAAGTAACATGAAAATAGTACAGAAACATTTCCAAAATGTTGGCGATTGTATCAAATTAGATCACAGCTAGTCTATGATCACAGCAATGGTCAAAATTGATTATTCGATCATTTATTCTGCAATGATGTGGTCACGTTAGGGCATGAACATCACATTGCACCTCACTGGCACCTTATAATTACAATCATTGTTAAACAAGTGACCATCAGGGTGAAGAAATCTATCAGGAGTGAACACTCTTAAAGGGATCCTCTACCTTAAATACATGTAGGTTCTAATAAACCAAAATTGTTCTCTTGTACTATAATATGTTGTTAGAAACACATAAAATGTTAAATCCATGGCAATATTTTATAATATTTAGTACATATTTTGACCGATAGTTAGCGCCATGTTTTGCGGGCTCGCAGTGATGACGTAAATGGGATGATTCCAAATGTGTAGAGTGTACAACAATTGCATATTGCTGCCTAAACTCGCGAAATAAAATGCCACGGTGTGCTGCTTTTGGATGCAATTTCCAGTCAAATGGAAACAAGGGGGAGTGACGTGAGTGGTCAAGGTGGAATTATTATTTTTTGTGAATAAAATATGCATAAGTGGAAGCTTCTCCCCTCTTTGGTCCCTGTATGCACGTTTCCTACCTACCACGCGTTACAACTGGCACCCGAACATTTTTCCTGGATCTTCAGTCAAGTAAAGGATCCTCTCTATTTTCCACCGCGGCTTCAATATTGGTTTCGGATCTGTCTATTTTTCTAGATTCGTCGGTCCCACGGCGGCTTGTCGGATCAGTCTAGTTTGTGGATTCGACGGCCTGATCGCGGCTGCAACATTGCCAAGGGATCGGTCTAATTCATGGATCTTCGAGTGAGTGAAAAAACGCCGTTTTGGATTACTATTGCTATCTTTTTTGTGGACTATTCTTCGTGGGAGTTTTCCCCAAATCATACCAAATAATTAAAGCACTATGGCACGCTACAGTGACGACAGTGACTCTGACATGGACATTACAATCTACATAATTATACTGGGATAAGTTTGAAAACGCAATAGCTTACCTTGAAGAGCTGCTAACAAAAACCAGAGTTCTCTACAGCATACTCTCTCGCTCCGTTGTCATTGAGACACACTTGCCACAAGTACATCACCAGCTTTGCCCAACTCTTAACAGTATTTCCTGCTCTCATTTTGCCTTTGCTGCTTGTCTTATGAACGACTGACAGTGCTGTTCTGCTCTTCACTTTTCCGATCTGGTTCAAATTGAAAGGGCAGAACCAACGACATGTTCGGTTAGCTAATGAGTGACGCGCTGGAAGGTCGGCAGCGGGCCCGGTGACGTCACCGCACTGCAACGGCAACAAGAATGGCGACCTATCAGCTGAAATAAATTCACAAATTTTATTAAAACAAAAACATTAAGACAGGTTTTAATATCAAATTATTATAACTCATACTAACATTTATCGTTTAAGAATTACTTGTCTTAAAGATCGAGGATCACTTTAAAGAGCAGGTGAAGACTTGTGAGTGTTTTACTCGGGTAAATTGTTTTGAATGCATCAAGTCGTTCCCTAATAAAATCGCAATTATTTTTTTATACAAGTATAACAAAATTTTAAATGGCTATAGAATTCTCAAATTGTACGCTAAATGCACAAAAATCACCTAATGCAGAGATAATCACCTATATTTTCAGGATCAATAGCAATATTTAGCATATCATATAAGTTTTTGCACAAAATAGCAACTTTTTTTTTGGGGGGGGGGGCAAGTTTTCAACACCTAATGAACCCCTCACTTTTCACATCAGAAACTTAATACTTAAGGAAAGCAGGCAGAATCAACTTAATTTTACTCAACAACAAAAATTTGCATTTTTCTATATACAATCACAACTTATTTAGGTTGAATTCCGATGTTACGATCACCTCAGCACGTCTTGCCAGCTATCTGGCCCTCGTCGTTTTTAGATCACAAAGGTTACATAAAATAAAACACGTAAAAGGCAATTTTTTTCCCGTATTAAACAGAAATGTCTAAATTACTACTACTAAAAAACAGGCAGTTGGCCAAAAATTACCTAATCATTTGAATGTAAACTTACGCTACTGTGCATGGATAGAACATGCCAGCCATCACAAAACAAAGAGCTTTTTAAGTTAAAAATTCTCGTAAATAAATGTGTACATCCCCCAATTTCTATAGATATGAACATACAGTAGAATGGCCTAGATTCTTGGTTGAAAGCGAAAAAACAGGCAGTTATCATTCGTTTTACGTAAATACAGCATTTCGAGCTAAAATTATGCTTTTGTGTAAATACAACATTACAATGCAAAGAGATTTTTAAATTGAAAAATTATTGTAAAAAAATGCGTACATCCCTGACTTTCTATAGATATGAACATAGAACGGTCTAGATTCTTGGTTAAAAGCCAAAAAACAAGCAGTTATCATTCATTTTGCGTAAATATTTCGAGCTAAAGTTATGCTAATTTTTATCATGCTTTTTTTTCACATTTCAAAGTGCATGCATTGGGGCAATTTTATGTAATAATTACCTTGAATCACTCTTGAGACACGCCTGCCTGCTTGTATGCAGTAAAACTTTTGTCCTTTTTCCACCTAAATCCGGTGTTTGAACACAGCGTGTGTTTGAGTTTATCACAGTGAAAGCCAAATGCGCTGCCTGGGTTGCCCCCTAATGGGAAGGCGTGGTGCAATGTTTGTGGGAGCTGTCTTGTCAACTGATGGTGAAATCTATGGATGATCATTAAAAATATTTTTAAAAATAAAATTCCCATTAATAGGACTTGCATCCTACAAGATCAATCACAAAAATGCCTCGCCTCCTATTTAACTTTGACAAGTGCTCATATCTATACGTGTGTACACACTTTATGTGTGTGTATTGTGAGGGGGATGGTAAGCTAAGAAAGAGGAGGACGCCTGTCAGTTGTGACGCTGCACTCTTCTTCATTGTAAGAATGAGAGATTTTATTTTTATTAGAAGCCTGTTTTAGAACTAGCAGGCCTTCCTGATCTGCAATAACAGCGACCGTGTGTGTACGGCAAACCCGTCCGTATATGTACAGTATTGTGCGTGCATGATTCACAGAAGACCAAGGGCTGCAGGCACTGCAGCAGACACCGAAGCCAGACAAGTGTAATGCTGTGGTTCAGTGATGTTTCCAAGGTCATTTTGGAGCTTGGTAATAATGTTCTTTGATTTGATGAGGATGGTTTCACACATATATTTTACTGTCTTACCAAGACCATGCTCTTTACCTGCATTTCCTACCAGAGATTATAAACACTGGCAAACCATTTGCCAAATGAACCTGATGAAATGGACCCAGGATTTTAAAGTGTTTTTTTGTGCGGGCGTGAGTTGAGTAAATATAAAATTTCGGTACATATACACATTGTTGTAAAATTGGAACTGCTAGTTAATTTTATCATCAAATGCAGAATTTGTATGTGCAAGGGCAGCTCAGTGGAGGGCATGAAGTATGTGCACATGTATTTGTTAACCGTGCGATTTCTCCCAGCTAATCAAAAACAAGTGATTGTTTAAATTGAATATATTATCATAATAATTAATGGTCATATCTTGCAGCCTGTGCTAAGTAGTGGGATTCTGGTCACTTGGCCTCATTTTCCTCCTGCTCTCTTATAACAGGTCATAAAAAAGGAGGCAAATGCTCGCTTACCATCCCCCATCCACATCGTTTACATCTATAGCTGCAGAGAGGACCCATGATGCTTCTTCAGCCTTGCTCCTGCCCACACTCCCTCCACCAATCCCAGTCCAGTGTCACCTCAGCCAAACAGAGCGCAGGTGTTCCCCATTGCAGGCCCAGCTACGACCTAGTACTATGTAGTTATTGCAAATGCTAATTGCTTAGTAAATAAATCATATTGAGGGTTTTTGCAGGAGCATAGTTCCAAATACCGTAATTTTCTAACTATAAGCCGCTACTTTTTTCCCTCATTTTGAATCCTGCGGCTTATAGTCCAATGCGGCTTATTTGATGATTTATTTGGGCTAATAGGTAACACTGTATGTGACAGTGGCGTCATAAGACTGCCATAAAACCGTCATAATTATGAAATGACACTATCATGGCTATTAATGAATGCATATGACCAAGGCTGTCAACAGACTTGCAGGGGCCCGGGGACAGGAGACCACTATAGGGGCCCCCCACACCACCCCACCCTACCCCTGCCACCAGCTTGTCACGTCAACATACACAGGACTTTTAACACTTTGCAAGCAATGACAGTGTAAATTTTCAAATTATTAAATTTGAGATGGACAGTTAAATTTAACAGACTGTAATGTGATGTGACAAAGTATAAACAATTTCCATCTATTGTCCCATGTAGGCTACAGTACAATACAACTGAGAGTGTTATGCCTGCCTGCCAAGCAACAAAACAGTATAACTAAACATCCTGTCCCTTCCACATCCCTGGGGTTATGAATCCCTCAAACAGCGATGCGCCTAAATTTTTTGACCGCAAAGTCATTTATAACATCAGTGAAATCCAGATTTTGAGCAAGCTCACGCTCAATGGACAGCATGGCTAGGTTGTTAAGCCTGCCTTGTGATATGGATTCTTACTAGTGTTTGCTATAATACACAGTGGGTTATGGGTTTTGCCCCATTAGCCTCATTGTAGCAATGCTAACGTTTACAGTGTTTAATATAGATGTGTTTTCTTATTTTGTATGCATTAACTTTTATCCTACAGCGTGTTGATGACCAATCAACAGCTGTGAAACTGTGAACTGGTGTGTCATTTGCCATCAACATGCACGCACAAATGTATGCATGCACGCACGCACGCGCGATAAATTGCAGCCGTGAAAATTACCCCCTCATTTTTATTTACCGTGCGATAAATGGACTCATTGCATATCGCGACAGGCTTAGCAACTTCAATAAAACATGTCGTTAGTTAGTTAGATGGACTTACGATCTGCTAGCTTGTTGTCTCTTGTTGTCTTCCAAAATTACAACTGGGTGACGGCGTATTAGGTGTTCATTCATGGCCAACATGCAGCCAAGTTTGGCATTGAAGAGACGGGACACAACAGTGTACCCTCGTTTGTTTCGTTGAAAAAAGTCGATGTTTTGTCCACTCTGGTGCGCTTTTTTTGGCTTTGTGCCGCTTTCCCCGCTTGCATACCGAGCATCCGACATTAAAAAAAAATTCCCGAAGAACCCCACCCTCTCTAAAAATTTTCTCCTCAGATCTACACAGTTCACGTAGGTCACCCTTTTTGACTTCAAAAAGGCGAATTTGCGGCAAAAGGTGAGATTTTCATGCTAGAGTAGTGTAGCCTTGAGTGCGAAAAAAAAAAAGAAAAAATATATATTTGCAATATTTAATTTGTTAAAGTTTTTAAATATACGTATATTGAGTAGAACATAATATTTGATCAGACAATGATATATATGTAATGAAATATGAAAATTTGAATGTAAAGCAAAATAAATTAAGGGTCATTCAAGGGCCCTATGATCCTGAGGCCCGGGACAACATACCCGGTTGCCCCCCCCTGTCGACGGGCTTGCATATGACAGATGTCATTAAGTGTCATCCGGCAAATTATGTCACTAACTCCATTTATGTCCTGCTTGGATCTTTTACATCCATTCAAAAGTGAGAAGATTTGCCGGATGACACAAAATTCCCTTTGTCATAAGCATTCATTAATGCACATGGCAGTGTCATGTCAAAATTATGGTGATCTTATAGCATCACTGTCAAATAAAGTGTTACCAGGTACCATAACTGGCAGTTAATGAAACAACTGGAACAGTAACTGAAAAAATAATTAGCACAGACCATGAATTTTGATTGTTATTTACACCTGTAGCGCTGCAATGCATGCTAGGAGGCATGTTGGACGAAAACAGTGTTGTCAGCAGGTGGCAGCAGAAGTTGACTGTCTCCCCCGAGGGAGCAGTGATGATCAAATGAAGCTTCTTAAAGGAATGATGCAATGATTGCAGTCATTTGGTTCAAAGCTTCATGGTGGTTCATTTGGTCTTATGACAGTCTTTTGATGTCGGTGTCAAATAAAGTGTTACCAATTAATATGTTTTGGTGTAAATATCGCATATTAGAGTGAGGACAGCTGCGGCTAATAGTCCGCTGCGGCTTATCTATGAACAAATGCAGTTTTTGTGTCAAATTTGGTGGGGAGCAGCTTAAAGTCAGGTGTGCCTTATAGTCTAAAAATTACAGTAGGTTAACATTCTCCTTGGGTGCAGTATTTTAATTGTTATGTGATCACATTAAAATAAATGAAAATAAGGTGACTTTTGCATCATGTTTTAGGTTTTTTTCTCACTATATCATTTTATTTAACAAAAAGTGTCAGGTACGGTAGACTTAATTAAATAACAGGCATATTATTTGTGAAGTCATATTTTGAACTCAGCCAATGTTGGTGGGATTTCGGGTGAAAAGTATTGTGTGATAAAATAACTACTGAAGGATAACATTATATAACAAAGCATGACTTAGTTCAATAAAGTGAAAGAAATACTAATCGCATTGTGATAAAAACTAGGCCGGCAGGGCCCTCGCAGTTTGGCGCAACTCAGACGGCACGCAGCTCAGGGTGGTGGCAGATCATCCCCAACTCATCATCTCATGAGAAACTAACCTGTACTTGAAACTCGCCTCTTTTTTGTGTGTGGAATCTCTTTTGTGTTGACAGTAAGGCTGACAGAGAGGTTTTTGTATATCCTGATATGAGAAATACATTCACATAGCTAGGTGAAAAAAAAAACCTATTTAAGAGGGTCCTACAATAAAGGAGACGCTACTGAGCTGTGCAGCCATGCCTTTGTTCAAGATCAAAATGAATCTTCTAATTGGGCCAGTTCGACCAAGTGTGCCAAGTTTTGTGGCACTATAAGCTGCCTGACTCCCTGAGAAAATCAACTTCCTTTTAATGATGAACAAAGGGTCATAATGGCAACAAACAGACATTGCCTTAAAATGTAGTATGACAAAATGTCTTGTAACAACACTGATCAATCTGAAAGGAACTGGACATATACAGGTAGTCCCGGGTTACGAACGAGTTCCGTTCCTACGCTGGCAAGTGGTGACGTAACTCGACTTACCGCATAAATAGGAATTAACCCGTTAATTACGCCCCAAATCTCAAAATAACTATCCAAAAACATGTACTGTACATCATTGCGTAGTCCACGCCAGACAGCGAGCTAAGCTCCGAAATGATGTCAGACAACCGTGTGGTTTGCTAAATCCATTCAGCTGCTCATGACATCAACACTTGCAGAATGAAACTAAAATAAAAATGAAACCAAATCAGTTTCATCCTCAATAACAGCTATTCAAATTTGCGTTTATAACTAGCTGTTGATACAGGACCCTGTGGATGCTTCACAAACATACAAATGTGTAAAGTCGAAATCATTTAAGTCGGGTATGTCGTAACCCAGGGACTACCTGTATAAGTAATATGAGTGACTTTCTGTTGCCACTAGTTGGCGCTGTACGGTGACCCCCTAGAGGACTATTCAGGGTACCGCTTTCGTCAAGCTAGGGAAGTTTGGTGCAGATCTGTTGTATAATCTGCCAAGTTGTGACTGTTTTAAAAAAAAAAAAAAAAATAGTGAGACGAAATGGCGATGGTCATATTCACTTTCTGGTTTGTATCCCTCTACTTCAACGAAAACTCAATATTTTTCATCAGGCACCTGAACACATGTCTTAAGGCTCTTTTGATGCAGGTTTGAGGTCAACTGATTTTCTTCCCTTGGAGGAGGAGCCTGTCCAATAAAAAAGAGCATTTCCTGTTCCTAATGGCCTAATGGGTAATATTTCAATGCAGTCATGTTCAGGCTGGGATGCCTCTCATACATGCCATATACGAAAAAGACTGTACCTTGTATCAGCGAGTTGTTATTCATTTACTGAATTAGGCATGTTGCAAAAAAAAAGGCCCACTTTGGCACACCACCCAAGTCAGGCTTGAATGAAAACTAACCATTTTCATAACTTTAGATCTCATATGTCTCATGAACAGTCTCACCAATTGTGAGGAAGATCCAACTAACTGCATAGGTGCCAAAGTCTCAAATGCGCACCCTGTAAATCGACTAAAATCGCATATTTTTTTCATATTCAATCCAAATTACACAATTTTCTGTTGGGTTTGGAATATGGGGCCAGAAACTTTTTGGTGCAGTTTTGCAGAAGGCATCGTCTTCCCAATTTTCATTGCTCCATTTTGAAAAAACCAAAGGAGAGGCCTTTTGGAAAAATTTCAGGGGGCGATGTTGAACCAATTTGTTCCCGTTTTTTGCAAGGTTGCAAATTATCAACATTTCCCCCTAAAAAAGAATAATAATGATCCTTTGCATTACAATAGGGCTCTCGCACCACTTGTTGCTTGGGCCCTATTTATTTATGTAATGCGAGACATGATTTGTGCACCATAAACCATGAACCTCACTTAATTGTTAATCCCGATTTTCCACTTGAAAAGTTACACAATATTGCAAGAAAAAATATAAACACCCAAGTAAATCTATTTTTCGTTTAAATGTGGTTTCTGTAGGAGGACTAACATGACACAAACATTTGTCTAATTCAGGGGTTTTCAACCCAGTCCTCAAGGCACACTGTGGGTCCTGGTTTTTGTTCCAGCCGATCCAGCAGAGACAGTTGAACCAATGAGGCTTCTGCTAAAACAAGCCACACCTGACTGCAATCAACTGATTGCACTTGTAAAACACCAGATTGGGGAAAAAGTGTTGTCATCTTGTTTGGTAAGAATGAAATCCTGCACCCACAGTGTGCCTTAGTGGAATAGGTTGGGAACCCCTGGTCTAATTCATTAATATTGGAATACAGTTAAACTTGAGGTGGTATCATACAACAGAATAGTCACATGGTGCGTCATTCTCTATAGATCCTACCCACGTGACGTCACAGCTCCGCTCTCCTGAATGGTACCGCCCACTTGTCCGTCAAAACATAGTGTTAACCTGTTACGGCTACGTACATTTCTCCTATTTACGGCGTGTTTTTCTGCTCCTTAACATTAATAATCAAAATGGTGAAGGCGTGTGTGGCTGTTGGTTGCACTAACAGAGAAGATGGAAGGAGAGACTTGAAGTTTTACCGTATTCCGAGGGATCCAAAGAGGAGAGCGAAATGGACGGCTGCAATTCGACGTGAAAACTGGGCACCAAAAAATCACCACAGACTATGTAGTAGTCATTTTATATCCGGTAAGATGCATTTAAGATATACTTAGGGGGTTTTGGGCTGACAAATAACCACAATTAAGATCATTGCGATGCTAATCGCCGACAACATACGACGTAGTACGACATAGTTTCAAATTCAAGATGTTTGTGACTTCCCTTTCTTCCACCATCGTTATTTTTTGAATAATATTTAGCTGGTATCAGGTGAAAGAAACTGGCCTCGTCTACGGAGCTGACAAATAACCACAATTAAGATCATTGCGAGGCTAATCGCCGACAACATACGACGTAGTACGACATAGTTTCAAATTCAAGATGTTTGTGACTTCCCTTTCTTCCACCATCGTTATTTTTTTGAATAATATTTAGCTGGTACCAAGTGAAAGAAACTGGCCTCGTCTACGGGGCTGACAAATAACCACAATTAAGATCATTGCGAGGCTAATCGCCGACAACATACGACGTAGTACGACATAGTTTCAAATTCAAGATGTTTGTGACTTCCCTTTCTTCCACCATCGTTATTTTTTGAATAATATTTAGCTGGTACCAAGTGAAAGAAACTGGCCTCGTCTACGGAGCTGACAAATAACCACAATTAAGATCATTGCGAGGCTAATCGCCGACAACATACGACGTAGTACGACATAGTTTCAAATTCAAGATGTTTGTGACTTCCCTTTCTTCCACCATCGTTATTTTTTTGAATAATATTTAGCTGGTACCAAGTGAAAGAAACTGGCCTCGTCTACGGGGCTGACAAATAACCACAATTAAGATCATTGCTAGGCTAATCGCCGACAACATACACGTATGTATGTCGTGAGAGTGCTATCGCTAAACCATATAAACATTAAAAGCCTTAACTCCATTGACAAACGACATGAAATACATTAGACTTGACAGTGGATGTTAGCAATAACAAAAGATTTTGAATTGAAAATTTCGTAACTCACCTTTCCAAGCACAAGATAGATTCCTGCCGAACGAGGACCTGTTTCACTCAACCAGCAACGAAGTATTTATAAGCCTCCAAGCTCTTGACGTTTTTCAAATTTTCGTGGGAATAGGCTGATTTTGTGTGGACAAGATAATTGTAAATATCAGCGTAGCAGATGTCAGGCAGACAGGGCGAAGACAGTGGGTCGAAAAACATCGATTTGGGCATCAAATATGGATCTGGCGACTGTATAGAACGAAGCTTTTCCTCATAACGCCTTTTATGCAACAGATCCAGTGAGTTTGCGGCATCAGAAAGCACCGGGTCTTCCATGAAATGCATTTTAAATTCCGCCATCAATTGAAAACAATGCTAATACAGAGTCAAAATGACGGACAAGTGGGCGGAACCATACAGCGAGCACGTGGTTTTATGACGTTGGTGGGTAGGCTCTATAGCAGGGATCACCAACCACTGGGCCAGGAACCGGTACCGGTCTGTGGCGCATTTGCTACCGGGCTGCAGGGAAATATAAATAATTTGTTAACTACCGCAATCTGGCCTGTGCCTTTTGACACATCAAAATGCCTGTCTACTCTATTGACTAAACCGAGTAGCGATTTGTGTACGTCGCCCTCTAGTGGTTGGCCGCTATTACTGGGGTGTTTGCACACCTATAGCTGCCCAGCATCAGTCAATGTAAACAGTAACATTAGCTGCTGTTGGTTGTGTGCTGCTGGCGACACACCTCAGCAATGGCAGACGGGGTACTTCCGTTTTTTTTGCTCAGATTAGCTATTTATCTGCACTTGTCCTTGATAATGAAGTAGGTGCATCTTATGTGTTCCTGTAAATAATAAGCCCACACGTTAGCAAAGATGACTGAAAAATAGACGTCTTTGGAGTCTGGACAGCTTTTTTACAGGGAAAGGCTATCTAGTGAGCCAGAAGAGGAGGCTACAACCAAGGCCAGTCTGCATATTTTGCTAAAAGCTAGCAAACGAGGCAACAAAAGTGAATGCACTGAGAACATCATGCTCGGGGCGAACCGTATTGCTAAAGCCAAGAAACCTTTCACGAGTGGACAAGAACTCATTACGCCTGCGACCAAGGATATTTGCCGTCAAGGTTTAGGTGATGCCGCTGTTAAAGGCATCCACGGATATAAAGATTTGTAGTTCTTAAAAGAAAAATGTTATTTTGAGTTAAAATAATTTGGTATTGAAACCGCTCTTGATGTTTTCGTTTTTATACCATTTGTAAAATTAGTTTAACTAGTAGGTCGCCATTGTTGTTGAGGTTGCAGGGCGGTGACGTCACATGGTTAAGCTGCTGGGCTCCCAGAGTATGACTCTAGCGACATGGAAACCTTCCTTGATGTTTTAGTTTTTATACCATTTGTAAAATTAGTTTAACTAGTAGGTCGCCATTGTTGTTGACGTAGCAAGGCAGTGACGTCACATGGTTACGCTGCTGGGCTCCCAGAGTATGACTCTAGCGATATAAACATGTCATCTGTTCAACCCTTTAAATTTGAATCTGAGAGGAACATCAATGAGCATGACAGCACTGTCGATATTTCACAAAACGAGCAGCAAAAGCAAAATGAACAGGAAAGACAGGATGAGACGTGGCGAGAGTAGGAAAAAATCGGTGTCAAAATGTGCTACACCGGCAAAACGTCTACAAGAGACGAATTTGACACCCAAAGTACTACCATGCGCTTTCAGCTTGTTCTTTTTTTAGATGTATACCAACAGAACATTCTAAAGATGCCTTAAGAAAATACTTAAATTTCGTAATATCAAATACAGTATTGTCTAAAATTGTTGGCACCCCTGGAATTTTTCCAGAAAATACCGCATTTCTCACAGAAATCAGTGCAATTACAAATGTTTTCAGTATGAATGTGTTTATTTCTTGGATGTCCATTGGAAAAACACAAAACAGCTTAGGAAAAAAGTCAAAATTAACACAATTTTAGACAATACTCAAAAATTAGGCTGGACAAAATTGTTGGCACCCTCACCTCAATATTTGATTGCACATCATTTGGAAGAAATAACAGAAAGCAATCGCTTCCTATAACATTCAACAAGTTTGGTGCACCTCTCAGATGGAATTTTGGACCACTCTTCTTTTGCGAACCGCTCAAGGTCTCTCAGATTTGGGGGGTGCCTTCTTGCAACAGCAATTTTGAGATCTCTCCATAGTGTTCAATATGATTTAGATCCGGACTCATCGATGGCCACCTCAGAATTCTCCAGCACTTTGTCTCCAACCATTTCTTAGTGCTATTCGAGGTATGTTTTGGGTCACTGTTCTACCCATGACCTCTGACGCAGACCCAATTATCTGACACTACACCCTACATTCTGGCCCAAAACATTTTGATAGTCTCCAGATTTCATGACTCCTTTCACACTGTCAAGGCACCCAGTGCCAGAGGCAGCAAAATGACCCCAAAACGTCATTGGACCTCCACCATGTTTGACTATAGGCACTGTGGTCTTTTCTTTGTAGGCCTCATTCTTTTTTTCTGGCATTGGGCACTGGTTTCCAACCATTTCTTGGTGCTTTTCGAGGTACGTTTTGGGTCATTGTTCTGTTGGAACACCCATGACCTCTGACGTGGACCCAAAATTTCATAACTCCTTGCACACTGTCAAGGTACCCAGTGCAGTGTAAAATTGTGTACATTTTGGCTTTTCTCTTCAGCTTTTTTGTGTTTTTCCAATGCAAATCCAAAAAATAAACACATTCATACTGAAAACATTTGTTATTGCGTTAATGTCTGGGAGAAAATGTGTATTTTCTGGAAGAATTACAGGGGTGCCAATAATTTCGTCCATGACTGTAAGGGTGGTTTAAATATGCTATGTGACTAATGTGGTCAACAGATCAACAATCTGCTTTAAAGTTACCACAAGAAAACACAATGCTTAAAAGTATGAGAGGGAAACACACGCAAAACGTATTTTGAGGCAATGTAAAGGTAATAAAATCTCAGATTTTTAAAAAATTTACTTTTATCCTGCTTTTAATCTAATGATATGATTGTTTTGTTGTTATTGTGGTTGAGCTACTGTGTTTGCATCTTTCTTGTGAAGTGTCTTTGCGTGGCATGAAAAGCGCTCTAGAAATAAAATGTATTATTATTATTACTATAAAAGACTCAATAAAAACACAAATAGTAAGTACTCGCCGCTTTTAACCGATGAGCGCATGTGTTGGACGTCTCGTCACGTAATTGCAGTAACTTGGTCATATTCGTCGAGTGACAGTGACAATCTACGTCATCACCCCGGGCGTCCATAAAACGTGGCGCCCTCCGTAGGTCAAAACATGTACTAAATATTACAGATTTTAAAATTAATGGCAATAGAGTATGTGTTTCTAATAACGTATTTTAGTAAAAAAGAACAAATGTGGCTTAATATAGCCTGCCCCTCTAAAGTCGACGCGTCCTGCGTGCATGCGGTCTTTGAAGCCTCGTTCCATTGCCATGACCTCACCCATGTGCCGCTGGTTGTTCTTGTTTGAAAATGCAGAAGTTGAGGTTCTCACTTGTTTTTACTTGAAGTAAATTGACCAAGCAAATCATGCCGCTTTTAACCGATGAGCGAATGTGATCGACGTCTCGCCGCGTAGAAGGAATTGCAGTAACCTGGTAGTGTTCATTGAATGACAGTGATAATCTACATCATAACCCCGAGCTTCCAGAAAATATGGCGCCCTCCATAGGTCAAAACATTTACTAAATATTATACATATTTAAACCAGCAGTTCTTAACCTTACTAAAGGTACCGAATCCCACAATTATCACATGTGGATTCACCGAACCTTTCGGAATTATAAAGTAAACCAACTTTTTTTTTAATATCTAAGCTAACAAGCTGAACATTTAGCAAATTCTTGTTCAACATTCCGCTCATTTTTCAAAATCAAAAATTTGAGACCAAGCTGACCATTGGTCTGTTGTATTCCCTCATACCAAGTGCGAGTCAACCTTCCACTGAGCAAACCAGTTCCTCCTCCCATCAGATTGAGGACTAGCAGTTAAAATAAATGGATTAAGCCTGTAAATTGGGAGCAAACCAGTCCAGAACCTGGTCTAAAAAGCCACTTTTTCTAGATTTAATTAGCGTGTGAAAATAGGGGTCTGAGTTTCTTTACTTTCGCCGAACCCCTTAGACTTACTCACCGAACCCCTGGGGTTTGATCGAACCCAGGTTAAGAACCACTGATTTAAATCAATGGTACCATTTTCTGTGGCTTATTAGAGCCTACACGTCTTAAAGGGATCCACGGATGGAAAGACTTGTAGTTCTTAAAAGATAAATGTTAGTACAAATTATTATAATTTGATATTGAAACCCCTCTTGATGTTTTCGTTTTTATACAATTTGTGAAATTATTTCAACTAGTAGGTCGCCATTGTTGTTGATGTCGCAGGGCAGTGACGTCACAGGGCCACGCCGCCAGAATTCCACCTGTCACTCTTAAAAGAAAAAAAAAAAAAGTGTCACTCCTTAATTATGTAAGGTTGTGATTTAAATACGCCACAAGGTGTCAAAGGTGAGTTTTACATTAATTAGGGATCAAGCCAATGACTGCGTTTTTTTCCTTTGACTGACGCTGTAGTTTCTTTAATCCACAGTAGGAGAGAGAAAGGAGAGTGGACACAGGCATTCAGATTCGTAGCTCGGACCGCGCTGTTTATTGGCATAAGCTTCGACAACTCTTTCACAACACACATAAGTATCCTAAAGTGAAAATACTACAAAACTAATACTCATATCTCTCAAAAAATGTCACCAAGAAGAAAAGTGCTTCAATCTGTATTACTGAGGCCCTATTCTCACACAGTTAACACAACAATGCAAAGAGAACTGGCATTCACAATCCAAATAGATGCGCCAAATGCACATGAAACTTACTCAGACTTTGGTCAAACTATATTTAAACATTTTAGCAACTCCTTTAGCCCAACAAATACATTGGATGGCAATATTTAGTCACGATACACAAACTATGATGCTTGTGAAGACAACACTCAAATGAACGTGAATCACAATCGACCCAGTCTAAAAATAAAAACAGGGAGTACAGCGTCAGTCAAGGGGCAAAATGCACTCATTGGCTTGATGTCTTATCAATGTAAAACTCACCATTGACACCTTGTGGTGTATTTAAATCAATACCTTGCATAGTTAGAATGACTGTGAAGTACGGCAGCATGGCCCTGTGATGTCACCGCCCTGTGACGTCAACAACAATAGCGAGCTACAAGTTTAAAATTTTACAAAATTCATTAAAAAGAAAACATTAAGAGGGGTTTTAGTATCAAATTATTATTACTCGTACTAACATTTATCTTTTAAGAACAACATGTCTTTTTATCCGTGGTTCCCTTTAATGTCCGAGTTTCCCTTTAAAAAAGGTTGATTCAGGATATGGTAAGTTACATTTTTCTTGCACTTATATGTTCGTTTTCAGCCCCGTCGTGTTATTTTATATTTACTGTCATTTTCTGCCACACATTGCTGTCTCCGTGAAACAAAGGCCTACATCACACTGGTCCGTGGTGCAAAAAACGTTGGGGAGCACTGCAGGGAAAATAAACATTTAATCATTAAGGCCCATTATGTATTTGTAGCCAATTTAGTCATTTTGATAGTAGTCTAATATAGATACATATAGCATATGTTATATAGGTCTTTTAATTTTTTTGTGGCACAAGACACACTTGTTTAATATATATATATGTTTTTTGTCCGATATGGCTTTTTCAACATTTTGTGTTGCCAACCCCTGCACTAGAGCATCCTCTCCGGAATTTATGGTCTAAATTAGGACTAACAGTGAAAAAGATTCCCCTTGAAAATAATCGACTTGCATGCTAAATGCTGTTCTTTTACATGGGATCAAGACTATAATACGGATTGTGGATGGACACCATTTCGCATTAAAGGCAATTTAAACGTCTTGATAGCATCCGCCATGAACGTGTGATACAGCACACCGAAGCTTGTTTCACCCCTTGGGCGTAGAGTAGCTATATTTTACGCAAGCAGCCTCCTGCATCAGGGGTGAGGCACTGCTGAAAACACGAAGCCCCGAGAATCCATTTCAAATAACACGAGAATCAATAGCGTTAGAATTGCTCATATTAGCCAATCAAGACACGGGAAGGTATTTTCTCTACTCAGTGCCAATGCAGACCAATACAGTGATGGGATGCAAGTATACTGTATTATTAAGGCTAAAAGGGTGTGCGTGTAGTACGTACATTCGCCCCTGGTATTTACTAATCATATCTTAGTAAGATTTTTTTTTAATGGCTTTTCAGTAGCTGATCGTTCCAGCCAAATTGACATTGGCGCATAGTCGCCGCAAGAGCGCTTGCTATGAGATCAGCCAGACTCTGCAGGTTACCTCCATCACTTTCACTGCTGTGCTTCACTACAGCATTTACAACGAGACGTCAAGAGCACCACCTCCATCCGCATCCTCCACCACCACTTACATCCAGTCGGTTAAAAAGTACATTCATGACAACGGGTCATTGAGGCTAATTTGGAATATTAAAATGAAGATTCTTACTCTCTCCGACCACCGCCTTTAATCCGATAGGTGCCATGATGATGCCGAGTGTCGTCGAGTGCTTCCTCACTCTAGTCCTCCTCCTCCCTGTGTTCACCTCCTCCCATCACTGCGGAGGAGCCTTCACGAGACACAACGTATCCTTCCGCCATGTGCGCCGCGCTATTGGGGCGCTTGGACTAACTACTGCGTCTTATTAGCCGGGAACGATGGCTCTCACTTTAGTCATTTAAAATGTATAATACTGTCTTCAAAAAGAAAAATGTGTTCTGTAATTAGATGATTGACAATTAGGCTATACATAGGGATTTTAATGCGGATTAGATTAACTCATTCACTGCAATTGACCGTGATAGAAATCAAATCCATTTGAACTGGGATACAGTGATCCCTCGTTTTTCGCAGTTAATTCCCCACACGTAAAAATCGAAAATCAGTGAAGTAGAGGCGGAGGTTAATTACATTTAATTTTTTAGGGGGCGGGGGGGGGGGGGGGGTCAATGTATTTATTAAGATTCAACAGCATTGGAAAGAGATACATACATACAGGGGTGAAAGTGGGCCAGAACGGTCAGGAACGCAGTTCCGGTATAAGATTCAGGGCCAGAACGCAGTTCCGGTATAAGATTCAGGGCCGGAATGTTTTGGTACAGGGTGCTTTGATTCCAAAAATATGATGGCAACTGTCAAAACGCTATGTAAAAAAATAAATAAATAAATAAAATGCTAAGCTGCCACACATGCATTTCATTTCCAAGAAGAAAATATTCTACCAACATCTGATTTACATACACAAGTTTTAACAGCAAGCATAATAAAGTGCTTGTGTAGCATAATCCGTTTCCACCAATATTTATTATTTTATTCCACAGACGGCATGGAGGTTACCCCAACTGCTGCAGTTATCAGAGTCTGACGATGATGAGTCACGTCAATGTGCGAATACACGCAGCAAAGCAAAACACCTGGACTCATTTATCAGTTCAACTGGCTGACATACTGACATGTGATCAGCAGAGATAGTTAGCTCTGATTGGTTCAAATGTGCATGTTTTCTGGAACAGCAAAAAAAGGTTGAATAAATGCGACAAAAAAGTGCAATGCAACATAAAATGGATCAAATCTTTAAGCGTAACCAAAATAGTTGGGAGGCTTATTTATATTTAGTTTTATTTGCTCTGATGGGGAGGTTCAGAACATCTTAGCTGTCAAAGTGCACTTTGGACTTATATTTGTCCATTTATGTTAGTCTACTTATTCATTTCCTTATGATTTAAAAAAAAAAGATCTTCAAAATATATTGCTCTGCATAATACAAGTCATTTGTACTAATTTTTCTGAATGTTTATTTAAAAAAAGTAAATGTTTACATTACTTTAAATTTTGATATACATCTTGTGTTCTTAAGTAGTTAAAATTGAGATTTGGCATTTAGTATTTGAGGAAATGAGAGGAAAATAAAAATTAGGAAATGGAGGTTGGGGTTATTGCTGTTTTTGTTAAGTTTTAGTTTGCAAATCATTGAAAAAAATACAATTTTGAATAAAAATCAGTTTTTGTATGTGTTATAGAAATAACTGCTAAAACAGTTTTCTTTGCATTTCAGTAGTGTAAGGGGTTAGATTATATACAGGTGCAGTCAGTGATAAAAACAACAATCATAAATAAAATGCACAGCACAACGACTCCATTATACTAATCAGACGTAAGCTTGCTGTTCTAGCTTCACGCCGGCCTGTTCAATCACAAGGCGTCTTCAAAGCACCATAAAACATGAAGTATTTGACATAAAGCGCTGCCCTCAACATGACTCGAAAGCGAAGATTTTAACATCTCTCTCAGTTTTTATTTGGCACAGATTGACCAATGAAACCGGAGATATGATCCTTTTGGTTTCATAATAGGAAATATGTTTTCTCCTCTACAGGGCACTCATGCTCTTTGAACATTCCGGGGGGGGGGGGGGGGGGGCGGGGGGGGGTTGTTCTCTCGATGGAATTCAAAGATTTTTTTTGTGTGTGTGTGTATTTCTTTGGCTTAATGTGGTTATGTAGTAGGTTATAGTCTTCTTCTTCTTCGATGTATGTAATGATTACAGTTCATATAGATAACTTTGTGCTGAGAAAAAAAACATTGTTAAAAAAAAATCAAACATTGTAAGCTGTTACTCACAATGTTACTCACGACTTGAGTATTGTTTTCACCAAATAGTTCTTTACTTGGACTTGAGTACATTTTTGGATGACTACTTTTAATTGAGAAATATTATTTTGAAGTAACGCTACTCTTATTTGAGTCAAAATTTGGGTTACTCTATCCACCTCTTATGGAGGACCAGGAGTGCAAAAATGAAATAAAATTAAATAAATACACAATTAAATAAATTACTAAATGTCTTTAAAATGCTTCAATTTCAATATGTATTGATTTATTTTAATATTAATTTCAATATTTATTCATTTGTTTCAATACAGTATTTATTTCAATTTATACTGTATTTATTCATCTAAATTTTTCTTTATATATTTCATTTCTTATTTTTAGATATCACTTTTTATTTATTTATTTCAATTTGTATTTATTTATTTATTTAATAATTTATTTATCTAAATTTGTATTTATTTATTTCTATTTTTATTTAATTATTTCAACACTTATTTCCATATTTATTGAGTTCAATATTTATTGACACATTCCAATATATTTTTATTTCAATTTTTGTTAATATATTTCGATTTTTAATTCATATAATTCACTTTTTATTTCAATTTCAATTTATTTATTTTTTTTATTTCAAAATTTATTTCAATTTGTAATTATTTCAACACTTATTTCTGTTTTTATTTATTTATTCCAACACTATTTTATTCCAATATATGTTTATTTATTTCAACATGTATTTATTTCAATTTGTATTTTATTTTTTTCACTTTTTAATTATTTAATTCCTGCACTCTTGTTCCACTAGTCAGGCCAATGCCCCAGAAAATACATGGACAATCATTTTGTAATGTTTAAAATTTTCCACAAGAGGGCAGCATATTAATATCACAGCGAGTGATGAAAGAACTATGACAAACCGTACCGTTTGAAGGTAATGCGACGTTATTATACAAAATAAATCTTTAAAAATGATTTTACGATGTAAAAATAGATGTTTACATATAACCAAAGATGTTTGTTAAGCCAGAAACACGGTGAATGACTTCCAAGAACGTCATATAGTGTGTATGTTATAGGCCTGAAATACACAAGTCGACCTTCATTTTAAAACAAAAGAGTACAGTGACACGAGAGCGTTGTAGAGAAACCTAGCAGCTCGTGGCCACACCCTAACCAGGGCAGCCTTAACACGTTGGACCAGTGATGACTTCCAGAAGGTGTGTCTGAAGCTGAACCGTGCGTTTACCACCTCCTTCTTTTCGTCCCCGCCTGCCGCCGCCAGGGTGTTGTCACTTCGCCCAGTACTGCTCGGAACAAAACCTTAGCAAATACACAGCTGTAGCAGCAGCAGCAGCAACAGCGCCGAAGCCCTGCCGTTTCAAGCCTTCCTATTCTGATTTAGGTCGAATATCTGGGAATCTCGTCAAATTCGACCCGGCATTACACGCGTGGAATCGTTTCAGATTGTGAGTGAGTCGTCGGAGGTTCTGCTGCGACCATGGGGGACGTGGTTTCCTCTCACCTGGACGAAAGCAAGCGGGAGATGATTACAGGTATGAGAGGAGGGAGTGCCTCAACAACACCCTTTTTAATTGTTGGCACCAAGCCAAAACGGCAACGGCATTTTATTCGAAGTCATTATGTTTCCCAGGTTTGCCAGCAATTCGTCGTTGCTCGTAGTTTACATGATCTGTCCTTAAATGTAAACTGCCTCTTTCTTTCGTCTTTTGTCTGTTTGGTCAAGGTGTTTATATCAATAAGGACGTTGCATATCTCTAAAACTGTTTCCACAATAACAATGATCAGTTGCCAGTAATAGCCATAATTGGTTTACAGCAAGTGTCCCTTTTATCTTTCCTCGTGTTGACTATCTGTACAAAAGCATCACATTTTATCATAGTGAGCTGTTCTACTCAATCTTACTAAATAGTTCCTGCTTGGCCAATCTGCTATGGGCCTTCCTCCCAGACATAATAAGTAGGTTTCCCTAAGGGGAGCATGTAAATTGGTAGTGGCTGCTATTTGAGTCTCAGATTGCTCCAACCTCCCACTGTGGACCGTACTTTCTGTGGGATTTATTCCAACCAGGCGTAAAGGCTGAGTGGAGCAGAGGAGACGTGTAGAGGCCCAGAGTCTTGACTCATAACATTCTCCTCTGGAAAAGGAGGTTAGCATCTAAGCGATAAACATGTAAGGAAAAAAACATTTGCTTAAGATTGGACTTGAAAGCAAATCTAATGAAATTGGCCGACTGTCACACTTCTGACCTAGGGCGTAGGTTTGGTCTCAACATTGGTAGGGAGTCTAGGACGATATTACTGTAATGCACATGCAATGCAAATAATGATCCAAATAAGGGACTGCTAGCTTGACTTCGTTGTTTCTTGTGGAGGCTGACCTGACGGCAGCAGTTTTGCAGGTTAGCAAGTTTATTGTTATGCTAACTCTGATGCAGTTCGGACTTTCAGTAGCAAAATTAGTGGTGTCTCCCCACTTCCACAACATTGACGTCGGCCGAGTGGCATTCTCGGTAGACAATCGGCAACAAAATGCAAGCCACCTCCGTATTAAAATGTGTACCATGATCCCAGTATTTGACACAATACAAAATACGATGTTTATTCACTTCCTCGTAAGTCCAATGGTCCCACAGTGGTAGGGCTTGTTTTGGTTTGATTCAGGTGTGTTAGGGGAAAGAGACGTGAAAAACACAACAGAAAAAGGGTCACCGAGGTCCGGATTTAGTGAACCCTGCTATACAGCAATGCTCTATTGTGAGATGCTGACCCGGGTGATGTCACATTCGCATTAGTCTTCAACCCGAGACTGAAGCCGGAAGTCACTCATTTTCATGGCGCGGGATTCAAAAATTGAATATATAAAACGATCGCTTCCACACACATCCAAGCGGTCCATTTCATTCAGGAGCGTAAAACACCATGTGAAATACGAAATGCGAAATGCTTTTTGGTGTCATACGCACTTTAATGAATGGCCCATTTTAAAAGCTTTTCAATATATAACGCGCAATGCATTATAAGGCGCATAGAATAGACACTTCAGTAGAGGCTGGGGTCACATTATTCATCCATTGGATGGAGCTAAGCTCCCGAGTTGCTGTGAGACCTTTTGCGGCTCAATATTGATTTATATACTAATATAAGGCGCAACAGATTATAAGGCAGACTGTTGCCTTTTGATAAATTTTAAGGCTTTTATATGCGTCTTATAGTTCGGAAAATACGGTTTATTTTTCCTGCAGTGCATCCCATAGAGAATGACACGCCACGCGACTTCTCTGTTGTACAATGCCGCCACAAGTTTAACTTCATTACAATATTAATGAATTAAAATCATGCTTGTCCTCCTAAAGAAACCACACACACAAAAAACATTCACCCTCCCACCCCAAAAAAAATCTTTTTCTGTTTTGTATGTATACATTAGGATTTTCAAATAAAAATAGAAAATGCAATTAACAAGTTGAATGGAAAATACAGGAATGTTTCTCCCTATTTGCTTTTTATCCTTGTCCAGAGTTCAATACACTAATTTAACACCAGCTTTCCAATTGATATACATAGCTATCAAACAGATGTTGTAACATACACCTAGAGAATTACTCAGATTATTTCTGGCCATTTGTTACTAGGCAGACTTTGTGAAACACAGTGCTTTGTATATTTCAAAGCCAGTGAAACACAGTGCTTTGTATATTTCAACGCCAATGAAAAATCAGTATACGTCAGTCATGGCTATTTTTCTGTTACAGCCAGCAGCATAAACTGTACACAGTGATCCCTCGCTACTTCACTGCTCGACTTTCGCACCCTCAGTGCATCTTGTTTTAAGAATAAGACTTCTAAAAATAATTTATGTCCTTTTTATTTGCAAATACTAGTACAGTGGTACCTTTACTTACGAATTTAATTAGATCTGGAATTAGTTTCGTAACTTGAAAATTCTGTAAGTAGAGGCGTTTTTTCCATATAAATACCCGAATCCGTTCCAAGCCCCCCAAAATCAGACATAAATCTTTATGTATACATGTTACAACTAGATTATTGGACAATAAATATAAAATCAGAGTTGTGCATAATGTGAAAAAACAAGAATGGAGTAAAAAAATGGTTAATACACTCATGTAAAGCTGTCTGAACACAAGGTTCTGACCTCATGTAAACTGTCTCCATTGTAACCCCTTCAACCACCACCTCCCGCTTCCTGCTCTTTGCTTAGCTTTTGCGTTTTTTTGCACATTTGGTGTGTACACTTGACTCCAAAGGGCACATTACTGTGTGGTCGCTATGAAAATGGTATTCATTTTGTGTGCATGCGCGTGCATGTTCCTGATTGTTGGGAGTTTGTGATTTCTTTATCCTTGCTGTCAAGTCGCATTGTCACAAAATGATCATCCTATTACCCCAAAACACAAACACAAATATGTTAGTTATAAAACTTATGTATAAATTTTGGATTAAAACTTCAGAACAACAGAGTTGCATCCACAGTGCAGGTTTACATGCAAATTTACCTACAAACAAGAAAATATTCTTAGTTAATATCTGTGTTGCTTTCATCAACAATGATGGTAACTAGAGCTGGGAATCTCTGGGCACCTAACGATTCGATTACGATTACGATTCAGAGGCTCCGATTCGATTATAAAACGATTATTGATGCACCCCCTTCCTTTTTTTTTCTTTTTTTATTTTTTTTTTATGTTTTGTACATTAGTTCCAAAATTGTTCAAAAATACTCTCAGGCTAAACCACACTACTATTTCAGTATCAAGTTAACATATAGCAGTAAACAAATATACAAAAATAACATTAAATGAAAAACTCCAGTCCCCATTCTGTATCAGCAGCTTTAAACTACATTCAATTAATTTAATGTTGTGAATCAACCGTTAAATTTGTTAAAATTGCTCCCATTATTCCATAATTTCCCTTTTGTCTACTTTCGACATGTGAAAGTTTTAAAACTATTTTAAAGATATTCAAGTCAATATTTTACCGATTTAGGAGTATTTTATATAAAAAGTTAATTAGGTTTACTTGGAAGGTTCGCTACAACAGCCTTGCAGGAAAGTGTACTGCTTTAAGATGGCGGCCGTTTATAACACCCGCATCTAGCTTTTTGTAGATGTGCTGCTAACACTACAAAATCTATATTGCATCTAGTCCTATATAAATGATATCCACCGTAACATTATATGGATGTACTTGTAGCAGCTTTTCGGCAGCAGTCAGGTATGTTGTTGTGTTTTTTTATCTCGTTGCATGAGTTGAGCTAGAGCCGTGAGTTGAGCATTGGCATTACCCGAGGGGCCGGGTAATGGGAAGCATGATGTTTAGCTACTCTCGCTGCGTTCCTTCCCGAAGACCGCGCGGCGCGCTGAGTGTTGTGTACTTACGCTTTACTTCGCATATTTCAATAATCGGAATTTGGATGTTAGTGAATCGTTCTCGAATCTTCCACGGCCGAATCGCGAATAATCTAAGAATCGGAAATTTTGCACACCTCTAATGGTAACGAAAATATTTCGTTGAGGAACAATTTTTTCATGATGATGACATCATGACAATGTGCTAAAAACATGGCTAGGGAAGGTAGAACTAGAACTGTGCTGATTACCGGTCTCAAGGTATTCCATTGTATGATAACGTCAAGGTTTCAAAACCGCTAAAAATTTCCGTCATACCGTCCCTAAGGTATTAGCTGTTTTTTATGTCCCAAAAATAGAGGGAGCAATCCCTCGCTTGCAGCTGCAAGGCTCAACCCTTCTCCTCCGGTTGTTGCTCAGTGTCAGTCAGTCAGCTGTGCTACACGATGACTGGAGGAGGTAAAACTCCTTAACTTCTTCCCCCATCGAAGAAAACTAAATCGCTGGTATGGGAATACTTCGGTTACAAAAAAGTTACAGATGGCCGCGGATTAGAGGCGAAGGGGCCAACCGACATGTAAAAGGGTGGCTGCTGAGGAGGCAATACCTCCAATATGATTTTGTATTAATACAAAATTAAAAGTTAGTAAACACTGTCATGAATATTTCCCACCAGCTATGAGAGTTAACTCCAGCGTGTTTAGTGTGTCTAGCGGTGGTAGAATGTGGTGTTTCTCTCTTGCAACTGTCTGTGTTGAGAATGAGTGTGTGTATAATGTAAACATGATACGAGTTATACACACGTGTTTTTTATGGAAAATAATTCATTTATTTCTGTTCTGATGGTAATAATGTTGAACTGTGGCTGTGGGTTTAGGCTCACCTAAAGGACTGCATTTAGTTTTATTCAGAACATATGTATATATATATATATATTAAGGATGTAACGGTACATGTATTCGTATTGAACCGTTTCGGTACTTGGTTTCGGTTCGGAACGGACGCGTACCGAACGAGTTTCTGACGTAATGTAACCCTTACTTTTCGAGGCTGTGAGTCGATCGGGTTACAATTTCTTTGTATAAATTATATTTACTCCGTCTTCTCTACTATAATGAGGACCAACACGGTAGGACAAAACGTCAACGGCGCGACAACGTGGCCGCCGCGAGAACGCAGTGAAACGTGGCCGTTAAAGTCAATCAGCCAATGCACACGAGTCGCAGTGCGGCCGTGTGTTAGACGCGTCCCAGAAGTGACAAAAGAGCGGCAGAGTTTATTATTTGACGAGAGACGCAGCCCTCCTGCGTCAATGCTACTAGCTAGCAGACCGGACAGACCGGAAGCAGAGGTTGCGCTAGACTTTTTCGTTGTCTGTCATTTTGACTGACAGGGTCATAAAAATCCGGTCATAATCTATTTTTACCCGTCACTTAAATTTTTAAAATGATGATAATGACATTGTGGTGACCCTTTGTTTGGCATAATTCACCTTCCGTACTTGTGTGTCCATTTGGCCGACCGCGTTAGCGGCTACGACACAGTCACGTGACAGAGACACTTAAGAGCCGCGCGCGTTCCGGTGTAGGTTCACTACACAGGCGTAATGAGGGGAAGAGGATAGTGAACCTACACTGGCTTGAATAGAGAGTTCACAGAGAGCAGCAGCGCTACAGCGGCTGGACACAGCAATTCAAGCTAACAAGACTCTTAACATTGCATAGCGCTTCAGCATATTCAATTGTATTTAGTTTTCATTCATTTTAAGTTAATATTCTGTCCGAACAAGCTTAACAGAGAATCCACACCGTGCCATCACACATCAAGCAGATGAATATGTAACTTTTTCTCCGCAGTGACAAAAACAGCTGACTGTGGCCCCAGTAGGTAAGGCTACATATGGAACAATGAAATTAACAGTTCACCTGCTGTGGCCTGAACAGAGTCTTACACCTTCCTCCTGGTGCGCATGGACATGAATTGCGTGCCCGCTTGTGCAGTCCCTGTTTTTTCACCTCTTTCATCAACACCATCGTCGTTTTGGGTCTTTTTGAAGAAACTTCGGACACTCAGTTGCCTTGACATTTTTCAGAGTAAGGCCAACGACGTCATGCATCAAGAGAGACAATAGCTAATTAATATGCTCACTCGCCACCCTGTGGTCTGGGGTGTGAATTGCAACCTGTCAAAATGACAGGTGGACTTCAATTTTTTCCGTCACCGTTTTAAAAAATCGGTCAACGACGGAAAATATTCAGTTAACGCGACCCCTGACCGGAAGTCACTCGTGTAAAAATACGGTGGATCCGGTCGATTTTCAAATTAATATGCAATCGTAACCCACTGTTTGAGTCCATCAGATCTCTTGAGTGGTAGATCGGGGCACACTTGACTTGTCTTTGTTGATTTATAGTTGTCTTCTCTGCTGTAATAATAACCAACACGGCCCCGTGTTCAATACAAAATCCTCCTACCACAACAAAACAAGTAGAAACTCGTATTCACATAGGAACTAAAGTTATACAACATAAAATATACAATATAAATGAATACTACATCACATTTGTAAAATACAAACACATAATAAAATAAATAATAGCCCATTTATATAAAATACATTGAAATGAGCTAAAGCACCTGTAATTAAATAATAAAAATAATACACAGATCCTGCTAACACAATTATATTTATTAATTTCTGTGTGGCGCTTTAACTTGAGAAAATCCACCAATAAAGCTTTTGAAAACCGTTCATAAAGGGGAAAAAAATCATTTCATTTTCTTTCAGGCATTTCATTTGTAAAATACATGTTAAAATCTTTGTCATTGGGATTGCTTTTCTTTTTAGCACAGGACTTCTTTTTTCTTCTTTCTTTCAGAAAGAAAGCTGACCAATACGTGGGGTCTGAAAGGCAAATTGTTGTTGGATTATTATCTTTAAATACCCGCTACTTTTTGAGCAGAATTCTAGCTTTGTATAGGCTACTGTTCCTGTTCCTTGTTGAAAGCACAATAGTGTGTAATAAACAACTAGCACATTTATATTGTGCATTTTGTTTTTTTACTGTACCGAAAATGAACTGAACCGTGACCTCAAAACTGAGGTACGTACCGAACCGAGATTTTTGCGTACCGTTACACCCCTATTTTATATATATATATATATATATATATATATATATATTTTTTTTTTTATTATTATTATTTTAACTTAACGTGATACATATGTTCCAATTTGCAAATATGTTTTGAAAAAAATAAAAGATCCTGTTCAATGGAAAAAAGATTTGTTTTTGAAACCCAGATATCACAAAGTAACAAATTTTAGAGCTGTAATTGCAATACTGTGAAACCTTGATATTTTGGCTTAAGGTTATCATACCGTCACAATATCATACCGGCACATGCCTAGAGCCTAAAACATAACGTGACAAAGTCCAGTTTTCGTCTAACGAGACAACAACGAAAATGCGATGTAAGCCCCTTTCAGGTTTATATCCAGCTAAATTCCCTTGTAAAATGACACTGGATTGGCCACATGTCTTTGCTTTCAGACATGGAGAGATGTACCGGGAATTCCCCGGGTTGGACATTTTCAGGCTTGTCCCATGTTGGTGACTCGGTGCTCTCTATTTAGGGATGGCGGGGGCGGGATTTTATAACCTGGACATTACGTCATTTTTGGTTGGTTTGGCAACAAAATAAACCACACATTTCCAAAGATGGATGATGGACTGTCTCTCCCTCGGCTCTAAGACTCAGTGGGCAATTTAATTTCGTTATGTTTCCAGTTTAATTTTGCTATCTTTCCAGTTTGTCATGTTGATAATTGCAATGTTTGTTTACCGCTTTTTGTCTCACTGCGAAGAAAGAGGAAATGACGATCAGCCCGCCATGATATTAACGTCATCAGCATTCGTGCTGTGACCCGGGAATTAAACTGCTGCTTTCACACATGCCGCATCTCGGGTAAATCCCGGACATTTACTAGGACGCAACCCGGTTAATGCCCGTATCATCTCCATGTCAGTCGACCTGGTGAATTGTTTTCAGACCTGAGGGCTACCCGTTTAAATCCCGGGATTTAACTAGATTTCAGTGTATGTCCGAAAGGGGCTTTAGTTTTTGTCATATGTTTACCAGGCATGAAAATCTCTTACCTTTCGGCGAAATTCGCCGTTTTGAAGTAAAAAAGGATGACCTACGTGAATCGTGTAGATCCGAGGAGAAAAATTTTTAGGGGGGGGGGTCGTTTGTAGGCATGTGCCAGTTACCTTCACGGATTACCATGCTATGAAAACGTCGCGGTTACAAAACCACTAAAATTTTCCGTCATACAGTAGTACGTATTCGTTATTTTTCATGTGTCGAAAATGCAGCCAGAATTACCTTGGCGCGGCAGCGCTTACCCCTTCCCCTGTTTGATGCTGCGTGTGTCAGTGACGCTATTCCAGCAAACCCAAAAACAAGCACTCCAAACGCAAGGCGTAAATTCTTCAATTTAATGATCTCTCAAATCGTGGTAACTGAAATATACCAAATGAATACATTTAAAACGTTGTACACTCGTATTTTTCCACATGTGAGTAGCTTCAACAGTTTAGCTTCATGAAAAAGTTCGTCAAAAACAAAACACACATTTTCCTTTCAAATTCAATACACAAAGTTACTAAAAACTTACAAAGACGAATGATAGGCAAGGCTTAGCTAGGACAGCAACTTCATTGAGGTTAATCACAGCCGCTGAGAGAGAAACAAGTTTGTATGCGTGGAGGGAAAAAAAAAAAAAAAAGATCGCTAATTGCGACAGATGATCTTGTACTAAGCACAAATTCACATTCGCTGGAGGAGGTAAAGTATCACTCCCAATTGTTTTTAGATGAATGCATTTGCCAGCATATTGAATTTAGTGAGTAATTGTTTTCGTTTTCATATTTTGTGGTATGACAAAGTTACTGCCGTTCGTTGCAGCTTGCGTTGAACACTGCCGGAGCGTCCGGTGAAAAAATAGCTCCTGTTAAGGTAGCGTCAAGCTTGTGTATTTAACGGTAATATAAAAGCAGTGTTGTCAATAACGCGGTATCGTAATGCGTAACTAATCTGATTACTTTCTTTCAGTAAAGAACAATCTAACGCGTTCATTTTTCTAAATCAGTAGGCAGGAGATATACTACAAACGGCTGCATTTGCACACTGGAAACACAGCCATTACTTCACATTTTTGTCCAGTAAAGATAACAAAAATATCCCTGTGCGCTGCATCTTTGCGCTGGCTCAAAAAGACTCTCGACCGCTAAAAGCATCCAATTCAAGCACCACTTGGAATTACAGCACAACAGGTAACACGACAGCCAGGACTTTATGATACTGCTCGTGCTCAATCCTCGGTTCAAGCTCAGTTGTTGTTGAGGGTTTTGAAAGCTTAGGTTTAAAGAAATTCTAAATATCCATCTTGCCTCCTCAGCTGTAGTTTTGGCTAAGCAATGCAAACGGCTGTCTCTAAGGTTCTATAGTCACATGATCTGTTCGAAAAATAATTTGGACCCATTATGAAATACTTTGAAGGATTCCTGTTCATTTTATTCATTTGTGTTGTTTGTTTTATTGCTCTAAAACTTTTATAGACAACATTTTAAGGGCCATATTCAATGGTCTTTATTTTAAAGGGGAAGTTCAGAATTTTTTACATTAGGCTTAATCTTTGAGTTAGCCGGGGTTTAATTAGTCGTTGGAAATGATTTGAACAAATTCTGTGCATTTTGACAGTTATTTGTTAGTTTCAGGGCTCCGGAGTGGCTAAGCTAGCGCGAGTCAATGGTGGTTGAAATCAACTCCTTCAACTAATTAAACCCCCGTTAACTCGAATATTAAGCCTTATGTGAAAAATTAAAATGGTCAAATTCGCCACATGTAGGACGTTTCGCCGACGGCGGACATTTTGGCAGAACTCCGGAACATATTTCCTCCACACCTTTCTCACCTTTTTAACCCCTGACCCATTTTCATGCCTGGTTTACAACGCGTATGTGGAGTATGTCAGCTTACATCTAAGCAGTGTTTGGGTCGTGTCACTCATGTAAGATGTGCTGCGCCTCATCCTCACTGAAGTTTAGGTTGTTGCTCCATCTTGCTTGTTTTAGAAACACGGTAAGATTTTTTTCTTATCTTGGCAAGAGAGATGCTGCTTTAGTCTTTAAAGGTCTGTGCCGAATCATAAACTTCATAATATATTGACGGGGCGCGGGGCCGATTAATAGGGGGCCTGCATTGTTGGCGTGGCTGTAAAAGCTAACCGAGTGGAATCGCAGACAAAAAGCTTTTTCCGTTGAAAATTCTTGTGAATAAATGCTTAAACTCTTTATAGATATGGACATAAAAAAGTCTCGATTCTTGGTTAAAAGCAATAAACCGTGCAGTTAGCATTTATTTTACTTAAATATTGCAAACTATGATGCTAGTCAGTAAGCAAATGTAGCGGCCGCTTTATGAAAACAGAGCTTTTACGGTGAAAATTTTTGTGAATAAATGCTTGAATCCTTGCATTTATAGATATGGACGTAAAACAGTTTCAATTCTTGGTTAAAAGGTTGGTTAATTTTGGTCTTGGTCTTGGCCTTGGTTAATTTCTCCCATTGATTTTTTTCACAATGTTTCAAAATGCATTCAGGGTACAAAAAAAATATAATAGTCACCTTTAATCCTCGAACAAATCACTGCTGAGACAATCCTTCCTGTTTATATGCGGTACAGCTTTCGTACTTTTTCAACCTAAATCAGGCGCTGGATAGCTGGATGTGTCGCTGCGATCGACTGCGAATAACTGAAGCGGAGTGTGGGATGGCCCCTACTTGAAGGCGTGGTGCAGTGTATGTGGATTGTAACCCGTCAATATAATTATGAAGTATATGGCTAAGTGATCATCAGATCATAAATGCAAATCCTAGCGTTAGCCTAGCATTTGCGTTCACGTTAGCAACTGTATTGTCATCACAGAGTTGGCGTTTTCCTTGTAGACACTACAATATGTGCTCGTCTGTCTGTCTATGTTCATTTGAGATTGTTGGAAACTTCTATTTTCGCACTAAAAAGTTTGACTTTTACAGATGAAAACATGAATAACTGTCGACTAAAACTTCACGAAATTTGTATGAGATGTCGTCGACTAAAACTAGACGAAGACAAACACACTTTGAAATGACTAAAATATCATTAATGAGTATTTTCGTCCATAGGACTAAGACTAAAACAAAAATTAAAAGGGCTGCCAGAAACAACACTGGTTAATATCAATTAATTAAAGAAGCAATACTAGCTTGCACTTTTTTTTTTCAAAAAAAAATTTTTTTTTTTTTTGTGTGTTTTTTTTCAAAAACAGTTGAGCTCACATTGCATAGATTTGTAATGGCTGAGACTCGTCATGTCAGATTGATCATCAGCAGGGTCAGCATTAGTTTTAGTTTTAGGTCAGTTACAGTAAGTTTGGTATTTCAATGGCAGTGACAGTTGTTCCTCAAAATTGTGTGTGAAACACCATTAGGTTACATAAAGTCATGATATGTAAAAATTATTTGGAAGAAAATTGGCGTATAGTATGATAGTCTCTGTGTGGGTCTCTTGGTTTGTTTTCCTCCCCCCCCATGTTTATTTTAATGTACTAAATTTTCTAATTTATTGGTGAATTGACTGGTTGACTGACCTGAACACCACTATTGATTGAGCATTAGCAGCCAGCATCAGCGCGAACTATTCAGAGTTGTGTGGAATTTGTGATAACATTGTTGAGAACCTTTCCCTGCTACCATGTGCAAATTGTGCTGGGAAAAAATAAATGAAAATTTGATGCACATTGTTTCAAAGTTATCTATTGCGAAATTTGGGACAGATGGACAGCTGTTTGTACTGCTGGGTCCTTTCTTGCTTGACTTGCTGTTTATTTTGAATTACAGTGAGAACATCATGAGCCCCCCCCACCCCCACCAAAAGCGGACGCTGTCCTTTGTTCAATGCCCTCATAGTGCCGTCTATGATTTCTCTCAATGACCTCTTTTTCTAAATGGTTGACACATATTGTTGCCTTTTTAGTCATTTTAATCTGACAACATTAGTCGTCAGGTTTTACAGTCTATCCATAAAGAAAAGAAATTTAAAAAACATATAAGAATTTACATCAATTTCAGTAGTAAATTTTTATATGTCTCATACTATATAATATATTAGTCTTGAAAGTGGTCGCTTTTGTATACTTTTCATACAAAATATTTAAAGGATTTGTGGATGAAACAAGTAAAATTGATGTATGTTGTATATATGGAGAAATATATGGCAAATTATATTTTCCATAGTTGTTTCCTATAAGGCGGCACGGTGGCTGAGTGGTTAGCATCAAGGGTTCAATCCCGGGCTTCGGCCTTCCTGTGTGGAGTTTGCATGTTCTCCCCGTGCCTGCGTGGGTTTCCTCCGGGAACTCCGGTTTCCTCCCACATCCCAAAAACATTGATTGACATTGATTGAACACTCTAAATTGTCCGTAGGTATGAGTGTGTGCGTGAATGGTTGTATGTCTCCTTGTGCCCTGCGATTGGCTGGCAACCAGTTCAGGGTGTCCCCTGCCTACTGCCCGTAGTTAGCTGGGATAGGCTCCAGCACCTCCGCGACCCTCGTGAGGAAAAGTGGCATGGAAAATGAATGAATGAATGTTTCCTATAAGTTTAGAAGTATTTAACTATATGTTTTCTGCATGTCAATTATGCTTTCCCTATATAATTCATATGTTCAATATATACCATTTGATTAAAACAAGAAATATAAATAGTAGCACCATGCCCTGCTGGATTTCAACCCTGGTCCTTCAGGTGAAAGCCTGACGTCTAACATTTAACCAACTTTTAAGCTATCAGAGTTATGGTCATGATACATGCACATATGTATAGAATCACAAGAATGCCAAAACTGAAAAAAATAGATTAATGAAAGCCCTCAAACAGTTTGCTGAAGACATGTCAACAAAGCACATGGATTACTGGAACCATGTCCTATGGTCTGATGAGACGGGCGGGCTTTCTTGTGTACCGTCTTCATAAGAGGCTTCCTCCTGGGGTGACAGCCATGCACACCAATTTGATGTAGAGTACGGCGTATGGTCTGAGCACTAACAGGATGACCCCCCCCCACCTCTTCAATCTCTGCAGCAATGCTGACAGCACTCCTGTAACGGGTCACATGACATTTTGGAGGCAAAATGACAAGCAGTACTCAAGTTGGACATTTAGGGATGTAGTTTCTGAGGGGTGTACTCATTTTTGTTGCCAGGGGTTTAGATATTAATGGCTATATTTTGAGGGGAAAATAAATTAACTCTATTATATAAGCTGCACAAAGACTACTTTTCATTGTGTAAAAGTGTCATTTTGTCAGTGTTGTGCAATGAAAAGATATAAATATCTGCAAAAATGAGAGGGGTGTACTCACTTTTGTGATACACTGTACTTTCCATACAAGTTCCATATAAAAAAATATATGAACTTTATAAAATTTATATATGTGTTTTCCATATGAGTATGTTCACTAATGTTGTAAATGCATGCAGTGGTACCTATACTTACGAAATGAATTGGTTCTGGAAGTAGTTTCTTAACTTGAAAATTCTGTAAGTAGAGACGCGTTTTCCATGTAAAGGCTGAGTTATGCTTCTGCGGCAGACCCGATTTACGACCATTCGCCTGACGTGCATCTCCAAAATTTTCTGACTTCACGTCATGTCAACACGTGGAGACGTGACGCAAATGGACTGTGATTGGTCCGCTCAGGCTGTTGTTTCCGGTTCTGTGCAAAATCATTGCCATTTTCAAACATTGTTGTGTTTCACGCAAAAATGGACCAAGCTGACGAGAGTATCATCGAAGAGGTCTGCAATTACAACAACCTCTACAATGTCTCGTCAAGACATTATAAAGATTTCCAAATGGCAAACAAAAAAACTCCGTTGGCATTATTGTGTAACTGAAAGAAAACTAGAGGAAGTTGACAAGAGTCCCCCAAAACCGTACAAACACAACGCCATACCCCTCTTGTGGCTTGGCGGGGAATTATCGAGCAACGCATTCCCTTGCCGCAGAACTATCGAATGCTCATTGACACCGTCGTCGTTACGCCATCACCGCAACACAGAAGAATAACTCAGGCTTAAATGCCCTAATCTGTTCCAAGCCCCCCAAATTTCAGGCATATATTTTTTATAATGCATGAACTTGCATCCAGACATGTAACAAATACCCGCCCGTCTCATCAGACCATAGAACATGGTTCCAGTAATCCATGTGCTTTGTTGACATGTCTTCAGCAAACTGTTTGCGGGCTTTCTTGTGTACCGTCTTCAGAAGATGCTTCCTCCTGGAGTGAAAGCCATGCACACCAATTTGATGTAGAGTGCGGCGTATGGTCCGAGCACTAACAGGCTGACTCCCCACCTCTTCCATCTCTGCAGCAATGCTGAAAGCACTCCTGTAACGAGTAACAAAACATTTTGAAGGAATAATGACAAGCAGTACTCAATTTGGACATTTAGAGATGTATGAAGTTTGTAAGGGGTGTACTTTTGTTGCCAGGGGTTTAGATATTAATGGCTATATTTTAAGTTATTTTGAGGGGAAAATAAATTAACTTATATTATATAAGCTGCACACAGACTACTTTTCGTTGTGTCAAAGTGTCATTTTGTCAGTTGTCCCATAAAAAGATATACTTAAATATCTGCAGAAATACGAGGGGTGTACTCACTTTTGTGATACACTGTACATGTTACAATTAAATTATTGCACAATAAACATGAAATGTGCAAAATGTAAAAAAAAAACAAGAATAGAGTAAATAATATCAGTTAATACACTGATGTAACACTGTCTAAACACGTGGGGCCAAAGAAAAGGACGCTGGGATACACACATACACATACAGTAGAGGTCCCCCTTAGCCAGTTGGATGCCAGGAATGCTAGGCAATAGCCAATGGCAGAGCAGATAAAATTATGTTACCTTCAATAAACTCCGGGAACTGCGAGTACTAGCCATACTGTGTTTTTGCCTTTCGTAACCTGAAGTTTTTTGGTTTTTTTTTTTTTTTTTTTTTTTTTTTTTTCGTAACAAGAGGCAATATTTTCCCATTGAGGCGTGTCGTCAACTGAATATTTTGTATGTGGAGACATTAGTTAGCAGTGATGTAACTGAAAGTGATGTAAGTGTTAGTAACTGCGTTACTAACGGTGTTGGATCATGTGATAAAGTGTAGAACTTGAAAAGTAACGTCAGTTACCTTGCCAAGTAACTAATTACTCTTACATTGAGATAACTGAGTTACTAACTCAATTACTTTTTAGAATTAGTAATTTGTAACTGTAATTAATTACTTTTTAAAAGTAAGATTAACAACACAGTTCGTAAGTTGAGATACCACTGTATTATGTTTCTTACACCACTCAACAAATTTCGGATTAAATTGAGAATTTTATAGACTGAAATACACAAAACATGTTGTCTATTTTAGCTTTAAGACATTGTGCTTGTTCCCTAAGCTGGAAGAGTTTGCTTTGGCAAGAGGAGGCACATGGCAAAAATACAGGGTTCGTGCATTTTGGACTGATGTCCTCGTGATGGAGCATGATACTGCTCTTAAATTCTTTCCAGATATGCATATTTTTAAGAAAAAAAACAAAAAAAAACGAAACAAACAAATTGTCTTTAGGAAATCAATTGAATAGGATTAAGAACATTTAAACCATAAAAGCAGTGTTCCAGTGCAACATTTTCATCTCACGAGTCTCTGGCCTGCTTGAATTGAACAACACGCACTCATCGAAACACAACAAAAAAAATACCTTTCATGAAATCTATTTGTATATTTCTCAAGCTTACTTCCTATCTTTCTTAT